>NC_092710.1:300340700-301000422 GCF_047496885.1 Scyliorhinus torazame
TGATCCAGAGAATCCTCTAACTGAGCCCCCAACCCCCATGAGTAATGATCCAGAGAATCCTCTAACGGAGCCCCCAACCCCCGTGAGTAATGATCCAGAGAATCCTCTAACTGAGCCCCCAACCCCCATGAGTAATGATCCAGAGAATCCTCTAACTGAGCCCCCAACCCCCGTGAGTAATGATCCAGAGAATCCTCTAACTGAACCCCCAACCCCCGTGAGTAATGATACAGAGAATCCTCTAACTGAGCCCCCAACCCCCGTGAGTAATGATCCAGAGAATCCTCTAACTGAGCCCCCAACCCCCGTGAGTAATGATCCAGAGAATCCTCTAACTGAACCCCCATCCCTCATGAGTAATGATCCAGAGAATTCTCTAACTGAGCCCCCAACCCCCATGAGTAATGATCCAGAGAATCCTCTAACTGAACCCCCATCCCCCATGAGTAATGATCCAGAGAATCCTCTAACTGAGCCCCCAACCCCCATGAGTAATGATACAGAGAATCCTCTAACTGAGCCCCCATCCCCCTTGAGTAATGATACAGAGAATCCTCTAACTGAAACCCCCAACCCCCATGAGTAATGATACAGAGAATCCTCTAACTGAGCCCCCAACCCCCGTGAGTAATGATACAGAGAATCCTCTAACTGAGCCCCCAACCCCCATGAGTAATGATACAGAGAATCCTCTAACTGAGCCCCCAACCCCAATGAGTAATGATACAGAGAATCCTCTAACTGAGCCCCCATCCCCCATGAGTAATGATACAGAGAATCCTCTAACTGAGCCCCCAACCCCCGTGAGTAATGATACAGAGAATCCTCTAACTGAGCCCCCAACCCCCGTGAGTAATGATCCAGAGAATCCTCTAACTGAGCCCCCAACCCCCATGAGTAATGATACAGAGAATCCTCTAACTGAGCCCCCAACCCCCATGAGTAATGATCCAGAGAATCCTCAAACTGAGCCCCCATCCCCCGTGAGTAATGATCCAGAGAATCCTCGAACTGAGCCCCCAACCCCCGTGAGTAATGATACAGAGAATCCTCGAACTGAGCCCCCATCCCCCATGAGTAATGATCCAGAGAATCCTCTAACTGAGCCCCCAACCCCCATGAGTAATGATCCAGAGAATCCTCGAACTGAACCCCCAGCCCCCTTGAGTAATGATACAGAAAATCCTCTAACTGAGCCCCCAACCCCCGTGAGTAATGATCCAGAGAATCCTCTAACTGAGCCCCCAACCCCCATGAGTAATGATACAGAGAATCCTCTAACTGAACCCCCAGCCCCCTTGAGTAATGATACAGAGAATCCTCTAACTGAACCCCCATCCCCCGTGAGTAATGATACAGAGAATCCTCGAACTGAGCCCCCAACCCCCATGAGTAATGATACAGAGAATCCTCGAACTGAGCCCCCAACCCCCGTGAGTAATGATACAGAGAATCCTCGAACTGAACCCCCATCCCCCGTGAGTAATGATACAGAGAATCCTCGAACTGAGCCCCCAGCCCCCGTGAGTAATGATACAGAGAATCCTCTGACTGAACCCCCAAACCCCGTGAGTAATGATACAGAGAATCCTCTAACTGAGCCCCCAACCCCCGTGAGTAATGTTACAGAGAATCCTCTAACTGAGCCCCCAACCCCCGTGAGTAATGATACAGAGAATCCTCTAACTGAACCCCCAACCCCCGTGAGTAATGATACAGAGAATCCTCTAACTGAGCCCCTAACCCCTGTGAGTAATGATACAGAGAATCCTCTAACTGAACCCCCAACCCCCGTGAGTAATGATACAGAGAATCCTCGAACTGAACCCCCATCCCCCGTGAGTAATGATACAGAGAATCCTCTAACTGAGCCCCCATCCCCCTTGAGTAATGATACAGAGAATCCTCTAACTGAGCCCCCAACCCCCGTGAGTAATGATACAGAGAATCCTCTAACTGAGCCCCCAACCCCCGTGAGTAATGATACAGAGAATCCTCTAACTGAGCCCCCAACCCCCGTGAGTAATGATACAGAGAATCCTCAAACTGAGCCCCCAACCCCCATGAGTAATGATAAAGAGAATCCTCTAACTGAGCCCCCATCCCCCTTGAGTAATGATACAGAGAATCCTCTAACTGAGCCCCCAACCCCCATGAGTAATGATACAGAGAATCCTCAAACTGAGCCCCCATCCCTCATGAGTAATGATCCAGAGAATCCTCTAACTGAACCCCCATCCCCCATGAGTAATGATCCAGAGAATCCTCTAACTGAGCCCCCAACCCCCGTGAGTAATGATACAGAGAATCCTCTAACTGAACCCCCATCCCCCTTGAGTTATGATACAGAGAATCCTCTAACTGAGCCCCCAACCCGCATGAGTAATGATACAGAGAATCCTCTAACTGAGCCCCCATCCCCCATGAGTAATGATACAGAGAATCCTCTAACTGAGCCCCCAACCCCCATGAGTAATGATACAGAGAATCCTCTAACTGAGCCCCCATCCCCCATGAGTAATGATACAGAGAATCCTCTAACTGAGCCCCCAACCCCCGTGAGTAATGATACAGAAAATCCTCAAACTGAGCCCCCATCCCCCATGAGTAATGATACAGAGAATCCTCTAACTGAACCCCCATGAGTAATGATACAGAGAATCCTCTAACTGAGCCCCTAACCCCCGTGAGTAATGATCCAGAGAATCCTCTAACTGAGCCCCCAACCCCCGTGAGTAATGATCCAGAGAATCCTCTAACTGAGCCCCCAACCCCCATGAGTAATGATGCAGAGAATCCTCTAACTGAACCCCCATCCCCCATGAGTAATGATACAGAGAATCTTCTAACTGAGCCCCCAACCCCCGTGAGTAATGATACAGAGAATCCTCTAACTGAACCCCCATCCCCCATGAGTATTGATACAGAGAATCCTCAAACTGAGCCCCCATCCCCCATGAGTAATGATACAGAGAATCCTCTAACTGAACCCCCATCCCCCATGAGTAATGATACAGAGAATCCTCTAACTGAGCCCCCAACCCCCGTGAGTAATGATCCAGAGAATCCTCTAACTGAGCCCCCAACCCCCATGAGTAATGATACAGAGAATCCTCTAACTGAACCCCCATCCCCCATGAGTATTGATACAGAGAATCCTCAAACTGAGCCCCCATCCCCCATGAGTAATGATACAGAGAATCCTCTAACTGAACCCCCATCCCCCATGAGTAATGATACAGAGAATCCTCTAACTGAGCCCCCAACCCCCGTGAGTAATGATACAGAGAATCCTATAACTGAGCCCCCAACCCCCGTGAGTAATGATACAGAGAATCCTCTAACTGAGCCCCCAACCCCCGTGAGTAATGATCCAGAGAATCATCTAACTGAGCCCCCAACCCCCGTGAGTAATGATCCAGAGAATCCTCTAACTGAGCCCCCAACCCCCGTGAGTAATGATACAGAGAATCCTCTAACTGAGCCCCCAACCCCCGTGAGTAATGATACAGAGAATCCTCTAACTGAGCCCCTAACCCCCATGAGTAATGATCCAGAGAATCCTCTAACTGAGCCCCCAACCCCCATGAGTAATGATCCAGAGAATCCTCTAACTGAAACCCCCAACCCCCATGAGTAATGATCCAGAGAATCCTCTAACTGAAACCCCCAACCCCCATGAGTAATGATACAGAGAATCCTCTAACTGAGCCCCCAACCCCCATGAGTAATGATACAGAGAATCCTCTAACTGAGCCCCCAACCCCCATGAGTAATGATCCAGAGAATCCTCAAACTGAGCCCCCAACCCCCGTGAGTAATGATACAGAGAATCCTCTAACTGAACCCCCAACCCCCATGAGTAATGATCCAGAGAATCCTCTAACTGAGCCCCCAACCCCCATGAGTAATGATCCAGAGAATCCTCTAACTGAAACCCCCAACCCCCATGAGTAATGATACAGAGAATCCTCTAACTGAGCCCCCAACCCCCATGAGTAATGATACAGAGAATCCTCTAACTGAGCCCCCAACCCCCGTGAGTAATGATCCAGAGAATCCTCTAACTGAACCCCCAACCCCCATGAGTAATGATCCAGGGAATCCTCTAACTGAGCCCCCATCCCCCATGAGTAATGATCCAGAGAATCCTCTAACTGAGCCCCCAACCCCCATGAGTAATGATCCAGAGAATCCTCTAACTGAACCCCCAACCCCCATGAGTAATGATCCAGAGAATCCTCTAACTGAGCCCCTAACCCCCGTGAGTAATGATACAGAGAATCCTCAAACTGAGCCCCCATCCCTCATGAGTAATGATACAGAGAATCCTCTAACTGAGCCCCCAACCCCCATGAGTAATGATACAGAGAATCCTCTAACTGAGCCCCCAACCCCCGTGAGTAATGATACAGAGAATCCTCTAACTGAGTCCCCAACCCCCGTGAGTAATGATACAGAGAATCCTCAAACTGAGCCCCCATCCCTCATGAGTAATGATACAGAGAATCCTCTAACTGAGCCCCCAACCCCCGTGAGTAATGATACAGAGAATCCTCTAACTGAGCCCCCATCCCCGTGAGTAATGATACAGAGAATCCTCTAACTGAGCCCCCAACCCCCGTGAGTAATGATACAGAGAATCCTCTAACTGAGCCCCCATCCCCGTGAGTAATGATACAGAGAATCCTCTAACTGAGCCCCCATCCCCCATGAGTAATGATACAGAGAATCCTCTAACTGAGCCCCCAGCCCCCGTGTGTAATGATACAGAGAATCCTCTAACTGAGCCCCCAACCCCCTTGAGTAATGATACAGAGAATCCTCTAACTGAGCCCCCAACCCCCGTGAGTAATGATCCAGAGAATCCTCTAACTGAGCCCCCAACCCCCATGAGTAATGATACAGAGAATCCTCTAACTGAGCCCCCAACCCCCATGAGTAATGATCCAGAGAATCCTCGAACTGAGCCCCCAACCCCCGTGAGTAATGATACAGAGAATCCTCTAATTGAGCCCCCAACCCCCATGAGTAATGATACAGAGAATCCTCTAATTGAGCCCCCAACCCCCATGAGTAATGATACAGAGAATCCTCTAACTGAGCCCCCATCCCTGATGAGTAATGATACAGAGAATCCTCTAACTGAGCCCCCAACCCCCATGAGTAATGATACAGAGAATCCTCTAACTGAGCCCCCAACCCCCTTGAGTAATGATACAGAGAATCCTCTAACTGAGCCCCCAACCCCCATGTGTAATGATACAGAGAATCCTCTAACTGAGCCCCAACCCCCTTGAGTAATGATCCAGAGAATCCTCTAACTGAGCCCCCAACCCCCGTGAGTAATGATACAGAGAATCCTCTAACTGAGCCCCCAACCCCCGTGAGTAATGATCCAGAGAATCCTCTAACTGAGCCCCCAACCCCCGGGAGTAATGATACAGAGAATCCTCTAACTGAGCCCCCAACCCCCGTGAGTAATGATACAGAGAATCATCTAACTGAGCCCCAACCCCCTTGAGTAATGATACAGAGAATCCTCTAACTGAGCCCCCAACCCCCATGAGTAATGATACAGAGAATCCTCTAACTGAGCCCCCAACCCCCGTGAGTAATGATACAGAGAATCCTCTAACTGAGCCCCCAACCCCCTTGAGTAATGATACAGAGAATCCTCTAACTGAGCCCCCAACCCCCATGAGTAATGATACAGAGAATCCTCAAACTGAGCCCCCAACCCCTTGTGTAATGATACAGAGAATCCTCTAACTGAGCCCCCAACCCCCGTGAGTAATGATACAGAGAATCCTCTAACTGAGCCCCCAACCCCCATGAGTAATGATACAGAGAATCCTCGAACTGAGCCCCCAACCCCCATGAGTAATGATCCAGAGAATCCTCTAACTGAGCCCCCAACCCCCATGAGTAATGATACAGAGAATCCTCAAACTGAGCCCCCAACCCCTTGAGTAATGATACAAAGAATCCTCTAACTGAGCCCCCAACCCCCGTGAGTAATGATACAGAGAATCCTCTAACTGAGCCCCCAACCCCCATGAGTAATGATACAGAGAATCCTCTAACTGAACCCCCAACCCCCATGAGTAATGATACAGAGAATCCTCTAACTGAGACCCCAACCCCCATGAGTAATGATACAGAGAATCCTCTAACTGAGCCCCCAACCCCCATGAGTAATGATACAGAGAATCCTCAAACTGAGCCCCCAACCCCCGTGAGTAATGATACAGAGAATCCTCTAACTGAGCCCCCAACCCCCATGAGTAATGATACAGAGAATCCTCTAACTGAACCCCCAACCCCCATGAGTAATGATACAGAGAATCCTCTAACTGAACCCCCATCCCCGTGAGTAATGATACAGAGAATCCTCGAACTGAGCCCCCAACCCCCGTGAGTAATGATACAGAGAATCCTCGAACTGAGCCCCCAACCCCCGTGTGTAATGATACAGAGAATCCTCTAACTGAGCCCCCATCCCCGTGAGTAATGATACAGAGAATCCTCAAACTGAGCCCCCAACCCCCATGAGTAATGGTACAGAGAGTCATCAAACTGAGCCCCCAACCCCCATGAGTAATGGTACAGAGAATCATCAAACTGAGCCCCCAACCCCGTGAGTAATGGGCATTGTTTGTGACCCGCTCCTCTGGAATGCCGTGGGTGCTAAGCGAGAGCCAAACCTTCTCAACTGCAGCCTTCGATGTGGTGGACGAAATCCGGTGGTCTTCCAACCACTTGGAATGGTCATCAGCCATGAATAGTAACATCGACAGTTGGAAAGGTCCAGCAAACTTGGCATGTAGACACATCCAAGGCCGGCCTCATCCTTCCCATAGAGTTTCTGCTATTCCTGGCATGTGGTGCACTGTTGGGCCACTCAGTCGATCGCGTCATCCAGCCTTGGCCAGCACGCATAGCTGCGGGCCAGCATTTTCATTTTCGACAGCCCTGAGTGTCTGTTGTGCAGATCCATAAGGTTGGCGTCTCTGCCCTGGCGTAGGATCACGACAAGACTCCCACAAAAGGATGCCATCCTCCATGCTGAGTTCCTGCATTTTGGCTTCAAAGATCTGTCGCTTTGGGCACTTTGCCGTGCCGTCTCCCATGTAAGATGGTTTGGCATATCTTCCCCAACATGGAGTCTTTTTGCATCCAGTCGCGTATCTGGGCAGCAATGACCAGCAAGCTGTCCATAAAGGTGAGTCAAAACAACTTTGTCAGTTGTTGAAATTGGCCGGTACGATGTTGTGGGCATCACAGAGACGTGGCTAGGAGGGGATCAGGGCTGGGATCTAAATATCCAAGGATATGTGTCCTATCGAAAGGACAGGCAGATGGGCAAAGGGGGTGGGGTTGCATTGTTCGTAAGGAATGAAGTTAAATCGATAGAAAGGAGCGACATAGGATCAGAAGGCATAGAATCTCTGTGGGTAGAGTTGAGGAATCGCAAAGGTAAAAAGACCCTGATGGGAGTTATGTACAGGCCCCCTAGCAGTAGTCAGGATGTGGGGCAGAAAATAAATCGGGAGATAGAAAAGGCATGTAAAAAAGGCAATATTACAATAATCATGGGGGACTTCAATATGCAGGTGGACTGGGAAAATCAGGTTGGTAGTGGACCCAAGAAAAGGAATTTGTGGAATGTCTAAGAGATGTTTTTTTTGGAGCAGCTTGTGACACAGCCTACTAGGCAACAGGCAATTCTGGATTTGGTGATGTGTAATGAGGCAGACTTGATTAGGGAACTTAAGGTGAAGGAACCCTTAGGGAGCAGTGACCACAATATGATGGAATTTACCCTGCAGTTTGAGAGGGAGAAGCTGCAATCTGATGTAACGGTATTACAATTCAATAAAGGCAACTACAAAGACATGAGGGAGGAGCTGGCCAGAGTTGATTGGAGAAGGAGCCTTGCAGGGAAGACAGTGGAACAGCAATGGCAGGAGTTTTTGTGGGTTATTCGGGAGGCACAACAGAAATTCATCCCAAGGAGGAGGAAACATGCTGAGGGGAGGACAAGGCATCCATGGCTGACAAGGGATGTCAAGGACAGCATAACGGCTAAAGAAAAAGCAGACATTAGTGGGAAACCAGAGGATTGGGAAGCCTTTAAAAGTGAGCAGAGGACAACAAAAAAAGCAATAAGGGGGAGAAGATTAAGTATGAGTGCAAGCTGGCGAGTAATATAAAGGAAGATAGGAAGAGATTTGTTCAATATATGAAAGGTAAGAGAGAGGCAAAAATAGACATTGGACCACTGGAAAATGTGGCTGGAGAAGTAATAATAGGAAACAAAGAAATGGCAGACGAACTGAATATTGCTTTGCATCAGTCTTCACGGCGGAAGACACCAATGGGATGCCAGAGTTGCAGGTGAACCAGGGGGCAAGAGGTGAGTGTAGTGGTCATCACTAAGGAGAAGGTTCTGGGGAAACTGAAAGGTCTTAAGGTGGATAAGTCACCTGGACCGGATGGACTACACCCCAGGGTTATAAAGGAGATAGCTGAGGAAATTGTGGAGGCATTAGTGATGATCTTTCAGGAATCACTGGAGGCAGGAAGGGCCCCAGAGGACTGGAAGGTGGCTAATGTAACATCACTGTTTAAGAAGGGAGGGAGGCAGAAGACAGGAAATTATAGGCTGGTTAGCCTGACTTCGGTCATTGGTAAGATTTTAGAGTCTGTTATTAAAGATGAGATCGCGAAGCACTTGGAAGCGCATGGTAAAATAGGACTGAGTCAGCACAGCTTTGTCAAAGGGAGGTCGTGTCTGACAAATCTGTTAGAGTTCTTTGAGGAAGTAACAAGGAAGTTAGACAAAGGAGAACCAGTGGACTTGATTTATTTAGATTTCCAGAAGGCCGTTGACAAGGTGCCGCATAGGAGATTGTTAAATAAGTTAAGAGCCTGTGGTGTTCAGGGTAAGATCCTGGCATGGATAGAGCCTTGGCTGACTGGCAGAAGGTAGAGAGTGGGGATAAAGGGGTCTTTTTCAGGATTGCAGCCGGTGACTAATGGTGTGCCTCAGGGGTCGGTGCTGGGACCACAACTTTACACAATATACTTTAATGATCTGGAAGAAGGTACTGAAGGCACTGTGGCTAAGTTTGCAGATGATACAAAGATCTGTAGAAGGACAGGTAGTATTGAGGAAGCAAGGGGGCTGCAGAAGGATTTGGACAAGCTAGGAGAGTGGGCAATGAAGTGGCAAATGAAATACAATGTGGAAAAGTGTGTGAGGTTATGCACTTTGGAAGGAGGAATTTAAGCATAGACTATTTTCTGAATGGGGAAATGCTTCGGAAAGCAGAAGCACAAAGGGACTTGGGAGTCCTTGTTCACGATTCTCTTTAGGTTAATGTGTAGGTTCAATCGGTGGTTAAGAAGGCAAATGCAATATTAGCATTCATGTCAAGAGGGCTAGAATGCAAAACCAGGCATGTACTTCTGAGGCTGTATAAGGCCCCGGTCAGACCCCATTTGGAGCATTGTGAGCAGTTTTGGGCCCCGTATCTAAGGAAGGATTTGCTAGCCTTGGAAAGGGTCCAGAGGAGGTTCACAAGAATGATCCCTGGAATGAAGAACTTGTCGTATGAGGAACGTTTGAGGACTCTGCGTCTGTAGTCGTTGGAGTTTAGAAGGATGAGAGGGGATCTTATTGAAACTTACAGGATACTGCGAGGCCTGGATAGAGTGGACATGGAGAGGATGTTTCCACTTGCAGGAAAAACTAGAACCAGAGGACACGATCTCAGACTAAAGGGGCGATCCTTTAAAACAGATGAGAAGGAATTTCTTCAGCCAGAGGGTGGTGAATCTGTGGAACTCTTTGCCACAAAAGGCTGTGGTGGCCAATTCACTGAGTGTTTTTAAGACAAGAGATAGATAGGTTCTTGATTAATGAGGGGATCAAGGAGAAGGCAGGAGAATGGGGATGAGAAAATATCAGCCATGATTGAATGGCGGAGCAGACTCGATGGGCTAAGTGGCTAATTCTGCTCCTTATGCCCTATGGTCTTATGGTCAGCTTTTGGTGGAGATTGGGGAGTGATGGTGCACACCGCCAGCTGGTGCCTGCTCAATGCATCCACATTTGCAATTTGCATGCCTGGGCGATGCTCAAGGTGTATTCCTACACCGCTAGCAACAGGGCCCATCGTTGAATCCGGGCATACACTATTGGAGAGATCGCCTTGTCCTCTTGTGGTCAGTCACAATGCTGAATCGGCACGCATACACGTACTGATGGAATGTTTTCACTGTTAATACGACGGCCAGCCCTTCCTTTTCTATCTGGGTTTAATTGCGCTCCATTGAGGCCAATGCCCTTGATGCAAATGTGATTGGCCTTTCTCTGCCGTCAGCTAGGAATTGGGGCAATTCAGCCGTAAGGCGAGGTGTCGGACATCACCAAGACAGGCTTGGAGGCGTTGTAATGTGTCAGTAATCCAGAATCCGTTAGCTGCTTCCTGAGGTCCTCTCTGTGCCCATTCTTGGTGCTTCTTCAGTAATGTGTGCAGTGGGGCCAGCATTGTCAACAGACCAGGAATACATTTCCCATCGTAGTTTACAGGATTCAAGTACGACTGTAACTCTGTTGAGTTTTCCGGAGTGGGAGTTTGCCTAATCGCCCGCATCTTCTCCTCTACCGGGTGTAATCTGTCCCGATCAACGCAATACCCTAAATATGTAACTGCCTCAGTGTAGAAAACGCACATATCCCCTCTTGAGGTGGACGCCCCTCTTGGAAAACCGGCGGAGGACTTCCTTCAGGTTGTTCAGGTGCATCCTTTCCATGGCTCCGGTGATTAGGACATTGTCCAAGTCGACCACCACACATGGTATTCTCAGGATGTTCTCTATAACCCGCTGAAAACTTATGGCACTCCAAACGCCAGTCTGGTGTATTTGTAGAGGCCCTTGTGGATATTAATGGTTACATAACACCTGGAATCGGCGTCCAGTTGCAGCTGGAGATAGGCATGGCAAATGTCGAGCTTGGAAAAGGAATGACCCCCAGCCAACTTCGCATACAGGTCTTCTATCTGCGGCAATGGGTACCTGTCCAGCCCGGTGGCCTTGTTGACGGTCAGCTTTATCACTGCACATACGTACAGTTTTGTCAGGTTTTAGTACCGAGACTACTGGTGCTGCCCAATCAGCAAACCATACTGATTGGATGATCCCAAGGCCTTCTAGTCGGCTGAGTTCATCCTCAAATTTCACCAGCAATGCATAGGGAACCGGGCAGGCTCGGAAGTGCTTCAGCTGGGCCTCACGGTCCACATGTATTTTGGCTACAGCTCCCGTAATTGTTCCCAGACCTTCCTGGAAGACTTCGAGGTACTTCCCCAATACTTCATAAAGTTCTCTGGTGTCCATCCCGAAAACCTGTTGCCAGTCCAACCGTCGGCGTTGTAGCCAGTCACGGTCCAGGGCCTTCACTATTCTTAATGGCAGCCGAACGGATTGCTGCCCATAAGTTACTGGGATCATCGTCGTGCCTGCTATGGCTAGGAATTCTCCAATATATCGCTAGCCTTGCCTCGGTGTCCCACAGACTCAACTGTTGAACCCCAGTCCTGATTTTCGCGAAGGTCTGCCTCCCAATGACCGAAACTGCAGCCCCCGTGCGGAATTCCATCCCTCGTGTGGAACTCCAACTCTAACGGGTGACCATTCGCCTGGACGGTAATCCTGGTGGGGGTAACCTGTGGTGCAGCAATTCAGTTGTATACACTCCTCGTCATCAGCTTGTGCCAATGAGAAGGATCTAGGCACTAGGCTGATGTCTCCCTCGGGTGGGGCAGAGAGTTTGCTGGTCGACCTGCAGTTTCCTAACCCTGCGATGTCAACGGCCACAAGTGCCCCACCGCCTTGGATCATCCTCCAATTATTCCGAGGAGTTGTCTAGTCTGGCTGCACCGGCCTTTGATCAACGGGCCTGGTCCCAGCAGTGTTTGGGCCAGGGCGGTGTTCAGGGGTTCCTAGTCCTAGAGGAGGTGTCCTGTGCTGTTTACCTCTATCCCTGACATCCCTTGGCGTTCCTGGACTCCCTTCTCAGCGTTGTCTCATTAGAGGGAGATGCTGATGGTGTTTTTCAGGCCCAGCAACGGCTCAGCCAGCAATTTCCACTGGGTCGTCATATTATTCACTCCGCAGACAAGGCGGTCTCATAGCATCTCGGCTTGGGATGGCCCATAGATGCACAACTCTGCCAATTTGTAGAGGATTCCCCTGGGGCCCTCTTGGCCATATTAACTCGGTACCTCTGTATGATAACTGATGACTTAGAGTCATCGTGGTTTGCCACGAACACCACTGCTCTTCAAACGTCTTGAAGTTTGGGGCCAGAAGGTACGTCAGGCTCTTTATGACGCTGAAAGTGGGGATCCCACAGGCAGTCAGAAGAACTACCATCTGACAATCATCCCCAAAGACATCCCCATCGCCTTTAAAAAAAGCGCATGCGTTCCATGTACTGAGTCCAGTCCTCTACACTCGCATCAAATGTACTGAGTAGCCAAAGAGAGCCATTTTCAAACCTTATTCCTTCATGAAGGGAGATGGCTGTGCTGCAAATTGTTAGCAGCACCGACTGTAGTTCTGCTTTATCCTCATCGCCAATTTAGTAGCCACAGAGGAGTCCGGAAGCGAGAGTCAAACGAATGGTTTATTGCAAAAGTAAAGTATTGACAAGCAACAGTCCAGTCTGAGTTGGGACTACTCTGCAACCCGGCTCCTACCTGGACCGGCTTTTAAGGTCCTGAGCTAACTATCCTGCTGATGGGTCTCTGCCCCTCAACGGGGGAGCTCCTACTCCACAAGGCTCATGGGGAGATTCATCAGGTCGGCGTAGGTCTCATGGGGTTATAACAGCCACAATACGGGATAAGATAAATATACGCTTGGAGAAAAAGCTAATACTAAACAGTTAACATGGCTTTGTCAAGGGTAGGTCATGTCTGACAAATCTAATTGAGTTCTTGACGAGGTGGCACAGGCAGTAATGGGAATAGTGTTGTGATGTTGTATATTTGGGCTTCAGAAAGCATTTGACATGGTGCCATATGGCAGGTTGGTTAGCTAATTAGAAATGTTTGGGATTACTGGGTCCTTGGCAACATGGATTAGAATTTGGCATAGAGATAGGAAACAGAGGGTATGTATGGATGGACCTTTCTCACGCTGGTATTCCTAGGGCAAGTGTTGGGACCCTTGCTTTTTCTGATTTATATAAATGATTTAGAGATGGCCCAATCGCTAAATTTGCAGATGATACTAACGTAGGGAGAATAGTGAATTGTGAGGATGATGCTGAGCGTCTTTGAGGGACTTTGGCAAATTGGCCAAATGGGCAGACGCCTGGCAGATGAATTTCAACCAACTCTTTAAAGTGTAATATAAACAAACCCCATCTCGTGTGGGACCCCTCACTCACCCCCCCTCAAAAATAAGTGCTTATTATTATAGGGGGCTGGTTTAGCACAGTGGACTAAACAGCTGGCTCGTAATGCAGAACCAGACAAGCAGCGCCGGTTCAATTCCCGTACCAGCCTCCCCGAACAGGCGCTGGAATGTGGTGACTAGGAGCTTTTCACAGTAACTTCATTGAAGCCTTCTTGTGACAATAAGCGATTATTATTATTAAATGAACTTCACCTTCTCCAAGTACAAGAACTCCATCAAGTAGCTCTCCAGCTGTGTGTTTTCCCTCCAGATTCTCTGGCATATTTCAGAAAAAATCTGGGGGAGTGGGCTCCGTGTTCACTCTGGCAGGACAGGGCCTCATAGAACTGACAATGCTGCATCCAGATCGTGCAAGCTGGCGCTCTAATCTGTGATAAAATAAACTCCCTGCCCCCCAACCCCCATGGAAATGGGGGACCGCCCCCATGAGCATGGGGGAACCCCCTCCCCAACACACACAAGCATCGGGAGGAACTCCCCCACACGAGCTTCAGAGTCACCCCGCCCCCACCACACAAGCATGGGGGCAACCCACCCCCTCTCCCGGCACAAGGATGGGGGCGACCCGCCCCTCCCCCCCACAAAAATGCGGGTGACCCACCCCCTCCCCGACCCAAGCATGGGGGTACCACCTCCTACACAAGCATGGGGGTGACCCACTACCACCCCCACACAAGCATCGAGTGCATCCCTCCCTCCCCCACCACACAAGCATAGCGGCAACCCACCTCACCCCCACGCAAGCATCAAGTCGACCCACCCCCACACAAGCATTAAAGTGCCCCCCCCCCACTCAAGCTTCAGGGCAGCATTACCATGAAGCCCGGTCCATCCCCAGCCCTCACATCGGGCAACCCCCCTCACTCATAAAGGCAACCCACCCAATGAGTCTCCCCAGAGGGTCAGTTTAGCCCTGCCAAGCTGGCACTGCCAGTGTGCCAGGCATATCGCTTTCCCCCGGGGACTATACTTACCTTTGCACCCCCGGTGGGTTCCCCTCGAATGCTTCATGTTTTTAAAAACCTGTTATAAACCTCGCCGATGTGATGGTATGAATATTCAGTGAGGTGGAAATATATTGTGGGGAAGCCCTTTAAAGATATTTAAATTCATTGTAAAGAGAAAGGGCAGCAACCTTGTCATATCACTGTGAGGGACGTGGAAACTCGGAAAACGAGATCTCGCTGGCGAGATTCTGGGGCGAGATTCTCCGACCCGGCAGGGGGCTGGCGTGAATCCCGCCCCCGCCGGTTGCCGAATTCTCCGGCACCGGATATTCAGCGGGGGCGGGAATCGCGCCGCGCCGGTTGGCGGCCCCCCCCCCCCCCCCGCGATTCTCCGGCCCGGATGGGCCGAAGTCCTGCCGCTAAAATGCCTGTCCCGCCGGCGTAGATGAAACCACTTACCTTACCGGCGGGACAAGGTGGCGTGGGCGGGCTCCGGGGTCCTGGGGAGGGCGCGGGGCGAACTGGCCCTGGGGAGTGCCCCCACCGTGGCCTGGCCTGCGATCGGGGCCCACCGATCCGCGGGCGGGCCTGTGTCGTGGGGGCACTCTTTCCCTTCCGCCTTCGCCACAGTCTCCAACATGGCGGAGGCGGAAGAGACTCCCTCCACTGCGCATGCGCGGGAATGCCATCAGCGGCCGTTACCGCTCCCGCGCATGCGCCGCCCGGAGATGTCATTTCCGCGCCAGCTGGCGGGGCACCAAAGGCCTTTTCCGCCAGCTGGCGGGGCGGAAATTCATCCACCGCCGGCCTAGCCTCTTAAGGTTGGGGCTCGGCCCCCAAAGATGCGGAGCATTCCGCACCTTTGGGACGGCGCGATGCCCGACTGATTTGCGCCGTTTTGGGCGCCAGTCGGCGGACATCGCGCCGATACCGGAGAATTTTGCCCCTGGTTTCCAATTCACACCACGTTGTTTCCACTCACACTGAATCACGCCCAAATCTTCCCCATTGAGTGGGTCAGGCAGCATCTGTGGCAAATGAAACAGTTAACGCTTCAGCTTTGTTGTGGTGGACAGAGACCCCCCCCAACAGAGACAGTTTTATTACTCCAGAAGCTGCTGCTTGGTAGATTATTTATTTATCTTTCCCTTCACACTTGAATGCATCTTCATTATCCTGCTTTGATGCTAACCACAATGTTTATAAACACTGTTGCGATGATTGACAGCCCCTCGCCGCATCGAAAGCAGCTAAGTGCTTTGATTTCCTCTTTTTCACAGCAGGAAGGAATTAGCTGCTGTATTTAGCCGCCATTTCGTGTGGAAGCCAGCTACCATGATTCCGACAGAATCCTGCGAGCTCCCCACCACGCATAAATTTGCATTGAAAAGGAGGGAATTACTCCTGGGCGCTGCTCGCGGCACCAGGCCGGTGCAGATTGAATGGGCCGAATGGCCTCCTTCTGCACTGTAAATTGTATGATTCACCAGTGGAGACCAGGAGCGATTCTACTCCGGTGGGGTCACTTAGTCTCCAGAATGGACAATCCAGCCCGTTGACTTTGTTCAAGACCCTGGATGGTCCCAACTGGAATAGCATATGAAGTTCTTGATTAATTATTATTAATATGGTTATTAGAGCCATGGGAAAGATAACAGCAAAGATTGACTAGAATGATACTGGAAAGCAAGGTTTAAAAATTAGGATTATCTTCACTCGAACGTATAGAACTAACAAAGGGGAGGAGGTGTCCAGTATAGGTTTCAGAAGTTGAGGGAAGGTTTAATTTCACTTGACGAAAGACCGAAAACAGCATTGAATAAGATATATTACTCCAAGAATGACGAGGGAAAGTAGAAGAATTGCACCGAGCATTTTTTGAACATAGGAATGTTTTATCACAAATCACTGTAAAGGCTCAAGCTACGAAAACAACTTTAAAGGAAATTGCATAAGTATTTGAAAAGGAAGAATGTAGAAGAATATAGGGAAAGAGCAGGGCAACTGATTTAGGTTAGACAGATCTAGTGGAAGAGATAGCAGAAACGCAATGGGCCAAATGGTGTTGATTCTACAAAAGTCAGAAAACCTGTTTTCTCATTTGGCTGGTTTGTTGATCTAACCCTCTTTGAACTGGCTCCAGGCCTCTGGTTTTGGCTGACTTCAAATACTCTCGCTATTTACTTCCTTATTTAGCCCTAATCATGAATGATCCTCTTTCATAGATAGCTTAGCTTATCCAGAACAGTCAATATTAACCATCAGATGTAGTGAACTCGCTACACGTTGCTCATTAACAATAAGAGGGTTCATTGTTCACCTGGGCACTATGCACATGACTGCATGATTCTAATCTTGGAAACAAAATGGGCTGCATATGTTGGCACAAGGATACTGATCTGGGCTCAGCTTCAGCATATGTTTCCGCCTGTTTGGAGAATAGAAGCATATGCAGTTCAGCGAAGAGTGACACCATCACTGTGATACTGTTAAGTTATTACTGAAAACTCTTTCAACTGAATTTTCACACTCCTTGGAGCCCATCAGTACACAAGGAGGCCATTCAGCCCATTGTGTCTGCACCTATCCTCCAAAAGAGCACTCTCCATAGGCCCACTCCCCCACCCTGTCCCCAAAGCCCCATGGATTGATTATGCCCAATCCACCTAACCTGCGCATCTTTGGACTGGACTGGAAACCCACGCAGACACGGGGAGAACTGACAAACTCCACACGGACAGTCACCCAAGGCTGGACCTGAACCCGGGTCCCTGGCACTGTGAGGTAGCAGCGGTAACCACTGTGCCACCGTGCCACATTTCAAGGCTCAAGGAAAAGTAATATTCTTGCATCTAGAGTCAGGAATAATTCGGGCCAGATGCCAAGTGAAGTCCAGTCCTGTTTTCCAATTGTGCCAATAGCCAATGGGCATGATCTACCCAAATGGGGGCGGAGTCCCATAGCACCTGAGATTAGCTGGGTGCTTCCTGGCACACGGAGTGTTGAGAAACACCTTGCTACCGAACGCCCATCCCCGACGAGGCCGCACATAGCCCCGTTTTCTGCACTGAGGAGCTCCAGTGACCCCAAACCCCCACCCACAACTCACTAATAGGGGGATCCCCCCCCCCCCCGGTACTCCGCCCTTTCACCGCCACGCAAGAAATGCCAGCTTGGCGCCTGGCAGTGCCCTGCCAGCTGGCAGTGCCACCTGGGCACCTTGGCAGTGCCAGGCCAGCACCCAGGTGACACTGCCAGGATGCCTAGGTGGCACCAGTAGTGCCAGGGTGCCACCCTGCCCAGAGGACATGCACCTGGGTGCCTCCAATCCACCGGGAAACCCCACGAGTGCCATTCTGCCTGGTCCCCATTTGTGGGAACCAGCACTGAATGACACTCGCCCGAGGTCTCCAAGGCACAAGGGTTAGATCCCACGCCTTGGGTAGATCTCGGGAAGGCATATTAGAATGAGCATAGCTGTCTCACCCTAATATGCAGATTTGCCAGAAAACGATCCCGCCCACAATAGGTGGGATTCACATCCCGACGTTTCGCAAGATCGTGTTAGATCCCACGGGTAGATCCCGGAAATGGGATCTCCTGACATGTACCGGTCACGTTGCGCTGTGCTGCTTTTTGGTTGCAATGTGACCGGTAGATCCCGCCCAATATGTTTCGAGGCTGTATAATTATTCAAAAACTGCAACGTACCAACAATGGATCAGCCTGCCTATATAATAATGGCCTTAAATTGCTGCCATATTTTTAGGGAACCAATATATATTTAGGGAACTAATATATATGTGGACCCAAAGGGAAGTGAGTGAGCTGTAAGGGGGGCTAATTCTCCCCTCATTTTAACAGCCCTGCTGGGATAGTGTCCATCAGACGAGGAGGGAGTTAAAGGGGGGCTAATTCTCCCCTCATTTTACAGCCCTGCTGGGTTAGTGTCCATCAGGCGAGGAGGGAGTTAAAATCGGGGCGTGCGTTTCTGACATGTAACTCCTTCAACTCGGCTGCGGCTAGATTTGAGTTTGAATCTTTGGAACATAAACCCTGCAATCTGCCTTCTCAGCCAGTGGAGCTCTGCAACTCACAGTGTTAACATCAGTGTTAAAAAAACACACCTTTAGACTGACGCTCAGCGTGTTTCCGACTGGCTCCTGACTCTGCTTTCCTCCTGTCACTGCAAGTGTTTCAGTCAAGTTGAATTCCCTGAAGCTGAGCTCTGCCTTTGTCAAGAGACTGTTTCCCAGTGAAGGTCAGATTGCTTCTCCCCTGCCTGTTGTTGTTGATCTCCTGCCATTTCCTTTCTCTCGGACTCTATATATATATTTTTAAACACAGGGTAACACAATGTCCAGCTAGCTGTCTGCTCCGACATGCATATGTAATTAATTTAATCCAAGTGGATGATTAATTATATGATATGTTGGCCTACTTTGAAAAGGAAAGGAACTTGTGTCTATTATATATTAGCATCCCAAAGCACTTAGAAGTTTACTGCTAATGGGCTTTTGATTTGAAATTACAAATTACCTTTCTGTAATGCTTCTTTCCTTTTTGAACATTGGAGCTGAGTCACAAAGTTGGTGAATACTCTGCCCTTGCACATCCGGGACCAGAGCTTGAATCCGGACCAAACTGATGTGATGGAAGTTGTCCGTCTCTGCCAGGGATCTAATTGAAAAGACTTCTGGGCAATTTCAGAGTGAGTGCTCCACACCAAATTGGCAGCAACGGTTTCTATTACACAGCGCCAGGGTCGCAGGTTCGATTCCCGGCTTGGGTCCCTGTCTGTGCGGAGTCTGCACGTTCTCCCTGTGTCTGCGTGGGTATCCTCCGGGTGCTCCGGTTTCATCCCACAAGTCTCGAAAGACATTCTGAATTCTCCCTCTGTGATCCCGAACAGACACCGGAGTGTGGCAACAAGGGGCTTTTCACAGTCACTTCATTGCAGTGTTAATGTAAGCCTACTTGTGACAATAAAGATTATTATTAATGATTTACCAAGGCCAGCGGACAACACGATCGATGGTCATTTTGGAGAGTGAGCACAAATCGTGCCCCGCCCTACGTTTAAGTCCGACTGGAAAATTCTAGGCCACAGGCTCAGTGTGGTGTTGGGCGTTCTGACACACAGATGAGCCAACACGGTTGTATATGGTACAACGCTATTTTATTTAAACTTTCTATGTACAGTTTTGTCTTGATACTCTGCACGTGGGGATTCCCTGTTTGTGATCTTGTAACAGGTCTTGTCCGTGTCTTTGTCCCCAGACCTACTGTCCACTAGGTGTCGTGCTCGTGCTTTTATGTGGTTGGTGTCCTTGTGTGTGATTGGTTGTGGTGTTTAGTAGCTGCGCTGGCGAGAGACCCGTGGATAGCGGGGCCGATCGATAGGCCAGCAAGGCGAGGTTAAAGTCCGATCCGGCAGCAGCCGCCTTGCACAGGAGCCGCTTGGCAATGTGGACGCCCTTTTCAGCCTTCCCGTTCGACTGTGGATGTAGAGGGCTGGATGTCACATGAGTGAAACCATATGCTGCGGCAAAGGACGACCATTCACGGCTGGCGAAGCAGGGTCCATTGTCTGACATGACAGTCCTTGGAATGCCATGGCGAGCAAATGTTTCCTTGCAGGCCCCAATGACTGCGGACGACGTCAGATCATGGAGAGGCATGACTTCCGGGTAGTTTGAGAAGTAGTCTATAATAACGATGTGATCTCTGCCGAGCGCGTGAAATAGGTCAACACCCACCTTCGCCCAGGGGGACGTCACCAACTCGTGTGGTAGAAGCGTCTCCGGAGGTTGCGCCGGCTGAAACCTCTGACAGGTTGTGCAATTGAGCACCATGTTGGCTATGTCTTCATTAATACCCGGCCAATATACCGCCTCTCGGGCCCTTCGTCTGCATTTTTCGACGCCCAAGTGGCCTTCGTGTAGTTGATTAAGAATCATCTGGCGCATGCTGTGCGGAATAACGATCCTGTCTAATTTCATAAGGACCCCGTCTATGTTGGTAAGGTCATCTCGCACATTATAAAACTGGGGGCACTGCCCTTTGAGCCACCCTTCTGTCATGTGGCGCATCACTCGCTGCAGAAGGGGGTCAGTCGCCGTCTCTGAGCGTATGTGGGCCAGACTTGGATCATCAGCTGGCAGATTTGCTGCTGTCAGAGTCACGTGTGCCTCAATTTGACGCACGAACCCCTCCGCATCTGGTGGTGTGCTCACTGCTCGGGAGAGCGTGTCCGCCACGATGAGATCCTTCCCCGGAGTGTAGATCAGTTCGAAATCATACCTCCTGAGTTTAAGTAAGATGCGCTGAAGGCGAGGGGTCATGTCGTTCAGGTCTTTGTTAATGATGTTGACCAGGGGGCGGTGGTCAGTTTCAACCGTAAATCGTGGCAGGCCACACACATAGTCGTGGAACTTGTCCAGTCCAGTTAACAAGCCCAGGCATTCTTTTTCTATTTGCGCGTAGCGCTGTTCGGTAGGGGTCATGGCTCGTGAGGCATATGCAACCGGGGCCCATGACGACGTGCTGTCTTTTTGCAGGAGTACCGCTCCAATACCAGATTGGCTGGCGTCTGTTGAGATCTTTGTAGGGCGAGTCGTGTCAAAGAACGCCAGCACTGGTGCCGTGACCAGTTTGTGCTTGAGCTCCTCCCATTCCAGCTGATGCGATTGCTGCCAGTGGAATTCTGTTGATTTTTTTACGAGATGGCGCATATTCGGTGTATGAGAAGCCAGGTTGGGAATGAACTTCCCAAGGAAGTTGACCATGCCCAGGAATCTTAGGACAGCCTTCTTGTCAGCCGGCCGTGGCATGGCTGTGATGGCGCTAACTTTGTCTGCATCGGGATGGACCCCTGATCGTGAGATGTGGTCCCCGAGGAATTTCAGCTCCATCTGGCCGAAGGCACACTTGGCGCGGTTGAGACGCAGGCCATTTTGTCGTATGCGGGTGAAGACACGTCGTAGACGATGCATATGTTCCTGCGGAGTGGTGGACCAAATGATGATATCGTCCACATATACACGTACCCCTTCGATGCCTTCCATCATCTGCTCCATAATGCGGTGGAAAACTTCAGATGCTGAAATGATGCCGAATGGCATCCGGTTGTAGCAGAATCTGCCAAAAGGGGTGTTGAATGTGCATAGTCTTCGGCTGGCCGGGTCCAATTGGATCTGCCAAAATCCTTTGGACGCATCCAATTTGGTAAATATTTTGGCTTGCGCCATCTCGCTGGTGAGGTCCTCTCGTTTCAGGATGGGATAGTGTTCCCGCATGATGTTGTTATTCAGATCTTTAGGATCTATACATATGCGGAGCTCGCCGAGGGCTTCTTTACACAGACCATGGAGCTGTCCCATGGCGTGGGCTCCGTGACCCTGGATAGGACCCCTTGGTCCTGAAGATCCTGCAGCTACAACTTGAGGCGGTCTTTGAGTGGCGCAGGAACCCTGCGAGGTGCGTGAACGACAGGGATGGCGTCCGGTTTGAGTCGAATCTTGTACGTGTATGGCAATGTCCCCATGCCTTCAAAAACCTCCTGGTTGTGAGCAAGGAGGGAATGGAGATTTGCGTGGAACTCAGCATCCGGGAAGTCGGATATCTCATCTGGAGAGAGAGACATAATGCGCTGTACCAGGTGAAGGACCTTACACGCCTGTGCGCCCAGTAACGAGTCTTTTGATGAGCCGACAACTTCGAAGGGGAGTGTGGCCGTGTGCATCTTGTGAGTTATCTGTAGCTGGCAAGATCCTATGGACGGGATGACGTTCCCGTTATAATCAACCATCTTGAGCCGCGATGGCGTGATGGGTGGTTTGACCTTCATGGCCTGGAATGCAGAATATGCAATCAGGTTGGCGGATGCGCCGGTGTCCAGACGGAAGGTGACGCGCGATCGGTTGACCGTCAGGGTGGCATACCACTCATCGGCTGGATTGATGGCATTGACCTTGTTGACATCGATGACGGAAACGCGGAAGGCATCCTGGTCACCTGCATCACTTAACTGGAAGTCTTGATGCGTGGGCTGGACGGTCCTGACTTGTCTGCGAGATTGTCGGGGATGTGCAGGATCCATGGGTTGAGCCGAACGACAGTGGGCAGCATAGTGGCCCATCTTGCCACATCTGAGGCACTGTCGGTTTTTAGCAGGACATTGCCCTTTTAAGTGTACAGCTCCACAATTGCCGCACGTCATGACGTCACGGCGTTTGTTGCGCCACTGCGCATGCACAGTGCGATCTTGCGGTGGGCGCGCCTGCGCAGTGCGTCCCTCGATGTGGCCGTTATTTTTGGCGCGCACCAGCGCGGGAGACCGCGAAAAGCGCGGGAAGCGGCCGCTGTCGTCCGGGCCGTGGGTCGGAAAGTAATCGACGGCCTGGATGCGTTCGGCGTCGTGGGCGGCCTGGCTTGCCGATTCGACGGCTGGGGACCCCCTCCGTGCCAACTCGGACGCCTGAAATCGGGCAAAACGGCAGGTTGCATTCTCGTGGAGGACACAGGCTTCCACAGCAGACGCTAAGGTGAGGCTTTTTATTTTAAGAAGCTGCTGGCGTAGGCCACTAGAGGCAACGCCAAAAACAATCTGGTCCCTGATCATGTACTCTGTGGTGCTGCCGTAACCGCAGGACTGCGCTAGAATTCGGAGGTGCGTCAAAAAGGGTTGAAAAAGCTCCTCCTTACCTTGCAGGCGTTGCTGAAAGAGGTATCTTTCAAAACTTTCATTCACTTCAACCTTAAAGTGCTGGTCCAGTTTGAGGATGACTGTGTCATATTTGGATTGGTTTTCGCCTTCTTCGAACACCAGTGAGTTGAAGACGTCAAGGGCGTGCTGACCTGCGTAGAAGAGGAGCATTGCAATCTTTGTTTCATCCGAGGCACTCTGTTTTTCGTTGGCTCGGATGTACAGGTCAAATCGCTGCCTGAAGAGCTTCCAATTGGTACCTAGGTTCCCCGCGACTTGCAATGGCTGCGGTTTGTCGGTGCGGTCCATGTCCAGAATGGCAGGTTAGTTGGCAGGTATCGATCCACTCCTGTACCATGTGGTGTTGGGCGTTCTGACACACAGATGAGCCAACACAGTTGTATATGGTACAACGCTATTTTATTTAAACTTTCTATGTACAGTTTTGTCTTGATACTCTGCACGTGGGGATTCCCTGTTTGTGATCTTGTAACCGGTCTTGTCCGTGTCTTTGTCCCCAGACCTACTGTCCACTAGGTGTCGTGCTCGTGCTTTTATGTGGTTGGTGTCCTTGTGTGTGATTGGTTGTGGTGTTGTGTGCTGATTTGTCTGTTGGTGTGTCCATCATGATGTGTGTGTTTGAATATCATGACACTCAGGAACAGAATACCCCCGAATCCTGCCACAGTCAAGCTGCTCTGTGATTTTCCTTTGCAGGTTCCACACCCCTCTCGATATTTAAAACACAATGGCTGGGATTCTCTTTTCAGGGGACTAAGTCCCCACGCCGGTGGGAAAATCGGCGCCAACTGCTCCGGTGTCAACGGCCCCCCAAGGTGAGGAATTCTCCACTTACCTCCACTTTCTCGGGGGCTAGGTGGACGCTGGAGGGGTTGGCGCCGCTCCAGCCGGCGCCGAAGGGACTGCGTAAGTTCGCACATGCTCCAAAGGGCCGGCGTGACCTCACGCATGTGCGGAACCGCCGGTGTGTTTTGGCGCATGCGCGGAGGGTTCTCTTCTCCGCGCCGGCCATGGCGGAGCCCTACAGGGGCCGGCGCGGAAGGAAGGAGTGCTCCCAGGGCACAGGCTTGCCCGCAGATCGATGGCCCCGATCGCGGGCCAGGCCACCGTGGGGGGCCCCCCCCGGGGTTGGATCCCCCCGCGTCTCCCTGAGGACCGCCCCAGCCGGCTTACCTGCCAGGTCCTGCCAGTACGTGAGCTGAGTGATCCACGCCGGCGGGACTGCCAAAACGGACGGCCGCTCGGTCCATCGGGGCCCGGAGAAATGCCGGGGTGGGCCGCTGCCAATGGCCCCCGGCCGGCATGGCGTGAACCCTGCCCCCGCCCGGAAAATGGCCCCGGAGAATACGGCAGCTGATGTCGGGGCGGTGGGGTGGGATTCGCGCCGCCCTCCCGGGGGATCTCCGACCTGGCGGGGGGTTGGAGAATCCCCGCTGAATCTCTCCATCTGCAAGACTTTTAATGTTGCTTAATCTTGTTTTGATAACTGTTATATCCCACATGGGTCTTACGGGTATGAATGATGCCCTACCTTGTGGAGCTTGCAGGATCGGAGCTCCCCCACTGACAAGGGGGCCGTGGACCCTCAACAAGGTTCATATGTCTTTGTATATATGGAATCGGCCAGTCAGGCACCGACGAGAGAAGACCCAGTAGGGAACAAAGGAGCTGTGCATAATAGCTAATGTGTTAACTAAAGTAAGTTTTATTTTTCTCTACAACTCGGTGCGGACTTTTCGCTGCTCCAAACAAAAGTACCCTGCAGCTGCTGTCTGCTCTTACTGGGCTGGACCGCTGTGCTCCCTCTTCCCATGCCTTCCAGCTTGTTGAGAGAGGGCTTTTTATTCCCAAAGGCTCTTCAAAGCCAGCTCCATCTCCCAGACAATAATTGTAGGTTTCCCAGAGCATTTTTATCAGTCTTCACCGAATCATGCAATCAGCATCTCTTGGTGGGGTTTCCACACATTTCCGTATTTGTCGTGTGTTTGTCCCATTAGCTGTGATTACCCACAGCACGGCCTGTTTAGCTGGGTTAGCCCCCTGTGAATTGCAATGGACAATTCAGCAGAAAGTGTCAGGGAATTATCTGGTCTTCCTTCGAATCTCTAAGATCCTGCTGAAAGCAAGTCCGGGCTGTTATTACACATGGGAAATTACTACACTCCTGAGGGGAAATGGAAGTCTCAAGTGGTGTAAAGCCACAAGTAGATTTAGTCGTAAAAAACAGAAGGATTTAAAGTTGCCAAGCATAGTTGCTCACGGACGCTCAGTTTGGGTTCCGCCAGGGTCAGTCCGCTCCTGACCTCATTCCAGCCTTGCTTCAAACATGGACAAGAGCTGAATGCCAGAGGTGAGGTGAGAGTGACTGCCCTTGACATCAAGGCACATTTGATCAAGTATGGCATCAAGGAGCCCTCGCTAAACTGGAATCAACTGCAATCAGAGGTAAACTCTCCACTGGTCGGTGTCACACCTGTTACAAAGGAAGACGGTTGTGGTGGTTGGAGGTCAATCATCTCAGTCCTAGTTTAGTCGGGCAGTATGGTCGGCACGGGCTTGGAGGGCCGAAGGGCCTGTTCCTGTGCTGTACATTTCTTTGTTCTTTGTTCTTTGTATCACTGCAGGAGTTCCTCAGGATAGTGTCCTCGGCCCAACCATCTTCAGCTGCTTCATCAATGGCCTTTCTTCCAACATAAGGTCAGAAGCCAGTTGCACGCGCGCGCGGTGAACGCGGCGCCGGTCGGGTGCCGTTGAAAGAGGCCCTCGCGCAGATTCTCCGCGGTGGACCGGCAGAGTTCCCACCGAGTGCCGCTGGCGTGGTTCCTGTATGGTCTCACCTGGCGGGAGCTCGGCATCGCGGCTGCGAGGTCCGTCCTGATGGTTGGGGGGGGAGGGGATCAGACTCCGGGGGGGGGGGGGGCCTCCACGATGGCCAGGCCCGCGATCGGGGGCAACTGAGCGGCGGGCGTGCGCATTCCGAGGGGGGGGGGGCCTATCTTCTTCCGCGCCGCGCCGCTGTAGGATTCCGCCATGTTGCGCGGGGTCCGGCTGCTGCGTGCATGCGCAGACCCGCGGACGGAAATGCTGGGGCCCATAGATGGCGCCGGAGCGAGGCGACTTCTTGCAAGCTGTGCCCAGCATACTCTCTAACTCTATCTTTTACTCTCGATCTATGCATCTGAAACTTCATTCTCTATAACTGTAACATTATATTCTGCAGTCTCTCCTTCCCGATGTACGGTGTGCATTGTTTGTACAGCATGCAAGAAACAATACTTTTCACTGTATACTAATACATGTGACAATAATAAATCAAATCAAATCAAAGTTCTGCAGCCGGAGCTGTGTGGAGCGCTCTGGTGCCGTGCTGGCCTCCTGTGGGTTGTACAATCGCTGGGCGAGGCCCGTTGACACCGGCGTGAAACACTCCGGTCTTTTCGCCAGAGTCAACATTTTGCCGCAACTTTGGAGAATCCCGGCCATGGTTTCTGGTCAGGCCCCATTTGTAGCACTGCGTTCAGTATTGAACCATCAAGTCCCGATAGCATCCTCGTAAATAGTTTAATAATATCCATTCTATAATAGGGTAACCAGAACTGTACACAGTATTCCAAGTGTGATAAAGACAGACAAAATATCCAGAACAGATAGGAATAATCGGAATAATTCGAGCTCGGCCAGCTAGGAGTGAAGGCAGGATGCAGTGTTTTAAAATGTTTCGGCCCGTGATTTGTTGCAGGGGTATCAAGTGATGGGGAGAAAGGGCAGGTAAATAGAGCTGAGGTATAGTTCAAACGTGGGGAGCTGATGATGTAGTGGTATTGTCACTGGGCCAGAGATCCAGGGTAGTGTTCTGGGGACCCGGGTTCGAATCCTACCACATACAAATCTGGACTTAAAAGTCTAACGATGACCATGGAAGGATTGTCATTGTAGTACCCTCAATAACGACACGAGAGTGTAGAATGGTAAATGAAGGCTTTAATAAGCAGATAACTAGTCAGTGACCGAGACGTGTGCTTACTGAGTGCCACCTACAGGGCGTCACCTTTTATACGGCTCCCTGGTAGGTGGAGTCGGAGGCGGAGTCCCCCAGGGTTCCAAACCCAGTCTTTGAAGGGGCATCACCTACATGGTGTTAAGGGTACAGTAACCATTCATCACAGTCATAGAAACTCAAGTGGTTCACGAATGACCTTCGGGGAAGGAAATCTGGCATCCTTATCTGGCCCGGCCTACATGTGACTCCATACCCACAGGAT
Source organism: Scyliorhinus torazame (assembly GCF_047496885.1). Taxonomy (NCBI): domain Eukaryota; kingdom Metazoa; phylum Chordata; class Chondrichthyes; order Carcharhiniformes; family Scyliorhinidae; genus Scyliorhinus; species Scyliorhinus torazame. Next base: position 300,368,135 of record NC_092710.1, read on the forward strand.
TGTGGATGAGGCCACAATTAAGTAGGCCCGAATCAGACAATGGAACCCAGTGATCTGTCTTTAGTGATGTCTGTTATCCAGAACGGCATCTGAAGCTGACAGTATGCAGATGTGAAGACACTTGCCAATGTTATTTCGGCCGCCAGAATCCATTCCCTATGATTTCAGCATCCAGCTGTTGAAATAATTCATTCCTAATCTGGTGCTGCTGAAAAATGCACCAGGAATGCAATCTTCTATTACAGAGCTGATAAAGAGAGATTCTAGGATTGCAGCGATAAAACCACCACAGTGCAATTGAACACACACAAAACTCTCATTTTAACTTTATTTACTTATAAAGTGAAGCACCTGATGTCGGGAGTGCAGTCCTGCCCGACAATTAAACTGAAGGCATAGAGTTTTACAGCACAGAAAGAGGCTCTTCAGACCATTGTGTCTATGCTGGCCATCAAGCACCTATCCAATTTCCCAGCACTAGGTCCGTAGCCTTGTACGCTGTGGCATTTCAAGTGCTGATCTAAATGCTTCATAAATGTTGAGGATATGTGTTCCTGATCAGAACATTCAGATACCAAGAGGTTATCCCTTAAATCTCAGGTTAAACTAATTTAAAAAATAAATACATTTAGAGTCCCCAATTATTGTTTTTCCAATTTTGGGGCAATTTAGCGCGGCCAATCCACCTAACGTGCACACTTTTGGATTGTGGGGATGAAACCCACGGGGAGAATGTGCAAACACCGGGCTGGGATCGAACCCAGGACCTTAGCGCCATAGGCAGCAGTGCTAATCACTGCGCCACCGTGCTGCCCTAGGTTAAACTAATTATACACAAAACGCATTGACCACCAGAGACAATGGTAAGCAGGTGGTCTTATGCGCAGGGGGTGGGGGGTTCAAATGAGATCAGGAAGCCAGCTCCAGACCACGGACATCTACATTTGACTACAGCGCGTTAGAGCGCGTGAACAAGCCCCTCGTGAGAGGAAGATGGTCAATTCAAACATGCCAGTCTCTCAATTGCAGCAATATTACATGGGTACTGGGATTTCACTGTCGGTGTGCAGGTTTCCTGAGCTTCATGGAAGTCGCCTGTGGAAGTGGCAATTGAGGGGGCTGAAGGCAATACGGGGAACTATGTCAAGAAGCACTCAGTACTCATAGCATCTATCTTACCCACTATTCGTTCACACTATTTGTGCTGAGGGGTTACTTTGGAGGTTTGGAGATCTGCTCTGCACTCTGGAGCTCACACCTGTGGCAGTCCATCCTGCCTAATCGCTTCACACCTCGAAGCAGCGTTACCTGCGGGCTGCTCACCTACTTAAAACGTGGCGGATGACACCTCTCAGAACCCCCCGGTGGGTTCAGCAGAGGTAGAGGATAACTGCTCAGATCCATGCTCTGACTGCTGACATTCTCTAGGCCCACCTCCTCCAGAGTTTGGAGCCTTTGGAGTCTCTGAGGGCTCTCCCTACCTTCATCGCCGTGGGGGGGGGGGTCACCAGGAAGGGAACCTGTGATGTGGAGGCCCCCTCTCGACCCCGCACCCCCCCCCCCCCCCCCCCCCCCCCCCCAACACAGCAGCATTGTCAGCATCTGTAAGGGGGGATGGTTATGTAGTGGCAATCTCTCTGGGCATGGGTTCAAATTCCATCACTTCAGCCAATAGAATTTAAATGTAATTGATAAATCTAGCCTCATTAGTGGAAACCATGACAAGTATCACTGATTGTTGTAACAATCCATCTGCTTCACTAATGCCCTTTATGGAAGGAAATCTGCCATCCTTACCTGGCCTGGCCTACATGTGAGCCCAGACCACAGCCTTGCTCTCTGAAATGGTCCAGCAAGCCATTCAGTTCAAGGCAAATGCTGGTCGCAATGCCCACATTGGTATGAAAAGAAATTTTTTAAAAATAAGCGAAGATGGATTAGCATTCTTTATCATTTACCATGGCAGAGGGTTAGACCTAACACATCAACTTGTCTGTTGTCTGTCCAGACCCTGCTGTGTGTTGTTCTGGAATTTTCTATCAAAGGAGTTATCATCGCAACATAGAAGAAGCAGGATGGTCATCGTTTCAGGTAGTTTTTCAGAGTCTGGACATCACCACCAGCAGCAGACAAACCCTCCTCATCTGCTTCCTTGGGCCCAGCCACTCGTTACTCTAACCTTGCAAGTGCAAATAGAAGCAGGAGAGGTCACTAATTCAGAAACTGGTTATCTCGTGCCCTTGGCTTTAGCCTCGCTTCACGTCAAATTGTGAGATCCTCCCGTACACCCTGTAGATGTTGCATTCATCATTGGGGAAGCAGATTGAGCTGTAACTGGGCCTGAAATGTCCAACTGCAGGATACTCAAGTCATTCAATATAGGGTGGTCAGCCTCCAGTCGATTAAAAACATTTAAGAAAATATTGCCAGCTTCTAGTCCTTCCACCAAGAGAGTCTAATCTATCCGCCATTACTGACTACAAGGTGGTGCAGTCAGTGGCACAGTGGTTAGCATTGCTGCTTCACAGTGCCAGGGTCCCAGGTTCGGTTCCCCGCTGGGTCACTGTCTGTGCGGAGTCTGCACGTTCTCCCTGTGTGTGCGTGGGTTTCCTCCGGGTGCTCCGGTTTCCTCCCACAGTCCAAAGATGTGCAGGTTAGGTGGATTGGCCATGATAAATGTGGTTGCGAGGATGGGTGGGGGAGTGGGCCTAGGTAATGTGCTCTTACAGAGGGATGGTGCAGACCCGATGGGTTGAATGGCCTCTGTCTGCACTGTAGGGATTCTATTACACCGTGCAGTCAGCTTCTAATGTTCCAGTCCAGAACATGCGACCAGATTAACAAAGCGAGGTTGCTAAGTTTTAATTCTGTCCCCTTGTTTTTTTTATTCGTTCATAGGATGTGGGCCTCACTGGCTGGTCCAGCATTTATTGCCTATCTGTAATTACCCTAGAAACGAGTGACTTGCTAGGCCATTACAGAGGGCAGTTAAGAGCCAACAACATTGCTGTGGCTCTGGAGTCACATGTAGACCAGGCCAGGTAAGGACAGCAGATTTCCTTCCCTAAAGGACATTACGGAACCGGATGGGTTTTTACAACAATCGACAATGGTTTCATGGTCATCATTAGATCTTTACTGTATTCAAATTTCCCCATCTGCAGTGGTGGGATTTGAACCAGGGTCCCGAGAGTGTGACCCTGGTTCTCATTATTACTAGTCCAGAGGCAATGCCACTGCGTTGGGAATACTCAGCCCCCATGCATCAACCCTCCCCAAAGACCCAGTGTGGTAGTATGTATTGGGGGTCATGTGGGACTGGAAGCCCTAATGTCATTGGCTGACAGATCCCGGGTCCTGGTTGGCCGTTGACCTCATGCTCCGCCCTGAAGGCGAAGTATAAGAAGCCGGTGCCTTCCCCCGCAGGCCAGTTTACTATCGGGCTGCTGGGGAACAGACACGCTTAATAAAGCCTCATCGACTTCACTCTATTCGTCTCACGGGGTCTTTGTGTGCCACAATTTATTAAGCGTGCCTAAAAAGGACTATGGAGCTCAGGATCATTCCAGAATGCCTGAGGATCAGCCCCCACGCAGTGAATGCGGCAGCAGCCTTCAAACACTGGCAGACTTGCTTCGAGGCCTACATCAGATCGACCACAGGCCGAGTCTCAGACGAACAAAAACTGCAGGTCCTGCACTCGAGTGTGAGCACGGAGATTTTCACCCTCATTGAAGACACCGCCGATTTCCAGACGGCGTTCACAGCACTGAGAAGTCTCTACGTTCGCCCAGTTAACCAAATCTACGCTCGCTACCAGCTCGCGACAAGACGGCAAGCTCCCGGAGAATCGATGGACGAGTTCTACGCCGCGCTGCTGATTTTGGGACGAGCCTGCAGCTGCCCGTCGGTGAACGCAAACGAACATACGGACATGTTAATGCGCGATGCTTTTGTGGCAGGTATGCAATCCTCCCAAATCCGCCAAAGACTTCTAGAAAAAGAGTCGCTAGGACTCTCAGAGGCACGGGCCCTGGCAGCCTCGCTGGACGTAGCCGCGCGTAATACCCGCGCCTACGGCCCCGACCGCGCGGCAGGCCATTGGGCCCCGTACGTACCCGCCACTGCAAACCCCCTACCCCCCCCCCCCCCGGACACCCCACAGGCTTGCGCAGTCCAAACGCCGAGTCGCACCGGGGGCGCCCGCTGTTATTTCTGCGGCCAGGCGAAGCACCCCCGACAACGCTGTCCGGCCCGCGCAGCCATCTGCAAAAGCTGCGGGAAAAAGGGCCACTATGCGGTGGTGTGCCGATCCCGCGAGGTCGCCGCCGTCCCGGGGCCACAGGGAGCCCTACAGGCAGTCTATGCGTCCCAACCACCCCAGCACGCCATGTGCGACCCGCAGACGCCGCCATTTTGGGTCCCGACAACCGCGGTCCCGGGAGAACTGGGAGCCCTGCACACCGCCTACGCTCCCCAACCCCCTTCCCCGCAGCCCATGTACGACCCGCCGCCGGCGCTCCCGATTTGGGTGCCGGCCAACACTCTCCACGGAGAGGAGGGGGTTTTTCGCATCCCGAACGCCACCCTCACCCCCGTCCCGCGCCTGACCCGCCGGCGCAACCTACCTGGACCCCGACCACCGCTGTCCCCGGCGAGGGAGCTCCGCACGGTCCCAGCGCTCGCGACCCCACGACTGACCCGCCGGCGCCGCCGACCTGGGCCCTCACCCTCGTCCCGCGCCCCACGCCTGACCCGCCGGCCTGGGCCCCGACCACCGCTGTCCCCGGCGAGGGAGCTCCGCACGGTCCCAGCGCTCGCGGCCCCACGACTGACCCGCCGGCCTGGGCCCCGACCACCACTGGTCCCGGCGAGGGAGCTCCGCGCGGTCCTAGCGCCCACGGCCCTGGCGCTCGCAATGCAGGAACTCCGCGCGGTCCTAGCGCTCCCCAGACCCCCCAGCACACCATGTGCGACCCGCAGACGCCGCCATTTTGGGTCCCGACCACCACGAGGGGAGGAGGGGCGCCGCCATCTTGGACCGCCCCCGACCTGTACGATGCATGGGGGCGGCCATTTTGTCCACCCCCGACGCCATCTTGTGACCCCTCAGCCACGTGCGATGTATGGGGGTGGCCATTTTGTCCATCCCCGACGCCATCTTGGACGGCAACAACGGACCCCACCCCACTACTACAACCACGGCTCGCTTCGGTTACGCTCGATCAGGCTCAGCCCCGGACTCTCCAGACGACGACGACAACGGTCCTAATTAACGGCCACGAGACGCCATGCCTAGTCGACTCCGGGAGCACGGAAAGTTTTATACATCCCGACATGGTAAGACGCTGTTCCTTAACTACCTTCCCCAGCGCACAAAAGATTTGCCTAGCTGCAGGATCCCACTCCGTACAGATCCTGGGATTCTGCATAGTACCCTAACGGTACAGGGGAGGGAATTCAAAAACTACAAACTTAACGTCCTTCCCCAACTCTGTGCCCCCACCTTGCTGGGCTTAGATTTTCAATGTAACCTACAGAGCCTTACGTTTAAATTCGGCGGCCCCATACCCCCACTCACTATCTGCGGCCTCGCCACCCTCAAGGTGCAACCCCCGTCCTTGTTTGCGAACCTCACCCCGGATTGCAAACCCGTCGCCACTAGGAGCAGACGGTACAGCGCCCAGGACCGGACCTTCATTCGCTCCGAAGTCCAGCGGCTACTAAAGGAGGGCATAATCCAGGCCAGCAATAGTCCCTGGAGAGCGCAGGTGGTAGTAGTGAAGACAGGGGAGAAACAAAGGATGGTCATTGACTATAGCCAGACCATCAACAGGTACACACAACTAGACGCGTACCCTCGCCCCCGCATATCCGACATGGTCAATCGGATTGCCCAGTATAAAGTCTTCTCCACCGTGGACCTCAAGTCCGCCTACCATCAGCTCCCCATCCGCCCAAGTGACCGCAAGTACACAGCCTTCGAGGCAGACGGGCGATTATACCATTTCCTACGGGTCCCTTTTGGCGTTACAAACGGGGTCTCGGTCTTCCAACGGGAGATGGACCGAATGGTTGATCAACATGGGTTACGGGCCACGTTCCCGTACCTCGACAATGTAACCATCTGCGGCCACGACCAGCAGGACCACGACGCCAACCTCCAAAAATTCCTCCAGACCGCCAAAGCCTTGAGCCTCACGTACAACGAGGACATGTGCGTTTTTAGCACCGATCGGCTAGCCATTCTGGGCTACATAGTGCGCAATGGGATAATAGGCCCCAACCCCGAACGTATGCGCGCACTCATGGAATTTCCCCTCCCGCACTGCCCAAAAGCCCTGAAACGCTGCCTGGGGTTCTTTTCATACTACGCCCAGTGGGTCCCCCAGTACGCAGACAAGGCCCGCCCCCTAATACAGACCACGACTTTCCCTCTGTCGACAGAGGCTTGCCAGGCCTTCAGCCGCATCAAAGCGGACATCGCAAAGGCCACGATGCGCGCCATCGACGAGTCCCTCCCCTTCCAGGTCGAGAGCGACGCCTCTGACGTAGCTCTAGCGGCTACCCTTAACCAAGCGGGCAGACCCGTGGCCTTCTTCTCCCGAACCCTCCACGCCTCAGAAATCCGCCACTCCTCAGTGGAAAAGGAAGCCCAAGCCATAGTGGAAGCTGTGCGACATTGGAGGCATTACCTGGCCGGCAGGAGATTCACTCTCCTCACTGACCAACGGTCGGTAGCCTTCATGTTCGATAATGCACAGCGGGGCAAGATCAAGAACGACAAGATCTTGTGGTGGAGGATCGAACTCTCCACCTTCAACTATGAGATCTTGTACCGGCCCGGAAAGCTGAACGAGCCGTCCGATGCCCTATCCCGCGGCACATGTGCCAACGCACAAATTGACCGCCTCCAAGCCCTCCACGAGGACCTCTGCCACCCGGGGGTCACTCGGTTTTACCACTTCATCAAGTCCCGCAATCTCCCATACTCCTTAGAGGAGGTCCGTACAGTCACAAGGGACTGCCACATCTGCGCAGAATGCAAACCGCATTTTTTCAGGCCAGATGGAGCGCACCTGATTAAGGCTTCCCGCCCCTTTGAACGCCTCAGTCTCAATTTCAAAGGGCCCCTCCCCTCCACCGACCGCAACGCGTATTTCCTTAATGTAGTGGACGAATACTCCCGCTACCCTTTTGCCATTCCCTGCTCCGACATGACCGCGGCCACAGTCATTAAAGCCCTGAACAGCATCTTCACGCTGTTCGGTTACCCCGCATACGTCCACAGTGACAGTGGGTCCTCTTTCATGAGTGACGAGCTGCGCCAGTTCCTGCTCAGCAAGGGCATAGCTTCAAGCAGGACGACCAGCTACAACCCCCGGGGGAATGGGCAAGTAGAAAGGGAGAACGGCACGGTCTGGAAGGCCGTCCTACTGGCCCTACGGTCCAGGGATCTCCCAGTTTCACGGTGGCAGGAGGTCCTCCCGGACGCTCTCCATTCCATCCGGTCGTTATTATGTACAAGCACTAATCAAACGCCTCACGAGCGTCTCCTTGTCTTCCCTAGGAGGTCCTCCTCTGGAACGTCACTGCCGACCTGGCTGGCGGCCCCAGGACCCATCCTGCTCCGAAAGCACGTGCGGGCCCATAAGGCGGACCCGTTGGTCGAAAGGGTTCACCTCCTCCACGCAAACCCCCAGTACGCCTACGTGGAGTACCCCGACGGCCGACAGGACACGGTCTCCCTGCGGGATCTGGCGCCCGCCGGCACCACGCACACCCCCCCGACACCATCAACCCAACCGCCCCCCTTCCTGCCACCGCCGCACCCCGCGACCGCCCCCTTCCCAGGAGGATCAGTCCCCCTCCCCTTTGCACCGACAGCTGAAACCGTGCGGCTCCCGGAGGCGACAACGCTGGTACAAGCACCACCACCACCGCCGGGGCCGAGGCGATCGACACGGACGACCAGACCGCCCGACCGACTCGTGGCGTCGATGTAAAACAAAGATGGACTGTCCAATGAATATTTTGTTTTTCCTATACCCTCTGTAAATAGTTGTAACAGGACGACACTGTCCAATACTGTACTACCATGTAACTGTTCTATCCTCCCAGGACCAGCCCTGTAAACCCTTACCACCATACGAAGCATCACCCCGCCGGGTTCATTTTTGACAAGGGGTGAATGTGGTAGTATGTATTGGGGGTCATGTGGGACTGGAAGCCCTAATGTCATTGGCTGACAGATCCCGGGTCCTGGTTGGCCGTTGACCTCATGCTCCGCCCTGAAGGCGAAGTATAAGAAGCCGGTGCCTTCCCCCGCAGGCCAGTTTACTATCGGGCTGCTGGGGAACAGACACGCTTAATAAAGCCTCATCGACTTCACTCTATTCGTCTCACGGTGTCTTTGTGCGCCACACCCAGTTACATTGTTTTGTTCAACCTAATGAAATTCCCACTGTAGCTATCTGAATGTTCTGTGGGTTTAATCTTTGTGCTGAAGATTTTGGAGCATGTTCCACTGTCGACAGCCACTGCCAACATCCAGCATTCCTAGGATAGATATAATCTCAGATGCAATGTAAAGTCACAGTCAGTCAGGTCCTTTCACTGCAATCTCAGAACGCTCCTGGGTCAGGATCTCACAACCCCGCCAAAGTGTGCGCCTCTTCCCCCCCCCCCCCCCCCCCCACCCCCGGAGCAGATGCAGTGGACCATTCAAATTACAGTGTTCCTCAGCAGGACTGTAATATCCCACCAGCTGGGAGGAGCCATAAACTCCAGGCCCTGAATTCAACACTGCTTATCGTGTCATCTGTTTGCATTGATTACAATGTTGGCCAGATTACAAGCTGTTTTGAGCCAAGATCAGGAGAAAATTCTGTAGATATCTCCTTAATTTAGCAAAGATATGTAAGGAATTTTTTTCTCTCCCTGCTGCAGACTGGACGTTCACTAAGGAAGTGTTTGAGATAACACCAACCTCATTTTGAATGTGTCTCCTACAGGGGGGAGGGGAAATCTTCATCTGATTATTCTCTGCATGGTTTCAAACCCAGAGTTGAAAGAACAGTTTGGGTTCTGTTTCTTTGCAGAATCTTTTCGTTGTCAGAGAGCTTTACAGCACAAAACAGACCAAGAGATAGGCCCTTCGGCCCATGTCTGCACCGGCCATCAAGCACCTATCAATTTAATCCCATTTTCCAGTACTTGTTCCGTAGCCTTGTGTGCTATGGTTTTTCAAGTACTCATCCAAATGCCTCGTAAATGTTGAGGGTTCCAGCCTCCACCACACTTTCAGACAGTGAGTTCCATCGCCATGGCAGCTGCTGCGATGTCCACAATATCATCCATACTGTGATATCTGTGAGGATTTGGAGTGGGCGAGAGACCAACAATCGGCTATGGCTTCCATCCCAGGACACTCAAATCCCCCAAACCACCCCCACCCTGACATTCCCTGCCTTCTCTCAGGGTGCCATCCAATGAGCCGGTTGTGCTGGGGGACCTCGCCTCTGCCACAGCAGCAACCCCCAGAAACCAGACCTCAGACCCCCGCCGGGAATATTACTTGGTCTGGGTGCAGGTCACCTCCCCGATCGACACACCCACCCTCTGGTCACGGGGATGTCCCCAGTTCTGAGGCCCAGCTCTTGGATGTTTGATTGTTGGCTGCTGCCTCTGTGGTGTTGACCCCTCCAGTGTTCAGGTGGAGTATACGGGCGTCACAGTCTAATTGGGATGCTCGCCAGTAACACTCGTCTGTGATATGGCACGTCTGCCCACAGGAATCTACTTGAAAGCTATGAGGTGCTCACACTAACAATGCCAATTCCCTATTAGCAATACCCTTCAGCTGTGCAGCCAGAGGCCGTCACTGTCAGTGGGGGTTAAAGTGACCTTCACCATGTTACCAAGGACAGGGCTCTGTCCTGGGAGTGCTCGGTAGGATGGACAGATAGCAGCTGAAGTTGCCCGGTGTGGGTATACACAATCAGGAGCGGACGGGAGACAGACTATATGTTGGACCCGAGGGTGATGTGCCCCTCGCACCATCACCCCCCTTCCCCTGCCCAGGGGCAACCCCCACCGATGGCGGCCGACTCCCCTACTGGGCCCCTGGAGGCTTCCCCCACCCACCCGCAGGCTGATTGCCCATTTTCCAAGATGGCTACTCACCTCCTCTGATCGCCAGAGCAGTAACTTCGCTAGCTGCACGTTTTTGAATAGGTGTGATAAAGGGCAGCCACGTGACCACTCACTGGGGTGCCAGTTAGATCACAGGAGGGTGTGAGATAAGGGGTCCTTTCCGTTAATAAGATGGCGATTGGCCTTAATTGGTGATGATTGGTTTTTCGCCATGTCGCGGCAGAATCCGGATCTCGCCAACGGGAGCGAGCCAGTTAGATCGGAAACCGAGCGGCACCTGGCATGGTTCCTGAGGCACGATCAATTGAACAAAGACTAGAGTTGGATACAACTGAGGCTTTATTGCTCTAAGATGTGTGGCCTCCCACAGCAGCTGTCGAAATGGCTGCTGAATGGAGGACACGCATATTTATACTCCGCCTACTGGGCGGAGCCAGCAGGCAGGGACTACTGGCGAACCTATAGTACAGGTCCTACCTTACATCACCTATTACAGGTGCAACAGTGGTTTACCACATTCACCCCCTGTTAAAATTGAGTCCGACGGGGGTGGTGGAGATCTATATACAGCAATGAATTTATATTTACAGTATTTGATCAGAAAAAAAATGTCTTTTGAAGTCTGATGCCAGTTAGAGATTTAACCGGCCTTGATGTACCGCTGAGAGCGACGTAGCGGTGGCGGCGATGTCGATGCTGGCCTGATGTTCGGTGACTCCGGGAGTGTGCCGAAATCCTCTTCATCCTCGGGCGTGGGCAGGGGAAGGACGGATGGGCCTGGTGGGGTTAATGCTGGGAGCGCCGGGGGAGGGGAGGGTGGCGCTGGGCCGGAGGGGTGTGTGTGTGTGGAACCTGCTGGTGCCAGGTCCCTCAGGGAGACAGTATCTTGGCGGCCGTCGGGGTTCGCCACATTGGCATACTGGGGGTTGGCATGGAGCAATTGCACCCTTTCCACCAACAGGTCCGCCTTGTGGGGGCAGACGTGACTACGGAGCAGGACTGGTCCTGGAGCCGCGAGCCAAGTCGGGAGCGACACCCCGGATGTGGACTTCTTGGGGAAGGCAAAAAGACGTTCATGGGGTGTGTTGTTAGCAGCGGTGCACAGCAGTGACCGAATGGAGTGGAGTGTATCAGGGAGGACCTCCTGCCAGCGGGAGGCCGGGAGGTTCCTGGACCGTAGGGCCAGTTAGACGGCCCTCCAAACCATCCCGTTCTCCCTCTTTACCTGCCCGTTTCCCCCAGGGTTATAACTGGTCGTTCTGCTGGAGGCGATACCCCTGCTGAGCAGGAACTGACGCAGATCATTACTCATGAATGAGGATCCCCTGTCACTGTGGATGTAGGCAGGGAAACCAAACCGAGCTAAGATAGTGTTTAGGGCTTTGATGACGGTGACAGACGTCATATCGGGGCACGGGATGGCGAAGGGGAATCTGGAGTACTCATCGACCACACTGAGAATATACGTGTTACGGTCGGTGGAGGGAGGGGCCCTTTGAAATCAACGCTGAGGTGTTCAAAGGGGCGTGAGGCCTTCACCAGGCGCGCCGTCCGGCTGGTAGAAGTGCGGCTTGCACTCCGCACAGACCTGGCAGTCCCTGGTAATTGTCCGTACTTCCTCGACGGAGTAGGGCAGGTTGCAGGCTTTTATGAAATGGTACAACCGTGTGACTCTCGAGTGACAAAGGCTGTCGTGCAGGGTCCGGAGTGGGTCTACTTGTGCGCTGGCACATGTACCTCGGGATAGGGCGTCTGGGAGCTCGTGGAGTTTGCCGGGGCGATACAAAATCTCGGAATTATAGGTGGAGAGCTCGATCCTCCACCGCAAGATTTTATCGTTTTTGATCTTGCCCCGCTGTGTGTTATTGAACATGAAGGCTACCGACCGCTGGTCAGTGAGGAGAGTGAATCTCCTGCCGGCCAGGTAATACCTCCAATGCCGCTCAGCTTCAACGATAGCTTGCGCCTCTTTTTCGACGGATGAGTGCCGAATTTCTGAGGCATGAAGGGTGCGGGAAAAGAATGCCAAGGGTCTGCCTGCCTGATTGAGGGTGGCGGCTAGGGCGACATCTGATGCGTCGCTCTCTACTTGAAAGGGCAGTAGTCTCATCTACTGCATGCATCCCGGCCTTGGCGATATCGGCTCTGATACGGGTGAAGGCCTGTTGTGCCTCAGCCGTCAGGGGAAAATGGGTGGACTGAATGAGTGGCCGGGCCTTGTCCGCATAGTTTGGGACCCACTGGCCGTAGTACGAGAAGAACCCCAGGCAGCGTTTGAGGGCCTTGGTGCAGTGGGGGAGGGTAAGCTCCATGAGGGGGCGCATGCAGTCGGGATCGGGCCTCAGAACTCCGTTCTGGACCATATAGTCGAGTATAGGTAAGCGGGTCGTGCTAAACACGCACTTCTTGTTGTAGGCGAGCTTGAGGAGAGTGACGATGTGGAGAAATTTGGCAAGGTTGACATCGTGGTCCTGCTGGTCATGGCCGCAGATGGTGACGTTGTCTAGGTACGGGAAGGTGGCCCGCAAACCGTACCGGTCGACCATTCTGTCCACCTCCCTTTGGAAGACCGAGAACCCGTTAGTGACGCCGAAGGGAACCCTGAGGAAGTGATAGAGACGACCGTCTGCCACGAAAGCAGTGTATGGACGGTCTGATTTACGAATGGGGAGCTGGTGGTAGGCGGATTTGAGGTCTACCGTTGAGAAGACCCGGTACTGTGCAATCTGATTGACCATATCAGATATGCGTGGGAGTGGGTACATGTCGAGCTGCGTGTACCGGTTGATGGGCTGGCTGTAGTCCACGACCATTCTGTGCTTCTCCCCAGTTTTAACCACTACCACTTGGGCTCTCCAGGGGCTGTTGCTGGCCTCGATGATGCCTTCCCGAAGCAGCCGCTGGACCTCGGACCTGATGAAGGTCTTGTCCTGGCTGCTGTACCGTCTGGTCCTGGTGGCAACGGGTTTGCAATCTGGGGTTAGATTGGCGAAGGGGGAAGGCGGATCGACCTTTAGGGTCGCGAGGCCACACACTGTGAGGGGTGGTAGGGGCCCACCAAATTTGAGGGTTAGGCTCTGGAGGTTACACTGGAAATCCAGGCCGAGTAATAGGGCAGCGCAGAGGTTAGGGAGGACGTAGAGGCGGAAGCCGCTGAATTCTACGCACTGGACCATGAGTGTGACCGTGCAGAACCCCCGGATCGCGATACAATGGGATCTGGAGGCCAGGGAAATTCTTTGGTTGACGGGGTGTACCGCGAGGGAGCAGCGCCTTTACGTATCCGGGTGTGTGAAGCTTTCGGTGCTCCCGGAGTCCAGCAGGCAAGAGGTCACGTGGCCGTTGATTTTCACACTGGTCGATGTGGTGGCCAGGTTGTGCAGACGAGACTGGTCGATCGTCACTGAGGCGCGTCGTGGTCGGTCGTCACTAACGTCGGATGATGGGGAGCCTGGCGGGCCCAGGACCTGTCGGTGTCCATGTCCCGTGGTGGAGACAAGATGGCGGCGCCTGAAGATTCTGCGGGGGACAAAGTTGCGAGGGTTGGACAAGATGGCGGCGCCCATGGGCTGCACGTGGACTGAGGGGGAGAAGATGACGGCGCCCACTGGCCGCGCATGGCCCGGGGAGGTGAAGAAGGCGGCGCCCACTAGCCGCGCGTGGTCCGGGGAGATGAATATGGTGGCGCCCATTGTATGTAGGCTAGGGGGGTGGGGGCTGATAGCGGTGATTTCGCGGACCTGGCACACCGCAGCGAAGTGCCCCTTTCTGCCGCAAGCCTTGCAAAGGGCAGTGCGGGCCAGGCAGCGTTGGCGAGGGTGCTTCTGCTGGCCGCAGGAGTAACATCGGGGACCCCCGGGGTGCACGGGCCGGGCAGCGTTGGCTAGGGTGCTTCTGCTGGCCACAGAAGTAACATCGGGGACCCCCGGGGTGCGCGGGCCGGCGTATGGCGCAAGCGTACTGGCTGGGTAAGGCCCCCGCTGGGTCGGCCGTCTGTGGGGTCCACAAGGGATAGGAGGGGTGGGTCGCACGGCTGGTGGGGTAGGCCTGAATGTTACGTGAGGGAACTGTCATGGAGAGCGCTAGCTTCTTTGTTTCAGCTAGGTCGAGCGTGGCCCCTTCTAACAGTCTTTGGCGTATGAGGTCCGACCCAAACCCGTTACGAACGCGTCCCACATAAGAAGGTTGGAATGTTCGGTGGCCGTAACGGTCTGACAGTCACAGTCCCGGACGAGTGGGATTAGGGCCCGGCAGAAGTCTTCTATGGACTCACCAGGGAGTTGAGAGCAAGTGAATGAAATGAATGAAATGAAAATCACTTATTGTCACAAGTAGGCTTCAAATGAAGTTACTGTGAAAGGCCCCTAGTCGCCACATTCCGGCGCCTGTTCGGGGAGGCTGGTAGCGGAATTGAACCGTGCTGCTGGCCTGCCTTGGTCTGCTTTCAAAGCCAGCGATTTAGCCCTGTGTTAAACCAGCCCCTGGCGAGTACGTGTCTGACGAAGAGCGTTTTCGTTTTGTGTGCGTAGCTTTCTTTGAGGAGCGTCATGGCATCTGCGTAATTCAGGGTGTCCTGGATCAGCGGAAACACGCTGTAGCTCAACCTTGAGTACAGGATCTGTATCTTCTGAACCTCCGTCAGAGGGGTGGTCGCTGAGTTGATTTACGCCTCGAAGCAAGCTAGCCAGTGATTAAAGTCCTTTTTGGCGTCGCTTGATTGCGGATCCAGCTGCAGGCGATCTGGTTTGATTCGGAGGTCCATCTTTTAAAAAATCTTCGAGCAATAAATTGATGCACGATCAATTGAACAAATACTAGAGTTGGATACAACTGAGGCTTTATTGCTCTAAGATGTGTGGCCTCCCACAGCAGCTGGTGAAATGGCTGCTGAATGGAGGACACGCATATTTATACTCCGCCTACTGGGCAGAGCCAGCAGGCAGGGACTACTGGCGAACCTGTAGTACAGGTCCTACCTTACATCACCTAATATAGGTGCAACAGTGGTTTACCACAGTTCCTGATTTTGGCGCCTCCTGTGGTTTAACCGGCTCGTGCGAATTCGCGCCAGGCACGTCACAGCTGTTAGATCGCGCACCATGGTGTTTCAAATGCTTCTTAAATGTGAGGGTTCCTGCCTTTACCACCCGTTCAGGTGTGAGTTCCAGATTCCCACAACCCTCTGGGTTAAAAAGGGTTTCCTGAAACCTCCTCTAAGATCTCCTGCCCGTTACCTTAAATTTATGTCCCCATGTCATTGACTCCTCTACGAAGGGGAAATGTTTCTTCCTATCCACCCTAATCATGCCAATCAGAATTTTATACATTATTTTGGCTTTTCGCAAAACCACTTCAGCCACTTGCTGAGATTCTAAATGCTGCTCGCAGAACAATACTTTTCACTGTACCTCGGTACACGTGACAATAAACAAATCCAATCCAATCCAATCCCTTCATTCAATCCAGGCTGGTGTTCTCTCACACCAGATCCAAATACATTTGGTGCTGTAATTTAGCCCATTTAGAGAAAATGAGTGCAGCATGCACGATATGTCACATTAATAATCTAATTGGACATAAATCAATCTGCCATCGTGCCAATCTGAATCAAAACATCGCTGGATAGCAATAAAGGAGATGTGGGTCTTAATTTAGCACAGTTCAAAGCAGAATCCTTCATATTCAAATTCTGATTAAAATGCATAATTTAAGAACATTGTTCATTACACACGGACTCAGTCCTCAGTGGACACACAGGTAGCAAAATCACATTTGATCTGTCAGTTTTCAATGACTTCACATTAATTCAGATATGATATGGTGCAGTTGCCCGATATAAATTGCAACCACTGTAACCCACTTTGGTTACACCTAATGGAGCCAAGAATTCACAACCATTCCAGCAAGTCCACAGCCAGCCAGCAGCACCTAGCCCAGCAGCACCTAGCATCTATTGTGTAGCCAGCTACCAGCCAGTCACAGACACTCCCTAGTCACCTGCTAGCAGTCAGTCTGAGGCCATCCATGGTCTGTAGCCACTGCAGCCCGTCTTGTGCTATATAAATGCAAGTTAGACCATAAGACAGAGGAGCAGAATTAGGCCACTCGGCCCATCGAGTCTGCTCCGCCATTCAATCATGGCTGATAATTTCTCATCCCCATTCTCCTGCTTTCTCCCCATAACCTCTGATCCCCTTATTAATCAAGAATCTATCTCTGTCTTAAAGACACTCAGTGAATTGGCCTCTACAGCCTTCTGCGGCAAAGAGTTCCACAGATTCACCACCCTCTGGCTGAAGAAATTCCTCCTCATCTCTGTTTTGAAGGATCGTCCCTTTAGTCTGAGATTGTGTCCTCTGGTTCTACATTTTCCTGCAAACATCCTCTCCACATCCACTCTATCCAGGCCTCGCAGTATACTGTAAGTTTCAATAAGATCCCCCCTCATCCTTCTGAACTCCAACGAGTACAGACCCAGAGTCCTCAACCATTCCTCATACGACAAGTTCTTCATTCCAGGGGTCATTCTTGTGAACTTCCTCTGTGATGTGTTGGGTGCTCTGGATCCGTGGAACACATACAGGTCACCAAAACTTGAAATAGTGCAACACTATTTTATTGAATCATTAACTGTTTAACATACTCTGACTGTGGGTTAACACGATACTAGCTATACTAAAGACCTCTGCCTTGTCCTAACCAGTCGATGCACTCAGCACATGGTGAATGTCTATGCTGCAGGCTGTGAGCTCTGTCCTCCTTGCTAGCTGCTACTCGAATGAGCGGGAACTTTGATGGCCCCTGTCTTTATAGTGCGTGTGCTCTAACTGGTGATTGGCTGTGGTGTTGTGTGTGTTGATTGGTCTTGCTGTGTGTCTATCAGTGTGTGTCTGCACCATGATATACTGGTGTATATTATGACATCCCCCCTTTCATAAAAAAAATGTACCTGTGTGGCAATAAATAGTGTTTGGTGAGAATGTCCCTGACTACTTGTGTGCAAAATATTTACAGGACTATGTACATAAAAACTAAGCTATTTACGTGGGAAGGTGCCTGGTGCAGAAAAACAGTGTGTCACAGGAATAACGAGATGACCACTATATACAAACCATGTAGACGATTAAACGGAAGAACAGAACAAATCAGAAAGCCCATAAGTCCACAAAGTTCACAAATTAAGTCTCTCAGGTGGGCGACAAATTCTGGTTGACCGTCAGGCTGGCACACCGCTCATTGTCTGGATCGATGCTGTATACCGACAGCGGCTGGTGTCTTTGCTTCGGGGACAGCCTGTGTTTTGTCACGACACCGACGCGAAAATGCGCCTTCGGGTCCTCGGTGTCACTGCTGTGTGGGAGGTCTGCATCGGACTCGGTGACCTTGGGTTGAATTGCCCGGACATTCCTGCGAGGCTGGCTGAAGCGTTATGAATTGGCAGGCTGAGCTGCTCGACAGAATGCAGCATAGTGGCCAGGTCTGCCACATCGTAGGCATTGTCGAGATTTGGCAGGGCATTGCTGTTTTAAATGGGCGGAGCCACAGTTGCCGCACGTCGTAGCATCAGCATGTTCGCTGCGCCACCGCGCATGCGCGGTGTGGTCATTCGTGGTGCGCGCCTGCGCATTACGTTCTCCGACGTCGACAACCCCTCGTTTGGTGCGCACAAGCGCGGGAGTCCGCAAAAAGCGCGCGAAATGACCGCCCTCATCCAGGCTGAGCCCCTGGGGCGAAATTCTCTGGTATCGGCGCGATGTCTGCCGACTGGCGCCAAAAACGGCGCAAATCAGTCGGGCATCGCGCCGCCCCAAAGGTGCGGAATCCTCCGCATCTTGACCGGCCGAGCCCTAACCTTGAGGGGCTAGGCCCACGCCGGACTGATTTCCGCCCCGCCAGCTGGCGGAAAAGGCCTTTGGTGCCCCGCCAGCTGGCGCGGAAATGACATCTCCGGGCGGCGCATGCGCGAGAGCATTAGCGGCCGCTCACAGCATCCCCGCGCATGCACTGTGGAGGGAGTCTCTTCCGCCTCCTCCATGGTGGAGACCGGGGCGAATGCGGAAGGAAAAAAGTGCCCCCACGGCACAGGCCCGCCCGCGGATCGGTGGGCCCTGATCGAGGGCCAGGCCACCGTGGGGGCACCCCGTGGGGCCAGATCGCCCCGCGCCCCCCCCCCCCCCAGGACCCCGGAGCCCGCCCGCGCCGATAAGAGAGGTGGTTTAATCCACACCGGCGGGACAGGCATTCTAGCAGCGGGACTTCGGCCCATCCGGGCCGGAAACCCGCGGGGGGAGGCCCGCCAACCGGCGGGATTCCCGCCCCTCCGAATCTCCGGTGCCAGAGAATTCGGTAACCGGCGGGGGCAGGATTCACGCCAGCCCCCGGCGATTCTCCGACCCGGCGGGAGGTCGGAGAATCTCGCCCCTGGGGTTGCTTAATCACTTGGACCCGTTCCGCCTCGTGGGGACCTTGCCGCGCCGTTTCAGCCGCTTGGATGTGGGAGTACCGACTCATGGCATTTTCGTGTAGGACACAGGTCTCAATGGTGGTCGCTAGGGTGAGTTGCTTTACTTTGAGGAGCTGCTGTTGTCGGGGGTCCGACTGAACACCGAAAACGACCTGGTCGCGAATCAAGGAGTCGGAGGTGGGCCCGTAGCTGCAAGACTGTGCAAGGATGCGGAGGTGCGTGATAAAGGATTGGAAAGGTTCATCCTTACCCTGCAAACGCTGTTGGAACACAGAGCGCTCAAAACTTTCATTCACCTCTACGCTGCAGTGAGTGTCAATCTTGAGGGGGACCGTCTTGAACTTTGTTTTATCTTCATCATCTGCAAAGGTGAGAGAATTGAAAATGTGGATGGCATGGTCTCCAGCCGTGGATAGGAGGAGAGCAATCTTCCTGGTATCCGAGGCGTCCTCCCTGTCAGTGGCCTCAAGGAAGAGCTGGAAGCGCTGTTTGAATATCTTCCAGTTGGCCCCTAGGTTGCCGGCGGTGCGGAGCGGCGGCGGTGGGCAGATGTTGTCCATGTTGCAGGATGACGGAATGCTGGCGGAAGGCAGATCACTTGCAGGTAGGTCTAAGACGTGCTAATATCCCTCAACTCCTGATATCATGATGTGTTGGGTGTTCTGGATCCGTGGAACACATACAGGTCACCAACACTTGAAATAGTGCAACACTATTTTATTGAATCATTAACTGTTTAACACACTCTCACTGTGGGTTAACACGATACTAGCTTTAACTAAAGACCTTTGCCTTGTCCTAACCAGTCGATGCACTCAGCACATGGTGAATGTCTGTGCTGCAGGCTGTGAGCTCTGTCCTACTAGGAAGCTGCTACTCGAATGAGCGGGAACTCTGATGCCCCCTGTCTTTATAGTGCATGTGCTCTAACTGGTGATTGGCTGCGGTGTGTGTGTTGATTGGTCCCACTGTGTGTCCATCAGTGTGTGACTGCACCATGACATACTGGTGTATATTATGACACTCTGGACCTTTCCAAGGCCAGCACATCCTTCCTTAGATACGGGGCCCAAAACTGCTCACAATACACCAAATGGGGTCTGACCGGGGCCTTATACAGCCTCAGAAGTACAACCCTGGTCTTGTATTCTAGCCCTCTCGACATTAATGCTAACATTGCATTTGCCTCCCTAACTGCCGATTGAACCTGCACGTTAACCTTAAGAGAATCGTGAACAAGAACTCCCCTTTGTGCTTCTGCTTTCCGAAGCATTTCCCCATTGAGAAAATAGTCGATGCCTAAATTCCTCCTTCCAAAGTGCATAACCTCACACTTTTCCACATTGTATTCCATCTGCCACTTCTTTGCCCACTCTCCTAGCTTATCCAAGTCCTGTCTTCAGCATCCCCTCCCCCCCCCCACCCCCCCAACCCCCCAGCTTCTTCAATACTACCTGTGCCTCTACAGATCTTTGTATCATCTGCAAACTTAGCAACAGTGCCTTCAGTTCCTTCTTCCAGATCATTAAAATATATTGTTAAAAGTTGTGGTCCCAGCACCGACCCCTGAGGCACACCACTAGTCACCGGCTGTCATCCTGAAAAAGACCCCTTTATCCCCAGTCTCTGCCTTCTGCCAGTCAGCCAATCCTCTATCCATGCCAGGATCTTATCCTGAACACCACGGGCTCTTAACTTATTTAACAGTCTCCTATGCGGCACCTTGTCAACGGCCCTTGATCTCCACCCTAACAGGATCCGCCTTCGGGCTATCAACAAGGCGAAGGCTACAACACTGAGTGCTGAATTTGGTGCTTTTTGAGTGCGATAGTGAGAGTTTGGTGACCGAGGGAGTTAGGTGAGGAGGGAGTAAGGTGCTCCTTTCATTTTGTTTCCGACATTTCCGCAAAGAGTGCGAAGAGAGCCAGGAGTTTACAGAGAGTGCAGCTGACTGGGAGCAGAGTCGGAGGGCGGAGATCCAGTTAGTCCACACAGCAGCTATATTCTGTAAGGTAAGAGGGGATGGAGGCTAGGCCAGTTACATGCTCCTCCTGTAGGATGTGGGTGGTGAGGGATACCACCGGTGTCCCCACTGACTATACCTGTGGGAAGTGCACCCAACTTCAGCTCCTCAAAGACCGTGTAAGGGAACTGGAGCTGAAGCTGGATGAACTTCGGATCATCCGGGAGGCAGAGGGGGTGATTGAGAAGAGTTACAGGGAGGTAACCACACCCAAGGTACAGGACAAGAATAGCTGGGTTACAGTCAGGGGGAAAAAAACAAACAGGCAGACAGTGCAGGGATCCCTCGTGGCCGTCCCCCTTCAAAACAAGTATACCGTTTTGGATGCTGTTGGGGGGGATGACCTACCGGGGGAAGGCCCTAGCGGCCAGGTCTCTGGCACTGAGTCTGGCTCTGGGGCTCAGAAGGGAAGGGGGGAGAATAGAAAAGCAATAGTTGTAGGAGATTCAATGGTTAGGGGAATAGATAGGAGATTCTGTGGTCGCGAGCGAGACTCCCGGAAGGTATGTTGCCTCCCGGGTGCCAGGGCCAGGGATGTCTCGGATCGTGTCTTCAGGATCCTTAAGGGGGAGGGGGAGCAGCCAGAAGTTGTGGTGCACATTGGTACCAACGACATAGGTAGGAAAAGGGGTGTGGAGGTAGTAAACAAGTTTAGGGAGTTAGGCTGGAAGTTGAAAGCCAGGACAGACAGAGTTGTCATCTCTGGTTTGTTGCCGGTGCCACGTGATAGCGAGGCTAGGAATAGGGAGAGAGTGCAGTTGAACACGTGGCTGCAGGAATGGTGTAGGAGGGAGGGCTTCAGGTATTTGGATAATTGGAGCGCATTCTGGGGAAGGTGGGACCTGTACAAGCAGGACGGGTTGCATCTGAACCAGAGGGGCACCAATATCCTGGGAGGGAGGTTTTCTAGTACTCTTCGGGAGGGTTTAAACTAATTTGGCAGGGGAATGGGAACCGGATTTGTAGTCCAGCAACTAAGGTAGCCGATATTCAGGACGCCAAAGCATGTAATGAGGCAGTGGGGAAGGGAACACTGACAAAGGAGAGTATTTGCAGGCACGGAGATGGGTTGAAGTGTGTATACTTCAACGCAAGAAGCATCAGGAATAAGGTGGGTGAACTTAAGGCATGGATCGGTACTTGGGACTACGATGTGGTGGCCATCACGGAAACTTGGATAGAAGAGGGGCAGAAATGGTTGTTGGAGGTCCCTGGTTATAGATGTTTCAATAAGATTAGGGAGGGTGGTAAAAGAGGTGGGGGGGTGGCATTATTAATTAGAGATAGTATAACAGCTGCAGAAAGGCAGTTCGAGGAGTATCACCCTATTGAGGTAGTATGGGTTGAAGTCAGAAATAGGAAAGGAGCAGTCACCTTGTTAGGAGTTTTCTATAGGCCCCCCAATAGTAGCAGAGATGTGGAGGAACAGATTGGGAAACAGATTTTGGAAAGGTGCAGAAGTCATAGGGTAGTAGTCATGGGCGACTTTAACTTCCCAAATATTGAGTGGAAACTCTTTAGATCAAATAGTTTGGATGGGGTGGTGTTTGTGCAGTGTGTCCAGGAAGCTTTTCTAACACAGTATGTAGATTGTCCAACCAGAGGAGGGGCAATATTGGATTTAGTACTGGGTAATGAACCAGGGCAAGTAATAGATTTGTTAGTGGGGGAGCATTTTGGAGATAGTGACCACAATTCTGTGACTTTCACTTTAGTAATGGAGAGGGATAGGTACGTGCAACAGGGCAAGGTTTACAATTGGGGGAAGGGTAAATACGATGTTGTCAGACAAGAATTGAAGTGCATAAGTTGGGAACATAGGCTGGCAGGGAAGGACACAAGTGAAATGTGGAACTTGTTCAAGGAACAGGTGCTACGTGTCCTTGATATGTATGTCCCTGTCAGGCAGGGAAGAGATGGTCGAGTGAGGGAACCATGGTTGACAAGAGAGGTTGAATGTCTTGTTAAGAGGAAAAAGGTGACTTATGTAAAGCTGAGGAAACAAGGTTCAGACAGGGCATTGGAGGGATACAAGATAGCCAGGAGGGAACTGAAGAAAGGGATTAGGAGAGCTAAGAGAGGGCATGAACAATCTTTGGCGGGTAGGATCAAGGAAAACCCCAAGGCCTTTTACACATATGTGAGAAATATGAGAATGACTAGAGCGAGGGTAGGTCTGATCAAGGACAGTAGCGGGAGATTGTGTATTGAGTCTGAAGAGATAGGCGAGGTCTTGAATGAGTACTTTTCTTCTGTATTTACAAATGAGAGGGGCAATATTGTTGGAGAGGACAGTGTGAAACAGATTGGTAAGCTCGAGGAAATACTTGTTAGGAAGGAAGATGTGTTGGGCATTTTGAAAAACTTGAGGATAGACAAGTCCCCCGGGCCTGACGGGATATATCCAAGGATTCTATGGGAAGCAAGAGATGAAATTGCAGAGCCGTTGGCAATTATCTTTTCGTCCTCACTGTCAACAGGGGTGGTACCAGGGGATTGGAGAGTGGCGAATGTCGTGCCCCTGTTCAAAAAAGGAACTAGGGATAACCCTGGGAATTACAGGCCAGTTAGTCTTACTTCGGTGGTAGGCAAAGTAATGGAAAGGGTACTGAAGGATAGGATTTCTGAGCATCTGGAAAGACACTGCTTGATTAGGGATAGTCAGCACGGATTTGTGAGGGGTAGGTCTTGCCTTACAAATCTTATTGAATTCTTTGAGGAGGTGACCAAGCATGTGGATGAAGGTAAAGCAGTGGATGTAGTGTACATGGATTTTAGTAAGGCATTTGATAAAGTTCCCCATGGTAGGCTTCTGCACAAAGTAAGGAGGCATGGGATAGTGGGAAATTTGGCCAGTTGGATAACGAACTGGCTAACCGATAGAAGTCAGAGATTGGTGGTGGATGGCAAATATTCAGCCTGGATCCCAGTTACCAGTGGTGTACCGCAGGGATCAGTTCTGGGTCCTCTGCTGTTTGTGATTTTCATTAATGACTTGGATGAGGGAGTTGAAGGGTGGGTCAGTAAATTTGCAGATGATACGAAGATTGGTGGAGTTGTGGATAGTAAGGAGGGCTGTTGTCGGCTGCAAAGAGACATAGATAGGATGCAGAGCTGGGCTGAGAAGTGGCAGATGGAGTTTAACCCTGAAAAGTGTGAGGTTGTCCATTTTGGAAGGACAAATATGAATGCGGAATACAGGGTTAACGGTAGAGTTCTTGGCATTGTGGAGGAGCAGAGAGACCTTGGGGTCTATGTTCATACATCTTTGAAAGTTGCCACTCAAGTGGATAGAGCTGTGAAGAAGGCCTATGGTGTGCTCGCGTTCATTAACAGAGGGATTGAATTTAAGAGCCGTGAGGTGATGATGCAGCTGTACAAAACTTTGGTAAGGCCACATTTGGAGTACTGTGTACAGTTCTGGTCGCCTCATTTTAGGAAGGATGTGGAAGCTCTGGAAAAGGTGCAAAGAAGATTTACCAGGATGTTGCCTGGAATGGAGAGTAGGTCTTACGAGGAAAGGTTGAGGGTGCTAGGCCTTTTCTCATTAGAGCGGAGAAGGATGAGGGGCGACTTGATAGAGGTTTATAAGATGATCAGGGGAATAGATAGAGTAGACAGTCAGAGACTTTTTCCCCAGGTGGAACACACCATTACAAGGGGACATAAATTTAAGGTGAAAGGTGGAAGATATAGGAGGGATATCAGAGGTAGGTTCTTTACCCAGAGAGTAGTGGGGGCATGGAATGCACTGCCTGTGGAAGTAGTTGAGTCGGAAACATTAGTGACCTTCAAGCAGCTGTTGGATAGGTACATGGATTACGGGAAAATGATATAGTGTAGATTTATTTGTTCTTAAGGGCAGCACGGTAGCATTGTGGATAGCACAATTGCTTCACAGATCCATGGTCCCAGGTTCGATTCCGGCTTGGGTCACTGTCTGTGCGGAGTCTGCACGTCCTCCCCGTGTCTGCGTGGGTTTCCTCCGGGTGCTCCGGTTTCCTCCCACAGTCCAAAGATGTGCGGGTTAGGTGAATTGGCCAATGATAAATTGCCCTTAATGTCCAAATTGCCCTTGGTGTTGGGTGGAGGTGTTGAGTTTGGGTAGGGTGCTCTTTCCAAGAGCTGGTGCAGACTCAGGGGGCCGAATGGCCTCCTTCTGCACTGTAGATTCAATGATAATCTATGATTAATCTAGGACAAAGGTTCGGCACAACATCGTGGGCCGAAGGGCCTGTTCTGTGCTGTATTTTCTATGTTCTATGTTCTATGTTTAACATCTGCCTCCGCACCCGTTTCCAGCCCCGGCTGGTCCGACACCCCGAATATGGCCTCCCGAGGGCCCGGGTCCAGTTTCACGTGCGCCACTTTAGAGATTACCCGAAACACCTCCTTTGAGTAATCCTCCAGCTTCAGACAGGGCCAAAACATATGAATGAGGTGTGGGCTTGGGTAGGGTGCTCTTTCCAAGG
The DNA here is from genome assembly GCF_047496885.1 of Scyliorhinus torazame. Taxonomy (NCBI): domain Eukaryota; kingdom Metazoa; phylum Chordata; class Chondrichthyes; order Carcharhiniformes; family Scyliorhinidae; genus Scyliorhinus; species Scyliorhinus torazame. The sequence continues at coordinate 300,393,249 of NC_092710.1, forward strand.
GCCAGTGCAGACTCGATGGGCTGAATGGCCTCCTTCAGCACTGTAAATTCTATGATTCTATACACCACCTTCAGCTGTATCGGCCCTAACCTCGCATACGTGGTGGAGGCGTTCACCCTCCGGAGCACCTCACACCAGAACCCCTCCTCCATACTCTCTCCCAACTCTTCCTCCCACTTTGCCTTGACCCCTTCCAGCGGCGCCTTCTCCTCTTCCAAAATAGTCCCGTAAACTGCCGATACTACCCCCTTCTCCAGCCCACCTGTCGTCAGCACCTCCTCCAGCAATGTCTCGAACCTGCATGTAACTAAAAATTTCCCCCTGCTCCAGCCCATACTTCGCTCCCAGCTCCTTCAATCCTGCAAACCGACCCCCAAGAAACAAATCTTTTAGTGTCCTAATTCCTTTCTCCTCCGATCTCCGAAAATTTCCATCCCACCTCCCTGGCTCAAATCTATGGTTCTCCCGAATCGGCATTTCCCTTGACCCTGCCTCCAACCCGAAGTGTTGGCGAACCTGCCTCCAAATTCTCAACGAAGCTAATACTTTGGACTCCCTGAGTATCTCCTCGGGACCCTTAGTAGCTGTCGCTAGTGCCTTCAAGCCCGACACAAGCTCTCCTCCTTTCTGACCAATTGGGAGTCAACCTCTGTGACTCAGCTCCGTACCTTCCCCACATTCGCAGCCCAGTAAAATACATCAGGTTCGGAAGACCAAACCCCCGACCTGCCTTCCTCTCTGTGCAAAGAACAAAGAAATGTACAGCACAGGAACAGGCCCTTCGGCCCTGCAAGCCTGTGCCGACCATGCTGCCTGTCTGAACTAAAATCTTCTGCACTTCCGGGGTCCGTATCCCTCGATTCCCATCCTATTCATGTATTTGTCAAGATGCCCCTTAAACGTCACTATCGTCCCTGCTTCCAACACCTCCACCGGCAGCGAGTTCCAGGCGCCCACTACCTTCTGTGTAAAAAGGTTGCCTCGTACATCTCCTCTAAACCTTGCCCCTCGCACCTTAAACCTATGCCCCCTAGTAATTGAACTCTCTACCCTGGGAAAATTTATCTCACTATGTCTATGCCCCTCATAATTTTGTAGACCTCTATCAGGTCGCCCCTCAACCTCCGTCGTTCCAGTGAGAACAACCGAGTTTGTTCAACCTCTCTTCATAGCTAATGCCCTCCATACCAAGCTACATCCTGGTAAATCTCTTCTGCACCCTCTCTAAAGCCTCCACATCCTTCTGGTCGTGAGGCGACCAGAATTGAACACTATACTCCAAGTGTGGCCTAACTAAGGTTCTATACAGCTGCAACATGACTTGCCAATGTTTATACTCAAAGCCCCGGCCAATGAAGGCAAGCATGCCGGATGCCTTCTTGACTACCTTCTCCACCTGTGTTGCCCCTTTCAGTGACCTGTGGACCTGTACACCTAGATCTCTCTGACAGTCAATACTCTTGAGGGTTCTACCATTCACTGTATATTCCCTACCTGCATTTGACCTTCCAAAATGCATTACCTCACATTTGTCCGGATTAAACTCCATCTGCCATCTCTCCGCCCAAGACTCCAAACGATCTAAATCCTGTTGTGTCCTCTGACAGTCCTCATCGCTATCCGCAATTCCACCAACCTTTGTGTCGTCTGCAAACTTACTAATCAGACCAGTTACATTTTCCTCCAAATCATTTATATATACTACAAACAGCAAAGGTCCCAGCACTGATCCCTGCGGAACACCACTAGTCACAGCCCTCCAATTAGAAAAGCATCCTTCCATTGCTACTCTCTGCCTTCTATGACCTAGCCAGTTCTGTATCCATCTAGCCAGCTCACCCCTGATCTCGTGTGACTTCGCCTTTTGTACTAGTCTACCATGAGGGACCTTGTCAAAGGCCTTATTGAAGTCCATAGAGACAACATCCACTGCCCTACCTGCATCAATCATCTTTGTGACCTCCTCAAAAAACTCTATCAAGTTAGTGAGACACGACCTCCCCTTCACAAAACCGTGCTGCCTCTCACTAATACGTCCATTTGCTTCCAAATGGGAGTAGATCCTGTCTCGAAGAATTCTCTCCAGTAATTTCCCTACCACTGACGTAAGGCTCACCGGCCTGTAGATCCCTGGATTATCCTTGATACCTTTCTTAAACAGAGGAACAACATTGGCTATTCTCCAGTCATCCGGGACATCACCTGAAGACAGCGAGGATCCAAAGATTTCTGTCAAGGTCTCAGAAATTTCCTCTCTAACCTCCTTCAGTATTCTGGGATAAATCCCATCAGGCCCTGGGGACTTATCTACCTTAATATTTTCCAAGACGCCCAACACCTCGTCTTTTTGGATCTCAATGTGACCCAGGCTATCTACACACCCTTCTCCAGACTCAACATCCACCAATTCCTTCTCTTTGGTGAATACTGATGCAAAGTATTCATTTCGTACCTCGCCCATTTCCTCTGGCTCCACACATAGATTCCCTCACCTGTCCTTCAGTGGGCCCACCCTTTCCCTGGCTACCCTCTTGCTTTTTATGTACGTGAAAAAAGCCTTGGGATTTTCCTTAACCCTATTTGACAATGACATTTTGTGACCCCTTTTATCCCTCCTGACTTCTTGCTTAAGTTCCTTCCCATTTTCCTTATATTCCACTCAGGCTTTGTCTGTTCCCAGCCTTTTAGCCCTGACAAATGCCTCCTTTTTCTTTTTGACAAGGCCTACAATATCTCTCGTTATCCAAGGTTTCCGAAATTTGCCGTTTTTATCCTTCTTCCACACAGGAACATCCCGGTCCTGAATTCCTTTCGACTGACATTTGAAAGCCTCCCACATGTCAGATGTTGATTTATCCTCAAACATCCGCCCCCAATCTAGGTTCTTCAGTTCCTGCCTAATATTGTTATAATTAGCCTTCCCCCAATTTAGCACATTCACCCTAGGACCACTCTTATCCTTGTCCACCAGCAATTTAAAACTTACTGAATTTGGTCACTGTTCCCAAAATGCTACCCTACTAAAACTTCTACCACCTGGCCGGGCTCATTCCCAATACCAGGTCCAGTATAGCCCCTTCCCTAGTTGGACTGTCTACATATTGTTTTAAGAAGCCCTCCTGGATGCTCCTTACAAACTCTGCCCCATCCAAGCCCCGAGCACTAAGTGAATCCCAGTCAATATTGGGGAAGTCTCCCATCACAACAATCCTGTTGCTTTTACTCCTTTCCAAAATTTGTCTACCTATCTGCTCCTCTATCTCCCGCTGGCTGTTGGGTGGCCTGTAGTATACCCCCAACATTGTGACTGCACCCTTCTTATTCCTGATCTCTACCCATATAGCCTCGCTGCCCTCTGGGGTGTCCTCCCGCAGTACAGCTGTGATATTCTCCTGAACCAGTAGCGCAACTCCCCCACCCCTTTTACATCCCCCTCTATCCCGCCTGAAACATCTAAATCCTGGAATGTTTAGCTGTCAATCCTGTCTTTCCCTCAACCAGGTCTCTGTAATGGCAACAACATCATAGTTCCAAGTACTAATCCAAGCTCTAAGTTCATCTGCCTTACCTGTTATACTTCTTGCATTAAAACATATGCACTTCAGGCCACCAGTCCTGCTATTTTCAGCAACATCTCCCTGACTGCTCTTCCTCAGAGCCATACTGGCCCTATTCCCTAGTTCTCCCTCAATTTTTTCACCTTCTGACCTATTGCTCCGGTACCCACCCCCCTGCCATACTAGTTTAAACCCTCCCGTGTGACACTAGCAAACCTCGCGGCCAGGATATTTATGCCTCTCCAGTTTAGATGCAACCAGTCCTTCTTATATAGGTCACACCTGCCCCGGAATCGCTCCCAGTGGTCCAGATAACGGAAACCCTCCCTCCTACACCAGCTGTTTAGCCACGTGTTTAGCTGCTCTATCTTCCTACTTCTAGCCTCACTGGCACGTGGCACAGGGAGTAATCCCGAGATTACAACCCTAGAGGTCCTGTCTTTTAACTTTCTGCCTAGCTCCCTGAACTCCTGCTGCAGGACCTCATGCCCCTTCCTGCCTATGTCGTTAGTACCAATATGTACAATGACCTCTGCCTGTTTGCCCTCCGCCTTCAGAATGCCCGCTACCCGTTCGGACACACCCTGGCACCAGGGAGGCAACATACCATCCTGGAGTCTCTTTCACGTCCACAGAAGCGCCTATCTGTGCCCCTGACTATAGAGTCCCCTATGACTATTGCTCTTCTGCTCTTTGATCCTCTCTGCTGAACGTCAGTGCCAGTCGTGGTGCCACTGTTCTGGCTGCTGCTGTTTTCCCCTGATAGGCTATTCCCCCCAACAGTATCCAAAGCAGTATACTTGTTCGAGAGGGGGACAACCACAGGGGATTCCTGCAGTGACTGCCTGCCCATTCTGGTGGTCACCCATCTCTCTGCCTGCACCCTGGATGTGCCCACGTCTCTATAACTCCTATCTATGACGCTTTCCGCCACCTGCATGCTCCTAAGTGCATCCAATTGCTGCTCCAACCGAACCACGCAGTCTGTGAGGAGCTGCCATTGGTTACACTTGCTGCAGATGTAGTCGACCGGAATTCTGGTAGCATCACAGATCTGCCACATCTCACAGTTGGAGCACTGCACCCCGCTGAGTGACATTTAAGCACTAATTAATTAATTTAAAATAAACACTTGAATTATTGTTAGATTGAGTTACAATTAACGATATGGCCCTGATGCTAGATGATTTTTACTGTAAAATTAAATGCTAAGTACCAATCTCTGCCCTCAGGTTTAGTTACTCCACTATCTAGTTAATCAATTAGATTTCATTTTTGCAATTTTTTTTTCAAATTTAACAGATTCCCAACCAGCCAATCAGGTCACAGCTTTACTGTGATGTCAGTCACAGTTTTCCCCCTCGCACACAATTTGAAAAGGTAATAAAATTAAAAATCACTTACCTTCCCAGGATGCTCTCTGGTTCTCTCCCTGCAGATTAACAGTTACAGGCCAGAATAAAGAGAACAAAATAGTAGAGAAAAAGCACCTTCTCCCACTCTGCACCGAATTACCTCACTGCACCAAATTACCAAGTTCCAATTCCCATTCTGGATGTGTCTCACCCACCTGCGCAAAGGTGTAGTAGCACCTTTTTAGTTCTGGCCACCTTCCCTCCCCATGTGAACGAGGTAATCATCCCTCAATCTCTCTGAAAAATGCCTTTGGCAGGAAAATCGGCAGGCATTGGAAAATAAACAGGAATCGCGGCAGCACATTCATTTTAACCGCTTATACCCGATCCACCAGTGACAGAGGGAGACCATCCCACCTTGCCAGATCAGCTTTCACTCCCCCCACCAAACTAGAAATGTTGTACCTGCAGAGCCCCCCCCCCCCCTCACTCCCAGGCAACCTGCACCCCCAGGTACCTAAAGTGAGTCTCTGCCCTACAAAATGGCAGCCCCCCCACCCCTGCCCCCAGCCCTGGCTGAGACACCACAAAATATTCACTCTTGTCTAGATTTAGTTTGTACCCTGAAAAAACCCAAACAAACGAAGCAGCTCCAGTATTCCCCCTATTGACACACTTGGTTCCGACACGTATAATAACAAGTCATCGGCATATAAGGACACCCTATGCTCTATCCGCCCCCCCCCCTCCCCCCGCACTATTCCTTTCCATACCCCCGAACTTCTTAATGCAATGGCCAATGGCTCAATCACGAGTGCAAACAGCAGGGGGGACATACGACATCCCTGCTTAGTCCCACTGTGGAGAGAAAAGTATCTTGAGCTGATGTTGTTTGTGCGGACACTCGCCCTCGGCTCCTTATATAGTCGCTTTACCCAGTTCACAAATCTTGGTCCAATCCCAAACCGCTCCAGAACTGCCATCAAGTATCCCCATTCTACCCAGTCAAACGCTTTCTCGGCGTCCAATGCCACAACCACTTCTGTTTCCTTCCCCTCTGCTGGTTACATAACCACGTTCAATACCCTCCTAATGTTCGAAAAGAGCTGCCACCATCTCTCAAACCCCGTCTGATCTTCACCTATCACCTTCGGGAGGCACTCCGCCAGCCTACCCGCCAGTACCTTCGCCAATATCTTTGCATCCACGTTTAAAAGAGATATGGGCCTATACGACCTACACTCCGTCGGATCCTTATCTTTCTTAAGTAACCGGGAAATCGATGCCTGCCCCAAACTTTGTGGTAACACTCCCTTCCCTATCGCCTCCTCAAACATCCCCACCATCAGCGGCACCAGCTTATTTTTGAATTTTTTATAACATTCCACCGGAAACCCATTCGGCCCTGCGACCTTCCCGGACTCCATCCTCCTAATTGCATCTTTTATCTCCTGCTCCATTATCGCCCCCTCTAATGTAACACTGTCCCCCTCCCCTAACCTCTTTAATAATTGACCCTGAATTCTTACCAATGACCGAAGTCAGGCTAACCGGCCTATAATTTCCTGTCTTCTGCCTCCCTTTCTTCTTAAACAGCGGTGTTACATTAGCCACTTTCTAGTCCTCTGAGAGACCCTTCCTGCCTCCAGTGATGCCTGAAAGTTCACCACCAATGCCTCCACAATCTCCTCAGCTATCTCTTTTAGAACCCTGGGGTGTAGCCCATCCGGTCCAGGTGACTTATCCACCTTCAGATCTTTCAGTTTCCCCAGAGCTTTGTGTGGTAGTCTGTGTTAGGTACCTAGTAATGCCGGAATACCATTGGTGGAGAATGTACTTTTTCCCATTGGTTAATCTTGCATGTTAGCTCCGCCTTGCAAGGCGGGGTATAAGAGCCCGTGCTGCCCCAGCAGCTTCCTTCTGCACCTGCGCTGCTGGGGGAAACATCTAGCCTATTAAAGCCTTCAACTGTCTCCAATCTTGTTTCTGAGGTTATTGATTGTGCATCAATTTAATAAGCTAGATTTAAAAGGATGGAGCTCCGAATCAAGCCGGAGTGTCTGCAACTCAGCCTCCACGCGGCGAACTCAGCGGCAACCTTCAAGAACTGGCTGGCGTGTTTCAACAGATATCTCGGAACAGCCGAAAACACACCCACGGGAGAACAGAAACTGCAAGTCCTGCACTCGAGGGTGAGCCCAGAAATCTACACCCTCATCGAGGATGCGGACGATTTCGAAGCAGCAATGGAGCTGCTGAAAGGACATTATATTCGGCCGGTAAACCAGGTCTACGCCCGACATCTGCGAGCGACGAGGCGAAAAATCCCTGGGGAATCGCTGGAAGAATTCTACCGTGCGCTCCTGGTGTTGGGGAGAAACTGCAGCTGCCCGCAGGTTTTGCCGAGCAACCACACAGAACTTTTGATCAGGAACACCTTCGTTGTCGGTATGCTGTCCTCCTAAATCCGCCAGCGATTGCTGGAGAAAGACACACTAGATCTCAAGGAGGCACGAGCCTTTGCCAGCTCCCTGGATGGGGCCACCCGAAAACGCCCACGCTTACATCCCCGACCATGCGGCAGCCCTCTGGGCAGCGTGGAACCCCCCCGCGGCCGATCCCGTGGCATCTCCCGTCCCCCCACAAGCTTGTGCTGCAAGACGGCCTGGCAACCCCGGGGGCCCCCGCTGCTATTTTTGCGGGCAGGCCAAGCACCCCCGACAGCGCTGTCCAGCCAGCTGCAAGGGATGCGGTAAAAAGGGCCACTTCGTGGCGGTATGCCAGACCTGTTCCATCGCTGCGGTCTCCGGTGGTGAATGCGGACTGCCACCACAATCCTCTCCACGGTCCTCGTGCGGCCAGTGGGCGCCACCATCTTCCTCCTCCAGGGCCACGTGCAGCCTCTGGGCACCGCCATCTTGTCCCGCGGACGCCACGTACGATGGACGGGTGCCGCCATTTTGTGCACCCCCAGCCATGTGCGACCAATGAGCACCTCCATCTTGGATTGACTCCCAGGACCCCAGCTCGGCTGACCACACACCGCCCGAAGAGAACATTCAACTGCTGCCACGAGTAGCCTCGGTGACCCTGGACCAGTCTCGGCCCCGAACACTCTCGACTGCTACGACGACGGTGCTTATCAATGGGCATGAAATGTCCTGCCTAATCGACTCTGGGAGCACGGAGAGCTTCATACACCCCGACACGGTAAGACGCTGCTCCCTCTCCGTCCACCCCGTTAATCAAAAAATCTCCCTGGCCTCCGGATCTCACTCAGTAGAGATCAAGGGGTTTTGTGTAGTTAACCTCGCAGTCCAAGGAAGGGAGTTCAAAAACTACCGACTCTACGTCCTTCCCCACCTCTGCGCGGCCACACTCCTAGGATTGGATTTTCAGTGTAACCTCCAAAGTCTAACGTTCAAATTTGGCGGCCCTATACACCCCTCACTGTCTGCAGCCTCGCGACCCTCAAGGTCGATCCGCCCTTCCTGTTTGCGAACCTCACCCCGGATTGCAAACCCGTCGCCACCAGGAGCAGACATATAGTGTCCAAGACCGGATCTTTATTAGGTCAGAGGTCCAACGGTTACTGAAGGAAGATGTCATTGAGGCGAGCAACAGCCCCTGGAGAGCTCAAGTAGTGGTGGTAAAGACCGGGGAGAAGCATATGATGGTCATCGACTACAGTCAGACCATCAACAGGTTTACGCAGCTCGATGCGTACCCTCTCCCCCGCATATCCGATCTGGTCAACAGGATCGCGCATTACAAGGTCTTCTCCACGGTGGATCTTAAGTCTGCCAACCACCAGCTCCCCATCCGCACAAGTAACCGCAAATACACTGCCTTTGAAGCAGATGGGCGGCTCTACCACTTCTTAAGGGTTCCCTTCAGTGTCACTAACGGGGTCTTGGTCTTCCAACGAGAGATGGACCGAATGGTTGACCGGTACGGTTAACGGGCCACATTCCCGTACCTCGATAACATCACCATCTGCGGCCACGACCAGCAGGACCACGACACCAACCTCCGAAAATCCCTCCAAACCGCAAAAATCCTTAACCTAACGTATAACAAGGATAAATGCGAGTTTAGCCCCGACCGCCTAGCCATCCTCGGTGTTGGACGTTTTAGTTGCTGTGATTTGAAGAGTCTAAAGTTCCATTTCTTTTTCAGAAACACACATTTATTTCATCCCAACAGCCTTTGCACAAAACTCTAACTATACATCACCTGACAGAGGCCACCTGAAGCCCCTTTACATATCAGTGTCAATTAATGGATACTTAACATAAATGAGACAACTAATTGCAATGTCTCTTAACCCATTACTTAACAGTCTCCCCTTCCTTGGAGAAAAAAAATAATTAGGTGAAAACAAAATTTCAAGAAACTCAAAAACACACATGATTTCCCCCCCTTTTTTTGTTGTTTGGACGAGAAAGAAAAAAAACAAGTCACAGAAACAAGCGCCCTTCATTAACAATATCCAAAGTTTCTTTTCATAAAACAGTCTGACAGTTGATAGCTCCTGTCGATCCATTTAATTTTTGTTACTTCCCCTCTGTCCAACATCTGCTTCAAACTTGCGATGTCTATCCGTAACCTCTTTTCATTGACAATTTTGTAGAGTGCACATTTTCCCACAGGGATTTATTGTCAATGTGACAGTGAATAGGTATATGACCCAAATCCCCTAATCCCAAAATTTCTGTCAATATCATACTTATATTGTGTCTTTTTGTGAAACTCGGCCACGACTAATTGCTATTGGGCTGATGTTTTCCAAATAAGATTGCTGACGTAAAGTTGCCCCTAACTTAGTCTGTCCAATTTCCAGTCCAATATATTTAAATGCACCGGAAGCCTGACTTCTAACCCTGAATTCTTTCCTCAACCAGAGATTACTATAGCTTCAAAATCACTAGTCCCACCCCACAAAAAATCATCAACATGCATCATAAAAATGCCAGAAAGATTTCCTTTATAGTGCCAGTAAAACATTGCAGGATCTGCTTTCAACTGGCAACAGCCTAACTTTAACAAAACTGACCTTACTGAAAAATACCAGACTCTAGATGCATCATTTCATCCATATACACATTTGTTCAACTTCCAGAGTACCCCTTCTGTGTTAGCTGCTTCTTTAGGAGGACGGAGAAAAATGTCTCTCTGGAGCTGATGCCCCTGCAAAAAGACAGCTTTTATATCTATAGATTTGCATTCCCATGCCTTTGTGGCTAATAGAACCAAGAAAATCTTTAAAATAACCTTTCCTGTTGTAGGTGAATCGACCCTTAAATCCTGATCTTCTAAGTTTTCTTCAAATCCCCTTGCCACAAGCCTGGCCTTTGCCTTATAAGATCCATCCGGAAGAACTTTCTCCGTGCAAATCCATCTGTGGGATAGAGTTCTTTGTCCCCTATCTGGTACTTCCGTGTATACCCCAAATTCACTCACACTATGCAATTCTTGCTGTTTAGCTTCTTTGATAACTTTTTCATCTAATTTATTTGAAGCCACCAAAATCTCACGTGCATGTGGGCTTCTACTCCTATTAGTATTCATAGTCTTACTCATGTTCCGAGATCTTGATAAACTACGTCCCCTCTCCTGCCTGGTATCTCGTTCTGTACTGCTACTGCTTGATCTTTCCCTTCTGTTGTGGGATGTCCTTTCAATAGTTCTCGACCTTTTCCTGCAGACCTGTTCACTATCCGATGTACTATCTGAACTGGCACTGCGTTTCTGTGCCCTCCATTTTAGAACTTTGTTTTCCCAATCCATTGTCTTGACTCCTTCTCCTGAATGCTGTACATTCAACCAATGTTTATACTTTCCAGTGGCCTTCCCTGCTCTACTAATAACAGTTGCATCCTTCCATTGACTAGACCCTTCAGGCAAGTATGTCACTTTTGTACCAACTTTTGGCAGTTGCCCTTTCGGAAAAATGGCCTGTTCTAGTTCATCAGAAGTGTTGTGTTCCTCCACAGAAACCCTGTCTGTATCAGTTAATTGGTCCTCATAGTTCTGTAACACATGCGTACCAGATGACTCTGGTTCCTCGTCATGTCTGTTTGCTCTGTCTAAATTTGAAAATTTGTAATCTGTATCCATTGTCCTTGATGAATGTACCCTAACAGTTTGATTACCATGTTGCAAAATAATTGTTTTGCCATCTATGCCTATGATCTTCCCTGGGCCTTTCCATTCATTAGAATTGTCTCTCTTATAGTATACCATGCCTCATTGCTGAAAAACGGCATCTGATGGCTGTACGTTATGTCTTAAAGCTTTGCGAATTCTTTCAGAGACTTCTGCTTCCAAAAAGCTTTTCTACTGCTATGTAATGCATTTAAATGTTCAGCAAAACCAGAGCTAGTTGTAGTCCCCTCCCAAGCTGGAGGCTGGTCCAAAATGGACAGAATTTTAGGATTTCTACCAAACATTAATTGATAAGGACTATAGCCCCCAACCATCTGCAATGAATTCTTTGCATGTACTGCCCATGCTAAAGCTGAATTTAGCCTGCACTTTGGTCGATCTGCCAAAACTTTCTGAAGCATGTCATCGATGACAGCATGATTTCTTTCACAGACACCATTACTAAATGGGCTTTCTGCAGCCGTATTCATACTCGGATATTCATGATTTCACACATATCCCTAAACTCATCATTAGCAAATTCTCCCCCATTGTCCGGAAGGAATTTTGCCAGTGGACCCATTCCTGTCCCTATCCATTTTTCCACGATTTGATCCAGAATTACTCTCTTTTCTTTACTTCGTACAATCGTTGATTGACTAAATCTGGTTGCTAAATCTACAAAATGCAAAATAAATATATTATTTGCTTTATCCCAGATCTTAAGGTCCATGGCCACAATGTCGTTAAAATCCCTGGCCAAAGGTAGGGTTACTATTGGTCGTGCTGGTGTCCTTCTGTACTTCCAACAAACTTCACAGCGGTCATTAACCTGTTCTATCAGTTCAGTATCGTCATCATCCATTACCCCTGCACCCTTTAATAAATTTCTCAGCCTCCGAGGAGACGGGTGTGCAAATTGCCTATGCAGTTTTAATACCACAAGCTTTTTATCAGCTAAAGTCCCATTTTCAACTGCCATTAACACATCCTTAACCACTCTACTTGAAATATTATTTGTCAGTAATGGAATACAATAGTGTCCCGACTGTGTAAATTGTAAGTCCACCGTCTTTCCAAAAACTGTTGCCTTATCCTGTTCCATATCCAGTTTCATGTGTGCTTTCTTCATCGACGGTCTGCTCAGAAGCAAAGGTATCTCACTTGATACAACATCCGTGCTAATGAAATGATTCACTCCGGCAATATTGCAAGGGATCACCACTCTTTTCAGCGACTTCAGAGTATTATCATCCCCAAACCTGAAACTTGTGGAACTTTCAAATTACTTAACCTTGTTCCGATTTTCAGCATTCCAAGAGTCCAGGTAACATTTTAACCAGTCAATTCCACACACAGTAGATATGCAGCCATTGTCCAATACAGCACAGTTGAAGGATTCTGCAACCAACACCCTCATTACCGGTGTAAAACTGCTTGTCAATAGGACAATGCCTTCTTTCTGTTCACTATCTTTTTCCTCTTCTGACTCTTCCGTGTCATGTGTCGCTTCAAACACACTATCATAACGTTTTGGACAATTGAAAGCATAATGGTATTGAGAGTCACATCGAAAACATCGATTTATCATGCCCCGTGCATTTCTGGGGTTCATCTTCCTATTGTAGGTTCTAACTGGGTTTCTATCTTCATAATTTCCTTGTCTCGTTCTCATTCTATAGTCTTGAACCCTGTTCGTAGCCATACAATTTCACCATCCTGTTACTAGTGTATCTTCCATATTCTGCCTTATTGCAGGCTGACCTATTTGGGTCATCAGAGCCATCGGAATCGAATGTTTCCCCAGAAACTTTTGTAAAGCTTTTGTCATCTGTTCGAATAAGGTATCCTTGTCAGTAAACTAAACTCCTGTCAAAACCAGGAGCCTATCCATGTTGCTCACTCTAGCACAGTCAAGTAATTTAAAGACCAACACAGACTGTGGAAATTCCAGGTTGCGTTTCTGCAGCCTTTTATATAGTCTGCCAAATTCCATTATATAGTCTTCCTTTTTTTTTTCCGAAACACACATTTATTTCATTCCAACAGCCTTTGCACAAAACTCTAACTATACATCACCTGACAGAGGCCACCTGAAGCCCCTTTACATAATCAGTGTCAATTAATGGATACTTAACATAAATGAGACAACTAATTGCAATGTCTCTTAATCCATTACTTAACACTCGGCTACGTAGTGCATAATGGAGTGATAGGCCCCGACCCTGAACGCATGCGCCCCCTTATGGAGATCCCCCTCCCGCACTGCTCCAAGGCCCTGAAGCGCTGCTTAGGCTTTTTTTCTTACTACGCCCAGTGGATCCCCAACTATGCGGACAAGGCCCGTTCACTCATCCAATCCACAGCTTTTCCCCTGTCGATAGAGACCCGCCAGGCCTTCAGCCGCTTCAAAGCAGACATTGCAAAGGCCACAATGCACGCCATCGACGAGTCCCTCCCCTTCCAGGCCGAGAGTGACGCGTCCAACGTAGCTCTGGCGGCCACCCTCAACCAAGCGGGCAGACCCGTGGCCTTCTTCTCACGCGCCCTCCACGCCTCCGAAATCTGCCATTCCTCAGTCGAAAAGGAGGCCCAGGCCACAGTAGAAGCTGTGCGACATTGGAGGCATTACCTGGCCGGCAGGAGATTCACTCTCCTCACTGACCAACGATCGGTTGCTTTCATGTTCGATAATGCACAGCGGGGCAAGATAAAAAACGACAAGATTTTACGGTGGAGGATCGAACTCTCCACCTACAACTATGAGATTGTGTATCGTCCCGGGAAGCTAAACAAGCCTCCGGATGCCCTATCCCGCGGCACATGTGCCAACGCACAAGTGGACCGCCTCCGAGCCCTCCACGAGGACCTCTGCCACCCGGGGGTCACTCGTTTTTTCCACTTCATCAAGACCCGCAACCTGACCTACTCCATCAATGAGGTCAGGACAGCCACCAGGAATTGCCAAGCCGCACTTCTATAGGCCAGAGAAAACGCACCTGATAAAAGCTTCCCGTCCCTTTGAACGCCTCAGTATGGATTTCAAAGGCCCCCTCCCCTCCACCGACCGCAACACGTACTTACTGAACGTGATTGACGAGTACTCCCGGTTCCCATTCGCCATCCCCTGCCCCGAGATGACCGCAACCACCGTCATAAAAGCCCTCCATGGTATCTTTACGCTGTTCGGTTTCCCCGCCTACATACACAGTGATAGGGGGTCCTCCTTCATGAGCGATGAACTGTGTCAATTCCTGCTCAGGAAGGGCATTGCCTCGAGTAGAACGACCAGTTACAACCCCCGGGGAAACGGACAGGCAGAGGGAGAACGGAACGGTCTGGAAGACCGTCCTCCTGGCCCTGCATTCCAAGAATCTCTCAGTCTCCCTCTGGCAGGAAGTCCTCCCGGATGCCTTCCACTCCATCCGGTCACTGCTGTGTACCATGACCAACCAAACACCTCACGAACGCCTCCTTGTCTTCCCCAGGAAGTCCTCCTCTGGAACCTCGCTCCCGACCTGGCTGGCAGCTCCCGAACCAGTCCTGCTCCGGAAACACGTGCGGGCGCACTAATCGGACCCATTGGTCGAGAGGGTCCATCTCCTCCACGCTAACCCTCAGTACCCCTACGTGGCGTACCCCAACGGCCGACAGGATACGGTCTCCCTACGGGACCTGGCGCCCGCTGGATCCCCACACCCCCCCCCCCGCCACCAGCCCCACCCTCCCTCCCACCGGCGCACCCCACAGCCGCCCCCTTCCCAGGTGGATCAGTTCTTCCACCAGCCCCGTCTAGGCCCTACCCACCGGCGCACCCCACAGCCGCCCCCATCCCAGATCAGTCGGCCCTTCCACCAGCCACGTCTAGGGGTGATGAAGCCGCCACAGGAGCCGAAACCACGCTCCCGGAGTCACAGACGCCCGAACCTCCACCGACATCACCACCAAAGCTACGACGATCGCAGAGGACGACCAGGGCCCCCGATCGACTAATTGCTTCCTTTTGAAATGTACATTACTGTTGTAAATAGTTAAAAGTTGCAATGAGGCAAAACGCTGTACGGAGGCATTACGGTACCTTCATAACTATAACTTCTACCACTTCTACCATGTTGTAATACGAAGCCACCACCCCCGCTGGACTCTTTTTTAACAGGGGGTGAACGTGGTAGTCTGTGTTAGGAGGATTACGTACCTAGTAATGCCGGAATACCATTGGTGGAGAATGTAATTGTTCCCACTGGATAAGCTTGCATGTTAGCTCCGCCTTGCAAGGCGGGGTATAAGAGCCCGTGCTGCCCCAGCAGCTTTCTTCTGTACCTGCACTGCTGTGGGAAACATCTAGCGTATTAAAGCCTTCAGCTGTCTCCAATCTCGTTTCTGAGGTTATTGATCGTGCATCAATTTGTCCTTACTGATGGCCACTACATTCACCTCTGCCCCCTGATTCTCCTGGAGCTCTGGCATCCCACTGGTGTCTTCCACCGTGATCTATTAAGTTCTATTCAAGTAACTATTCATGTTTCCTATTATTACTTATCCAGTCCCTTTGGTTCAATGTCTATTTTTGCCTCTCACTTACCTTTTATCTATTTAAAAAAACTCTTCCTATCTTCTTTTATATTACTCGCCAGCTTGCACTCATATTTCATCTTCTCCCCCTTATTGCTTTTTTAGTTGTCCTCTGCTCGATTTTAAAGGTTTCCCAATCCTCTGGCTTCCCACTAATCTTCGCCACTTTGTATGCTTTTTTTTAATGCTGTCCTTGACTTCCCTCGTCAGCCATGGACGCTTTGTCCTCCCCTTAGCATGTTTCCTCCTCCTTGGGATGAATTTCTGTTGTGCCTCCCGAACAACCCCCCAAAACCCACTGTCTTCCTTGCTAAGCTCCTTTTCCAATCAACTCTGGCCAGCTCCTCCCTCATGTATTTGTTGTTACCCTTATTTAATTGTAATACCATTGCATCTGATTCCAGCTTCTCCCCCTCAAACTGCAGGGTAAATTCTATCATATTGTGGTCACTGCTCCCTAAGGGTTCCTTCACCTTAAGATCCCTAATCAAGTCTGCCTCATTACACATCACCAAATCCAGAATTGCCTGTTCCCTAGTAGGCTCTGTCACAAGCTGCTCCAAAAAAAATCTCTTCGACAAGAACAAAGAACAAAGAAAAGTACAGCACAGGAACAGGCCCTTCGGCCCCCAAGCCCGTGCCGACCATGCTGACCGTCTAAACTAAAATCTTCTACACTTCCTGGGTCCGTATCACTCTATCCCCATCCTATTCATGTATTTGTCAAGATGCCCCTTAAATGTCACTATCGTCCCTGCTTCCACCACCTCCTCCGGTAGCGAGTTCCAGGCACCCACTACCCTCTGTGTAAAAAACTTGCCTCGTACATCTACTCTAAACCTTGCCCCTCGCACCTTAAACCTATGCCCCCGAGTAATTGACCCCTCTACCCTGGGGAAAAGCCTCTGACTATCCACTCTGACTATGCCCCTCATAATTTTGTAGAACTCTATTAGGTCGCTCCTCAACCTCCGTTGTTCCAGTGAGAACAAACCGAGTTTATTCAACCGCTCCTCATAGCTAATGCCCTCCATACCAGGCATTCCACAAATTCCTTTTCTTGGGATCCACTACCAACCTGATTTTCCCAGTCCACCTGCATATTGAAGCCCCCCATGATTATTGTAATATCTCCTGATTTATTTTATGCCCCCACATCCTGATTACTGCTCAGGGGCTTGTACATACCTCCTATCAGGGTCATTTTACCTTTGCGATTCCTCAACTGTACCCACAGAGATTCTATGTCTTCTGATCCTATATCGCTCCTTTCTATCGATTTAACTTCATTCCATACTAACAATGCAACCCCGCCCCCTTTGCCCATCTGCCTGTCCTTTCGATAGGACACATATCCTTGGATATTTAGATCCCAGCCTTGATCTCCTTGCAGCCACGTCTCTGTGATGCCCACAACATCGTACCGGCTAATTTCAATGTGCGCAACAAGCTCATTTACCTGGTTCCATATACTGCACGTATTTAGGTGCAACACCCTCAATCCTGCATTGACCTCCCTTCTCACAGTTGTCACCTTTTTTGCTCTGCTTGAGGGTGATGTTGTTCCCTTATTTTTTTTCTCTATTTCCCCATCAGTTATTACACCTTCTAAGCTCACATTCTGGTTCCCACCCCCCTGCCATACTAGTTTAAATCCTCCCAAGTGACTCCAGCAAACCTCCCAGCCACGATATTGGTGCCCCTCCAGTTTAGATGCAACCCGTTCATCTGGTACAGGTCCCACTTACCCCGGAAGAGATCCCAATGGTCCAGAAATCTGAAACCCTCCATCCTACCAGTTTAGCCACGTATTTAGCTGCTCTATACTCCTATTTTTAGCCTCACTGGCACATGGCACAGGGAGTAATCCTGAGATTACAACCCTAGAGGTCCTGCTTTTTAGCTTACTGCCTAACTCCCTGAACTCCGCCTGCAGGACCTCATCCCCCTTCCTGCCTATGTCGTTAGTATCTATGTGTACTACGACCTCTGGCTGTTCACCCTCCCCCTTCAGGATGTCCTGTGTTCGTTCAGAGACATCCTTGACCCTGGCACCAGGGAGGCAACATATCATCCTGGAGTCTCTTTCACTACCACAGAAGTGCCTATCTGTGCCCCTTACTGTGGAGTCCCCTGTAACTATCGCTCTCCTGCCCTTTGCCCTCCCCTGCTGAGCAACAGAGCCAGTTGTGGTGCCACTGTTCTGGGCGCTGTTGTTTTCCCGATAGGCTATCCCCCCAAACAATATCCAAAACGGTGTACCTGTTAGAGAGGGGGCTGCCACAGGGGATTCCTGCACTGACTGTCTGCCCTTTCTAGCGGTCACCCATCTGTCTGCCTGTACCTTGGGTGTGACCACGTCTCTATAACTCCTGTCTATGATGTTTTCCGTCACCTGCAGGCTCGTAAGTGCACCCAACTGCCGGTCCAATCGAACCGCGCGGTCTGTGAGGAGCTGCCATTGGTTACACTTCCTGCAGACGTAATCGGCCAGAATGCTGGAAGCATCACCAATCTCCCACATCTCACAGTTAGAGCACTGCACCCTGCTGAGTGACATTTATGCACTCGTTAATTAATTCAAAATAAATACTTACATTTTTTTAGATTAAGTTACAATGGACTATATGGCTCTAGCACTAGATTGTTCTTGTTTCTTTGACTGCCTTTGGTGATGGAGGCCCCTCATGGTCACGTGTGCATTATACTCCAAGCCACCTGTTACTAGACTCACCTGAGAGCTGCTGATATAGGCTAGGAACCGAGCAGCCTCCTCCTCCAATGAATGCTGTGAACTGGCCCAGGGTTGGAGTTCAATGTGCCATCGTGGCGACTATCAAAAGAAGATAGACTGCAGTTAGTGTGCGTGTAAAACCTAAGGTTCACTGATCATTCAATATATTATCATTGATTGTTTGTAACTTAGTCCTCACGACTGCTAAGTGGTAAGCTTACGTCCCCACTACCTCCAGTGTGGTTGCTTTTGTAATGTTCTTTGATTATGCTGATATTAGATCTTGATGTGGTAGTGTTAACAAAGAACATCAGACTTTGTTTTACAACAATACAATTTATTACTAACACTCCTCTAAAGGATTACTAAAATGGCCAAGATTAATAACAGTTGGAAATAATGGTCTAACATTAACTCACACTAAGATACTACAGAGCTACTTTAATATATGACTGCTATCAACTCCTTGCTAACACCTTCTGGGGCGTCCGGGTCATGTGCCTGCATACTTGCACCACCTGCTGTTCGGA
The DNA here is from genome assembly GCF_047496885.1 of Scyliorhinus torazame. Lineage (NCBI taxonomy): Eukaryota > Metazoa > Chordata > Chondrichthyes > Carcharhiniformes > Scyliorhinidae > Scyliorhinus > Scyliorhinus torazame. The sequence goes on from NC_092710.1 coordinate 300,412,144, forward strand.
TGTTGGAACTACAACAGTCAAACATATAACTTATAATACTCACACAGATGATGATCTACTAATATTACGTACAGATGACAGCTTTCTCAGATCATGCCACTAAACCCAGGGATCTTGCATAGCCGAGACATTGCATGAGAATCTTGCAGTTGGCCAGCTTGCCCTGTTAATGGCCAATTTAGTTTCACTTCCGTTCCCACCTCTCTATTGAGGTAATCATTCCGGCAAAAGGGAACAATTCCGAAGCCAAAAGGTTTTAGTATCACTAAGCTGTGACAATGATATGTATGGAATTGGCTGGAGCAGAGCACAGAACCTTCCAGTGCTCATGATTTACTGACACCAAGCTGTCCCCATTTTGCTGGTGATGAACAACCTGTGGTGAAGTGCAGCTCCTCATCACTGGCAAAGGTGATGCCCTTTGTCAGTTCTGGATTCAGAAATACGTGTCAGAATACATCTTGGTAAAAACAAGGATTTCGGGAGAAAGGCGTTCTACCTGAAAGCATTACAAAAGCAGGTTCAATAGTGACTTTTGAACTGGAGTTGGAGAAATACTTGAAGGGAAAATCTTGGCAGGGCTGAGGGGAAAAAGCAGGGGAGTGGACTGAATGAGAAAGCTCTCTCAAAGGCGAGGCAGAAGCAAATGGCCTCCTCCTGCACTTTCTGAGTTATGTTCACTCCAATTTCTTCCACTTAGTAATAATAAGAATAATCTTTATTAGTGTCACAAGCAGGCTTACATGGACACTGCAATGAGGTTACCGTGGTTATTCCCTAAACCAATATGGCTGCTGCTGAAAGATGTGGGGTGGGATTCTCCGTCTCTGAGACTCAGTGTTGACGCCAACGCAGAATACAGGATTTTCATAACAGCAAAACTGGCTGAACCTGGACCGATTCAGCAACTGTGGAGGGGCTAGCACACGTGGAACACAATCAATTTCAATGAGAAAGGGGGCAGGATTCACCAGGTCCGTGACTGACACTCAGGAAGCTGACAAGCTGCGACCGCAGATACACATTACAATCCCCACACACACTCATCCCAGCCAACAAGATGGCACTGGCTGTGCTGGAGCGCACCCATAGAGCTGATGGGTCGGCTGGGGCCAGAGGGCACCTAGGGGGGTGGCCTGGGGGGACACCTACACAACGCGTAGCACTAAGTTCACAGTGTGCTGTCAGCGGCGTGCACAGCTGCATGGCTGCCTTCCCGGCTGCGGCAATGGTGATCCGTGCCTGCCCATCCCGACCCCACAGCCACCCTCCGCTGCTCCCCCCCCCCCCCCCCCCCCCCCCCGGCCCTGGCAGAAGCCTCGCGGCCAGTGGCACAACTGCAGGCAAACTAGGGCAATGTTGGACTTTCCGTAACTCCTCTCTCTCCCTCTGCAGCCATGACGCTAGTATCAAGATTTAAAAGCACAAGTAAACTGCGCCATGGGGAACTCGGCCCATCGGAGGCGGAGCATCGCGGTGGCCCCGGAGAATACCGGGTCGGACCCGCTAATGACATGCAAACAGTGTTTACTGTACGCGAGTTCCACAGACTCTCAACCCTCAAAGAACAGGTTCCTCCTCACCTCTATCTTTAATGAGGTACCTCTTATTTTAAAAAAGGTATTCCCTAGTTCTGGTCACAAGGGAAAACGGACATTCAGCATTCACCCTGTCAGGGCCCCCTCAGGAACTCAGAATTTTCAGAAAAATCACCTCGCATTCTTCAAAACTCCAATAGATACAAGGCCAACCTATCTAATAAAATAATCCCCTCATCCCAGTAATCAGTCTAGTCAACTTTCTTTTTATTATTATGCGTTTTATTATAATGCGGGATGTGGGTGGTGTTCCCGTACATCAGCTATCCAGGTCACAGGTTTGGAAGGCGCTGTTAAAGGAGCCTTACTGAGCTGTGGCAGTGCATCTTGTTCACACTGCTGCCATTGTGTGTTGGTGGTGGAGGGAGTGAAAGTTCGTGGCGGTGGATAGATGCCAATCGAGTGGTGGATGGTGTCAAGCTTCCTGAGTGTTGTTGAAGCCGCACTCATCCAGGCAAGTGGAGATGATTCCATCACGCTCCTGACTTGTGTCTTGTAGAGTCAGGAGGCGAGTTACTCTCCGCAGAATTCCCAGTCTTTAACTTGCTCTTGTAGCCATTGTATTTACATGACTAGTCCAGTTCAGTTTCTGGTCAATGGTAACCCCCAGGGTGAATGTCAAGGGCAAATGGTTGGATTCTCTCTTGCTGGAGATGGCCATTGTCTGGCACTTGTGTGACGTGAATGTTACTTGCCACTTCAGCCCAAGCCTGAATTTTCTCCAGGTCTCGCTGCACATGGACAGGTACTGCTTCAGTACCTGAGGGTGGCACAATGGTACAGTGGTTACCACTGGTGCCTCACAGCTCCAAGATCCGGGGTTCAATTCCAGCCTCGGGTGACTGTCTGTGTGGAGTCTGCACTTTCTCACAGTATCTGCGTGGGTTTCCTCCGGGTGCTCCATTATCCTCCCACAGTCCAAAGATGTGCAGGTTAGGTGGATTGACCATGCTAAATTTCCCCTCAGTGTCCAAAAGGTTAGGTATACTGGGTTACGGGAATAGGGTGGAGGCGTGAGGTTAAGTTGGGTGCTCTTTCCAAAAGCTGGTGCAGACTCAATGGGCTGAATGGCCTCTTACAGAACTGTATGGGTCCTATGATTCTTGAATAGTGCTGAACATTTTCATGAGCAACTGACCTTATGCTGGAAGGAAGTCATTGATGAAGATGGTTGGGCCTAGGGCCTGAGGAACCCCTGCAGTGATGTGCTGGAACTGAGATGATTGACCTCCAACCACCACAACCATCATCCTGATTCCCATTGACTCCAGTTTTTCTAGGCCTCCTTGATGCCATAGTCGATAAAATGCTGCCTTGGTGTCAAGGGCAGTCACTCTCTCAGCTCACCTTTGGAGCTCAGCAGCAGGATTCTTCAACCCCCCACCGGGTCGGAGAATCCCTGGGGGGGCAGCGCGAATCCCGCCCCGCTGCCCCAACGCCGGCTGCCATATTCTCCGGCGCCGTTTTTTAGGCGGGGCGGGGTTCACGCCACGCCGGTCAGGGGCAGTTAGCAGCGGCCCCCCCCCCGGCAATTCTCCGGGGCCCGATGGGCCGAGCGGCCGTCCGTTTTTGGCCCACCGATCTGCGGGTGGGCCTGTGCTGTGGGGGCACTCCTTCCTCCCGCCCCGGCCCCTGTAGGGCTCCGCCATGGCCGACGCGGAGAAGAGAACCCCCTGCGCATGCGCCAAAACATGCAGGTGGTTCCGTGCATGCGCGAGATCACGCTGGCCCTTTGGCCCATGTGCAAACTCGCACAGTCCCTTCGGCACCGGCTGGAGTGACGCCAACCCCTCCGGCATCCACCTAGCCTCCGGGACAGGTGAGACAGTTGACGCCGGAGTCGTTGATGTCGGATTTCCCGCTGGCGTGGGGACTTAGTCCCCGGAAAGGAGAATCCCGGCCCAGCTCTTTTGTCCATATTTGGACCAAGGCTGGAATGAGGTCAGGAGCTGCTTCCAATTAGGGTTAGGGTTAGGGTTAGGGTTAGGGTTAGGGTTAGGGTTTAGGGTTAGGGTTAGGGTTAGGGTATGGCCTTTCTTAAATAGTGAAACCAAAACTGTCCACAGTACTCCAGATTTGAACACCCCAATGCCCAAAACAATTGTAGCAAAATATACCTACGTTGATACTCCATTCCCCTTGCAACAACAACATTCCATTTGCCTTCCTAATCTAAGGTTTTGTGATTCCTGACGCGATGGCGATTTGCTAGTGGTAATGTCATGAGACTAGCATTCCGGAGGGCGGGTAAATGCTCTGGAGGTTCCTGCCACCATGACAGCTGGTAGAATTTTAAAATAATTCATAGATTCTCGACAGTGCAGAAACAGGCCATTTGGCCCAAGGTTGTAATGAGGTCAGGAGCTGCTTCCAATGCAATTATGGCCTTTCTTAAATAAGAAATTAAATAAGAGCATCCATCCTCGGCCCACTCTCCCACCCTATCCCCCAACCCATCCCACCGAACCTGCACATCTTGGCACACCAAGGGGCAATTTATCATGGTCAAGCCACCTAACCTGCACAACTTTGGACTGTGGGAGGAAACCGGAGCACCCGGAGGAAACCCACACACACACGGGGAGAATGTGAAAACTCCACACAGAGCCACCCGAGGCTGGAATTGAATCCGGGTCCCTGGGGCTGTGAGGCACATAAATCGGGAACTAAAAAGCTAGTCTTAGGTGACCATAAAACCGATTGTCATAAACCAATTGCTGATCATTATAAAAACTCATTTGGGGGGGAAGGAAATCCGTCGTCCTTACCTGGTCTGGCCTACATGTGAGTTCAGACGCATAGCAATGCGGTTGACTCTTGACTGCTCCTGTGAAATGGCCTAGAAAGCTACTGAGTTGTATCAAACCACTATGAAGTTATTAAGGAATGAAGCTGGATAAACCACCATGGCATTGACCTCGGCACTGGAAAGGACAAAGGCCCAGTCCTGTTGATCCTGCAAAGTCCTCCTTACTAATGCCTGGAGATTTGTGCCAAAGCTGAGAGAGTTGTCCCTCAGACTAGTCAAGCAAAAGCCTGACAAAGTCACACATATGGAATTTAAACCTTACCGACAATGTCCCAGGCGTGAGCTTCATCATTACTCAGTAAGAGGGCGGCATGTGGCGCGGTGGACAGCACTGGGACTGCGGCGCTGAGGACCCGGGTTCGATCCTGGCCCTGCGTCACTGTCCGTGTGGAGTTTGCACATTCTCCCCGTGTCTGGGTGGGTTTCACCCCCACAACCCAAAGATGTGCAGGTTAGTTGGATTGGGCACGCTAAATTGCCCCTTAATTGGGAGAAGAAAAAAAATTGGATACTCCAAATTTACTTTAAAAAAATCCTTACTCAGTATGTCCTGTCCCACTGGCAGGTCAGGCCCAGCAGAAGTGGCAGCACAGTAGTAAACAGTCTGGAGGGAGTTCTCAACATCAGCTCTGGAGCCCACAAAGCATCATGGCTTCAGGTCACACATGGGCAAGAAAACCTCCTACTGATTACCATGTACAATTTCATTTCATTTTCAATGACCTCTGCCCTGAGCTGATGAATCAGTACTCCTCCATGTTGAACACCACTTGGAGGAAGCACGGAGGGTGGCAAGGGTGCCGAACATACTCTGGCTGGAGGCCTTCAATGTTGATCGGCAAGTCCCAGAGGACATAGCTGCTAGACTTGGACTGCAGCAGGTGGCGAGGGAACCAGCAGGAGAGAAAAACGTACTTGACTTCATCCTTGCCAATTTACCTGCTGCAGAGTGATCGCCACATAGTCCTTGTGGAGACAATCTCCTGTCTTCACATTGTGGATACCCTCCAATATGTTGTGTGGCATTGCCATTGTGCTAAATGGAACAGATTTCAAACAGATCTAGCAACACAAGACTGGGCATCCATGAGGTGCTGAGGGCCATCAGCCGCAGCAGAATTGTACTCGACCACAATCTGCAACCTCATGGCCCAGCATATCCCCCTCTCTACCATTACCACCAAATCAGGGGACCAACCCTGGTTCAATGAAGACTGCAGGAGGGCATGGCAGGAGCAGCATCAGACAGACTGAAAAATAAGGTGTCAACCTGGTGAAGCTACAACATAAGACTACTTGCTTGCCAAACAGCATAAGCAGCAAGTAATAGATGGAACCACGTGATCCCACAACCAGTGTATCAGATCTAAGCTCTGCAGTCCTGCCACATCCAGTCATGAATGGTGCTGAACAATTAAACAACTCGTTGTAGCAGGAGGCTCCACAAATATCCCCATCATCAATGATGGGGGAGTCCATCATATCCACGGCTGAGGCATCCGCAACCAGAGTCAGCCAGAAATACCGAGTGGGTGGTCCAGCGAAAACATTTTCTCAGCATCGACCCTGGTCAGCCACGCTTGATGTGAAGTGGTGCCCCTCAAGCTATAAGCTCCTAGCAACAGACTAGTAACCTGTTCCCAGCAACACTAGCCATGGAAACAGAAGAACGTCTGTCTTGCGCACCACCAGGTGTGGGAAGAAAATCAATAGCCCTGTCAAAGCTCTTTCGGTTCAATCAAATTTCATTCTTCTAAACCCAAAGGAATATAGGCCTGGCCTAGTTAATTCCTGCTTGCGGGACAATCTCATCACAAGGGAAAAGAAGCAATGGGCGACACCTTCACATCTATCTATCTCTGCCCTCTTGGGTAGAGAGGGCGGGTTTAGTATAACATCACATTGAATACAGGTCTACCTCAGTAATGCACTGGGAAGCGTTATCCTAGATTTGTGCTCTAGTCTCTGGTGTGGGAGTTAAACCCATAATGGTCTGACCCAGAGGTGAGAGTTTTACCATCTGCACATCCATAATGGATTCCATCACACTGCAATTCAGTTTAGCATCTGTTTTGTGTGTGTCAAAATGCACAAGGCTGTGCCAACCAGCCTATAAACACACGGACATTTACTATTAATGATCGAGTGCATGATTTCCATTACAGTTTGTGAATTAATCTGACCTGTCATCCAGGTCTCTGCTGCTAGGGATGGCAATAGGTTGCCATTCATTTGAAAAGAATGAATTTACATTTCAATAGCATCAGTCAGAATCTCAGGACACCACAGCGTACCTTAAGTCCAATGAAGTACTTACTGTCGCAATTTAGAAAATTCAGCAGCCAATATGTGCCCAGCAAGTTGCCACAAAGATAAATGCGGTAAATGACGAGACAATCTGTTTTGAAGTTGGTTGAGGAATAAATATTGGCCAGGACACCAGAGACTTTTCTTTGAACAGTGTCATGGGATTTTTTATATCCAGTTAAGAGGGCAGATGGAGAACTCCACCTAGAATAAAGAACAAAGAAAAGTACAGCACATGAACAGGCCCTTCGGCCCTCCAAACCCGTGCCGACCATGCTGCCCGACTAAACTACAATCTTCTACACTTCCTGGGTCCGTATCCCTCTATTCCCATCCTATTGTCAAGATGCCCCTTAAATGTCACTATCGTCCCTGCTTCCACCACCTCCTCCGGCAGCAAGTTCCAGGCACCCACTACCCTCTGTGTAAAAAACTTGCCTCGTACATCTACTCTAAACCTTGCCACTCGCACCTTAAACCTATGCCCCCTAGTAATTGACGCCTCTACCCTGGGGAAAGGCCTCTGACTATCCACTCTGTCTATGCCCCTCATAATTTTGTAGACCTCTATCAGGTCTCCCCTCAACCTCCGTCGTTCCAGTGAGAACAAACCGAGTTTATTCAACCGCTCCTCATAGCTAATGCCCTCCATACCAGGCAACATTCTGGTAAATCTCTTCTGCACCCTCTCTAAAGCCTCCACATCCTTCTGGTAGTGTGGCGACCAGAATTGAACACTATACTCCAAGTGTGGCCTAACTAAGGTTCTATACAGCTGCAACATGACTTGCCAATTCTTATACTCAATGCCCCGGCCAATGAAGGCAAGCATGCCGTATGCCTTCTTGACTACCTTCTCCACCTGTGTTGCCCCTTTCAGTGACCTGTGGACCTGTACACCTAGATCTCTCTGACTTTCAATACTCTTGAGGGTTCTACCATTCACTGTATATTCCCTCCCTGCATTAGACCTTCCAAAATGCATATCCTCACTTCCGGTTGCGGCTATGCGGAGCTAAGCTGCACGATTCGGCAGCTCCCGCTATTACGGACTTTCGGGCTCGTTAGAGGAGCCCCAATGGAATTTTTTTCGAAGACAACCCGTGGGGAAGGGAAGAGAGAGGTCCCCCTTCAACTTTTATGGACCGGACCAGAAGTGAAACGGGCAAAAAAGCGGCATTGGAGCAGCGGGAGAAGCGAGGGAAAAAAACCAAAATGGCGACGGCCGGGGACAAAGCGGAATGCGGGCCGGAGCTGCAGGAGTTCATCAAGCGCTGCTTCGAGGAGCTGCGCAAGGAGATGCTGGCGCCTATGTTGTCGGCAATTGAAGGACTAGGGATGACCCAGAAGACCCACGAGGTAAAGATCCATGAGGTACAGAAAAGAGTCAGTGAGAACGAGGACGAGATCTTGGGCCTGGCGGTGAGAGTGGAGCAGCATGATGCGCTACACAAGAGGTGGGCGGGAAGACTCGAAGACATGGAGAACAGGTCGAGGAGAAAGAATCTGCGGATCCTGGGTCTCCCTGAAGGAGTGGAGGGGGCCAATGCCGGGGCATACGCGAGCACGATGCTCGGGGCGATGATAGGCGCAGAGGCCCCTTCGAGGTCGCTGGAGCTGGACGGGGCACACCGGGTGCTGGCGAGGAAGCCCAAGGCAAATGAGCCGCCAAGGGCGATGGTGGTGAGATTTCACCGGTTCACGGACAGAGAGAGGGTCCTGAAATGGTCCAAGAAGGAGCGGAGCAGTAAGTGGGACAAGGCAGAGATCCGAATATACCCGGACTGGAGCACGGAGGTTGCAAAGCGGAGAGCGGGTTTCAACCGGGCCAAAGCGGTGTTGCACCGGAAAGGAGTGAAATTCGGAATGCTGCAGCCAGCGCGACTGTGGGTCACATACAAGGGCCAACACTATTATTTCGAAATGCCTGAAGAGGCGTGGACCTTCATACAAACCGAAAACCGAGAGCCCCTCCAATCCGGCTGAAAACGTGGAACGTGAGGGGCCTGAATGGGCCGGTGAAGAGGGCCCGAGTGTTCGCGCACTTAAAGGGACTGAAGGCAGACGTGGTCATGCTCCAAGAGACACATCTGAAGATGGCGGACCAGGTCAGGTTAAGATGGGGATGGGTAGGACAGGTATTCCACTCGGGACTGGACGCGAAGAATAGAGGGGTGGCAATATTGGTGGGGAAGCGGGTGTCATTTGAGGCCAAGACTATCGTAGTGGATAATGGAGGGCGATATGTGATGGTGAGCGGTAGGTTGCAAGGGACGTGGGTGGTGTTGGTAAATGTATACGCCCCGAACTGGGATGATGCTGGATTCATGAAGCGCATGTTGGGGCGCATTCCGGACCTGGAGATAGGAGGCCTGATAATGGGAGGGGACTTCAATACAGTGTTGGATCCAGCACTGGACTGCTCCAGATCAAGGACTGGAAAGAGGTCAGCGGCGGCCAAGGTGCTTAGGGGATTTATGGATCAGCTGGGGGGAGTGGACCCATGGCGGTTTGCAAGGCCGCAGGCCAGGGAATTTTCTTTTTTCTCCCATGTGCACAAAGCCTACTCCCGGATAGATTTTTTTGTTCTGGGCAAGGCGCTCATCCCGAGGGTGGAGGGGACGGAGTATTCGACCATAGCCATTTCAGATCACGCCCCGCATTGGGTGGAACTGGAGCTGGGAGAGGAGAGGGACCAACGCCCGCTGTGGCGGCTGGATGTGGACTGCTGGCAGATGAGGTGGTGTGTGGGAAGGTGAGGGGGTGTATCGAAAGGTACTTGGAGGCCAACGACAACGGGGAGGTGCGGGTGGGGGTGGTATGGGAGGCATTGAAGGCGGTGATCAGGGGAGAGCTAATCTCCATCAGGGCTCATAGGGAGAAGACAGAGGGCATGAAAAGGGAGAGGTTAGTGGGGGAGATTTTGAGAGTGGACAGGAGATACGCAGAGGCCCCGGAGGAGAGATTACTTGGGGAAAGACGATGGCTCCAGACGGAGTTTGACCTGTTCACCACAGGGAAGACAGAGGCACAGTGGAGGAAGGCGCAGGGGGCAACCTACGAGTATGGGGTAAAGGCTAGTCGGATGCTGGCACACCAGCTCCGTAAGAGGATGGCAGCGAGGGAAATAGGGGGAGTCAAAGATGGAAGGGGAGCCACGGTTCGGAGTGCGACGAAAATAAACGAGGTATTTAAGGCCTTCTATGAAGAGCTGTACAGATCCCAGCCCCCAGCGGGGGAAGAAGGGATGAGACGATTTCTAGACCAACTGAGATTCCCGAGGGTGGAGGAGCAAGAGGTGGCTGGTTTGGGGGCACCAATTGGGTTGGAGGAGCTGAGCAAGGGTTTGGGGAGTATGCAGGCGGGGAAGGCCCCGGGACCGGACGGGTTCCCGGTGGAGTTCTACAGGAGGTACGTAGACCTGTTGGCCCCACTACTAGTGAGGACCTTTAATGAGGCAAGAGAGGAGGGGACCCTGCCCCCGACAATGTCGGAAGCGACAATTTATTTGATCCTAAAGCGGGACAAGGATCCACTGCAATGTAGATCGTACAGGCCGATCTCGCTCCTCAATGTGGATGCTAGGTTGCTGGCAAAAGTGCTGGCCACTAGGATCGAGGACTGTGTCCCGGGGGTGATCCACGAGGATCAGACAGGATTCGTAAAGGGCAGGCAATTAAACACCAATGTGCGGCGGCTCGAAAACGTGACAATGATGCCATCGGAGGAGGGAGAGGCGGAGATAGTGGCAGCTATGGACGCGGAGATGGCCTTTGACCGAGTCGAGTGGGAGTACCTCTGGGAGGTGCTGCGTAGGTTTGGGTTCGGAGGAGGGTTCATCAGTTGGGTTAAGCTCCTTTACAGAGCCCCGGTGGCGAGTGTAGTGACGAACCGGCGGAGGTCGGAGTACTTTCGGCTGTACCGAGGTACGAGGCAGGGGTGCCCCCTGTCCCCCCTGTTGTTTGCATTGGCGATCGAACCCTTGGCCATGTCATTGAGGGCGTCTAGTAAATGGAGGGGTGTGGTCCGAGGGGGAGAAGAGCATCGGGTGTCGCTTTATGCGGATGACCTGTTGCTGTACGTGGCGGATCTAATGGAGGGGATGGTGGAGGTCATGCAGACTCTGAGGGAGTTTGGGGAGTTCTCGGGCTATAAGCTCAATGTAGGGAAGAGTGAGCTCTTTGTATTACAGGCAGGGGACCAAGAAAGAGGGATAGGGGACCTACCGCTGAGGAGGGCGGAGGGGAGCTTTCGGTATCTGGGGATCCAGATAGCCAGGAGTTGGGGGACCCTACATAAACTGAATCTGACGAGGTTGGTGGAGCAAATGGAGGAGGATTTCAAAAGATGGGACATGTTACCGCTCTCGCTGGCGGGTAGAGTGCAGTCGGTCAAAATGGTGGTCCTTCCGAGGTCTCTGTTTGTGTTTCAGTGCCTTCCCATCGTGATCACTAAGGCCTTTTTCAAGAGAGTAGATAGGAGTATAATGGGGTTGGTGTGGGCGAATAGGACCCCGTGGGTAAGGAGAGGGTTCCTGGAATGCAGTAGGGACCGAGGAGGGTTGGCGCTTCGAAACCTCGGGAGCTACTACTGGGCAGCAAATGTGGCGATGATCCGCAAGCGGGCGATGGAGGTAGAGGGGGCGGCATGGAAGAGGATGGAGATGGCGTCCTGTAAAGGAACGAGCCTGGGGGCGTTGGTGAGGGCACTGCTGCCGCTCTCGCCGACAAGGTACACCACGAGCCCGGTGGTGGCGGCAACGCGAAGGATCTGGGGCCAGTGGAGACGGCACAGGGGTGCAGTGGGAGCCTCGGTGTGGTCCCCGATCAGGGGTAACCACCGGTTTGTCCCGGGGAAGATGGACGCGGGGTTTCAGACCTGGCATCGGGCGGGGATTAGAAGAATGGGGGACCTGTTCATTGACGGGACGTTTGCGAGCCTAGTGGCACTGGAGGAGAAGTTCGAGTTACCCCCGGGAAATGCCTTTAGATATATGCAGGTGAGGGCTTTTGTGAGGCGACAGGTGAGGGAATTCTCGTTGCTCCCGGCACAAGAAATTCAAGATAGGGTGATCTCGGGGGTATGGGTCGGGGAGGGCAAGGTGTCGGAAATACACCAGGAGTTGAAAGAAGAGGGGGAAGCGCTGGTAGAGGAGCTGAAGGGTAAATGGGAGGAGGAGCTGGGGGAGGAGATTGAGGAAGGTCTGTGGGCTGATGCCCTGGGTAGGGTTAATTCCTCCTCCTCATGTGCCAGGCTCAGCCTGATACAATTTAAGGTGGTTCACAGAGCGCACTTGACGGGGGTGAGGTTGAATAGGTTCTTTGGGGTTGAGGACAGATGTGGAAGGTGTTCAGGAAGTCCGGCGAACCATGTCCATATGTTTTGGTCATGCCCGGCACTGAAGGGGTTCTGGAGAGGAGTGGCGGGAGCAATATCTCAGGTGGTGAAAGTCCGGGTCAAGCCAAGCTGGGGGCTAGCAATATTTGGAGTAGTGGACGAGCCGGGAGTGCAGGAGGCGAGAGAGGCCGGCATTCTGGCCTTTGCATCCCTAGTAGCCCGGCGAAGGATCTTGCTAATGTGGAAGGAGGCGAAGCCCCCCAGCCTGGAGGCCTGGATAAACGACATGGCTGGGTTCATAAAGTTGGAGAGGATTAAGTTCGCCTTGAGAGGGTCTGCGCAGGGGTTCTACAGGCGGTGGCAACCGTTCCTAGACTATCTCGCGGAGCGTTAGAGGAAGGTCGGTCAGCAGCAGCAGCAACCTGGGGGGGGGGGGGAACGTCCTGGGAGGGGGGGGAGGGAGGGGAATGGGGGATTGCCTGGGAGGGTGGTTGAGCAAGAGATAACATGAAGGGTTGGGGAAACTGGCACGTACGGGAGAGAGCCAGCGTACAAAGCTATGTAAACATATAATTTTGCCATGTATATATCTTGCTCTGGGCAATTTCTTGTTATTTTGTTACGGGGGGGGGGGTTATTGTTTGTAAGGGAGAAAAATTGTGTTAAAAAACTTTAATAAATATATATTTTTTTAAATAAAAAAATGCATTGCCTCGCATTTGTCCGGATTAAACTCCATCTGCCATCTCTCCGCCCAAGTCTCCAAACAATCTAAATCCTGCTGTATCCTCTGACAGTCCTCATCGCTATCCGCAATTCCACCAACCTTTGTGTCGTCTGCAAACTTACTAATTAGACCAGTTACATTTTCCTCCATTTTCCTCCAAATCATTTATATATACTACAAACAGCAAAGGTCCCAGCACTGATCTCTGCGGAACACCACTAGTCACAGCCCTCCAATTAGAAAAGCATCCTTCCATTGCTACTCTCTGCCTTCTATGACCGAGCCAGTTCTGTGTCCACCTTGCCAGCTCACCCCTGATCCCGTGTGACTTCACCTTTTGTACTAGTCTACCATGAGGGACCTTGTCAAAGGCCTTACTGAAGTCCATAGAGACAACATCCACTGCCCTACCTGCATCACTCATCTTTGTGACCTCTTCGGAAAACTCTATCAAGTTAGTGAGACACGACCTATCCTTCACAAAACCATGCTGCCTCTCACTAATACGTCCATTTGCTTCCAAATGGGAGTAGATTCTGTCTCGAAAAATTCTCTCCAGTAATTTCCCTACCACTGACGTAAGGCTCACCGGCCTGTAGTTCCCTGGATTATCCTTGCTACCCTTCTTAAACAGAGGAACAACATTGGCTATTCTCCAGTCCTCCGGGACATCACCTGAAGGCAGTGAGGATCCAAAGATTTCTGTCAAGGCCTCAGCAATATCCTCTCTAGCCTCCTTCAGTATTCTGGGGTAGATCCCATCAGGCCCTGGGGACTTACCTACCTTAATATTTTTCAAGACGCCCAACACCTCGTCTTTTTGGATCTCAATGTGACCCAGGCTATCTACACACCCTTCTCCAGACTCAACATCCACCAACTCCTTCTCTTTGGTGAATACTGATGCAAAGTATTCATTTAGTACCTCGCCCATTTCCTCTGGCTCCACACATAGATTCCCTTGCCTATCATTCAGTGGGCCAACCCTTTCCCTGGCTACCCTCTTGCTTTTTATGTACGTGTAAAAAGCCTTGGGCTTTTCCTTAACCCTATTTGCCAATGAATACAGAGTTACCATTCGAAAGTTCAGTAATGGTCAGGTAAATGCAGCAGTCCGTCCCCTCATTCACCCTATCCAGTCCCTATCCAGTAATTCCAACTGACTGCCTTGCCAACACAAACTATCTTCTGTACAGGGTACAACTGCTGACGTGACTCATCATTCTCCCGGCATCCCGCCTGTCCAATTTCACTCCTCCACCCCAGTGGAAACAATAATTAATCCAACCTCAATGTATGTCTAAAGAGCTATGAACTGCCGTGGGGGTTAACAGCAGCTCTCAACAGCTGCAAAAATCTGTTTTTACTCTTGGGGAAATCAAAAGCAGATTTCCAATGCAGTTTAATCTAACTCTTCCTGTTTATGAAAGTTGTGAAACAAAAATACAGCGTGGCGTCCGCTTATCTTGGTTTAAGCATCTTGTTGCTGTTCAGGACGGTGTTAAGGGCAGCGAAGAAGATATCAAAAATCTTTCATCAAATATTTTCCGACCAAAATGATGTGGTCGGGTGTGAGTGTTAACATAGATATGCACTGATTTAAGGCGGATTTCTGACCCATTTGTGTCGCTCCCAAGAGTGGGACAAGAAATGAGTGCTGCTCCTCCTCTCTTACTTTTCACTAATTCCCACATTGTTCTATTAAAATTTAACCTGCTTGCAGGATGCCGGGTCGCACGTGTGCTCACGGGGAAGGGGAAGCTTTTCAATGGCATTGCAGCAGGTACCAGTGGGCTATCAAAGAACGTCCTGAAGAAACAGGAGACTCGACATCACAGTCACAACTTCTCCTGCTCAATTCCATCCCCATTAACATCGGACCTACCGAGGGCACAAAAGAGACACTGCCGTTTTTCAAACTTAAATTTCACTTAAAAATCATTAGTTTCACTTTATTTACCTATGGATCATTGTTATTTGTTGAGACCAGCTCACTCAGAGAGCAGCGTGGTAGCACAGTGGGTAGCACTGTTGCTTCACAGCACCAGGATCCCAGGTTCGATTCCCGCTTGGGTCACTGCAGAGTTTGCACGTCCTCCCTGTGTCTGCGTGGGTTTCCACCGGGTGCTCCGGTTTCCTCCCACAAGTCCCGAAAGATGTACTGTTAGGTAATTTGGGCATTCTGAATTCTCCCTCTGTGTACCCGAACAGGCGCCGGAATGTGGCGACTAGGAGATTCTCACAGGAACGTCATTGCAGTGTTAGTGTTAGTGTAAGCCTACTTGTGACGATGATAAAGGTTATTATTATTATATACTGCCCTGGCATGGATTGACGGTTACGGGGGAGTTAGGGACATTTTTGTTATTGTGGAAGAAACAATGTTGTGTTTTTTTTGTTTGCTCCATTGAATGTTCATGTCGGTGTCCAGTGTTGTTCTCACCACTCTGTGGGATATGGCTGAACTTGCAGGCTCATCCACCCTTCACAGCACCAGGGACCCAGGTTCAATTCGGACCTGGGGTGACTGTGTGTGTGGAGTTTCCACATGCGTGCGAGTCTGTGTGGGTTTCCTCCCACAGTCCAAAGATGTACAAAATCCCCAAAGGGGGATTGTTCCGAGGTAAGGTGCTCTTTCAGAGGCTCTGTGAAGACTCAATAGGTCGCATGGCCTCCTTCTGAGCTGGAGGGATTATGTGATTCATCTCTAAACCTGAATGCACCATTGGAAAAGCCAAATCTTAGCTCCCACCTAAATAATAATGCAGCCTGCCACATTGCCCACTCTTGCAGCATCATTGACACTCCTCCCGTTAGAGCGATGAAATTAATAGCCTAGCTTTTGTTATGATATCATAGTGGTGCTGTCGAAAGTTCATCCACCTAAAACTTCAGCTCAATCTCTCCCCACAAAGGCAGCTTAATCTTACTGAGCACTTCAGGGATTTTCAGTTTACATTTCAGATTGCCAGCATCTTGGTTGTCAAATATCTTTTTATTCAGTGCCCGGAGCTAAGGAGAGTGCAAAATGAATGAGGCCACAACTGCGATTGCTTTTTGCTCAGTGTGGTGAGAATGTCGAACTCATTTCCAATGAGAGTGGTTGAGGCGAATCGCACTGATGTATTTTAAGGGAATCTGGATGACTCCACAAGTGAGAATGAATTGAAGAATATACGAATCAGGTCATGAACATGGAACATACAGTGCAGAAGGAGGCCATTCAGCCCATCGAGTCTACACCGACCCACTTAAGCCCTCACTTCCACCCTATCCCTGTCACCAAATAACCCTTCCTAGCTATTTTGGATACTAAGGGCAATTTAACATGGCCAATCTATCTAACCTGCACATCTTTGGACTCTGGGAGGAAACCGGAGCACCCGGAGGAAACCCACGCAGACACGGGGAGAACGTGCAGACTCCGCACAGACAGTGACCCAGCAGGGAATCGAACCTGGGACCCTGGCGCTGTGAAGCCACAGTGCTATCCACTTGTGCTGCCCAAAATATGTGGTAAGCATTATCAGGATACTTGCGAGAGAGCCAAAATTGAGATTCCTGGTATGTTAGTGAAAGAGTATTTCCTCAGATATCCTTCCACTTCCAGGCAATGTCCAGGCAATGTTCACAGGAAAATGTATAGATATGTGTTGGATATACCCAGAAAGGTAGAATAAAGACTCATAATGCAAAATATATTGACAAGCTCCGGAAATACTGACACTCTCCCAAGGAGCCCATGTAAATACTGACTCGCTCCCGGGAAGCCCGTGTAAATGCTGACAAGCTCCCAGGGGGTATGTGTAGATACTGACACGTTCCCAGGGAACCCGTGTAAATACTGACACACTCCCATGGAGCCCATGTAAATACTGACACGCTCCTGGGGAGCCCGTGTAAATACTGACACACTCCCATGGAGCCCATGTAAATACTGACACGCTCCTGGGGAGCCCGTGTAAATACTGACACACCAGGAGCCCATGTAAATACTGACATGCTCCCGGGGAGCCCGTGTAAATACTGACACACTCCCATAGAGCCCGTGTAAATACTGACATGCTCCTGGGAGCCCGTGTAAATACTGACACACTCCCATGGAGCCCATGTAAATACGGACACGCTCCCACGGAGCCCGTGTAAATACTGACACACTCCCATGGAGCCCATGTAAATACTGACATGCTCCTGGGGAGCCCGTGTAAATACTGACACGCTCCTGGGAGCCCGTGTAAATACTGACTCGCTCTCAGGGGGTATGTGTAGATACTGACACGTTCCTATGGGAACCCATGTAAATAGTGACACACTCCCAGGGAGCCTGTGTAAATACTGACACGTTCCTATGGGAACCCATGTAAATAGTGACACACTCCCAGGAGCCCGTATAAATACTGACTCGCTTCCAGAGAGCCCATGTAAATACTGACACGCTCCTGGGGAGCCTGTGTAAATACTGACACGCTCCTGGGGAGCCTGTGTAAATACTGACACGCTCCTGGGGAGCCTGTGTAAATACTGACACACACCCAGGGAGCCTGTGTAAATACTGACACAATCCTGGGGAGCCCGTGTAAATACTGACACTCTCCCAGGGAGCCCGTGTAAATACTGACTCGCTCCTGGGGAGCCCGTGTAAATACTGACTCGCTCTCAGGGAGCCTGTGTAAATACTGACTCGCTCCTGGGGAGCCCGTGTAAATACTGACTCGCTCTCAGGGAGCCCGTGTAAATACTGACACACTCCCAGGGAGCCCGTGTAAATACTGACACGCTCCCAGGGAGCCTGTGTAAATACTGACACGCTCCCAGGGAGCCTGTGTAAATACTGACACGCTCCCAGGGAGCCCGTGTAAATACTGACACGCTCCCAGGGAGCCCGTGTAAATACTGACACGCTCCCAGGGAGCCCGTGTAAATACTGACACGCTCCCAGGGAGCCCGTGTAAATACTGACACGCTCCTGGGGAGCCCGTGTAAATACTGACTCGCTCCTGGGGAGCCCGTGTAAATACTGACTCGCTCCCAGGGAGCCTGTGTAAATACTGACTCGCTCCCAGGGAGCCCGTGTAAATACTGACACGCTCCTGGGGAGCCCGTGTAAATACTGACTCGCTCCCAGGGAGCCCGTGTAAATACTGACTCGCTCCCAGGGAGCCCGTGTAAATACTGACACGCTCCCAGGGAGCCCGTGTAAATACTGACACGCTCCCAGGGAGCCCGTGTAAATACTGACTCGCTCCTGGGGAGCCCGTGTAAATACTGACTCGCTCTCAGGGAGCCTGTGTAAATACTGACACGCTCCCAGGGAGCCCGTGTAAATACTGACACGCTCCCAGGGAGCCTGTGTAAATACTGACACGCTCCCAGGGAGCCTGTGTAAATACTGACACGCTCCCAGGGAGCCCGTGTAAATACTGACACGCTCCCAGGGAGCCCGTGTAAATACTGACACGCTCCCAGGGAGCCCGTGTAAATACTGACTCGCTCCTGGGGAGCCCGTGTAAATACTGACTCGCTCCCAGGGAGCCTGTGTAAATACTGACTCGCTCCCAGGGAGCCCGTGTAAATACTGACACACCAGGAGCCCATGTAAATACTGACACGCTCCCAGGGAGCCCGTGTAAATACTGACACGCTCCTGGGGAGCCCGTGTAAATACTGACTCGCTCCTGGGGAGCCTGTGTAAATACTGACTCGCTCCCAGGGAGCCTGTGTAAATACTGACTCGCTCCCAGGGAGCCCGTGTAAATACTGACTCGCTCCCAGGGAGCCTGTGTAAATACTGACACGCTCCCAGGGAGCCCGTGTAAATACTGACATGCTCCTGGGGAGCCCGTGTAAATACTGACACACTCCCACGGAGCCCGTGTAAATACTGACACAATCCTGGGGAGCCGTAACATCCAAGTAACCATAGGAATACAAACTACTACCACAGTAGATATTTCTGTCAGTGACCAAAATAGCATGTCTCAAGATATACCTCAAGTCCTGGGGCACGAGTCTGGGTGTCTGTGATCTATAGTCCAAATTGATGGCCAGCACAGACACAATGGGCCAAAGAGCCTCTTTCTGTGCTGCAAGGCTATGACTTATTTGTTTTAAAAACCTTTCTCTAAATGCCCATTAAAAAGGGTCAGGAGAATGCATTTCGTACAAATAATGTCTATACAACATTATTACATTGTCACCCATCCCAGAGTGAACCCAATGATACATTTACACAGGGATTTGTTTCCCAAACCTCTCTCCTGTTCTCAGATTCGGTGAATCCCCACTGATTTTAAATCAGTTACAAATTCAGCTGCGCTTTCACTCAATCTGCACCCTGGGATCAAACACAATTTAATTGCTTCATTTTCCTGTAACACGGTTGTCCTACAGCTGCACATAACCTGAAATGAATGAAAATTGCTTAGTGTCACAAGTAGGCTTCAATGAAGTTACTGTGAAAAGCCCCTAGTCGCCACATTCCGGCGCCTGTTCGGGGAGGCCGGTACGGGAACCTCACAGGTAAGGTCAGATTGAAGCTCAGCACCCTTTAGGTTTAAGGTTGCATTGGGAAGAAGCGGGGCAGTGCCTCCCCCCCACACCCACCGGCCTCCTCCCCACCCTTCCGATCAACAGAATAGGATACTCTATGACAAAGAACAATTCCTAATTTAATCGCTCACTGGGTAAAGCCTATGCAAACTGGCAGTGAGCTCTACAGACCAGGAAAGACTCTAGCTAACACCTTGGATTGGCCTGATCTTGTCGGAATCACTTTGAGAGGTGGAGGGGGGTAGGCTATCACCAGCCTCACTATGCTTAGCATTGCGCAAGGGGTAAATCAATCAATCATATCCCCGAGACATCCAGTGCCCTTGCCGAGGTGCATGTATTTGTGTGCCCATGCGGGTCAGTTGGTGACAATCTTGCCTCTCTCAGAGGTCTGCGGGCTCAAGTCCCATTCCGTTCAATACAACATTCCAGGCTCCTTCCAGTGCAGTGCGGAGGGATTGCTGCACTGTCAGAGGTGCTGTTTTTTAAATGAGCGGTCAAGTCTCTCAGGTGAAAGTAAAAGACCTCAGGCCCGATTTAAGGGACAAAAATTAGTCCTGTTTTGTCTGCATTTAGTGGGGTGTGACTTGGTGCCTGCAGTGCCGAGAATGACCCCGCTATTTAATGGGACTTTGCCGGTTATATTTGGCTTCGGCGAGGAACGTCCCGCCGAGGCGGCACTGACGAGCTCAGTTCACCAGTGCAGGAAAAGTATTTGCGGATTGGGGTGCCATTTTTAAATCTGCCTCGATCTTCCAACCTCAGCCACCCTACCACGGCCTCCAGACTCCCTCACTGCACCCAACTTACGTTTTAGGGATTCTCCAGCACCCCCCACCCCCCTACTCACCCCACATCTTAAGGGCAAGGCACCCCTGGGCCCGATCCCTGGCATGGGCAACCTGGCACCTGGGCATCTTGGCACTACCAGCCTGGCACCCTGGCAATGATCTGCCAGCCTGGAAGTGCCACCCAGGCACCCAGGCAAGGTGCCATGCTGGAATTACCAAGGTGCCTCGTGCCAGCAGGAATGCCAGGGTACCACCCTGCCCAGAGCCCGACCACCTGGGCGCCTCTGATGGAGACATCTCCCCCCCATGTGCCATTACGCCTGACCTAGACTCCAGGCCAATCCTGGAGGGTTGGTAACTTTACCCAGTGTCCTGGCCAATAATTATCACTAAATCAATATCGCATAGCTGTTCACTGTGTGCATATTAGAAACATGTCCATATTTCCTGCATTCAGCAATCAATGCAATTCAAAAGTATTGTATTGGCTGTAAAGCACTTTGGGATGTCCAGTGGTTGGGAAAGGTGCTGTAGAAATGCAAGCTTTTCTTTGTTTCCTTATATGTCTGGATGCGTGCCCATGTGTCCGGTGTATGCTTGTCTCTGAGAATCCATTCCCCAGCATGAATCAGCAATCTGAGTGAGGAGGAGAAGAGAAAAACAATTCTGTCGCTGGACTGCACAATGATGAATGCAGAGGATCTTGTCCCTGCTGTAAATGTCAACGGTTCTCATTTTTAGAGAATGCGACAGTATTTTCAGCCTGGGGCCCTGTGCAGTACTATGAATCAACAGGTCATCCAACTTAAACGTCCCTTGCTGCTGTTTCATCAGTGTAGAAAGAAGGAATGTGGGCATCTTCACAAAAGCGATCTTCGTTTGAAATCCTCTTGCCTTTGCTGAGGAATTGGCAGCATTGTGATAAATCAGGCAGGTAAGCGATGTGATTGCACTGCATCACTGATCAGATTCCTAGCTCCCAACAGCAAAAGAGCCACAGACTCCTGGTGGAATTGACACTCTACACATCTAATTTTAAAATAGAAACTGCTATCTTTGCCACCCTGAACCCTGCCACCGTGCAGCCCTACTCTGATCTGCAACGACTCTGACTTTTTGTTTCCCCCGACTGAATCTGCAATACGTCCTCGATTCTAAAGTATCAGCGGAAAGTATTGCAATCAAGCCCAGAGGAAGGTAAGTCAGCTGATTTACACAAGACCCAGCAGATGGGAAGGAAATCTGGATAATTAATGGCAAGGTCACAAACAACATGCCAAATTCAACTGGCAACTAGTCGTTCATCTGCTTTCAAAGGAAAAGATTGCCTTTCGCACAGTTTTCTGGGATAGAGTGATCCTATTACCCAAGGTGGTCAAACATTCCCAGTGTAACAGGCTCAAATGTTTTATCAGTAGCCTTTTGTTTATCTCCTTATCCGCCTGGTCATCTTCTCCTAACTCTGACAAAGCCAGTCCCAATCCTGGTTGAAAAAAGCATGTGGATAAAAACTCATCACCACGACAGAAAGCACCATATCGGCACATCCTGGCACAGAGAGGATGGCACACCCGAGGACGTACATTTGATTGATGGAAATGGAGGAAAGCCAAAAGGAAGTCCATCCTTGACAAGCCCAATCTTCAAAGCCAAGCATTTAAACACTCTTCCAATGTGGGAAGATGTCTCCATGGTTGTAAGCGATGAGGACCGAGTGACTTGATGTTTTGGCCATCAGGGAGATAAGGTGGACAGGCTAAAGATGAATCAGCAGCGAGGACGCGATGATCCTGCACTCCGAACAAAAGAAACCGGAGCACCCGGACATGGGGAGAATGATCCACACAGACAGTGACCCAAGGCTGGAATTGAACCCGAGTCCCTGGCACTGTGAGGCAGCAGTGCTAACCACTGTGCCACCGTGCCGCCCTGGCGCTGTGAGGCAGCAGTGCTAACCACTGTGCCACCATGCCGCCCTGGCGCTGTGAGGCAGCAGTGCTAACCACTGTGCCACCATGCCGCCCTGGCGCTGTGAGGCAGCAGTGCTAACCACTGTGCCACCGTGCCGTCCTGGCGCTGTGAGGCAGCAGTGCTAACCACTGTGCCTACCTGGCGCTGTGAGGCAGCAGTGCTAACCACTGGGCCACCGTGCCGTCCTGGCGCTGTGAGGCAGCAGTGCTAACCACTGTGCCTACCTGGCGCTGTGAGGCAGCAGTGCTAACCACTGTGCCACCGTGCCGTCCTGGTGCTGTGAGGCAGCAGTGCTAACCACTGTGCCTACCTGGCGCTGTGAGGCAGCAGTGCTAACCACTGGGCCACCGTGCCGCCCCGTGCTGTAGTTAGCAACAGGAAATTTCAGGGGGACAAAGGGCTGGATTCTAACTTTGCGATAGGATGGGAGAGAAGTTGAATTGTTTGTTGGCGTCGGGGGGGGGGGGGTTCGCTGGTAGTGTGCAGGAACTAATTGCAGCAGGAATGCCAGTGAATGTTTAACCAATTACCATTTCTGAGTTTACAAGGCAATTATCACGAGTGATGATTTAAAGGGACATTCCAAACATGCAGTTAGGTGGATTTATGAGTGGGGAGTCCAGATGTTCGAAAGGCTGCACCTCCTCTTAATGATGCCGTCGTAGATGTGACCTCAGGGGCCTCAGAGTGCGATACTCTTCCCTTGCTAACAAGAGGAGCAAGCCTATAAGGAGAACAAAGAAGGACTGGCTGGAGGTTGTCCACAATGTCAGCAACAGGAGTGTGGTGGCAGCTCGTGGGTTTAATGCTGAAAGTGGGATCAGACAAACGTTCACTATATTTCTGCACCCAAGTTGGATCACAGCCCAACAAAATGTGTTCCTCTTTATAAATACTTGTATAAAGTCACAGGGTCTTTATACAAACCAATGGGTCATCATGTACCATCACCAGAATATCCTGCAGCATTGGCTCTGCGGTCTCCTGTGGCGCAGTTGGCAGCTCGTTTGCCTCTGAACCACGAGGTTACAAGTTCACGTCTCATTCCAGGATTTAGCACAGATATCAAGGCGAACACTCAGTGCAATGGCAATAGTGAGGGAGTGCTGCGCCGTCGGTGGAACTGTCATTTTGGCGAGCTGGTAAACTGAGGCCCCATCTGCCTGCTGAGATGGGGATAGGAGCAGGAGGAGGCCCTTTGGCCCCTCGAGCCTGCTCTGGCATTCAATTAGATCAAGGCTGGTCATCTGCCTCTACACCATTTTCCCACAATATCCCCTTATTCCTTAACATCTAGAAATCTATCGATCTCTGCTTCGAACAAACTCAAGTCCTGAGCCTCTCGGGGGTAGAAGATTCCAAAGTTTTACTACTCTCGGAGTAAAAATATTCCTCCTAATCTCAGGCCTAAATGGCCTACCTCTTATTTTGAGATTGTGTCCCCTGGTTGTGGATCCCCCCAGCCAGGGAATCCTTCCTGCATCTACCCTGTCAGACCCTGTAAAATGTTTGTACACTTCAACTGTGTGGTGGTATGTATTAGGGGTAATGTGGTACCTGTGAAGCCGAGAGGCTATTGGCTGACAGGTCCCGGGTCCTGGTTGGATCTGCCGACTCTGGCTCCGCCCTGAAGGCGGAGTATAAGAGCTCGAGTTCTCCCCGCAGCCTCATTCTGTTACTGAGCTGCTGGGGAACAAGTCTCGCTTAATAAAGCCTAGATAGACTTCATCGCTTCTTGTCTCGTGTAAGTCATTGTGCGCTACAATCTGGATCACCTATCTTTCCTCTAAACTCTTGTGACCACAGGCCCAGACTCTTCAATCGCTCGTCCTCGGACAATCTTGCCATCCAGGAACTAGTCTGGTGAACCTTTGTTGTACTCCCTCCAAGGCCAGTATCCTTCCTTTGACACAATATTCCAGGTGTGTCTCGCCAAGGTTCCATTCAATTGCAGTAAATCTTTACTCCTGCACTAAAATCCTCTTGCAATACAGGCCAACATTCTAATTGTTTGCTGCACCGGGTAAAGCATGGTACAGACACATATCATAGAATTTACAGTGCAGAAGGAGGCCATTCAGCCCACCGAGTCTGCACCGGCCCCTGGAAAGAGCAACCTATTTAAGCCCACGCCTCTACCCTAACCCAGTAACCCCACCTAACCTTTTGGACACCAAGGGTAATTTATCATGGCCAATCCACCTAACTTGCACACCTTTGGACTGTGGGACGAAACCAGAGCACCCGGAGGAAACCCACGCAGACACGGGGAGAAAGTGCAAACTCCACACAGACAGTCACCCGAGGCTGGAATTGAACCCGGGACTCTGGAGCTGTGAGGCAGCAGTGCTAGCCACTGTGATTCCGTGTCGCCCCTTTCTTTTCCTTTAGCTGGCAATGGAAGAAGCTATTTAGCCAATGAACAGAGAGTACACTGAATTCATATTGAGAAGAGGAGGAGGTTTCACTTCTGGATTAAATATAATCGACAGCTGCACTAAGGATGACCATTTGTCCCATATATAATACTAGCCAAAAATAAATTACTGACAGCACTGCTCAGATGGAGGTCTTTGCATTCTTGCTTTACGTCTTGTATGTAGATTATTGAAGTCTGATTAATTCCAGAATCATGGTGTACATTCCAAGTCCCGATACCAGCTGGGATGATTTAACATAATCCACAACGGCTTGTGTTCAATTAGATGCTAATTAAAATATATACATCAAGTTAAAGAATGTCGCTGAAGGAATAATCCAGGATAATGGTCTTGTTCCAAGATTTAGTTTAAAGATTTTTCACTTTTAAAGACTGCTGCTTTTCGGATACAATCTTTGCAAATATAAACTATCCTCTGAGTGCCTGATATTCAGAGCTTCCATCTTCTAGACACCACACAGAAGATGCCTGGATTGAGGAATGCGAAATCTAGTGTTCACCATGTGTTTCATCGCTCATGGTACTGTACCCTGGAGAATTCACAAGTGAATCCCTCAAGTAAAAACACAGGACAACATTCAGGCTTGGGCCAGTAATTAGCAAATAACATTTGCACCTCAGAAGTGCCAGGCAATGGCCATATCCAACAAGAGAGGATCTAACCATTGCCTCTTGGCATTCAATGGCATTACCATCACTGAATTCCCCACAATCAACATCCTGGGGATTACCATTGACCAGAAATTGAACAGGATTAGCCATATAAATACTGTGGCTACAAGAGGAGGTCGGAGAGTAGGAATCCTGACTCCCCAAAGCATTTCCACCATCTACAAGGCACAAGTCAGGAATGTGATGGAATACTCTCCACTTGCCTGGGCGAGTATAGCTCCGGCAACACTCTCGAAGCTCGTCACCATCCAGGACAATGCAGCCCGCTTGATTGGCAATCCATCCACCACATTCAACTTTCACATGACATCATTGAATCTCTTCCTTTTGGTAAACTAAAGCATAACCCATCACAGTGGCTCCCCTTCCTCACCCACCCCCAGTGTATATCCCCACAATATCCATTTCCCCCATTCTGGAGCTCTAAATGCTGGGACAGCACAGGAGGACTGTGCCCTGGCTGTCAGCATTTCTATTGACCTGGTAGTCAGGCTCCTCTCTCTATATTCTG
Organism: Scyliorhinus torazame; assembly: GCF_047496885.1. Taxonomy (NCBI): domain Eukaryota; kingdom Metazoa; phylum Chordata; class Chondrichthyes; order Carcharhiniformes; family Scyliorhinidae; genus Scyliorhinus; species Scyliorhinus torazame. The sequence goes on from NC_092710.1 coordinate 300,437,856, forward strand.
GAAAGATATGTTAAAGGCAAAGGGATCCACTTCCTAACAGGGAGCCAAGGGGAATATTAGGAGAAGGACTGTGCAACTGTCACAGTCCAGAACACGTTATAAAGTGTTTTGAACACACATCCTTTCAGTTAAGGAATTGGGGAGAACTTCAACAAAAAGGGAAGGCAAAGGAAAATAAATCTTTCTTCACCTCGCACAAGAAAAGTGGTAGAAAATGTGGCTTTCCTCATTAAAGGCAAGGGGCGGGATTCTCCCCCCCCCCCCCCCCGGCTGGGTCAGAGAATCGGCGGGGGTCGGCGTGAATCCCGCCCCCGCCGTCCTCTGAATTCTCCGGCCACCCAAAAATCGCCCCAGCGTGAATCGCGCCGCCCGCCTTGGCGAATGGGGGGGACCGGCGCGACTCAATGGGCCCCGGGGCCGCCCGAATTTTCCGGCCCGCGATGGGCCGAAGTGCCACCCGTTTTTTGCCAGTCCCGCCGGTGTAAATTAGAGTAGGTCCCTACCGGCGGGACCTGGCGGTGCGGGCGGCCTCCGGGGTTCTCGGGGGACGCGGGGGGATCTGCACCCGGGAGGTGCCCCCACGGTGGCCTGGCCCGCGATCGAGGCCCACCGATCCAGGGGCGGGCCTGTGCCGTGGGGGCATTCTATTCCTCCGCGATGGCCGATGTGGGGACGAACCCTCCCGCGCATGCGCCGGGATGACGCCAGCACACGCAGGCGCTCCCACACATGCGCCTACTCACGCCGGCTGGCGGAGGCCATTCGGTTGGCGTGGCGCCAAGCCCCTTCCCCGCCGGCCGGCGGGGCGCAAACCACTCCGGGGTGGGCCCAGCCCCTGAAGGTGCGGAGGATTCCTTCGCCGGAGTTGCCCACCCCGCCGATTACGGCAGAATCCCGCCCAAGGTCTCTAAGTAATAATAATAATAGCTTATTGTCACAAGTAGGCTTCAATGAAGTTACTGTCAAAAGCCCCTAGTCGCCACATTCCGGCGCCTGTTCGGGGAGGCCGGTACGGGAATTGAACCGTGCTGCTGGCATTGTTCTGCATTACAAGCCAGCTGTTTAGCCCACTGTGCTAAGTGTATGAAAGACAAGGAATAGAAAATGATGCCAATAGAGCTAAATGAAGTGGGGTGAAAGGAGCATGAAGGCCGGTCAGAGGCTAGGAAATGTACGGCGAATAACTCACATCCTGATTCCCCAAGGCCTGTCCATCATTGAAAAGGCACAAGGCAGGAGTGTGATGGAATACTCCCCACTTGCCTGGATGAGTGCATCCCTGACAGCGCTCAAGAAGCTCAACACCATCCAGGACAAAGCAGCCCGCTTGATTGGCACCCCATTCACAAACATTGACTCTCTCCACCACCGATGCACTGTGGCAGCCGTGTGTACCATCTACAAGATGCACTGCAGGAACTCAGCACTTCCCAAATCCACGACCTTCACCACCTCGAAGGACTGTATCACGTTCATGCTGCTCTGTTCACAGCTTGGCAGAGTGCTGATGAACTTACTGACTGACTGCAAGAACAGAAAACCCCCATCTCAATAATATAACTTGTGATTTACTGCTCAAACTGCATTGTTGTGTGAGGATAACCTGCTGATGGCTCACTGCAGATAGGATGTTTATGTGTTAAATACAGTGGTCCTCTTTCTTCTTTGCTTGGTAATTTTTCAGGAGTGAATTGAAATAAAGACAAAACATAATAAAACTGCTCCTTGTAAAGCCATCCGCAACATGTGGCTGTATTGCCAGCTCTGTTCCCAGTCGCCTCGAGGCTCAGCGGGTATGTTACTGGGATCTTGTCAATCCCTTAACTTTCCTGTGGAAAAGAACTGAAGAGTGATCATTTATCCAGTTCCCCAATGTTGTATAGAGTCACTTCGACAATCACAGGAGGAGTGAGTGATAGAGACATGACACTGGAAATAATAAGGGGCAGGTTTTAATAAAGGGCAGCACGGTAGCACAATGGTTAGCACTGTGGCTTCACAGTGCCAAGGCCCCAGGTTCAATTCCCTGCTGGGTCACTGTCTGAGCAGAGTCTGTACATTCTCCCCGTGTGTGCGTGGGTTTCCTCCGGGTGCTCCGGTTTCCTCCCACAGTCCTAAGACGTGCAGGTTAGGTGGATTGGCCATGCTAAATTGCCCTTAGTGTCCAAAAAGGTTAGGAGGGGTTATTGGGTTACGGGGATAGGGTTGAAGTGAGGGCTTAAGTGGGTCGGTGCAGACTCGATGGACCGAATGGCCTCCTTCTGCACTGTATGTTCTCTGTTTTATGATGGGATTTCCGCTAGTTTTAAATATTCAGAGTGGTGACCTATAGATTCAGAGAGGTCACTGACTTTATTTTAAAAGTCTAGCAGTGCAGCGGGCTCGATCTTCCCAAAAAGGGAGCGTGTTTCCCAGAACTCGCAGTGCCATGAAACATGTGGCTAGTCAACGCGACTCACTTGAATAAGGGGCCTAAACAGTGAAAGCGCAGCCGAGGCTGCACCTTGTTTATTACAATAGCGAGGTCTGCTCGCCGGAACTCCCCATTGTAGCAAGAGATCGGGACGTCATTTTTAAATGCCATCCCAATCTCTGAGGCCCACAAAAAAAACCCTGACCTCCACCTCAGCCCAAACACAACATGGGAGGGTCCCCTGGCCCCGGCCCCTCCCGCACCCCACCAACACCAATGCCAGGCAACGCCAGCCATAATTGCGTGCATGCACAAAATGGCACCTTGGTGCCCCTGCCAGTGCCACCTGGGCACCTTGGCATTGCCAGGGTCCCAGGCTGGCACTGCCAGGGCACAGAGGTGGCACCAGCAGTGCCAAGGCACCACCCCACCCTAAGGGTATGCATCTGGGAGCCTCCGATCCCCTTGGAGACTCCCACAAGTGCCGTTCCGTCTGGTGCCCATTTGCAGGGACCAGTACAAAATGGAGCTCGCTCGAGGGCCTGAGACAACGGGATTGAAACCCAAAGCCTCAGGTACCTCAGGAATTGGACTTCCGGTTGCGGTGATGCCTTGCTAGCCGCACGTTTCGGCGGCTCCAGCTCCGACGGACCTTCGGGCTCTTTTAAGAGCCCCAACGGGGAATTTTTTGACCACGCAACCCGGTGTGGGGTGTGTGAGAAGGGAGTCCCCCCCCCCAATGAAGGAGGAAAAAACCGGCGGCGGCGACTGCAGCGTGAGGAATCGTCGACCAAAGGGTCAGAAAGAGAGAAGTACAAGATGGCGGCGGAGAAAGCGCAGGCGACATGGGGGCCTGAGCAGGATGAAATTGTGAGACGGTGAGTGGAGCTGCTGAAGAGGGAGGTGCTGACCCCGATGCTACAGGCAATTGAGGGGCTCAAGGAGACACTAAAGACCCAGGAGGCAGAGCTCCGCGTGGTGGAGCAGAAGGTGACAGATATTGAGGACGAGATCCTGGGCCTGGCGGTTAAGACACAGACGCACGAGGCACTTCATAAAAAGTGTACTGAAAGGATCGAGGCCCTAGAAAACGGAGCGCGAAGGAAGAACCTTCAGATACTGGGTCTCCCTGAGGGTGTGGAAGGAGTGGACTGTGGAGCGTATGCAAGTACGATGCTGAGCTCACTGATGGGTGCTGAGGCCCCTACGGGCCCCTTGGAGGTGGAGTGGGCAAATTGGATTCCGGCGAGAAGACCAAAAGCGGGAGAACCACCCAGGGCGATAATCGTGCGATTTTACCGCCTTAAGGATAGAGACGAGGTCCTGAGATGGGCTAAAAAGGTGCGGAGTAGCAGATGGGAGAATGCAGTGGTACGGGTGTACCAGGATTGGAGTGCAGAGGTGGCGAGAATGAGGGCGAGCTTTAACCGAGCCAAAGAGGTGTTGCATAAAAGGAAGGTGAAGTTCGGGATGCTGCAGCCGGCAAGACTATGGGTCACGTATCAGGAGAGACACCATTATTTCGAGACGGTGGAGGAAGCATGGATCTTTATCAAAGAGGAGAAATTGGATCGGAACTGAGGGACTGATGCTGCAGGAAATGTTATTGTTATTGTTATGGTTGAAGTTAATTGAGAAGTAAATTGGGAAGGGGGGAGACATTGGGGAAATGTGGGCGCCGGTGAGGGGGGAAAGACGGGACATAGTTGGAGAATGGGGAAGGGGAGGGGGAGGGGAAAGGGAGCTGCGCCATAAGAGGCGGGTCAGGTAAAGGGATGTTCCCGCGCCAGAAAGAATAAGGCGGGAAGACAGGCGCAAGGCGGATGGGAGTTCCCCACACGGGGGGGTCGAGGAGTGAGCAGGAGAAGCCGGGGTCAGTTGAAGTCAGCTGACTTACGGAAGTAATATGGGGGGAGCAATCACGCTAGAAAGAGATCTAGCGGGGGGGGGGGGGGGACAACTGGGTTGCTGCTGCGGAAATCCAAAAGGAAATGGCTAAAGAGTGGGTGGGCTGGGATGGTGTGCGACGTTGGGGGAGCGAGCGGGAGCGCGGAGGCGGGATATGGGTCTGGCCTAGAGAAGGTAATGGCTAGTCGACACGGGAGGGGGGCAGGTAGCCCCCTAGTGAGGCTGATCACGTGGAACGTGAGAGGCCTGAACGGACCGATAAAAAGGGCCCGAGTGCTCGCGCATTTGAAAGGACTAAGGGCAGACGTGGTTATGCTCCAAGAGACGCACCTAAAGGTGGCGGACCAAGTTAGGTTAAGGAAAGGATGGGTGGGGCAGGTGTTCCACTCAGGACTGGACGCAAAGAATAGAGGGGTGGCCATTTTGGTGGGGAAACGGGTAGCATTTGAAGCAAAGAACATCGTAGCAGATAGCGGAGGTAGATATGTAATGGTGAGTGGCAGGCTGGAGGGAATGGAGGTCGTGTTGGTTAATGTGTATGCCCCAAACTGGGACGATGCGGGATTTATGAGACGGATGCTGGGGCATATACCGGACCTGGAGGTAGGAAACTTGATTTTAGGAGGGGACTTTAATACGGTGCTGGACCCGGGGCTAGATAGATCCAGCTCAAGGACTGGAAGAAGGCCGGCAGCGGCCAAGGTAGTTAAGGGGTTTATGGACCAAATGGGGGGAGTGGATCCATGGCGATTTCTTAGACCTAGGGCTAGGGAGTTCTCCTTCTTCTCCCATGTCCATAAAGTGTACTCCCGGATAGATTTTTTTGTTTTGGGAAGGTCGTTGATCTCTAGGGTGGAAGAAGCTGAGTACTCAGCCATAGCGGTTTCGGATCATGCCCCACATTGGGTGGACCTGGAATTAGGAGAGGAAAGGGAGCAGAGAACACTCTGGCGATTAGATGTGGGACTGATGGCGGATGAGGGAGTGTGTGCAAGAGTGCGGGGGTGTATTGAGAGATACCTGGAGGTCAATGACGACGGTGAGGTCCCTGTGGGAGTGGTATGGGAAGCACTAAAAGCGGTGGTCAGAGGAGAGCTGATCTCCATTGGGGCCCACAAAAGGAAAACAGAGGCCAAGGAAAGGGAAAGAGTACTGGGGGAGATTTTAAGGGTGGATAGGGAATTTGCAGAGACCCCGGAGGAGGAATTGTACAGGGAGAGGAGACGACTCCAGACGGAGTTTGACCTTCTGACCACCAGAAAGGCGGAGGTACTGTGGAGGAAGGCACAGGGGAGGAGGTATGAATATGGGGAAAAGGCTAGTCGCCTGTTGGCTCATCAATTGCGAAAGAAGGCAGCAGCGAGGGAGATAGGAGGAATTAGAGACGAAAGGGGAGACACGGTGCGAAGGGCAGGAAAGATAAATGAGGTGTTCAAGACCTTCTATGAGGAACTGTATAGGTCTCAACCCCCAGGGGGAGAGGAGGGGATGCGGCAGTTCCTGGACCAATTGAGGTTCCCGAAAGTGGAGGAGCAGGAGGTGGTAGGCCTGGGGGCACCGATTGGGGTGGACAAGGTTATTAAGGGACTGGGAAGCATGCAAGCAGGGAAGGCCCCGGGACCAGACGGGTTCCCGGTGGAATATTACAGAAAATATGTGGACTTGTTGGTCCCGTTGATGGTGAGGACGTTCAATGAGGCCAGGAAAGGGGGGACTCTACCCCCGACGGTGTCGGAGGCGACGATATCGTTAATTTTGAAGAGGGATAAAGATCCGTTGCAGTGCGGGTCCTATAGACCTATTTCATTATTGAACGTGGACGCCAAATTGTTGGCAAAGGTACTGGCATCGAGGATAGAGGACTGTGTCCCGGGGGTAGTGCACGAAGACCAGACAGGGTTCGTAAAAGGGAGACAACTGAATGTTAACGTGCGACGACTACTAGGGGTGATAATGATGCCCCCAGTGGAGGGGGAGGCAGAGATAGTGGCGGCAATGGATGCAGAGAAGGCATTTGATAGGGTGGAGTGGGAGTATTTATGGGAAGTGTCAAGGAGGTTTGGGTTCGGGAACAGGTTTATTAGCTGGGTTAGACTTCTTTATGGGGCTCCAACGGCAAGTAGTTACAGGTCGACATAGATCGGAGTATTTCCGACTATATAGGGGAACAAGACAGGGATGCCCGCTGTCTCCATTGTTGTTCGCGTTGGCAATTGAACCTCTGGCCATGGCGTTGAGAGACTCCAGGAAATGGAGAGGGGTGATTAGAGGGGGAGAAGAACACCGAGTCTCGTTATATGCAGATGACCTATTGTTATACGTGTTGGACCCAGCGGGGGGGATGATAGAGGTTATGCGAATGTTGAGGGAGTTCGGGAATTTCTCGGGGTACAGGCTAAACATGGGGAAGAGTGAATTATTTGTGATACATCCAGGGGACCAGAGTAGAGAGATAGAAGGCCTGCCTCTAAGGAAAGTGGAAAGAAACTTCCGATACCTGGGGATTCAGATCGCTAGGAGCTGGGGAACCTTGCACAGACTTAATCTGACAAGGCTGGTAGAACAAATGGAGGAGGACTTTAAGAGGTAGGACATGCAGCCTCTGTCGCTGGCAGGCAGGGTGCAGGCAATTAAGATGATGGTCCTCCCGAGGTTCTTATTTGTATTTCAATGTCTCCCTATACTAATCACCAAGACCTTTTTTAATAAAATAGATAGGAGCATCACGAGCTTCGTGTGGGCAGGGAAAGTTCCGAGAGTAAGGAGGGGGGTCCTTCAGCGTAGTAGGGACAGAGGAGGACTGGCACTACCGAATTTGGGCGATTACTATTGGGCCGCCAATGTGGCAATGATACGTAAATGGATGATGGAGGGTGAGGGAGCGGCGTGGAAAAGACTGGAGAGAAAGTCCTGTAAAGGGACGAGTTTAGAGGCGCTGGTGACGGCGCCGCTACCGTTCTCACCTAAAAAGTTTACCACGAACCCGGTGGTGGCGGCAACACTGAATATCTGGGGACAGTGGAGGCGACAGAGAGGGGTGCGGGGAGCCCTGGTGGGGTCCCCAATCAGGAACAACCATAGGTTCGCCCCAGGAAGAATGGATGGAGGATTTCAGAGCTGGTACCAGTTGGGAATTAGGAGGGTGGGAGATTTATTCATAGATGGGACTTTTGGGAGCATTGGAGGAAAAATATAAGTTGCCCCGGGGAAATTTCTTGAGATATATGCAGGTGAGGGCGTTTACTAGACAACAGGTGAGGGAATTTCCGTTGTTCCCGACGCAGGGGATACAGGACAGAGTGCTTTCAGGGGTGTGGGTCGGAGAGGGCAAGGTGTCAGAGATTTACCGAGAGATGAGGGAAGAGGGGGAGGAATCGGTGGGCGAACTAAAAGGAAAGTGGGAAGAAGAACTAGGGGAGGAGATAGAGGAGGGTATGTGGGCTGATGCCCTAAGCAGGGTAAATTCCTCTTCCTCATGCGCCAGGCTTAGTCTGATTCAATTTAAGGTGCTATATAGAGCACACATAACGGGAGCAAGATTGAGCAGGTTCTTTGGAGTGGAGGACAAATGTGGGAGGTGTGGCGGGAGCCCGGCAAACCACGCACATATGTTTTGGGCGTGTCCGGCACTGGAAGGGTATTGGAAGGGAGTGACGGGAGTGATTTCGAAGGTGGTGAAGGCCCGGGTCAAACCAGGCTGGGGGTTAGCTCTATTTGGAGTTGCGGATGAGCCGGGAGTGCAGGAGGCGAAAGAGGCCGATGTCGTGGCCTTTGCGTCCCTAGTAGCCCGGCGCAGGATCCTACTCATGTGGAAGGAGGCGAAACCCCCCGGACTGGAGGCCTGGGTAAATGATATGGCGGGGTTCATTAAATTGGAGGAGATAAAGTTTGCCCTGAGAGGGTCGGCTCAAGGGTTCACCAGGCGGTGGCAGCCATTTCTCGACTACCTAAGGGAATGTTAGAGGGAAGACAGATGGCCAGCAGCAGCAACCCAGGAGGGAGGGGGAGGGAGGGGGGAGGGGGGGGGGGGGGGTTAATTTAGTTAAGGTCAAAAGATAATGGGGTTTTGTTATTTGTGTATTGTTAAAAATTTCTGTATTGTTACGTTTGTTTTGTAAGAGGGGAAAAATTGTTGTTTGGGAAAAAAATTTCAATAAAATATATTTTTTTTAAAAAAAGGTACCTCAGGAATCTGCACATTAGAGTGAGGCTTACTGCCTCGCTCTAATATGCAGATTTGCCCAAACCTGATCCTGCCCATTGCAATGTCTCGCGAGATTGTGTTGCATCTCGCGAGGCGTTGTGAGCCGGGTAACACCTGGGAGGGGGGGTCCCCCGGCTTTCACCGGCTACGCTGTGCCGCTGCCTTTCCGGTGCTGCTTGGCTGGAAGCTCGCCCACTTGTCCTGACATTCCTCCTGGTCTGGATGTTTTCTGGAAATGGGTGCATCTCAATTGCGCCCTTGATACATGAACCCTTCTCTTTTTTATAAAATATTTTATTGAGGCAAAGGAAGAAATAGCGGGGCACCTGGAGGGAAATTGTCCCATTGGGCAGACGCAGCATGGGTTCACAAAGGGTAGGTTGTGTCTGACTAATTTGGTAGAATTTTTTGAGGACGTTACCAGTGCAGTAGATAACGGGGAGCCAATGGATGTGGTATATCTGGATTTCCAGAAAGCTTTTGACAAGGTGCCACACAAAAGGTTGCTGCATAAACTAAAGATGCATGGCATTGAGGGTAAAATGGTAGCATGGGTAGAGGATTGGTTAACTAACAGAAAGCAGAGTGTGGGGATAAATGGGTGTTTCTCTGGTTGGCAACCTGTAACTAGTGGGGTCCCTCAAGGATCAATGTTGGGCCCGCAGTTGTTCGCAATTTACATAGACGATTTGGAGTTGGGGACCAAGTGCAATGTGTCAAAGTTTGCAGACGACACTAAGATGAGTGGTAAAGCAAAAAGGGCAGAGGATACCGGAAGTCTGCAGAAGGATTTGGATAGGTTAGGTGAATGGGCTCGGGTCTGGCAGATGGACTTCAATGTTGCCAAGTGTGAGGCTATCCATTTTGGGAGGAATAACAGCAGAATGGATTATTATTTAAACGGTAAGATGTTAAAACATGCTGCTGTGCAGAGGGACCTGGGTGTGCTGGTGCACGAGTCGCAAAAAGTTGGTGTGCAGGTGCAACAGGTGATTAAGAAGGCTAATCGAGTTTTGTCTTTCATTGCTAGAGGGATGGAGTTCAAGACTAGTGAGGTTATGCTGCAATTGTATAGGGTGTTGGTGAGGCCACATCTGGAGTATTGTGTTCAGTTTTGGTCTCCTTACCTGAGAAAGGACATATTGGCACTGGAGGGAGTGCAGAGGAGATTCACTAGGTTGATCCCAGAGTAGAGGGGATTAGATTATGACGGGAGGTTGAGTAGACTGGGACTGTACTCATTGGAGTTTAGAAGGATGCGGGGGGAATCTTATTGAGACATATAAAATTATGAAGGGAATCGATAGGATAGATGCGGGCAGGTTGTTTCCACAGGTCAGGGAAAGCAGAACTAGGGGGCATAGCCTCAAAATAAGGGGAAGTAGATTTAGGACCGAGTTTAGGAGGAACTTCTTCACCCAAAGGGTTGTGAATCTCTGGAATTCCTTGCCCAGTGAAGCAGTTAAGGCTCCTTCTTTAAACGTTTTTAAGGAAAAGATAGATGCCTTTCTAAAGAATAAAGGGATTCGGGGATATGGTGTACGGCCGGAAAGTGGAGCTGAGTCCACAAAGATCAGCCATGATCTCATTAAATGGCGGAGCAGGCTAGAGGGGCCAGATGGGCCTACTCCTGTTCCTAGTTCTTATGTTCTTATTTACAATTTAAACAATTTTACATATCAAATTTTCAACAAAAAGAAAAACACAACAATATAACCAACAACCCTCCCCCCCCCGAGCACTAAACCCCAGCTACATGGTTCACACAAACCGTGCCACCTCCCTTAACCACCCATCCGTTGGTTCTCCTGCCCTTACTCATCTCTCTCATGCCTCCCCTTACCCCCTCCCCACCCTGCTGACAGCTTAATTTCTCAAAGAAGTTGACGATCGGCTGCCACCTCCGAGCAAACCCCTACATCGAGCCCCTCAAGGTGAATTTAATTTTCTCAAGTCTGCAAAACCCCGCCATGTCGCTAACCCACACCCCCGAGGGTCCCTTCACCCTAGTAAGATCCATCAGGCCACCAGGGAGGCAAAGGCCAGGGCGTCAGCCTCTCTCGCCCACCAAAGATCGCCACCTCTGGACTCGGAACCACCCTGACCTCTGACAAGACATCAGAAAATCCCCGCCAGAGGCCCCACCACCTCGGACACGGCCAAAACATATGGGCATGGTTCAGAGGACCCCCCCCCCCCCCCCGCACAGCGCCCCCACCTATCCTCCACCTCCTCAAAGAACCGGCTCATTCAGGCCACAGTCAAATGTGCCCTGTGGACCACCTTAAACTGTATTAGGCTGAGCCTGGCGCACGGCGAGGATGCATTAACTCTCCTCAGGGCCTCCTCCCATAACCCAGCCTCCATCTTCCCACGGAGCTCTTCTTCCCACTTTCTCTTCACCTCCCCTATCGGGGCTCCCTCCCACTCCATCAGTTCCTTATAGGTCTCCGAGACCTTCCCTTCTCCCACTCCTGTTCTCGCCACCACCTTATCCCGTAGCCCCTGGGGAGGAAGGTGTGGGAATGTTGAAACCTCCCTCCAGCCAAAATCCCTCAGCTTCAGATACCGGAACCCATTCCCCCCTGACAACTCAAACTCCTCCTCCAGCTCCTCCAGGCTCGGAAAACCCTCATCAATAAAGAGATCCCCAAATCTCTCGATCCCCACCCGTTGCCACCTTTGGAACCCCCCATCCAGCACCTGCCCCCCCCGGAACAAACCCGTGGTTATCAGAAATCGGTGCCCACACCACCCCGCCTCTAACCCCATATGCTGCCTCCATTGTCCCCAAGACCTTAGGGCTACCACCACTACCGGGGCTTGCGGAGTACTGAACCGGCAAGAGCGGCAGAGGTGCCGTTAACAGTGCCACCTACTCATGTCCTTACATGAGGCCGCCTCCACCCTCTCCATACCGACCCCTCCCCCACTACCTACTTCCTGACCATCACAATATTCGCCGCCCAGTAGTAGTTAATAAAATACAGGAGGGCCAGCCGCCCCCTCACCACCCCCCCCCCCCCCCCGCCCCCCGCCCCCCGCCAACACGTCCCCGCTCCAGCAGCACCTTTTTCACCCATGGGGTTTCCCCTGCCCAAACAAATCCGAGATCTCTGCAGTCACCTTTTTGAAGAATGCCTTGGGGATAAAAATAGGCTCTGGAAAACAAACCTCGGGAGGACCATCATTTTAACCGTCTGAACCCCCCCCCTCACCAATGACAACGGGCGTGGGCCCCACCTCCAAAAGTTCCCCCTCATCTTATCTACCAACCAGCCAAAATTGAGTTTATGCAGCTGCTCCCACTCCCGCTCCACCTGGATACCCAAATATTGAAGGTTCCCTCCCACCATCTTGGGCGGCATTTTACCCAATCTCTTCTCCTATCCCCTCGCCTGGATCGCAAAGACCTCAGTCTTACCCATATTCACACATGAACCCTTCTTGACTGTAACTTAAGATGATTTAATGGAAAAATAAGACTCAAACAGCTATAGGAAGCTGCAAATAAAGAGCGGTTTTGGGAGTCAAGAGACGTGTCAAGGTGTAGTATAGAGGATTAATGTTAAATACTAAACAGATCAATCATCAGTGACATAAGGTCAAATGAGAGTGCCTGGAGAGAGATAGTTCTATGTAGAGCCTCATGTTAAGTCTGTGGGCAAGATTCAGCAACCGCATTGCTCCCAGCGTGGATCTGTGTGCAACGGGTGAATCCTGTGAGAGCCCTATGCCAGGCCGATCGTGAGTCACCCAATTTGCTCGCCCGGCGTGGTCTGGATCTCACCCTTATTGGGTGTGATCCAGATCTGCATATTTAAATGAGCCATTAGACCAATTTAAATAACTGGACACCACTTTCACACAGCACCCAGGAGTCAATGGCCCTGCCTGTGAGGCCTTGCTGGGGGGCCATTTAGCACTGGTTTCCACAAATGTGGACCAGGTGTGACAGCACCCTGGGGGGGGGGGTCACACTGGACATTAGAGGCCCTCGGGTGGTTGGGGACAGGGCAGGGTAGTACCTTGGCACTCCCCCGGCACCTGGGCATTACCAGTGTACCAGTCTGGAAGTGCCAAGGTGCCCGTGTCCCAGGTTGGCATTGCCAGGGGCAGGCTCTGGGGGCCTTGCCAAGAGGATGTGGACGGGGAGGGGTACAGGGGCCTCGAGAAGGTTGGGAGGGGGGTGAAGGGGGGTTCAAAAAGCAAGCCTTCCAAGATGGCATCCCGATTTGTAAGGAGTCGTTCCTGATATCAAGCTGTGTTTGCCAGTGCAGGACACAGCCTATGTGTGGCATCAACAGTGAGAATCCCGTAACAACCTCCCCAAACAGGTGCCGGAATGTGGCGACTAGGGGCTTTTCACAGTAACTTCATTTGAAGCCTACTTGTGACAATAAGCGATTTTCATTTTCATTTCACTTCATTTCATTTTCAATCTCCCCGAGTTAAAAAAAAACCAGCAAAGTTCCATTGAATAGCAGGGTTATTCTTGACGCTACAGCCATCGAGAAACACCCACCAAACGTGCCCGAAAGCGGCCTTTACCTTTTTTCCACTGAGTCATGTCCTGTATTATGTATTTTGGTCACAGTGATTAGATTTATGTGGGTGTTAACTGACAGCCTTGCCTCCAACAGTCTCTGTAAATGCAGACCACCAACCCCGATGTTATGACAGATAATGACAGCAGAAATTATGACGAAAGAAGCAACAAGCGAAGAGCCCAGTGACTCCAAGAAACAACGAGAGAGCAACTGCAGTGGAACTTCAGAAAAGGCTACAAAAAAAGGGAAACCTGGAGAAAGTCCTACTTTTACCAGAGTGCTTACACCACGTGAAGGCCTGGATCAAACCGAAATGTGGCAGAAGACTAGCAATCCACAGGTCGGTGCCTTATTCTGCACAGGAGGCAGCAGCGAAGCAATAGTCAGACATGGCTGAACGATGACACAGCAGCTTGTGTGGACGTTTTCAGAGCCTTTAATACTTTGGAGGAGTCTTCGCAGAGACCCAATACTGAGAAAACTAAATTCAATCAGCACGTCCAAAGACCAGGAGAAAGCATAGATTCCCTCATTAATCATTTATAAAGTTTGGCTGAGAATTGTAAATGTGGAACACTGAAAAATGAATTAATTCAGGATTGCACAGTTGGAGACCTCTTAGAAGAGGCGTTATCTGATTTTCTTCAGTCAAGGGAAGGTTTAACCCGATTGAAGGCTATGCAGATAGTAGGACAGGCAGAAGAGAGAAAGCAAGATAACACATTTTTATTTGAGGTGAAGAATGAGTCTCGTGGAGAAATACGACTGGTACACTTGAGCTGAAACAAGGAAAAGGTGTACATGGCAGCGTCATTATACAGTGTGAGCAGTGTGGCGGGAAAAGGCTGCATGTCTACGAACAATCTTCTGCCGTAAATGCAGAATACCATTCCTGCAAGAAGATTTGGATTTTGTTTATTGTCACGTGTACCGAGGTACAGTGAAAAGTATTTTTCTGCGAGCAGCTCAACAGATCATTAAGTACATAAAAAGAAATGGAAATACATAATAGGGCAACACAAGGTACACAATGTAACTACATAACACTGGCATCGGGTGAAGTACACAGAAGTGTAGTGTTAACGAGGTCAGTCCATAAGAGGGTCATTTAGGAGTCTGGTAACAGCGGGGAAGAAGCTGTTTTTGAGTCTGTTCGTACGTGTTCTCAGACTTCTGTATCTCCTGCCTGATGGAAGAAGCTGGAAGAGTGAGTAAGCCGGGTGGGAGGGATCTTTGATTATGCTGCCCGCTTTCCCCAGGCAGCGTGAGGTGTAGATGGAGTCAATGGATGGGAGGTAGGTTCACATGATGGACTGGGCGGTGTTCACGACTCTCTGAAGTTTCTTGCAGTCCTGGGCCGAGCAGTTGCCATACCAGGCTGTGATGCAGCCCGATAGGATGCTTTCTATGGTGCATCTGTAAAAGTTGGTAAGGGTTAATGTGGACATGCCAAATTTCCTTAGTTTCCTGAGGAAGTATAGGCGCTGTTGTGCTTTCTTGGTGGTAGCGTCGACGTGGGTGGACCAGGACAGATTTTTTGTGATGTGCACCCCTAGGAATTTGAAACTGCTAACCATCTCCACCTCGGCCCCGTTGATGCTGACAGGGGTGTGGACAGTACTTTGCTTCCTGAAGTCAATTACCAGCTCTTTAGTTTTGCTGGTATTGAGGGATAGATTATTGTCGCTGCACCACTCCACTAGGTTCTCAATCTCAAGAGAGACCGGTTTAAATTGGTATGTAGCAGGGTAAAAGCTACTACGGCCAACGTTAAAGAAGCAAAAACTAAAACCATGCACCATCCAAACAGCTGAAGAAGAACAAAATAATGAAGTGTCATTCTTGGGAGAAATTGCAGGATAAAATGGGAATCATTGGAGCGCAGACATTGTGGTCAATGGACACAAAACAAATTTCAAATTAGACGCTGGGGCAGGAGTTTCAATTCTTTAAGACACAGAACAGTGGCTGAAGCCAGAATTCCTCCAGCCATTGACCATGAAGAGAAACTTTGTATGCAATCCACAACCAAAGAGGTTGTTAAGTTGGAAAGCTTGCACAGATCCACAACTTTGCAAAGCTAAGTAAAAATCCCAGAAAGTCAACAGAAACCAGGACGGAATTCCCCAAACTCCCTTCTTCAGCGATCACTCGGCAACAAGTCTGATGGCCCCCCTAAGAAACCCCGTGCCACTTGTCATGGGTTTTGTGAATTCTTGCATGGCTCATATGCAAGAAAATTGAAGCCAGTACAAGCATCCGAGCGTACAAATTAGGAGCAGGAGTGGGCCACTCGGCCCCTCGAGCCTGCTCCACCATTCAATAAGATCATGGCTAACCTGAGTCTCAACCCCACATTCCCACCTACTCACAATGTTCTTTCACCCCCTTGTTACCTCTGCGTTCAAAATATTCACAGTCTCTCCACCAGTTTTTTGAAGAAGAGTTCTAAATACTCACAATCTTGCTGACACAAAAAATTCTCCTCATCTTTGCCCAAAATGGATTACACTTATTTCGAAAAATTGGCCCCTAAAACTAGGTTCCCCCACAAGAGGAAACATCCTCTTCACTTCCACCCTGTCAAGACCCCTCAGGACCTTATTTTTCAATTAAATTGCCTTACTCTTCTAAACTGCAGCGGATGCAAGCCCAGGCATTGGTCTACTAAACCGTCTCTGAACTGTTCCCAACCCACTTACATCCTTCCTTAAATACGGAGTCTGTTACTGTGCACAGCACTCCAAATGTGGTCTCACCAATGCCCTGCCTAATGGAAGCATACCTTCCCTACTTATATATTCAATTCCTCTCAAAATAAGTGCTAACATTCCATTAGCTTTCCTAATTACTTGCTATACCTGCACACTTTCCTTTTGTGATCCATGCACTAGGCCTCTCGCAATCTCAGAGCTCTGCAATCTCTCAGCATTTAGATAATGTGTTTCTTTTTTCTTTTTTGTTACACAATGGGCAGGGTGGGGCGGGCATGGCGAGCAGGTTGGGGGTGGGCAAGGGGAGTTGGAGGTGGTTACGGGGAGCGGGCTGGGGGTGGGCATGGGGAGCAGGCTGGGGTGGGCATTGGGAGCAGGCTGGGGGTGGGCACAGGGAGCAGGCTGGGGGTGGGCACGGGGGTCAGGCTGAGGGTGGGCACGGGGAGCAGGCTGGGGGTGGGCACGGGGAGCAGGCTGGGGGTGGGCAGGCTGGGGGTGGGCAGGGCGAGCAGGCTGGGGGTGGGCACGGGGAGCGGGCTGGGGGTGGGCACAGAGAGCAGGCTGGGGGTGGGCAGGCTGGGGGTGGGCAGGGCAAGCAGGCTGGGGGTGGGCACGGGGAGCGGGCTGGGGTGGGCACGGGGAGCAGGCTGGGGGTGGGCAGGCGGGGGGGCAGGGCGAGCAGGCTGGGGGTGGGCAGGCTGGGGGTGGGCATGGGGAGCGGGCTGGGGGTGGGCTCGGGAGCAGGCTGTGGGTGGGCAGGCTGGTGATGGGCAGGGCGAGCAGGCTGGGGGTGGGCAGGCTGGGGGTGGGCAGGCTGGGGGTGGGCAGGGTGAGCAGGCTGGGGTGGGCACTGGGAGCAAGCTGAGGGTGGGCACGGGGAGCAGGCTGGGGGTGGGCACGGGGAGCAGGCTGGGGGTGGGCACGGGGAGCAGGCTGGGGGTGGGCACAGGGTGCAGGCTGGGGGTGGGAAGGTTGGGGGTGGGCAGTGCGAGCAGGCTGGGATGGGCACTGGGAGCAAGCTGAGGGTGGGCACGGGGAGCAGGCTGGGGGTGGGCACGGGGAGCAGGCTGGGGGTGGGCAAGGGGAGCAGGCTGAGGGTGGGCACGGGGAGCAGGCTGGGGTGGGCACGGGGAGCAGGCTGAGGGTGGGCACGGGGAGCAGGGTGGGGTGGGCACTGGGGTCAGGCTGAGGGTGGGCACGGGGAGCAGGCTGGGGGTGGGCACGGGGAGCAAGCTGGGGGTGGGCACGGGGAGCAAGCTGGGGGTGGGCACGGGGAGCAGGCTGGGGGTGGGCACGGGGGTCAGGCTGAGGGTGGGCATGGGGAGCAGGCTGGGGGTGGGCACGGGGAGCAGGCTGGGTGTGGGCACAGGGAGCAGGCTGGGGGTGGGCACGGGGAGCAGGCCGGGCGTGGGCACGGGGAGCAGGCTGGGGGAGGGCAGGGCGAGCAGGCTGGGGGTGGGCACGGCGAGCAGGCTGGGGGTGGGCACGGGGAGCAGGCTGGGGGTGGGCAGGCTGGGGATGGGCAGGGCGAGCAGGCTGGGGTGGGCACTGGGAGCAGGCTGGAGTTGTGCAGGCTGGGGGTGGGCATGGGGAGCGGGCTGAGGGTGGGAAAGGGGAGCGGGCTGGGGGGTGGGCACGGGGAGCGGGCTGGAGGTGGGCAGGCTGGGGGTTGGCACGGGGAGCGGGCTGGGGGTGGGCACAGGGAGCAGGCTGGGGGTGGGCACGGGGAGCAGGCTGGGGGTGGGCAGGCTGGGGGTGGGCACGGGGAGCGGGCTGTGGTAGGCTCGGGGAGGAGCTGGGGGTGGGCACGGGGAGCGGGCTGAGGGTGGGCAGGCTGGGGGTGGGCACAGGGAGCGGGCTGGGGGTGGGCAAGGGGAGCGGGCTAGGGTGGGCACGGGGAGTGGGCTGAGGGTGGGCAAAGGGAGCGGGCTGGGGGTGGGCACGGGGAGCGGGCTGGGGTGGGCTCGGGGAGCAGCTGGGGGTGGGCATGAGGAGCGGGCTGGGGGTGGGCACGGGGAGCGGGCTGGGGGTGGGCACAGGGAGCGGGCTGGGGGTGGGCACGGGGAGCTGGCTGGGTGTGGGCACGGGGAGCGGGCTGAGGGTGGGCAAGGGGAGCGGGCTGGGGTGGGCATGGGGAGCGGGCTGAGGGTGGGTAGGCTGGCGGTGGGCACGGGGAGCGGGCTGGGGGTGGGCACCGGGAGCGGGCTGGGGGTGGGCATTGGGAGCAGGCTGGGGGTGGGCACGGGGAGCGGGCTGGGGGTGGGCACGGGGAGCGGGCTGGGGGTGGGCACGGGGAGCAAGCTGGGGGGGCACGGGGAGCAGGCTGGGGGTGGGCACGGGGAGCAGGCTGGGGGTGGGCATGGGGAGCAAGCTGAGGGTGGGCACGGGGAGCAAGCTGGGGGTGGGCACGGGGAGCAGGCTGGGGGTGGGCACGGGGAGCAAGCTGGGGTGGGCACGGGGAGCAGGCTGGGGCTGGGCACGGGGAGCAGGCTGGGGGTGGGCACGGTGAGCAAGCTGGGGGGCGCATGGGGAGCAGGCTGGGGGTGGGCACGGGGAGCAAGCTGGGGGGGCACGGGGAGCAGGCTGGGGGTGGGCACGGGGAGCAGGCTGGGGATGGGCACGGGGAGCAGACTGGGGGTGGGCACGGGGAGCAGGCTGGTGGTGGGCACGGGGAGCGGGCTGGGGGTCGGCACGGTGAGCAAGCTGGGAATGGGCACGGGGAGCAGACTGGGGGTGGGCAGGGCGAGCGGGCTGTGGGTGGGCACGGGGAGCAGGCTGGGGGTGGGCACGGGGAGCAGGCTGGGGGTGAGCAGGCTGGGGGTGGGCACGGGGAGCAGGCTGGGGGTGGGCACGGGGAGCGGGCTGGGGGTGGGCACGGGGAGCGGGCTGGGGGTGGGCAGGCTGGGGGTGGGCACGGGGAGCGGGCTGGGGGTGGGCACGGGGAGCGGGCTGGAGATGGGCAGGGTGAGCAGGCTGGGGGTGGGCACGGGGAGCGGGCTGTGGGTGGGCACGGGGAGCGGGCTGGAGATGGGCACGGCGAGCGGGCTGGAGATGGGCACGGCGAGCGGGCTGGGGGTGGGCATGTGGAGCGGGCTGGGGGTGGGCACGGGGAGCGGGCTGGGGTTGGGCACGGGGAGCAGGCTGGAGATGGGCAGGGGGAGCAGGCTGGGGGTGGGCACGGGGAGCGGGCTGGGGGTGGGCAGGGCGAACAGGCTGGGGGGTGGGCACGGGGAGCGGGCTGGGGGTGGGCACGGGGAGCGGGCTCGGGGTGGGCACGGGGAGCGGGCTGGGGGTGGGCACGGGGAGCAGGCTGGGGGTGGGCAGGCAGGGGGGGCAGGGCGAGCAGGCTGGGGGTGGGCAGGCTGGGAGTGGGCACGGGGAGCGGGCTGGGGGTGGGCACGGGAGCAGGCTGGGGGTGGGCAGGCTGGTGATGGGCAGGGCGAGCAGTCTGGGGGTGGGCAGGCTGGGGTTGGGCAGGCTGGGGGTGGGCAGGGTGAGCAGGCTGGGGTGGGCACTGGGAGCAGGCTGGGGGTGGGCACGGGGAGCAGGCTGAGGGTGGGCACGGGGAGCAGGCTGGGGGTGGGCACGGGGAGCAGGCTGGGGGTGGGCACGGGGAGCAGGCTGGGGGTGGGCACGGGGAGCAGGCTGGGGGTGGGCACGGGGAGCAGGCTGGGGGTGGGCACGGGGTGCAGGCTGGGGGTGGGCAGGTTGGGGGTGGGCAGGGCGAGCAGGCTGGGGTGGGCACTGGGAGCAAGCTGAGGGTGGGCACGGGGAGCAGGCTGGGGGTGGGCACGGGGAGCAGGCTGGGGGTGGGCACGGGGCGCAGGCCGAGGGTGGGCACGGGGAGCAGGCTGGGGTGGGCACGGGGAGCAGGCTGAGGGTGGGCACGGGGAGCAGGCTGGGGTGGGCACGGGGGTCAGGCTGAGGGTGGGCACGGGGAGCAGGCTGGGGGTGGGCACGGGGGTCAGGCTGAGGGTGGGCACAGGGAGCAGGCTGGGGGTGGGCACGGGGAGCAAGCTGGGGGTGGGCACGGGGAGCAAGCTGGGGGTGGGCACGGGGAGCAGGCTGGGGTGGGCACGGGGGTCAGGCTGAGGGTGGGCAGGCTGGGGGTGGGCACGGGGAGCAGGCTGGGGGTGGGCACGGGGAGCAGGCTGGGGGTGGGCACGGGGAGCAGGCTGGGTGTGGGCACAGGGAGCAGGCTGGGTGTGGGCACGGGGAGCGGGCTGGGAGTGGGCACGGGGAGCAGGCTGGGGGTGGGCAGGCTGGGGATGGGCAGGGCGAGCAGGCTGGGGTGGGCACTGGGAGCAGGCTGGGGTTGGGCAGGCTGGGGGTGGGCACGGGGAGCGGGCTGGGGGTGGGCACGGCGAGCGGGCTGGGAGTGGGCACGGGGAGCAGGCTGGGGGTGGGCAGGCTGGGGATGGGCAGGGCGAGCAGGCTGGGGTGGGCACTGGGAGCAGGCTGGGGTTGGGCAGGCTGGGGGTGGGCACGGGGAGCGGGCTGAGGGTGGGAAAGGGGAGCGGGCTGGGGTGGGCACGGGGAGCGGGCTGGGGGTGGGCAGGCTGGGGGTGGGCACGGGGAGCAGGCTGGGGGTGGGCACAGGGAGCAGGCTGGGGGTGGGCACGGGGAGCAGGCTGGGGGTGGGCAGGCTGGGGATGGGCACGGGGAGCGGGCTGTGGTAGGCTCAGGGAGCAGCTGGGGGTGGGCACGGGGAGCAGGCTGAGGGTGGGCAGGCTGGGGGTGGGCACAGGGAGGGGGCTGAGGGTGGGCAAGGGGAGCGGGCTGGGGTGGGCACGGGGAGCGGGCTGAGGGTGGGCAAGGGGAGCGGGCTGGGGGTGGGCACGGGGAGCGGGCTGGGGTGGGCTCGGGGAGCAGCTGGGGGTAGGCATGAGGAGCGGGCTGGGGTTGGGCACGGGGAGCAGGCTGGGGGTGGGTACGGGGAGCGGGCTGGGTGTGGGCACGGGGAGCGGGCTGAGGGTGGGCAAGGGGAGCGGGCTGGGGGTGGGCACGGGGAGCGGGCTGAGGGTGGGCACGGGGCGCAGGCCGAGGGTGGGCACGGGGAGCAGGCTGGGGTGGGCACGGGGAGCAGGCTGAGGGTGGGCACGGGGAGCAGGCTGGGGTGGGCACGGGGGTCAGGCTGAGGGTGGGCACGGGGAGCAGGCTGGGGGTGGGCACGGGGGTCAGGCTGAGGGTGGGCACAGGGAGCAGGCTGGGGGTGGGCACGGGGAGCAAGCTGGGGGTGGGCACGGGGAGCAAGCTGGGGGTGGGCACGGGGAGCAGGCTGGGGTGGGCACGGGGGTCAGGCTGAGGGTGGGCAGGCTGGGGGTGGGCACGGGGAGCAGGCTGGGGGTGGGCACGGGGAGCAGGCTGGGGGTGGGCACGGGGAGCAGGCTGGGTGTGGGCACAGGGAGCAGGCTGGGTGTGGGCACGGGGAGCGGGCTGGGAGTGGGCACGGGGAGCAGGCTGGGGGTGGGCAGGCTGGGGATGGGCAGGGCGAGCAGGCTGGGGTGGGCACTGGGAGCAGGCTGGGGTTGGGCAGGCTGGGGGTGGGCACGGGGAGCGGGCTGGGGGTGGGCACGGGGAGCGGGCTGGGAGTGGGCACGGGGAGCAGACTGGGGGTGGGCAGGCTGGGGATGGGCAGGGCGAGCAGGCTGGGGTGGGCACTGGGAGCAGGCTGGGGTTGGGCAGGCTGGGGGTGGGCACGGGGAGCGGGCTGAGGGTGGGAAAGGGGAGCGGGCTGGGGTGGGCACGGGGAGCGGGCTGGGGGTGGGCAGGCTGGGGGTGGGCACGGGGAGCAGGCTGGGGGTGGGCACAGGGAGCAGGCTGGGGGTGGGCACGGGGAGCAGGCTGGGGGTGGGCAGGCTGGGGATGGGCACGGGGAGCGGGCTGTGGTAGGCTCAGGGAGCAGCTGGGGGTGGGCACGGGGAGCAGGCTGAGGGTGGGCAGGCTGGGGGTGGGCACAGGGAGGGGGCTGAGGGTGGGCAAGGGGAGCGGGCTGGGGTGGGCACGGGGAGCGGGCTGAGGGTGGGCAAGGGGAGCGGGCTGGGGGTGGGCACGGGGAGCAGGCTGGGGTGGGCTCGGGGAGCAGCTGGGGGTAGGCATGAGGAGCGGGCTGGGGTTGGGCACGGGGAGCAGGCTGGGGGTGGGTACGGGGAGCGGGCTGGGTGTGGGCACGGGGAGCGGGCTGAGGGTGGGCAAGGGGAGCGGGCTGGGGGTGGGCATGGGGAGCGGGCTGAGGGTGGGCAGGCTGGCGGTGGGCACGGGGAGTGGGCTGGGGGTGGGCACTGGGAGCAGGCTGGGGGTGGGCACGGGGAGCAGGCATGGGGTGGGCATGGTGATCAGGCTGGGGGTGGGCATGGGGAGCAAGCTGGGGGGGCACGGGAAGCAGGCTGGGGGAGGTCACGGGGAGCAGGCTGGGGGGGCACGGGGAGCAGGCTAGGGGGTGGGCATGGGGAGCAAGCTGGGGGTGGGCACGGGGAGCAAGCTGGGGTGGGCACGGGGAGCAGGATGGGGGTGGGCACGGGGAGCAGGCTGGGGGTGGGCACGGTGAGCAAGCTGGGGGGGGCACGGGGAGCAGGCTGGGGGTGAGCACGGGGAGCAAGCTGGGGGGGGCACGGGGAGCAAGCTGGGGGGGGCACGGGGAGCAGGCTGGGGGTGAGCACGGGGAGCAAGCTGGGGGGCACGGGGAGCAGGCTGGGGGTGGGCACGGGGAGCAGGCTGGGGGTGGGCATGGGGAGCAAGCTGGGGGTGGGCACGGGGAGCAGGCTGGGGGTGGGCACGGGGAGCAAGCTGGGGTGGGCACGGGGAGCAGGCTGGGAGTGGGCACGGGGAGCAGGCTGGGGTGGGCACGGTGAGCAAGCTGGGGGTGGGGACGGGGAGCGGGTTGGGGGTGGGCACGGGGAGCGGGCTGGGGTTGGGCACGGGGAGCGGGCTGGAGATGGGCAGGGGGAGCAGGCTGGGGGTGGGCACGGGGAGCGGGCTGGGGGTGGGCAGGGCGAACAGGCTGGGGGTGGGCACGGGGAGTGGGCTGGAGATGGGCAGGGTGAGCAGGCTGGGGCTGGGCACGGGGAGCGGGCTGTGGGTGGGCACGGTGAGCGGGCTGGAGATGGGCACGGCCAGCGGGCTGGAGATGGGCATAGCAAGCGGGCTGGGGGTGGGCACGGGGAGCGGGCTGGGGGTGGGCACGGGGAGCGGGCTGGGGGTGGGCACGGGGAGCGGGCTGGGGGTGGGCACGGGGAGCGGGCTGGGGGTGGGCACGGGGAGCAGGCTGGGGGTGGGCAGGCAGGGGGGGCAGGGCGAGCAGGCTGGGGGTGGGCAGGCTGGGGGTGGGCACGGGGAGCGGGCTGGGGGTGGACACGGGAGCAGGCTGGGGGTGGGCAGGCTGGTGATGGGCAGGGCGAGCAGTCTGGGGGTGGGCAGGCTGGGGGTGGGCAGGCTGGGGGTGGGCAGGGTGAGCAGGCTGGGGTGGGCACTGGGAGCAGGCTGGGGGTGGGCACGGGGAGCAGGCTGGGGGTGGGCACGGGGAGCAGGCTGGGGGTGGGCACGGGGAGCAGGCTGGGGGTGGGCACGGGGAGCAGGCTGGGGGTGGGCACGGGGAGCAGGCTGGGGGTGGGCACGGGGTGCAGGCTGGGGGTGGGCAGGTTGGGGGTGGGCAGGGCGAGCAGGCTGGGGTGGGCACTGGGAGCAAGCTGAGGGTGGGCACGGGGAGCAGGCTGGGGGTGGGCACGGGGAGCAGGCTGGGAGTGGGCACGGGGAGCAGGCTGAGGGTGGGCACGGGGAGCAGGCTGGGGTGGGCACGGGGAGCAGGCTGAGGGTGGGCACGGGGAGCAGGCTGGGGTGGGCACGGGGGTCAGGCTGGGGTGGGCACGGGGGTCAGGCTGAGGGTGCGCACAGGGAGCAGGCTGGGGGTGGGCACGGGGAGCAAGCTGGGGGTGGGCACGGGGAGCAAGCTGGGGGTGGGCACGGGGAGCAGGCTGGGGTGGGCACGGGGGTCAGGCTGAGGGTGGGCACGGGGAGCAGGCTGGGGGTGGGCACGGGGAGCAGGCTGGGTGTGGGCACAGGGAGCAGGCTGGGTGTGGGCACGGGGAGCAGGCTGGGTGTGGGCACGGGGAGCAGGCTGGGGGAGGGCAGGGCGAGCAGGCTGGGGGTGGGCACGGCGAGCGGGCTGGGGGTGGGCACGGGGAGCAGGCTGGGGGTGGGCAGGCTGGGGATGGGCAGGGCGAGCAGGCTGGGGTGGGCACTGGGAGCAGGCTGGGGTTGGGCAGGCTGGGGTGGGCACGGGGAGCGGGCTGGGGGTGGGCAGGCTGAGGGTGGGCACGGGGAGCAGGCTGGGGGTGGGCACAGGGAGCAGGCTGGGGGTGGGCACGGGGAGCAGGCTGGGGGGGGCAGGCTGGGGGTGGGCACGGGGAGCGGGCTGTGGTAGGCTCGGGGAGCAGCTGGGGGTGGGCACGGGGAGCGGGCTGAGGGTGGGCAGGCTGGGGGTGGGCACAGGAAGGGGGCTGATGGTGGGCAAGGGGAGCGGGCTGGGGTGGGCACGGGGAGCGGGCTGAGGGTGGGCACGGGGAGCGGGCTGGGGGTGGGCACGGGGAGCGGGCTGGGGTGGGCTCGGGGAGCAGCTGGGGGTAGGCATGAGGAGCGGGCTGGGGTTGGGCACGGGGAGCGGGCTGGGGGTGGGCACGGGGAGTGGGCTGGGTGTGGGCACAGGGAGCGGGCTGAGGGTGGGCAAGGGGAGCGGGCTGGGGGTGGGCATGGGGAGCGGGCTGAGGGTGGGCAGGCTGGCGGTGGGCACGGGGAGCGGGCTGGGGGTGGGCACTGGGAGCAGGCTGGGGGTGGGCATGGGGAGCGGGCTGGGGGTGGGCATGGTGAGCAGGCTGGGGGTGGGCATGGGGAGCAAGCTGGGGGGGCACGGGGAGCAGGCTGGGGGAGGGCACGGGGAGCAAGCTGGGGGGGCACGGGGAGCAGGCTGGGGGTGGGCATGGGGAGTAAGCTGGGGGTGGGCACAGGGAGCAGGCTGGGGGTGGGCACGGGGAGCAAGCTGGGGTGGGCACGGGGAGCAGGATGGGGGTGGGCACGGGGAGCAGGCTGGGGGTGGTCACGGTGCGCAAGCTGGGGGGGGCACAGGGAGTAGGCTGGGGGTGGGCACGGGGAGCAAGCTGGGGGCGCACGGGGAGCAGGCTGGGGCTGGGCACGGGGAGCAGGCTGGGGATGGGCACGGGGAGCAGGCTGGGGGTGGGCACGGGGAGCAGGCTGGTGGTGGGCACGGGGAGCGGGCTGGGGGTGGGCACGGTGAGCAAGCTGGGGAATGGGCACGGGGAGCAGACTGGGGGTGGGCAGGGCGAGCGGGCTGTGGGTGGGCACGGGGAGCAGGCTGGGGGTGGCCACGGGGAGCAGGCTGGGGCTGAGCAGGCTGGGGGTGGGCACGGGGAGCAGGCTGGGGGTGGGCACGGGGAGCGGGCTGGGGGTGGGCACGGGGAGCGGGCTGGGGGTGGGCAGGCTGGGGGTGGGCACGGGGAGCGGGCTGGGGTTGGGCACGGGGAGCGGGCTGGAGATGGGCAGGGTGAGCAGGCTGGGAGTGGGCACGGGGAGCAGGCTGGGGGTGGGCACGGGGAGCGGGCTGGAGATGGGCACGGCGAGCGGGCTGGGGTGGGCATGTGGAGCGGGCTGGGGGTGGGCACGGGGAGCGGGCTGGGGTTGGGCACGGGGAGCGGGCTGGAGATGGGCAGGGGGAGCAGGCTGGGGGTGGGCACGGGGAGCGGACTGAGGGTGGGCAGGGCGAACAGGCTGGGGGTGGGCACGGGGAGCGGGCTGGGGTGGGCACGGGGAGCAGGCTGGGAGTGGGCACGGGGAGCAGGCTGGGGGTGGGCACGGAGAGCAGGCTGGGTGTGGGCACCGGGAGCGGACTGGGGGTGGGCACAGGGAGCAGGCTGGGGGTGGGCACGGGGAGCGGGCTGGGGGTGGGCAGGGCGAGCTGGCTGGGGGTGGGCACGGGGAGCATGCTGGGGGTGGGCACAGGGTGCGGCCTGGAGATGGGCAGGGTTAGCAGGCTGGGGGTGGGCACGTGGAGCGGGCAGGAGCTGCCCAAGAATAACTAAGCTCTAAATGACCCAGCAAGTTAGAGGGGCGACTAAAAGCCCGTGTGGCCTAAAAGAATACAGTAAAGTGGCAACACTTTAACAGTCTAATAATATGGGTCACCACTATGTCCTGAAGGGCATTTATGGAGGCCAATATACGCTGGCCTTGCCAATGCGAGCAAGGTCCCATACACAAAGGGCAGCACAGCGGCGCAGTGGTTAGCACTGATGCCTCACGCCACTGAGGACCTGGGTTTGAACCCGGCTCTGGGTCACTGTCCGTGTGGAGTTTGCACATTCTCCCCATGTCTGCGTGGGTCTCACCCCAACAACCCAAAGATGTGCAGGGTAAGTGAATTGGCCACACTAAATTGCCCCTTAATTGGGGGAAAAAAAGAATTGGATACTCTAAATTTAAAAAAATATATATCGGGGCTTCTCCTGCACCTACTCGTCGAAGTTCCATAGAAACCCAAGTGTGAATGGGGCTTCTGCTGAAGTTACAGCAGCGGAGCGGGACAGTTCCTGAGGAAATTCCTGACAATCGTGTTACATGGCATAACAGTCCTGCGCTTATAAAGTGGCATATCCTCTAACCAGCTGGCCATAGTTCCTCGATTGCCAGGATGAATGTCTGTTCTGTTTGCTGGATATATGTGCCCTATCTGAAATGAGTTTCAAATTCTCAGTCCTGCTTCATGCTTGATAGCCAACGCTATCTTACGAAAGTTAATTGCGAAACAGCTGCTTAGAAACGTCCAATTAATTTTGAAAATAAATCACCCATTAAGCTGAACCATTCCATAGCGACACAGCAACTATACTGGAAATTAATCTTCCAATTCTTTGCTCTGATTAAGGCAATTGGGAACAAGCTCAAGTTCAATCTTACCAGACCAAAATAAATTACCAGTATTTTTTTTAAATTTAGAGTACCCAATTATTTTTTTCCAATTAAGGGGCAGTTTGATTTGATTTGATTTATTGTCACATGTACCGAAGTACAGTGAAAAGTATTTTTCTGCGGCTGAGGGAACGTACACAGTACGTACATAGTAGACAAAAAGAATAATCAACAGAGAACATTGACAGGGAACAGATCAGTCCAAGGGGGAGTCGTTGAGGAGTCTAGTAGCTGTGGGGAAGAAGCTGTTCCTATGTCTGGATGTGCGGGTCTTCAGACTTCTGTACTTTCTGATTGATGGAAGGGTGGCCAATTTAGCACGGCCTTGTCTATATTTTTTACTGTTTTAATAAAAAGATATGGCCAATTCACCTACTCTGCACATCTTTGGGTTGTGGGGGCGAGACCCACACAAACATGGGGAGAATGTGCAAACTCCACACGGACAGTGGCCCAGAGCCGGGATCGAACCCGGGTCATCGGCGCCGTGAGGCATCAAAGAGAAGGTTTTTTTAAAATCGTTAATCAGATGTTTTCAAGGGGCTCTCTTGAAACACAGTTTGAAAGCAATTTGATGCTGCAGTGCAGAATCAGGCATCATTGAGCCTCATAGAATCGTGCCCCACCATCGAAGGCCATTCGGCACACTTGCCTGTGCCCTGCTCTTTAAAAGATCTATCCGCTCAGACCCACTATTCTGCCCTGTCCCCAGTGACCTGCAAATGTTTCCTTTTCACAAAACTATCTAATCCCCTTTTGAAAGTTACCAGTGAATTTGTTCCCGTTAGTCTTTCAAACACTGAATTCTAGATCATAATATCTCAATGCATTAAACAAATCTACTACTCATGTCCCCACTGGTTTCTTTCCCAATTGTCTTCAGGCACTGTCCTCTGGTTACTGGCCCACCTGTCAAATGATAGATATCATACTTCAAGGTGCCTTACCAGGCAGGGAAATAATTCCTGTTACTTGGTTGGGCTACACAATGGGTACACAGTGATTGACTGGTATGATGCCACGTATGTGGGCTGTACTTCTCAACAACTGGTGGATTGTATCAAACAGTACATCCCTTTGACTGTCTGCAACAGGGCAAGTACTGACTACCCAAACAGCTCCTGATTGCAGAACTGAAAATATAGGCCAAGATTTTCTGGGCCCCCACTGGGGGGCGGTTTCTGGAAGCAGAGGCGGCTTGTCATTAGCAAGAAAGTCCTCCTCATCTCTGTCTTAAATTAATGACCCCTTACTCTAAGATAATGCCCTCTTGTCCTAGACTCTCCCACAAGAGGAAACATCCTCTCAATATTGAAGTCAATGGTCGCTCACGTTTCTCGTCAGCCTTGCCGCCAAGGGTCTTCAGACTTCTGTACTTTCTGATTGATGGAAGGGTGGCTAACCAATACTAACAACCAATTTAAAGTCATCAGTAGGGCTCACAGAGTAGCTCACTTATGCACTCCAGAATCTACATATACATTCTTGTCAATAAGCAAAAGCTTAGGGACAGCCATTCCATGATTCACTCCCAATGGCAATGCCTTGACCAAACAGATTTGACTTTAAACAAAAGCATGGCAATTAACTGTTCCCTGGTGCTATCTCTGACAATGTCTCTACCAATCAGAGCCCACTTGCCAACCAATCAGCGCCCTTTTCTCACGAGTAGTAATCGTTGCTCATTTTGAAATTTGGAGTTCTCCGTGTCTGACCTGATGAGCTCAAGTCGAGAAGCTTCAACAGGAAGTTCCATATTTTTCAGCAGTGCTTTGATCATGTTTGATCTTTCTAGGAAATGCCTATCCGCGATTTTACAATTGGTATTGCGGAACAAAGAGATTCCAAAATAACCTGATGTGCCTGCATGATATTCGGTCCTGTTATTCTAAAATCAGGAGGGGCAGAAATCAGATAAACAATTGTTTATACATCACTGTCCACTGCACTTAGAAGGCAACTAAAGCTCCACACACTTTGTACACTCACTGAGAGTTGTTACAAAGCAGTGCTGTCCACCAGAAATCATTGTCAAGGTTTGGTTGAGGCAACAAAGTTTCAGTCACATGCACTAATTTCAGTAGAAAATATCTTACTTACTCTCACAATACAGGTAAGTGCAGGTCAACATTCCCTGAACAGGTATCTACCATAATGGCCAAGGAAGTAAAGCCCTCACAATAAATGTTATTAAACACTAATTTTTGTCTGGTAATCTTACCAACGAGTATTGAGAACACCTGCCCAACAATAGAGCCTGTTACACGTTTTTTATTTACTAATGAAGAGATTGAATTTGCCACATCTGGATTCCCAATCAACCACATGTTGCTAACAGGCTGCACAACACCGGTATCAAACATGTTGTGACAACAAAAGCCATTTATTGAGAAAACAGGATTTTGAGGACAGTGCAGAGCAGAGGGAAGTGCAGGAACAA
This sequence comes from Scyliorhinus torazame, assembly GCF_047496885.1. Lineage (NCBI taxonomy): Eukaryota > Metazoa > Chordata > Chondrichthyes > Carcharhiniformes > Scyliorhinidae > Scyliorhinus > Scyliorhinus torazame. The sequence goes on from NC_092710.1 coordinate 300,467,059, forward strand.
TGAATGATTGGTGGAGTTTATTGGACAGCAGTGTTATTTTGACAGCCACAGCTGCTGTGGAGACCATGGCCCATTCCCCTCATTGTGGCGGTGCTTGGGGCTCATCGCCATGGAGGGGCTACCACACATGCTGCCTTATTGACTCTCCCAACTTTCAAATGCCCAAAACTGATCAAGCCTTAATAATGAAACGCAATCTTCCCACCATGCCTGGAGCAACCAGCTTTCGTTTTTCCCTTGGAGTATCAGCGGAAAATTATATTTTCCCCCAAAAATAAAGTAAGAAGGTTTCTGCCATCAGTCTGCAATGCTGGTGATGGAAACCCTGCTCTCTAAAGTGTTCTGTTCAACTGAGGACTGGAGAAGGTTAATTCACATTGCTCCCCTGGTCAAGGGGAGGGACAGTTTAAGTGTACACAAGCATAATTCACACAGAACTTTGCTCACTGGTTTAAAACAAACAGTTATAAGCTTACATTTTTCAAACTTCAATATTAAAAGTCTGTGAAGTGAACTCTAATATAATGCCGCTTACACTGTAAAGGGCATGGACACACTGGCACCCATTTAACCCCTACCCAAACTCCCCCCCCCCCCCCCCCCCAATATCCCCTTCTTCAGCCAAAAATCACTTTTTAAAATACAGCAGCACACAGCCAGAGGAGTGTTCCACTGCTCCCAAACCTTAAAGTAGGGCAGGAGGAGGCCATTTGAGCCTCTGCGTTGATATACAAATGCCAAATCCATTTACCCGCTTTGATGATATTCCAAAGATGATAGTCCAAAGATGTGCCGGTTTGGTGGATTGGTCGTGCTAAATTGTCCCTTTGTGTCCAAAAAGGTTAGGTGGGGGTGACTGGGCTACCGGGATAGGGTGGAGGGGTGGGCTGGGTTAGCACACTGGGCTAAATCGCTAGCTTTTAAAGCAGACCAAGGCAGGCCAGCAGCATGGTTCAATTCCCGTACCAGTCTCCCTGAACAGGCGCCGGAATGTGGCAACTAGGGGCTTTTCACAGTAACTTCATTGAAGGCTACTGGTGACAATAAGCGATTTTCATTTTCATTTCAAGTAGGGTGCTCTTTCCAAGGGCCCGTGCAGACTCGATGGACCGAATGGCCTCCTTCTGCACTGCAGGAATTCTATGATTCCATAAATACCCTCACTTTATAACAAACACACTAAAAGTAAAGAGTTAATCCAGAGATAGCTGCCTGGGCCAGCAGCATCTAGCCTCTCATTCCAGGGCAGTACTTTTAAACTTTTTTAAACCAGAGTTTTAATCCAGTTTGTAAGAACTCCATCACGGGGGGCAGGTTCCTGGAAGAAGGTGTCTCCCCATCTCAAGGCTGCTTTAGGCTCCGTGCTTCGCTCTGGGAGTGTAACTCCTCACCCCTCTCCTCCCTCCCCACCTTCCTTACCCGGCAGCTGCAAGTTCTCACTCACCTTCCTCCTGCCCTGGAGGAGGGGGCTGCGACAGCAATCCCCGGGCAAGCTCCGGGCTGTCGGACTGTCCCGTTTCAAACTCCTGCTCGGTTGCCCGGCCGCCTGTTCCTCTTGCCCCGGGCTCCTGAGCCCCGAGCCGGGGGACCAGGAGCCGCGGAAGCCGGGCAGCACCGCCACTAGCAGCAGGAGGGCAGAGGAGAGGCAGAAGGGCAGCAACCAGCGGCAGCGAGGGGCAGCAGAGCCCGGGGGCATCAGCCTCCACCAGGACATGTCCTCAGGGGGAGGGAGAATGATCGGTTCCAGCTGACTTTCTGGACACAATGTTGGTCCAGCCGGGACTCTGGATTGCTGTGAGTGTGCACAGGCTGTCACATCAATGAATGAGAGCCAGGAAACAGCACTCACTAATAGCCCACCCTCTTCACCTATCCCCAGTCCCAGACACATCCCCAGCCCACCCCCAAACCAGCTCCCAGCCCGCCCCCTAGGCTTAGCTGTCAACCCCTGCCTGATATTGCACACACTCTCCCATCTCCCCACTCACTCTCACAGACTTAACCCCCTCCTGTGGAGAGCTCCCGACTCTCTCCCTGCACTCAGTCAGTTTCCCCACAGCAACAGACTCAAAGAACAAAGAACAAAGAAATGTACAGCACAGGAACAGGCCCTTCGGCCCTCCAAGCCCGTGCCGACCATACTGCCCGACTAAACTACAATCTTCTACACTTCCTGGGTCCGTATCCTTCTATTCCCATCCTATTCATATATTTGTCAAGATGCCCCTTAAATGTCCCTATCGTCCCTGCCTCCACTACCTCCTCCGGTAGTGAGTTCCAGGCACCCACTACCCTCTGCGTAAAAAACTTGCCTCGTACATCTACTCTAAACTTTGCCCCTCTCACCTTAAACCTATGCCCCCTAGTAATTGACCCCTCTACCCTGGGGAAAAGCCTCTGACTATCCACTCTGTCTATGCCCCTCATAATTTTGTATACCTCTATCAGGTCGCCCCTCAACCTCCTTCGTTCCAGTGAGAACAAACCGAGTTTATTCAATCGCTCCTCATAGCTTATGCCCTCCATACCAGGCAACATTCTGGTAAATCTCTTCTGCACCCTCTCTAAAGCCTCCACATCCTTCTGGTAGTGTGGCGACCAGAATTGAACACTATACTCCAAGTGTGGCCTAACTAAGGTTCTATACAGCTGCAACATGACTTGCCAATTCTTATACTCAATGCCCCGGCCAATGAAGGCAAGCATGCCGTATGCCTTCTTGACTACCTTCTCCACCTGTGTAGCCCCTTTCAGTGATCTGTGGACCTGTACTCCTAGATCTCTTTGACTTTCAATACTCTTGAGGGTTCTACCATTCACTGTATATTCCCTACCTGCATTAGCCCTTCCAAAATGCATTACCTCACATTTGTCCAGGTTAAACTCCATCTGCCATCTCTCCGCCCAAGTCTCCAGACAATCTAAATCCTGCTGTATCCTCAGACAGTCCTCATCGCTATCCGCAATTCCACCAACCTTTGTGTCGTCTGCAAACTTACTAATCAGACCAGTTACATTTTCCTCCAAATCATTTATATATACTACAAAGAGCAAAGGTCCCAGCACTGATCCCTGTGGAACACCACTGGTCACAGCCCTCCAATTAGAAAAGCATCCCTCCATTGCTACCCTCTGCCTTCTATGGCCTAGCCAGTTCTGTATCCACCTTGCCAGTTCACCCCTGATCCCGTGTGACTTCACCTTTTGTACTAGTCTACCATGAGGGACCTTGTCAAAGGCCTTACTGAAGTCCATATAGACAACATCTACTGCCCTACCTGCATCAATCATCTTAGTGACCTCCTCGAAAAACTCGATCAAGTTAGTGAGACACGACCTCCCCTTCACAAAACCGTGCTGCCTCTCACTAATACGTCCATTTGCTTCCAAATGGGAGTAGATCCTGTCTCGAAGAATTCTCTCCAGTAATTTCCCTACCACTGAAGTAAGGCTCACCGGCCTGTAGTTCCCGGGATTATCCCTGCCACCCTTCTTAAACAGAGGAACAACATTGGCTATTCTCCAGTCCTCCGGGACATCCCCTGAAGACAGCGAGGATCCAAAGATTTCTGTCAAGGCCTCAGCAATTTCCTCTCCAGCCTCCTTCAGTATTCTGGGGTAGATCCCATCCGGCCCTGGGGACTTATCTACCTTAATATTTTTTAAGACACCCAACACCTCGTCTTTTTGGATCACAATGTGACCCAGGCTATCTACACCCCCTTCTCCAGACTCAACATCTACCAATTCCTTCTCTTTGGTGAATACTGATGCAAAGTATTCATTTAGTACCTCGCCCATTTCCTCTGGCTCCACACATAGATTCCCTTGCCTATCCTTCAGTGGGCCAACCCTTTCCCTGGCTACCCTCTTGCTTTTTATGTAAGTGTAAAAAGCCTTGGGATTTTCCTTAACCCTATTTGCCAATGACTTTTCATGACCCCTTCTAGCCCTCCTGACTCCTTGCTTAAGTTCCTTCCTACTTTCCTTATATGCCACACAGGCTTCGTCTGTTCCCAGCCTTTTAGCCCTGACAAATGCCTCCTTTTTCTTTTTGACGAGGCCTACAATATCATTCGTCATCCAAGGTTCCCGAAAATTGCCGTATTTATCTTTCTTCCTCACAGGAACATGCCTGTCCTGTATTCCTTTCAACTGACACTTGAAAGCCTCCCACATGTCAGATGTTGATTTGCCCTCAAACATCCGCCCCCAATCTATGTTCTTCAGGTCCCGCCTAATATTGTTATAATTAGCCTTCCCCCAATTTAGCACATTCATCCTCGGACCACTCTTATCCTTGTCCACCAGTACTTTAAAACTTACTGAATTGTGGTCACTGTTACCGAAATGCTCCCCTACTGAAACATCTACCACCTGGCCGGGCTCATTCCCCAATACCAGGTCCAGTACCGCCCCTTCCCTAGTTGGACTGTTTACATATTGTTTTAAGAAGCCCTCCTGGATGCTCCTTACAAACTCTGCCCCGTCTAAGCCCCTGGCACTAAGTGAGTCCCAGTCAATATTGGGGAAGTTGAAGTCTCCCATCACCACAACCCTGTTGTTTTTACTCTTTTCCAAAATCTGTCTACCTATCTGCTCCTCTATCTCCCGCTGGCTGTTGGGAGGCCTGTAGTATACCCCCAACATTGTGACTGCACCCTTCTTATTCCTGATCTCTACCCATATAGCCTCACTGCCCTCTGAGGTGTCCTCTCGCTGTATAGCTGTGATACTCTCCTGAACAAGTAGCGCAACTCCGCCTCCCCTTTTACATCCCCCTCTATCCCGCCTGAAACATCTAAATCCTGGAACGTTTAGCTGCCAATCCTGCCCTTCCCTCAACCAGGTCTCTGTAATGGCAACAACATCATAGTTCCAAGTACTAATCCAAGCTCTAAGTTCATCTGCCTTACCCGTAATGCTCCTTGCATTAAAACATATGCACTTCAGGCCACCAGACCCGCTGTGTTCAGCAACTTCTCCCCGTCTGCTCTGCCTCAGAGCCACACTGTCCATATTCCCTAGTTCTCCCTCAACGCTCTCACCTTCTGACCTATTGCTCCCGTGCCCACCCCCCTGCCATACTAGTTTAAACCCTCCCGTGTGACACTAGCAAATCTCGCGGCCAGGATATTTATGCCTCTCCGGTTTAGATGCAACCCGTCCATCTTATACAGGTCACACCTGCCCCGGAAGAGCTCCCAGTGGTCCAGATAACCGAAACCCTCCCTCCTACACCAGCTGTTTAGCCACGTGTTTGTCTGCTCTATCTTCCTATTTCTAGCCTCACTGGCACGTGGCACAGGGAGTAATCCCGAGATTACAACCCTCGAGGTCCTGTCTTTTAACTTTCTGCCTAGCTCCCTGAACTCCTGCTGCAGGACCTCATGCCTCTTCCTGCCTATGTCGTTAGTACCAATATGTACAACGACCTCTACCTGTTTGCCCTCCCCCTTCAGGATTCCCTCTACCCGTTCGGAGACATCCTGGACCCTGGCACCAGGGAGGCAACATACCATCCTGGAGTCTCTTTCACGTCCACAGAAGCGCCTATCTGTTCCCCTGACTATAGAGTCCCCTATAACTATTACTCTTCTGCGCTTTGACCCTCCCTTCTGAACATCAGAGCCAGCCGTGGTGCCACTGCTCTGGCTGCTGCTGCATGGGAGCCCTGCCCATCCCCCTTCCCAGGGACAGGTTGGCCCTATTCCCACTGGATTTGGAATAATGAGAGGTGATTAATTTGTGCATTTAATTTGTGGAATTCTCTTCCCCACAGAGCTGTGGAGGTTAGGTCATTGAATATGTTCAAGGCAGAGTTTGATAGAGTTTTGATGGACAAGGGTGTTAAGGATTTTTTTGGGAGGGAGACTGGATTTGGAATTAAGAACAACCATGATCTTATTATAATAATAAGCTTTATTGTCACAAATAGGCTTACTTTAACACTGCAATGAAGTTACTGTGAAAAGCCCCTAGTCGCCACATTCTGGCGCCTGTTCGGGTACACAGAGGGAGAATTCAGAATGTCCAATTCACCTAATAGCACGTCTTTCAGGACTTGTGGGAGGAACCCGGAGCACCCGGAGGAAACCCACGGGGAGAACGTGCAGACTCCGCACAGACAGTGACCCAAGCCGGGAATCGAACCTGGGACCCTGGCGCTGTGAAGCAACAGTGCTAACCACAGTGGGGGAATGGGCTGAAGGGCTGAATGGCCTCCTCCTGCTCCGATGTATTGTGTTCTTTTGGAGTTAAGGTAGCATTGGTGTGGATGAGTGGGGGGGGGGGAGCGAGGAGGGGGTGTTGAGGTGGGGAAGTTGTAGAGGTTCATACCTCAATGATACACAATCAGACAACAGAGAAAACTCCATTGACAAAAACTGCAAGACTCCTCCCTTCCCCCCTCCCCCCATATACATAGGGATTGGGACTTCTGTTAAGAAGTGGGGAAAATTAATATTAAAAAAATGAAACAGGGAGTTGATTAGAGTCAGATGTTTGGAGAAATGATGAAATGGGAATTCACCTATCAGTGGAAAACAAGTATTTTACACGTGTGATTCGAGAAAACAATGGGCTCTGGAGGCGGTAACTTCAAAGTGGAGAGATAAGGGACATGTACCTGCCAAAAGCCAACTCCACAGGATGGATAACATCAAAGGGAAATAAATAGCATCACTGTAGAACACGAAGGGGAGAGGGAGAGACAGCTAACATCAGGACGACAGTGGCTGCAGGTATAGAACCATAGAATTCCTACAATGCACAAAGAGGCCATTCAGCCCATTGCGTCTGCGCGACCCTCTGAGAGAGCATCCTACCAATCCCCCACCCTATCCCCATAACCCCGAATGCATTCCAAAAGCCAAAGCCTTCACCGAACCTGAAGACTATTTCCCAGACGAGGCCACCTTAGCCTGGCTGTGGTAATTATTTGCTGGATTTAGCTCATGAAATGAAAATGAAATGAAAATCGCTTTTTGTCACAAGTAGGCTTCAAATGAAGTTACTGTGAAAAGCCCCTAGTCGCCACATTCCGGCGCCTGTTCGGGGAGGCTGTTACGGGAATTGAACCCGTAGAGTTACTTAATAATCTCTGGTGTTTGGGGAAAGGGGTGTCTCAGAGTTCAGGGGCGAAATTCTCCGACCCCCCGCCGGGTCGGAGAATTGCCGGAGGCTGGCGTGAATCCCGCCCCCGCCGGTTGCCGAAGTCTCCGGCACCGGATATTCGGCGGAGGCGGGAATCACGCCGCGCCGGTTGGCGGGCCCCCCCGTTGGCGGGCCCCCCCGTTCGATTCTCCGGCCCGGATGGGCCGAAGTCCCGCCGCAAAAATGCCTGTCCCGCCGGGGTAAATTAAATCACCTACCTTACCGGCGGGACAAGGCAGCACGGGCAGGCTCCGGGGTCCTGGGGGGGGGGGGGGGGGCGCGGGGCGATCTGGCCCCGAGGGGTGCCCCCACGGTGGCCTGGCCCCGCCAGCTGGCGAGGCGGAAATTCGTCCGCCGCCGGCCTAGCCCCTCAATGTTGGGGCTCGGCCCCCAAAGATGCGGAGCATTCCGCACCTTTGGGGCGGCGCGATGCCCGTCTGATTTGCGCCGTTTTGGGCGCTAGTCGGCGGACATTGCGGCATTTCCGGAGAATTTTGCTCCAGGTAACATAGGGCATTTGGGGCCAAGAGATGGTAGCATGTAAAATTATGTATGTATAGTCATCAATATAATTAAGCGCCATGGCATGTTATCGTCCTTGTGTGTGTTTTTGTCTTTCTTTTAAGTTAATAAATATTCTTTATTAATTGTTAACCCGACAGCACTGACCCTCACTGGATTGTACACCATTCCTCACATTCTACCAGAAACATACATCACTCTGAACTGGTCTTCTAGGTTATCCTTCTGGGTTGGGGATAGCGCGGGTTCAATTCACGTACCGGCCTCCCCGAATATGGCGACTAGGGGCTTTTCACAGTAACTTCATTGATGCCTACTTGTGACAATAAGCGATTACTATTATTATTATTAATATCAGCATGGTTCATAACACTCCATACACTGACAGAGCGTGACTCCATACACCCAGGGAGCATGACCCATACATGTAAAACCAAGTGCCACACTTGGGCACTGGTTTATGTCAGAGGGTAATATCAATGAAAATATACTCATGTGTGTCAAAATTATATAGTAAATGTGGTGGGACTATTTCTCCTGGCCATGACTTCACACAAACAGATACCTTTAAAATGTATTGTTTTATTATTTTGCAAAAAATGCCTGCCAGTGCAGTTCAGCAAGTAATACCTACTCCTCAGAGTCAGAAGGTGCAGGGTGGTACCCCTCTGGGATTTGAACCCACAACGCGAGCGTCCCTGTAGCACAGCACAGCCCCTTTTGGGATCAACCAGCATGCCACACCTTGCGAGATCTAACATGATCTCGCAAGACATCACGATGTGAATCCCACTCATAGTGGCCAGGATCACTTCCATGCAAATCTGCATATTATAGCGAAACAGTTAGTCTCACTCTAATACACATTCCTGAGATCGAACCCCCTTTGCAGACTTAGGCGAGCACCATTCAGAGCTGCTTCCTACAAATGGAGACCAGACAGAAAGGCATTTGTGGGGGTCTACCAAGGGATCAGAGACCACAGGTGCTTGTCCTCTGGGCACCATGGCATTCTGGCACTGCCAATATGCCCAGGTGCTGCTGCCAGCTGGCAGGGGCACTGCCAGGGTGCCTCGCTGGCATTTTACACATGACGGGCATCGGGCCTGGGTGTCTTGGCTGGGGTGAGGGCCCCTTTATCAGTGAGGGGGGTTGAGTGGGGGGGGGGGGGGGGGGGGGTCAAGAGAACGGGACACAAGTGCCAGCTAATTGCACTTCGGGACTCTCTTCCCATTGGGGTAGATTGTGCCCTTATTCACTTTTTAGGGCCCAGGGGAGCTACCCCCGGTCAATCCCACACTTAGAATTATTTTAATCACTGGGGAGCTGAATGCACTGGTCAGACCGGCTCCTCAGAGATCGGGCCACCATTTTGAAAAGGTGTCCCGAAATCTAAGCGGGTGTGTGGGTCCCCCACACTCCCCACCCATGGTCAATGGTACCCCTACACGCTTTGGCATTCCCCCCCCCCCCCCCAAGTGATGACACCCCACTATGGGGTCGCCGAGGGCCCCCCTTCTAGGATCCCCACCCTTCACCGCCCCCCCACAACCTTCCAGAGGCCTCTTCATACCCGGCCTGCTCCCTCCTTCCCTTCATACTCCCTCCAAATTCCTTTCATGGGCATGGATTCCCCCCCCCCCTCAATTGAAGCCCCAGCACAGTTCCCTGTGGTACACCACTAGTCGCCGCCTACCAGTTACAGTAATTACCCATTATCCCCACTCCCTGTCGCCTGCCACTCAACCAATTTCCTAACCATGTTAATAATTTACCCTCAACTCCGTGGGCTTCCACCTTAGTTAACAATCTCTAGGACTCTAATGCCTTCTGGAAGTCCATTTAAATAACATCCATAAATATTCCCCTAACCGCTATCTTAGTTCAAAAAATTCAATAAGATCTGTCTGGCATGACCTTCCCTTCATGAATCCATGCTGGCTCTCCCTGATCGGCCAAAACGTTTTGAGGTGTTCAGTTATCTCATCCCTGATTATAAACTCCAGCAATTTCCCCACCACAGGTGTTGGGCTAACTGGTCTGTAATTCTCTAGTGTCCCCTTTCACCCTTCTTAAAAAGTGGAGTGACTTGTGCAATTTTCCAATCTAGAGGGATAACTCCTGAATCTAGAGAACTCTGAAGGGTTATAGTTAGGGCATGTACAAGGTGCTCCTCTACTTCCTTTAACACCCTCAGGTCCTGGGGATCTGTCACTCATTAGTTCCATTAATTTCCTAGTTACTCAAATCAATTTGTGGTTTCATGGTTAGGCCTCGTCTGGAGCTTAACTTCCGTCATTGTCCTTTTTAGTGGAAGTGGTTAATTGTTAATGTCCTCGCCATGTACTCCTGCTTGGCCCATTTTTCCATTCTGAAGGGACAGGAAAGAAACCTTGAACATCCCTCGAGATGCCATTGTCTTTTTCAGGCCTCAGTGGACCCCATGGGCTGGATTCTCCGATTTTGCGGCTATGTCCGGAGGAAGCGTCTGGTCTTACGACCAAAACGTGGGCACTGCCCCCGCACCGATGCTCCGTCGGGTGGGGGGGCTAGCAGTCGCACCACATCAAACCCCAGCTTTACCTGCAGAACGGCTGGATCCGTGGCCGCGCACGGCAGCGGCCTGCGGTGGCTGCCCCGTACAACATGGCACCGGCCGCGTGCGGACCCGGCCTGCCAGATAGTGCCCCCCCCGTCACCCCCCTCGCCACCCCCGGATCAACCCCCACGAGTTCCCCCAGCCTCCGCCGAAGCCCCTGCCAGTGGAACGGCTTCCCCCACGACTGTGGCAGCGCTGGACACAGTCCGAAGCCGCCACGCCGGCTTCACGAAGGTTGAGAGGGTTCGCGACCGGCGCCGTCGGGAAGCTGGCCCATCGGGGGCGGAGCATCGGGGGAGGGTCTCGGGTGACATCCTGAGGCCGTCCCAACGGCGTGCGGTGTGCTAAGTACGCCATTTTTGAGGGGGCGGAGCATCCGGCAAACAGCGGTGCTCCCGATTTTGGCACAAAATCGGATTCTCCGGCCGATTGCCGAATGCGATTTCGGCGTCAGCAATCGGAGAATCCCGCCCCGTGTCTCCAAGATGCAAATTTTGTGTCAATGTCTTCATTTCAGGGAAAGGTCCTCTTAGAAAAATGGTGCAAAATGTGAAAACCAGCCAGAAATATCAAAATAATATTTAATATAGGCACATCATTGAAACACCCCACAGACACTGGGTCCACTTGTGTCACCTCATTCTCCAGCACCAGGACCAGCAATACCTCCTCTCTACATGGACCGAGAACGTACTTGTGGTGAATGTATTCACTTAAGTATAAACTGTCTGTATAGTGCTGTGACCTATAACCTGGAAATGATAATACGGTCTACTTCCAGGTACTGTAGTGGAACCTCGGTGGTTCCGCCTCTGGCTCCGCCCTCACCGGGGGATATATAGACCAGCCACCTGTGGGTGGCACTCATTTGTACAACAGATACTGGCAGGCGAGTTCCTGGATAATAAAACCTAGTATTCACTCGTTCTCACGGTCTCACAGTGAATTGACGGTATCACAATTTATTATCCAGCAACAGCACCATGGAAGCCGCTCTAAAGCCAGATAAGCTCGAACTCGACGAGCGAGCGACAGAGGCCATTGAGATCTTCGAACACTGGCTTCGCTGTTTCGAGGCCTACCTCGACTCCTCCACAACGCCTCCCTCTGAAACCCTCAAGCTGCGACTCCTCCACGCTCGGGTGAGCCATCGAATCTCCGTGATGATAGAGAAAGCTGCCACGTAAGAGGTGGCGGTCGCGACCCTCAAGGCGCATTTCGTGAAGCCCGTAAACGAGGTGTTCGCCCGACACCTCCTCACTACTCGCCGTGAATGGGCAACTGAATCGCTGGACGAGCACCTGGAAAACCTGACCCTACTCGCAAGGAACTGCAGCTATCGGGATATGACGGCGGAGGAGCACATGAACCTACAGATCCGGGACACCTATGTGGCTGGGGTCCGATCGAACTACATCAGGCAGCGCCTGCTGGAAAACCGGACCACTGACCTGCGGGACACGGTAAAACTAGCCACCTCGTTAGAGGTGGCCTACCAGAGCCTCAGTGCGTTCCCCGCGGACCCGGCGAACCCCTCGTGGACACCATTGTCGCGGCCCCCATCGGACCCGACTACCTCACAGGCCTGTGCCGCGCGGCTGCCCGCCCAGACCAGGGAACCGCAGTGCTACTTCTATGGCCAGGGTCAACACCCCCAGCAGCGTTGCCCAGCCCGCACAGCGACATGCAGCGACTGTGGCAGATAGGGACACTTCGCCAGAGTCTGTCTGGGCCGACCTAAAGCCCAGAAGTCGAAAACTCACCAGGCCCAACCCATGGACTCACAGGCCCGCAGACCTCGCAATGTGGCTGCGTGCCAGCTGGGAACGCCCCCTTCAGACGCGTCATCAGCCTCGTGCGACTCGTGGGGGCCGCCACCTTGGCCGCCGGCTCCGGCACCGGCCGACATGTGTGACTGTTGGGGGCGGCCACCTTGGTCGCCATCTTCAACCCAGCCCGACACGTGCGACTCATGGGGGCCGCCATTTTGTGATACCGCCGACCACACAGGCTACCCGCAGCTTGACGCAGTCACCCTCGACCAGTCGCAGCCAAAGCACCTGAAAAATTCCATAATGGTCGTCCGGGTCAACGGGCACGAGGCCCCCTGGGCGCGATTCTCCACTCCCGCGCCGGTTGGGAGAATCGCCTGGGCCGCCAAAATTTCCCGGGACGCCGGTCCGACGCCCTCCCGCGATTCTCCCAAGCGGAGGGAACGGCCCCATCGAGTTCCGCGGGCCGCAGGCCGGAGAATCGCCGGAGACACCCAAAATGGCGATTCTCCGGCACCCCCGCTATTCTCAGGCCCGGATGGGCCGAGCGGCCAGGCCAAAACGGCGGGTTCCCCACGGGGGCTGCCTGCAGTGGGGGGGGGATCCTGCACCGGGGGGTACCTCAAATGTGGCATGGCCCGCGATCGGTGCCCACCGATCGTCGGGCCGTTATCTCTGACGGAGGACCTCCTTCCTTCCGCGGCCCCGCAAGATCCGTCTTCTTGCGGGGCGGACTCGGAGAGGATGGCAACCACGCATGCGCGGGTGACGTCCGTTATGCGGCGCCGGCCGCGTCATCTATGCGGCGCCGCCTTTATGCGGGCGACAAGGCCTGGCACGGGTAGATGACGCGACCCCAATCCTAGCCCATTGTCAGGGCCTGAATCGGTCGGGATCGGGGCCGTTTCGCGCCGTCGTGAACCTCGACGGCGTTCACGACGGCGCGGCCACTTCGGCGCGGGATTGGAGAATCCCGACCCCTGTCTTTTCGACTCCGGGTGCACGGAGAGCTTTGTTCACCCTGACACGGTAAGGCGCTGCTCTCTTCACATCTACCCCGCCTCACAAACAATCTCCCTTGTCTCCGGATCCCATTCGGTTCAGATCCGGGGGGTACTGATCGCTAACCTCGCGATGCAGGGCGCCAAGTACGCTAGTTTTAAGCTGTACGTCCTCCCTCACCTCTGCGCCCCCCTACTGCTTGGATTAGACTTCCAATGCAGTCACCGAGCCTGACCCTACAGTTCGGCGGACCCTTACTCCCCCTCGTGGTATTCAGCCTCGCGACCCTCAAGGTCCCCCCCTTCCCTCTTTGCGAACCTCACTCCCGGCTGTAAGCCCGTCGCCACCAGGAGCAGGCGGCACAGTTCCCAAGACATGATTTTTATCAAGTCGGAGGTCCAGCGACTGTTGAGGGAGGGGATCATCGAGCCCAGCAACAGCCCCTGGAGAGCTCAAGTGGTGGTCATCCGGACCGGGGAAAAGAATCGGATGGTTGTAGACTACAGCCAGACCATTAACCGGTTTACGCAACTGGATGCGTATCCCCTACCCCGCACAGCAGAGATGGTCAACCAGATCGCACAGTACCGGGTGTTCTCAACAGTCGATCTGAAGTCGGCCTACCACCAGCTCCCGATCCGCCCGGGAGAGTGCCACTACACTGCCTTTGAGGCAGCCGGCCGACTCTTCCACTTCCTCAGGGTCCCATACGGCATCACCAACGGGGTCTCGGTGTTTCAGAGAACGATGGACCGAATGGTGGACCAGTACGGTTTGCGGACTACATACCCGTACTTGGACAATGTTACCATCTGCGGCCACGATCAGCAGGACCATGATGCCAATGTTCAGGGGTTCCTCCAGACCTCAACCTCACATACAACAAGGAGAAGTGCATTTTCCGCACTACCCGACTAGCCATCCTTGGTTACGTCGTGGAGAACGGAGTCCTGGGCCCAACCCCGACTGCATGCGCCCTCTCACGGAACTTCCCCCTCCCCACAGCTTCAAGACCCTCAAACGATGCCTGGGGCTGTTCTCCTACTATGCCCAGTGGGTCCCCAACTATGCGGACAAAGCCCACCCACTTATTAAAGCCACCACATTTCCCCTGACGGCTGAGGCCCGCTCGGCCTTCAGCCGCATCAAGGCCGACATCTCTAAGGCCACAATGTACGTGGTGGACGAGTCCGTTCCCTTCCAGGTAGAGAGCGATGCGTCAGAAGTCGCCCTGGCCGCCACACTCAACCAGGCAGGCAGACCAGTAGTCTTCTTCTCTGGAACCCTCCATGCTTCCGAAATCCGACACCCCTCTGTCGAGAAGGAAGCACAAGCCATTGTGGAAGCCGTGCGGCACTGGAGGCATAACTAGCCGGTAGAAGGTTCACCCTCATCACCGACCAGCGGTCGGTTGCCTTTATGTTTGACACCGCACAACGGGGCAAGATTAAGAATGACAAAATCTTGAGGTGGAGGATCGAACTCGCCACCGACAATTACAATATTAAGTATCGTCCTGGGAAGCTCAATGAGCCCCCAGATGCCCTGTCCCGCGGCACATGCGCCAGCGCGCAAGATAGCCAACTTCAGGCTATCCACGATGACCTCTGTCACCCGGGGGTCACCCGGCTTACCCAATTTATTAAGGCCCGCAACCTGCCCTACCCCACTGAGGAGTTCAAGACCATGACCAGGGACTGCCAAGTCTGCGCGGAGTGCAAACCACTTCTACAGGCCAGACAAGGCCCACCTGGTAAAGGCCCCCCGGCCCTTTGGGCTCCTCAGTATTGACTTCAAAGAGCCCCTCCCCTCCACCAACCGTAATATATACTTCCTATCCGTCGTTGATGAGTACTCCCGCTTCCCCTTCGCTGTCCCCTGCCCCAACATGACCTCGGCCATGGTTATAAAGGCACTGCACAGCATCTTCACACTGTTTGGTTTCCCTGCGTACGTCCACAGCGACCGGGGCACATCGTTCATGAGTGATGAGCTGCGTCAGTACCTGCTCAGTAAGGGCATCGCCTCGAGCAGGACTATGAGCTATAACCCGCAGGGAAACGGGCAGGTGGAGAGGGAGAACGCGACGGTCTGGAAGTCTCCCGATCCCCCGCTGGCAGGAGGTCCGCCCCGACGCCCGCCACTCCATTAGATCACTCCTCTGCACAGCCACGAACGAGACCACTCACGGCCGTTTGTTTGTCTTCCCCAGGAAGTCCATCTCCGGGGTCTCGCTTCCATCCTGGCTGACAACTCAGGGACCTGTCCTTCTCCGGAAGCATGCGAAGAACTATAAGACTGACCCCCTGGACGAGAGGGTCCAGCTGCTGTACGCCAACCCCCAGTATGCCCACGTCGCGCACCAGGACGGATGGCAAGATAAGGTCTCCCTACGGGACCTGGCGCCAGCTGGTTCCCCTACCAACACGCCCCCCCCTCCCCGCTGCCTACCGCCACCCCCAGCGCCCCTTATGCCCCCTGGGTCTCCTGTTTTGCCCCGCACCTGCACTGCCGCCGCTCACCACCCCCCTGCCAACCCCACCCCCCAATCGTCTCCGACACGCCGGACTGAAGCTCAAGCTCCAGACAACACGCCTCTGGAGTCAACACCTGCAACAACCGTGCACGCCACATCACCAGAGCTGAGGAGGTCTAAAAGAACGATCCGGCCTCCAGACAGACTAAACATTTGATGACCCCACGTCACCCCCGCTGGACTTGATTTTCTTAACAGGGGGTGAATGTGGTGAATGTATTCACCTAAGTATGAACTGTCTGTATAGTGCTGTGACCTATGACCTGGAGATGATAATACGGTCTACTTCCAGGTACTGTACTGGACCCCGGTGAGCTCCACCTCTGGCCCCGCCCTCACTGGGGGATATATGGACCAGCCACTCATTTGTACAGCAGAAACTGGCAGGCGAGTTCCTGGATAATAAAGCCTAGTATTCACTATTTCTCATGGTCTCACGGTGAATTGACAGTATCACAGTACTGATCAAGGAAGTTTACCCGACCAAATTCCTGAAATTCATCTCCTGCATACTCTTCATTCTGACTCTATTCCAGTCGTTATTTGGCTAATTAAAGTCCCCATAGTTCGCCACCGCATTGTTCTTGCACATCTATGATTTCCCTGCAGTCTTGCTTTTTCATTCTCACCATTAGTACATCCAGAGATGGCCCCTGTGACTTCTTTCGCTTCTCAACTCCGGCCAAATGGAATCTGTCCTTTGCTCTTTCAAAAACCTTCTCTCTTCCCAATGCTACCCTTCCCAACACTACTCTTCCCCAATTAGTACTGCCAACCAAACTCCCTTTTTCCCTTCTCTATTTCCTGAACATTTATATCCTTGAATCTGAAGGGCCTATTCCCCACCGTTCTTAAGCCATGTTCCCATTATTGCCAATACATCATATTCTCGCAAAACTATCATGCTCACCAACAGTATTCATCACAACCTGTGCATTTCCAACCATGCATTGTAAACTTGTCTTTGTATTCTTTGTAATTCTTCTTAGTCATTCCTATCTGATTTGGTGCTACTCCCTCCTTGAGTACTGTCCAACATTCTAACTTCACGCACCTTATTCCCCTTTTCTAATGTGATGTGCTAGTGCCCAACCCCTTGACAATCTCGCTTAAATCCTCCCCAACCATTCGAACCTCCCCACAAAGACATTGGCCCCAGTTCTGACAAGGGGTCATCCGTCCCTTTTGAACAGGTGCCTTTTGCCCCAGAACTGGTCCCAATGTCCCCGAAACATGAAGCTCTCCTTTCCAAGACCTTTCCTCAAGCCACACATTGATCCTCCGAATCCTCTTACTTCTACTCTTGTTACCAAGAGATTGCAACCCTCAAGGTCCTAGTACTTAGCGTTCTCCCTAACTCCTGAAGATGTAGCCATAGGATATCAATAGGACGGTTAAGAGTGAGCCACATTACTGCGGACACAGACTAGGTAAGGATGGCAGCTTTTCTTCCCAAAAGAGCATTAGCAAAGCAGATGTTTATTTGTTTTTTTACAACAATCAATGATAATTGTCATGGTTACTATCACTTGCTTATATGTGAAATTTGTAATTTAAGTTAAATTTCACAACTACCTTGGTGGGATTTGAAGTTATGTCCCCAGGGAATTGTCCTGGGCTTCTGGATTACCAGCATGGTGAAATGCCTCTGCACCGCCATCAATCGCCCGAAGCACCGTAGCATACAAGGCCCACTGCTGGAAAATGGGATTAGAGTAGATAGGTGCTTGATGACCAGTGTGGACACAATGGACCTCTTTCCATGCTGTAAAAAGTCTCTAACACTATGATTCCTGGTGAGGTTGAATGTAGCTGAGGGGCAGGATTGTCCGTCGGCCGCTGCCGAAATGGGGGATAGGCGACTGTGCGGAGAATCGGCCATGAGGTCGACAAATCGTGGCCAGCGCTGGACGCCCGCCAGAATGCCACACTCCGGTGCTTTGACAGTGGCGTCAATGCGTGCTACTCCACGCGAAGAGTAAACGCCGTCTGCATATCATTAGCGGGCCTGACCCAGTATTCTCCGGGGCCTCCGTAATGCTCCACCTCCGCTGGGGGGAATTCCCGACGGTGAGGTTCATTTGTGGTATCTAACATCGGGAAACAGGCACCGTGGGCGATGAGGGAGAGAGAGGAGGTCGGACATGCTGAGGCACGACCGCGGGCTGCCGGTCCTGCCGGTCCTGCCATAGGCAGGGCTGGCTGGGGGGGGGGGGGGGGCGGTTGTCAGGCCGGGTGGGGGGGTTGACCAGGGCACGGGCTGTGAGGTGGGGCACCCCCAATGGGATTGGGCGTCCGGGCATGGACTACCATTGCCGTGGCCTGCAAGGCAGCCATCTTGCTGCGCACCCCACTGACTGCCCACCATGGCCATTGGTGTGCAGAGTGAAACCCACCCCACTAACACTGCATTCCACCTCCCAACCTCCACTCCACCAACTCCCCCTCCCCATCTGGCTGCCATCCGACGGTGGGGCAGCACAATGCCCACCCAAGGGCAACGCCCACAGTAGCCCCTGCAGGAGGGCGCTGGATGGAGGCCACAAAGTGTACTGCTGCATGGGTTACAGCAGCCACCCATGTAACCCTGGCAGCAGGAACGGGCGCCAGGGCAGAGACCCCTCCTGCCCTGACACAGGGCACTGATGGGGCGGAGAGCAGAGTCCCAGGGGGAACCGCCAGAGGCGAGGGTGGGAGTGGGGAAGGAGGATGGGGGTGACATGTGGGGCAGGGTCTGCACTGCAGACCGAGGCCACCATGTAGTCCGGTGCACATAGTTGGACATGGTGGTATGCACCATGCTAACATGTCTGACCTTCACCCCCTGCAGACAATGCACTTTGGAATCCAACCAGGAATGGTGACCATCCTAGTTACCGCAGTCCTGGGGAATGCACTGGGGCTTTTTGAGCTGGAGGGTCCTGCAGAGGCTGATCCTGCCCCAGAGGAACAGGAGCCAGCCAGTGAGGATGGGGAGCCAGCTGCCCAACAGGCCAAGGAGGCGGTGGGAAGGAGGCGCCGCATGAGGCCTCCTGTGTACGGCAGCACCTGTCATTTGAGGTCTACTGGACCGGGCATGGCGTTGCAGACTCCGGCTGAGCAGGGAGACAGTGCGACATATCTGCCAGATCATGGCGCACCTGGCATCATGGGGTTATGGGGGAGGACACCCGCTCCTGGTGGCCATCAAGGTGATGTTGCCCTGAACATTTACACCAGGGGATCCTTCCAGGCACCGAGTGGGGATCTGTCTGGGATCTCACAGATCTCGGTGCACAGGTGGATTTGCGCCGTCATGGAGGCCCTATATACCCGGTCGGCACAATACAGCAAATTAAATGTGGACCGAGCCCACCAGGATGCTAGGGCAGTGGGGTTCGCCGCCATCGCAAAGATACCCCGGGTCCAGGGGTGACCGACAGGATGCACGTCTACGAGCACCGGCCCATGACCGCCCGGCCTTCACAAATCGAAAGGGGTTCCACTCTATGACCGTGCAGCTGGTGTGTGACCACGAGATGCACAGCATGTACATCTGCGCCCGATACCCGGGCAGTGTGCACAATGCCTTCATCCTGGCACACTCGACGATTCCTGACCTCTTTGAGGCGCACCCCTGGCAGAGGGGTTTGCTTCTGGGCGACAGGGTTTATCCTCTGCGGTCGTAGCTGATGACGCCTATCTGGAGGCCACAGACCGACGCGACCTGCGACAATGACGTCCACACAGCGACCAGGAGAGTGATCGAGCGGTGCTTCGGCATCCTGAAGATGCGGTTCAGGTGCCTGGACCGCTTTGCAGGGGCTCTCCAGTATAGCGCTAGGAGGGTCTCCCAAATCGTGCTGGCCTGCTGCACCTCCCCAACATCACACAGCAGAGGGGTGCATCATGCTGGAGGAGGAGGATGAAAGCTAGGCCTCGTCTGATGAGGAGGATGCAAAGTTGAGTTGGAGAGGGATGTGGGTGGGTCCCCAGAGTGGTGAACGGTGCTGAACTGGGGTCCCTTGCTAAAGACCATCCCCACTGTCTGCCCACCCTGGCCCATGGCCCATAACTTCTCCCCAAAGGCCTCCACCGCAGACGCCACCCGTGCGGTGTTGGCCTGTGTGGCATGCATGATCGGCACCACATCTTGCTCCTGCACGCGGTTGGACTCCTCCAACTGCATTTGCAGCTACTGGATACTCGTCGAGAATCCCTCATGTCGTCCCTGGCTCTGTGAATGCACCTCCACTATTGATGGGACTGTCCGTTCCAGAAGCCCGAAACCCGTCCTGACGGCAGCTAATCCCTGCAGTCTGGCCACCCTCTGGCCATCCGCCCCTTCGGGGGTTTCGACCTCCACCTGCTGTACCACAGCACATGTGTGGTACGCACCACATAGCGCCCCAGGAGGGTGAAGTGTGCAAGCAAGGTGAGTGTCTCTGAGATGGTGGAGGGTGCTGGAGACAGCTGTGTCGGGAAGTCAGTGTTGTCCCTGGACTGGTGCTCCAGGGTGTCTTGGGCTGTGGGTCGAGGACTCCCGTCGCTATCTATGTCCTCTTCCACGCTGGGTGGGTAGCTGGTGGCCTTTGTTATCAGGGCACCCTGCCATGGCGGCCGGTGTGGGCACTGGCATGTGGTGTAGGGTGGGGTTTTGGTTACCCTCCGGGTGGTGGGGGGGGGGGGGGGGTGCTGTTACAGGTGTGTGAGGGGGGGGGTTGTTGCTGCCTACTCACTCTCGCTGCCCTGAGGAGGTTGCGCAGTATTTTCCAGCATTAATGTCCGGTCCTGGCATGACCTCTGCTACCTGTGCCCAGGCCCGGCGTATGGTGGCGGGTGTCAACCTCCTTCCCTACCTGGTAGCCCGCCTTTCCTCCACAGTGCCCAATCGGGTCTTCAGCTCCACATCTGCAAAGCAGGTTGCCCCTCTCCATGCTGCCACCTTGTTGGCTGGGATGAGTGTGCGTGGGGAGTGGAAAGTTGCAGCTTGTCAGCCTCTCGAGTGTCAATCTCGACCCTGGCGAATCCAACACAGTTTTTGTTCCACCTGGCGCTGATGCTAGCCCATTAATGGTTGGTGAATTGGTCCGGTGTTTCACAGAGGGTAGAAGAATAAGCAGCTGTGTAGTGTCCCGCAGAGAACGGGCAGCTCTCTGGAAAATCCTATTGGAAGATTTCAGGGTGAAGTGGGCAGAAATCTGGGAGTGGTTGTCTGAAAGGGGTCCAACCACTGCAGAGCAGCAATCAACTAAAGCAACAAGACGTTGGGGAAACGGAATGCTGGAAATATTCAGCAGGGCATATTGGACAGAAATAGTTAACCTTTGAGGTCGCGATGACCTGTGATTAGAACTACTGCCCTTTTTGACTTGGGTACATTGGACATACATTCAAGAAATTCAGAGTTGTGGGTGAAGTGGCACATTTTGGTGGCAGACTGAAGAGAGACAATATGAAATAAAGCGTACATCATAAAGGGTTTGAAGAGAGACCTTTGAGTGCAGGTCATCCTGGAACTCCCTCCCTAACAGCACTGTGGGTGCACCTACACCTCAGAGTAGCAGTGGCTTAAGAAGGCAGTTCACCACCAACTTCACAAGGGCCAAGGGGGGATGGGCGATCAATGCTGGCCGAGCCAGCGACACTTACTCCGATGTAAAAGTACACAAATATTTGAAGGTGCCAGGACAAATGGAGAAGGCTGGTATGAAAGTATATGAGATCCTTAGTTTTGTTAATAGAGGAATAGAGTACAAAAACAAGTAAGTTATGTGAAACCTGAATGATGCACGATCAAAGACCACTAAAGTGAGGTTGTAGCCCAACTGAAGGCTTTACTAAGCTAGGTGTTTCCCCCAGCAGCTCAGGTCCAGAATGAGGGCTGCTGGGGCGGCACGGGTTCTTATACCCCACCTAGCAGGGCGGAGCTATTGTACACTCGAGCCAATAGAAAGCATACAGGTTCTACCAATGGTGCTCTAGCCTCTCAGGTACCGTAATACCTATAATACCACATTCACCCCCTGTTAAAAAAAAGTCCGGCGGGGGTGGTGGCCAGAAACTACAAAACATAACAACATGGTACAATTAGTTATGGAGGTACCATAATACATCCGTACAGTGTTTAGTAACTATTTACAAGTCTGGTGGCTATGTACATTTGATGGTTTATATTTACAGATTACAGTTAAAATGAAGCAATCAGTCGATTGGGGGCCCTGGTCGTCCTCTGTGATCGTTGGAGCCTCAGTGGTGACTCCAGTGGAGGCTCGGGCGTCTGTGACTCCCCCGGCGTGGCTTCGATCTCCATGGCAGCTTCGTCACCCCTGGACGGCGCTGGTGGGGAAAACGGCTGGACTGGGGAGGGAGCGCCTGCTGGGGGGGCGTCGGTGGTTGGGGGGGCCTAGACGGCGGCGGCGGAAGGACCGATCCTCCTGTAAGGTGCTGCGGTGAAGGGGAGGGTGGGACTGGTGGCTGGGATATGTGTGGAACTCCGGCGGGCGCCAGGTCCCGTAGTGAGACCGTATCTTGTCGGCCGTCGGGGTACGCCACGTAGGCGTACTGGGGGTTAGCATGGAGCAGATGGACCCTCTCGACCAACGGGTCCGACTTGTGCGCCCGCACGTGTTTTCGGAGCAGGATGAGTCCAGGTGCTGCCAGCCAGGTCGGGAGCGAGGTCCCAGAGGAGGACTTCCTATGGAAGACAAGGAGACGTTTGTTAGATGTCTGATTGGTGGTCGTACAAAGTAGTGGCCGGATGGAGTGGAGGGCATCCGGGAGGATTTCTTGCCAGCGGGAGACTGGGAGGTTCCTGGACCGTAGGGCCAGTAGGACGGTCTTCCAGACCGTTCCGTTCTCCCTCTCTACCTGTCCGTTACCCCGGGGGTTGTAACTTGTCGTCCTGCTCGAGGCGATGCCCTTGCTGAGCAGGAATTGACACAGTTCGTCGCTCATAAAGGAGGACCCCCTATCACTATGTATGTAAGCGGGGAACCCGAACAGTGCAAAGGTGCTGTGGAGGGCCTTGATGACGGTGGTGGCGGTCATGTCAGGGCAGGGGATGGCGAATGGGAACCGGGAGTACTCGTCAATCACGTTCAGAAAGTACGTGTTGCGGTCGGTGGTGGGGAGGGGGCCTTTGAAGTCCATGCTGAGGCGTTCAAAGGGACGGGAAGCCTTTATCAGGTGCGTTCTCTCTGGCCGGTAGAAGTGCGGTTTGCACTCTGCGCAGATTGGCAGTCCCTGGTGGCAGTCCTGACCTCCTCGATGGAATTAGGGCAGGTTGCGGGTCCTGACGAAATGGAAAAAGCGAGTGACCCCCGGGTGGCAGTGATCCTCGTGGAGGGCTCGGAGGCGGTCCACTTGTGCGGTGGCACATGTGCCGTGGGACAGGGCGTCAGGAGGCTCGTTTAGCTTCCCGAGACGATACAAGACCTCGTAGTTGTAGTCGGAGAGTTCGATCCTCCACCGCAAGATCTTGTCGTTTTTTATCTTGCCCCGCTGTGCATTATCGAACATGAAAGCAACCGACCGTTGGTCAGTGAGGAGAGTCAATCTCTTGCTGGCCAGATAATGCCTCCAATGTCGCACAGCTTCTACTATGGCCTAGGTCTCCTTTTCGACTGAGGAGTGGCGGATTTCGGAAGCATGGAGGGTACGGGAGAAGAAGGCCACTGGTCTGCCCGTTTAGTTGAGGGTGGCCGCCAGAGCTACGTCGGACGCGTCGCTCCCGACCTGGAAGGGGAGGGACTCATCGATGGCGTGCATTGTGGCCTTTGCAATGTCTGCTTTGATGCGGCTGAAGGCCTGGCGGGCCTCTATCGACAGGGGAATAGCTGTGGATTGGATCAGGGGACGGGCCTTGTCCGCATAGTTGGGGACCCACTGGGCGTAGTAGCTAAAAAACCCTAGGCAGCGTTTCAGGGCCTTGGAGCAGTGAGGGAGGGGGAACTCCATAAGGGGGCGCATGCGTTCAGGGTCAGGGCCTATAACTCCATTTTGCACTACGTAGCCTAGAATGGCTAGACGGTCGGTGCTAAACACGCATTTATCCTTGTTGTATGTTAGGTTATGGATTTTAGTGGTCTGGAGAAATTTTCGGAGGTTGGTGTCGTGGTCCTGCTGGTCATGGCCGCAGATGGTGACATTATCGAGATACGGGAATGTTGCCCGTAAACCGTACCGGTCAACCATTCGGTCCATCTCGCGCTGGAAGACCGAGGCCCCGTTAGTGACACCAAAGGGAACCCTTAAGAAGTGATAGAGCCGCCCATCTGCCTCGAACGCAGTGTATTTGCGGTCACTAGTGCGGATGGGGAGCTGGTGGTAGGTGGACTTGAGATCCACCGTGGAGAAAACCTTATAATGCGCGATCCTGTTTACCAGGTCGGATATGTGAGGGAGGGGGTACGCGTCCAGCTGCGTAAACCTGTTGATGGTCTGACTGTAGTCGATGACCATCCTATGCTTCTCCCCGGTCTTTACCACCACTCCATGAGCTCTCCAGGGCCGTTACTGGCTTCAAAGACTCCTTCCCGCAGTAGCCTTTGGACCTCTGACCTAATAAAGATCAGGCACTGTAGTGTCTGCTCCTGGTGGCGACGGGTTTGCAATCCGGGGTGAGGTTCGCAAACAGCGAAGGCGGGTCGACCTTAAGGGTTGCGAGGCCGCAGACAGTAAGGGTGAGATAGGGCCGCCGAATTGGAAGGTCAGACTTTGAAAGTTCCACTGGAAGTCTAAACCCAGGAGTGTAGCCACGCAGAGGTGGGGAAGGACGTAGAGACGGAAATTTTGGAACTCCCTTCCCTGGACTGTGAGGTTTGCTAAACAAAACCCCTTTATCTCCACTGAGTGGGAACCGGAGGCCAGTGAGATTTTTTGATTAACGGGGTGGATGAGGAGGGAACAGTGCCTTACCGTGTCAGGTTGTATGAAGCTCTCCGTGCTCCCAGAGTCGATTGGGCAGGACGTCTCGTGCCCGTTGATGAAAACGGTCGTCGTAGCGGTTGAGAATGTTCGAGGTCGAGACTGATCCAGAGTCATAGAGGCCAATTGCAGTAGTTGAGAGTTCTGGTCAGGCAGTGTGTGGTCGGCCAAGCTGAAGTCCTGGGGGTTCATCCAAGATGGCGTCTCCCATTGGTCGCACATGGCCGGGGGTGCACAAAATGGCGGCACCCATCCCTCCAGCGTGGCGTCTGCGGAACAAGATGGCGGCGCCCAGGGTCCGCACGTGGCCCTGGGATATGGAGGTGGCGGCGACCACTGGCCGCACGGGGCCCATGGAGAGGTTTGAGGTTGCGGTCCGCATTCGCTGCTGGAGACCGTGGCCACCGCTCGGGCCTGACATAACCCCACGAAATGGCCCTTTTTGCTGCATCCCTTGCAGATGGATGCGCGGGCCGGGAAGCGCTGGCGGGGGTGCTTGGCCTGCCCGCAGAAGTAGCAGCGGGGCCCCTCGGGGTTGCCAGGCCGCCTTGCAGCGCAGGCCTGGGGGGAACGGGGAAAGTCTCGGGGTCGGCCGCGGCGGGGTTCCACGCTGCCCAGGGGGCTACCGCGTGGTCGGGAACATAGGCGCGGACGTTCCTGGAGGCTACGTCCAGGGAGCCTGCAAGGGCACTCCCTGAGACCCAGGGTGTCCTTCTCTAACAGGCGCTGGCGGATTTGTGACGAAAGCATACCTGCCACGAAAGCGTCACGGACTAAGAGTTCCGTGTGTTCGCGCGACGAAACTTGCGGGCAGCCGCAGCTTCTTCCCAGCACCAGGAGTGCGCGGTAGAATTCCTCCAGCGATTCCCCTGGGGTTTGTCACCTTGTTGCAAGCAGGTGCCGGGCGTAGACCTGGTTTACCGGGCGAATATAGTGTCCTTTTAGCAGCTCAATTGCTGCATCAAAGTCTTCCGCTTCCTCGATGAGGGTGTAACTCTCCGGGCTCACCCTTGAGTGCAGGACGTGCAGTTTCTGCTCTCCCGTGGGTGCGTTTTCGGCCGTCTCAAGATACCCTTTAAAGCACGCCAGCCAGTGCTTAAAGATTGCCGCTGAGTTCGCCGCGTGGGGGCTAAGTTGCAGACACTCCGGCTTGATTCGGAGCTCCATCCTTTCTTCTTAAAATTCTAGCTTATTAATTTGATGCACGATCAATGACCATTAAAGCGAGGTTGTAGTCCAACTGAAGGCTTTAATAAGCTAGATGTTTCCCCCAGCAGCTCAGGTACAGAATGAGGGCTGCTGGGGCTTCACGGGTTCTTATACCCTGCCTATCAGGGCGGAGCTATTATACACTCTAGCCAATAGAAAGCATACAGGTTCTGCCAATGGTGCTCTAGCCTCTCAGGTACCGTAATACCTATAATACCACATTGAATATAAAAAGCATTGGTTAACCCTCAGCTGAAATATTGTGTTCGCTTCCGAGCACCATGCTGTAGGAAGAATGTCAAGGCCTTAGATGTGGTACAGAAGAGATTTACCAGAGGCTGCAGTTACATGGAGAGATTGGAGTCTCAGATTGTTCTCCTCAGAGCAAAAATGAGGCCGGGTTTCAAGCCTGCGATGTTGAATGTCTGTCAAGCGTCCACCCAATCGGAGCTGGAAGGTGTCCACAATTGTTGGCCATGACCCGGGAAGAGATCACGGCCACTTATTTAAAGGGGCCCCTGGTACAGGACAGTGTCAGGTGACTCAGCAGATGTGTGAATCTGAAAGGAAAAAGCAATTTTCTTGCAGAGAGAGCATCAGGCAATATTTGATTTCAGTGTGATTCTTATATAAAGTTTCTTAAATTCTCCAGAGGCTTTTATTTGTTTCTTGCCAATGAACACAGAACACAAAATCTAATCATTAACATGATGTCAAGATCTTAACATAGAGCAGCTGTTTAGTATTCGCATGGCAATTGGAAAAAACCACACTTGGCCTCATCCTCACCAACCTGCCTGCCGCAGCTGCACCTGTCCATGACAGTATCGGTAGGAGTGACCCCCACACAGTCCTTGTGGAGACAAAGTCCCGTCTTCATATTGAGGATACCCTCCATCATGTGTGGTGCTGCCGTTGTACTAAATGGGATAGACTTCAAACAGATTGAGCAACTCAATACTGGCCATCCATGAGGTGCTGTGGCCCATCAGCCTCAATAAGGAAACGGTACTCAACAAACTATTGGGATTGAGGGCAGACAAGTCCCCAGGGCCTGATGGCCTACATCCTAGGAAGTGGCAGCAGAGATAGTGGGTCCATTGGTTATAATCCAAAATTCCCTGGACATGGGAAAGGTTCCGGTTGATTGGAAAAATGCTAATGTGGCACCCTTATTCAAAAATGGAGGGAGGCAGAATGTGGGAAATTACAGACCAGTTAGTTTAACATCTGTTGTTGGAAAATTGTTAGAATCAATTATCAAGGAAGTAATATCAGGGCATTTGGAAAGTCAAAACGCTATCCATCAGAGTCAGCATGGTTTATGATGGGCAAATCATGTTTGACTAATTTTCTAGAGTTCTTCGAAGTTGTAACAAGCAAAGTGGATAATGGGAATCCTGTTGATGTAGTATATCTAGACTTCTGGAGGGCGTTTGATAAGGTGCCGCACAGAAGGTTAATTCACAAGGTGAAATCACATGGGGTTCAGGGTAGATTATTATCTTGGATAGCAGACTGACTGATGGACAGGGGCAGAGAGTTGGGATAAATTGGTCCTTTTTCAGGATGGTAAGATGTAACTAATGGGGTGCCACAGGGTTCGGTCCGCAGCCCCAGCTATTTACAATCTATATAAACAAGGTGGATACAGGGACAGAAGGTTCTATACTTAAATTTACAGACGACACAAAAACAGGTGGGACAGCAAGTTGCAATGAGGAAATAAGGACCTGACAAATGGATATAGATAGGTTAGGAGAGTGGGCCAAAATGTGGCAATTGTCAGCCTCCCAAGTGCCAATCACGGAGCCGGCAAATCCGTCAGTGTTTCTCATTGGAAGCAATTGTGTTCCAGGTGACGCCGGTGCTAGTCCCTTCCACAGTCGCTGAATCAAAACAAAACAAAGAACAAAGAAATGTACAGCACAGGAACAGGCCCTTCGGCCCTCCAAGCCCGTGCCGACCATACTGCCCGACTAAACTACAATCTTCTACCCTTCCTGGGTCCGTATCCTTGTATTAGTGAGAGGCAGCACGGTTTTGTGAAGGGGAGGTCGTGTCTCACTAACTTGATAGAGTTTTTCGAGGAGGTCACTAAGATGATTGATGTAGGTAGGGCAGTAGATGTTGTCTATATGGACTTCAGTAAGGCCTTTGACAAGGTCCCTCATGGTAGACTAGTACAAAAGGTGAAGTCACACGGGATCAGGGGTGAACTGGCAAGGTGGATACAGAACTGGCTAGGCCATAGAAGGCAGAGGGTAGCAATGGAGGGATGCTTTTCTAATTGGAGGGCTGTGACCAGTGGTGTTCCACAGGGATCAGTGCTGGGACCTTTGCTCTTTGTAGTATATATAAATGATTTGGAGGAAAATGTAACTGGTCTGATTAGTAAGTTTGCAGACGACACAAAGGTTGGTGGAATTGCGGATAGCGATGAGGACTGTCTGAGGATACAGCAGGATTTAGATTGTCTGGAGACTTGGGCGGAGAGATGGCAGATGGAGTTTAACCTGGACAAATGTGAGGTAATGCATTTTGGAAGGGCTAATGCAGGTAGGGAATATACAGTGAATGGTAGAACCCTCAAGAGTATTGAAAGTCAAAGAGATCTAGGAGTACAGGTCCACAGATCACTGAAAGGGGCTACACAGGTGGAGAAGGTAGTCAAGAAGGCATACGGCATGCTTGCCTTCATTGGCCGGGGCATTGAGTATAAGAATTGGCAAGTCATGTTGCAGCTGTATAGAACCTTAGTTAGGCCACACTTGGAGTATAGTGTTCAATTCTGGTCGCCACACTACCAGAAGGATGTGGAGGCTTTAGAGAGGGTGCAGAAGAGATTTACCAGAATGTTGCCTGGTATGGAGGGCATAAGCTATGAGGAGCGATTGAATAAACTCGGTTTGTTCTCACTGGAACGAAGGAGGTTGAGGGGCGACCTGATAGAGGTATACAAAATTATGAGGGGCATAGACAGAGTGGATAGTCAGAGGCTTTTCCCCAGGGTAGAGGGGTCAATTACTAGGGGGCATAGGTTTAAGGTGAGAGGGGCAAAGTTTAGAGTAGATGTACGAGGCAAGTTTTTTACGCAGAGGGTAGTGGGTGCCTGGAACTCACTACCGGAGGAGGTAGTGGAGGCAGGGACGATAGGGACATTTAAGGGGCATCTTGACAAATATATGAATAGGATGGGAATAGAAGGATACGGACCCAGGAAGTGTAGAAGATTGTAGTTTAGTCGGGCAGTATGGTCGGCACGGGCTTGGAGGGCCGAAGGGCCTGTTCCTGTGCTGTACATTTCTTTGTTCTTTGTTCTTTGTTCTTATTCCCATCCTATTCATATATTTGTCAAGATGCCCCTTAAATGTCCCTATCGTCCCTGCTTCCACTACCTCCTCCGGTAGCGAGTTCCAGGTACCCACTACCCTCTGCGTAAAAAACTTGCCTCGTACATCTACTCTAAACCTTGCCCCTCTCACCTTAAACCTATGCCCCCTAGTAATTGACCCCTCTACCCTGGGGAAAAGCCTCTGACTATCCACTCTGTCTATGCCCCTCATAATTTTGTATACCTCTATCAGGTCACCCCTCAACCTCCTTCGTTCCAGTGAGAACAAACCGAGTTTATTCAACCGCTCCTCATAGCTTATGCCCTCCATACCAGGCAACATTCTGGTAAATCTCTTCTGCACCCTCTCTAAAGCCTCCACATCCTTCTGGTAGTGTGGCGACCAGAATTGAACACTATACTCCAAGTGTGGCCTAACTAAGGTTCGAGACAGCTGCAACATGACTTGCCAATTCTTATACTCAATGCCCCGGCCAATGAAGGCCAGCATGCCGTATGCCTTCTTGACTACCTTCTCCACCTGTGTTGCCCCTTTCAATGACCTGTGGACCTGTACTCCTAGATCTCTTTGACTTTCAATACTCTTGAGGGTTCTACCATTCACTGTATATTCCCTACCTGCATTAGACCTTCCAAAATGCATTACCTCACATTTGTCCGGATTAAACTCCATCTGCCATCTCTCCGCCCAAGTCTCCAGACAATCTAAATCCTGCTGTATCCTCAGACAGTCCTCATCGCTATCCGCAATTCCACCAACCTTTGTGTCGTCTGCAAACTTACTAATCAGACCAGTTACATTTTCCTCCAAATCATTTATATATACTACAAAGAGCAAAGGTCCCAGCACTGATCCCTGTGGAACACCACTGGTCACAGCCCTCCAATTAGAAAAGCATCCCTCCATTGCTACCCTCTGCCTTCTATGGCCTAGCCAGTTCTGTATCCACCTTGCCAGTTCACCCCTGATCCCGTGTGACTTCACCTTTTGTACTAGTCTACCATGAGGGACCTTGTCAAACGCCTTACTGAAGTCCATATAGACACCATCTACTGCCCTACCTGCATCAATCATCTTAGTGACCTCCTCGAAAAACTCTATCAAGTTAGTGAGACACGACCTCCCCTTCACAAAACCGTGCTGCCTCTCACTAATACGTCCATTTGCTTCCAAATGGGAGTAGATCCTGTCTCTAAGAATTCTCTCCAGTAATTTCCCTACCACTGACGTAAGGCTCACCGGCCTGTAGTTCCCAGGATTATCCTTGCTACCCTTCTTAAACAGAGGAACAACATTGGCTATTCTCCAGTCCTCCGGGACATCCCCTGAAGACAGCGAGGATCCAAAGATTTCTGTCAAGGCCTCAGCAATTTCCTCTCCAGCCTCCTTCAGTATTCTGGGGTAGATCCCATCAGGCCCTGGGGACTTATCTACCTTAATATTTTTTAAGACACCCAACACCTCGTCTTTTTGGATCACAATGTGACCCAGGCTATCTACACCCCCTTCTCCAGACTCAACATCTACCAATTCCTTCTCGTTGGTGAATACTGATGCAAAGTATTCATTTAGTACCTCGCCCATTTCCTCTGGCTCCACACATAGATTCCCTTGCCTATCCTTCAGTGGGCCAACCCTTTCCCTGGCTACCCTCTTGCTTTTTATGTACGTGTAAAAAGCCTTGGGATTTTCCTTAACCCTATTTGCTAATGACTTTTCGTGACCCCTTCTAGCCCTCCTGACTCCTTGCTTAAGTTCCTTCCTACTTTCCTTATATGCCACACAGGCTTTGTCTGTTCCCAGCCTTTTAGCCCTGACAAATGCCTCCTTTTTCTTTTTGACGAGGCCTACAATATCACTCGTCATCCAAGGTTCCCGAAAATTGCCGTATTTATCTTTCTTCCTCACAGGAACATGCCGGTCCTGTATTCCTTTCAACTGACACTTGAAAGCCTCCCACATGTCAGATGTTGATTTGCCCTCAAACATCCGCCCCCAATCTATGTTCTTCAGTTCCCGCCTAATATTGTTATAATTAGCCTTCCCCCAATTTAGCACATTCATCCTCGGACCACTCTTATCCTTGTCCACCAGTACTTTAAAACTTACTGAATTGTGGTCACTGTTACCGAAATGCTCCCCTACTGAAACATCTACCACCTGGCCGGGCTCATTCCCCAATACCAGGTCCAGTACCGCCCCTTCCCTAGTTGGACTGTTTACATATTGTTTTAAGAAGCCCTCCTGGATGCTCCTTACAAACTCCGCCCCGTCTAAGCCCCTGGCACTAGGTGAGTCCCAGTCAATATTGGGGAAGTTGAAGTCTCCCATCACCACAACCCTGTTGTTTTTACTCTTTTCCAAAATCTGTCTACCTATCTGCTCCTCTATCTCCCGCTGGCTGTTGGGAGGCCTGTAGTATACCCCCAACATTGTGACTGCACCCTTCTTATTCCTGATCTCTACCCATACAGCCTCACTGCCCTCTGAGGTGTCCTCTCGCAGTATAGCTGTGAAATTCTCCCGAACAAGAAGCGCAACTCCACCTCCCCTTTTACATCCCCCTCTATCCCGCCTGAAACATCTAAATCCTGGAACGTTTAGCTGCCAATCCTGCCCTTCCCTCAACCAGGTCTCTGTAATGGCAACAACATCATAGTTCCAAGTAGTAATCCAAGCTCTAAGTTCATCTGCCTTACCCGTAATGCTCCTTGCATTAAAACATATGCACTTCAGGCCACCAGACCCGCTGTGTTCAGCAACTTCTCCCCGTCTGCTCTGCCTCAGAGCCACACTGTCCCTATTCCCTAGTTCTCCCTCAATGCTCTCACCTTCTGACCTATTGCTCCCGTGCCCACCCCCCTGCCATACTAGTTTAAACCCTCCCGTGTGACACTAGCAAACCTCGCGGCCAGGATATTTATGCCTCTCCGGTTTAGATGCAACCCGTCCTTCTTATACAGGTCACACCTGCCCCGGAAGAGCTCCCAGTGGTCCAGATAATGGAAACCCTCCCTCCTACACCAGCTGTTTAGCCACGTGTTTATCTGCTCTATCTTCCTATTTCTAGCCTCACTGGCACGTGGCACAGGGAGTAATCCCGAGATTACAACCCTCGAGGTCCTGTCTTTTAACTTTCTGCCTAGCTCCCTGAACTCCTGCTGCAGGACCTCATGCCCCTTCCTGCCTATGCCGTTAGTACCAATATGTACAACGACCTCTGCCTGTTTGCCCTCCCCCTTGAGGATTCCCTCTACCCGTTCGGAGACATCCTGGACCCTGGCACCAGGGAGGCAACATACCATCCTGGAGTCTCTTTCACGTCCACAGAAGCGCCTATCTGTGCCCCTGACTATAGAGTCCCCTATTACTAGTACTCTTCTGCGCTTTGACTCTCCCTTCTGAACATCAGAGCCAGCCGTGGTGCCACTGCTCTGGCTGCTGCTGTTTTCCCCTGATAGGCTATCCCCCCCGACAGTATCCAAAGGGGTATACCTGTTCGAGAGGGGGACAACCACAGGGGATTCCTGCACTGACTGCCTGCCCTTTCTGGTGGTCACCCATTTCTCTGCCTGCACCTTGGGTGTGACCACATTTACATAACTGCGATCTATGACGCTTTCCGCCACCTGCATGCTCCTAAGTGCATCCAATTGCTGCTCCAACCGAACCATGCGGTCTGTGAGGAGCTCCAGTTGGGTGCACTTTCTGCAGATGAAGCCATCCGGGACGCTGGAAGCCTCCTCGGACCTGCCACATCTCACAGTCAGAGCACAGCACCCCTCTAACTGACATTGCGTCAATTAATTAAAATTTGTCTTTTTTTTTTTTTAAATACTTTTTTTTTAAATTTCAAAGTTACTGTCAACTATCTGTTTCCTAGCACTAGATTTCTAATAGAAATGCGATAGCTAACTATAATACTCTCCGATCTCTGGCTTAGATATCCTCTAAATTATAATTAAGTTATTATGTTTAATTAGTTCCCAAATACTCAAATTTTTTTTAAATTTAGGTTAGAATCCCAACCAGCCACTCTGGCCACAGCTTTTCTGTGATGTCACTTTAGTTTCCCCCGACACACACAATTTGAAAAAAGGTATAAAAGTAAAAATCACTTACTTACCTTCTTAGTGTCGGAGATGTTCTCAGGTTCTCTCGCTGACAGAGACTGCTCCTCCACCTCCGATCCTTGACCTGCACAATGCTAATAATATAATATGGCACTTACCTTACACCAATGGGTCTTATTATTAGGTTAGAGGAGGAGGGCGGGTGGGAGACACTACACGTGTAGTGTCTCGGGTTTCCTCTCCACCAGAATTTATTAGTTGGGGGGGACGGGGGGGGACGGACTTCCCAGAGGTCCGCGGGTCGAACTTCCGGTTCCCGCCTTATATAAAAACAAATAAAACAGAAAAGAAGAACAGACACGGGACCAGGCAAGGCTTTTAAATACACTACTCACCTCCAAGAAGGCCCCTGCGCACCGCTGCCGCTGAAATCCGAAGGGCTGCTCCTGTAAAGGTAAGGTTTTTAAAGTAAGTACTCACCTCCCAGAAGGCCCCTGCGCACCGCTGTCGCCGAAATCCAAAGGGCTGCTCCTGTAAAGGTAAGGCTTTTTAAAGTAAGTACTCACCTCCCAGAAGGCCCCTGCGCACCGCTGCCGCCGAAATCCAAAGGGCTGCTCCTGTAAAGGTAAGGTTTTTAAAGTAAGTACTCACCTCCCAGAAGGCCCCTGCGCACCGCTGTCGCCGAAATCCAAAGGGCTGCTCCTGTAAAGGTAAGCCTTTTAAAGTAAGTACTCACCTCCCAGAATCGGTCCAGGTGCAACGCCAGTTTTGCTGTCTTGAAAGCCCACGAATCCTGTGTCGGCGTCAACACTTAGTCTCAGAAACGGAGAGTCCAGCCCGAGGGGCTTTATCCTTTGAGGAGAGATTGAACAGTTTAGGCCCACACTCACTAGAGTTTAGAAGTATGGGGGGGAGATCATATCGAGGTGTACAAGATGCTTCCTCGTGTGGGGCATTCGAAAACGAGAGGTCATAATCTTAGAATAAGTGATAGCAAATTTATAACAGAGTTGAGGAGAAACTACTTCTGCCATAGTGTTGTGAATCTGTGAAATTCACTACACCACATATGTGGAGGGTGCAGGACAGTGAGTAAATATTAGGAGAGTTAGACAGAACGGGCAGGACAGTGGAGTTGAGGCCATGATGGGATCGGCCGTGATCACATTTCAGGTGTTTAGGTTTGGCCTGAACCTCTGCCCTGCTCCCTCTCCCTCTCAATCCCTTCCTCTCCCTTTCAATCCCTTCCTCTCCCTCTCAATCCCCTCCTTTCCCTCTCAATCCCTTCCTCTCCCTCTAATCCCTTCCTCTCCCTCTCAATCCCCTCCTCTCCCTCTCAATCCCTTCCTCGCCCTCTCAATCCCCTCCTCTCCCTCTCAATCCCCTCCTCTCCCTCGCAATCCCCTCCTCTCCCTCTCAATCCCTTCCCCTCCCTCTCAATCCCTTCCTCTCCCTCTCAGTCCCTTCCTTTCCATCTCAATCCCCTCCTTTCCCTCTCAATCCCTTCCTCTCCCTCTCAATCCCTTCCTCTCCCTCTCAATCCCTTCCTCTCCCTCTCAATCCCTTCCTCTCCCTCTCAATCCCTTCCTCTCCCTCTCAATCTCCCCCTCTCCCTCTCAATCACTTCCTCTCCCTCTAATCCCTTCCACTCCCTCTCAACCCCTTCCTCTCCCTCTCAATCCTTTCCTCTCTCTCTCAATCCCCTCCTCTCCCTCTAAATCCATTCCTCGCCCTCTCAATTCCTTCCTCTTCATCTCAACCCATTCCTCTCCCTCTCAATTCCCTCCTCTCCCTTTCAATCCCTTCCTCTTCCTCTCAATCCCTTCCTCGCCCTCTCAATCCCTTCCTCACCCTCTCAATCCCTTCCTTTTCCTCTGAATCCCTTCCTCTCTTTCTCAATCCCTTCCTCTCCCTCTAATCCCTTCCTCTCCCTCTCAATCCCTTCCTCTCCCTCTCAATCCATTCCTCTCCCTCTCAATCCCTTCCTCTCCCTTTCAATCCCTTCCTCTCCCTCTCAATCCCCTCCTTTCCCTCTCAATCCCTTCCTCTCCCTCTAATCCCTTCCTCTCCCTCTCAATCCCCTCCTCTCCCTCTCAATCCCTTCCTCGCCCTCTCAATCCCCTCCGCTCCCTCTCAATCCCCTCCTCTCCCTCTCAATCCCCACCTCTCCCTCTCAATCCCTTCCCCTCCCTCTCAATCCCTTCCTCTCCCTCTCAGTCCCTTCCTCTCCCTCTCAATCCCCTCCTTTCCCTCTCAATCCCTTCCTCTCCCTCTCAATCCCTTCCTCTCCCTCTCAATCCCTTCCTCTCCCTCTCAATCCCTTCCTCTCCCTCTCAATCTCTCCCTCTCCCTCTCAATCCCTTCCTCTCCCTCTAATCCCTTCCACTCCCTCTCAAACCCTTCCTCTCCCTCGCAATCCTTTCCTCTCTCTCTCAATCCCCTCCTCTTCCTCTAAATCCGTTCCTCGCCCTCTCAATTCCTTCCTCTTCATCTCAACCCATTCCTCTCACTCTCAATTCCCTCCTCTCCCTTTCAATCCCTTCCTCTTCCTCTCAATCCCTTCCTCGCCCTCTCAATCCCTTCCTCTCCCTCTCAATCCCTTCCTTTTCCTCTGAATCCCTTCCTTTCTTTCTCAATCCCTTCCTCTCCCTCTAATCCCTTCCTCTCCCTCTCAATCCCTTCCTCTCCCTCTCAATCCATTCCTCTCCCTCTAAATCCCTTCCTCTCCCTCTCAATCCCTTCCTCTCCCTCTCAATCCCTTCCTCTCCCTCTAATCCCTTTCTCTCTCTCTCAACCCCCCCCCCCTCTCCCTCTAATCCCTTCCTCTCCCTCTCAATCTCCTCCTCTCCCTCTCAATCCCTTCTTCTCCCTCTCAATCCCGTCCTCTCCCTCTCAATCCGTTTCTCTTTCTCTCAACCCCTTCCACTCCCTCTCAATCCCCTCTTCTCCCTCTAATCCCTTCCGCTTCCTCTCAAACCTTTCCTCTCCCTCTCAATCCCCTCCTATCCCTCTCAATCCCTTCCTCACCCTCCCAATCCCTTCCTCGCCCTCTCAATACCTTCCTCTCCCTCTCAATCCCTTCCTCTTCCTCTGAATCCGTCCCTCTCCTTCTCAATCCCTTCCTCCCTCTCTAATCCCTTCCTCTCCCTCTCAATCCCTTCCTCTCCCTCTCAATCCATTCCTCTCCCTCTAAATCCCTTGCTCTCCCTCTCAATCCCTTCCTCTCTCTCTCAATCCCCCCCTCTCCCTCTAATCCCTTCCTCTCCCTCTCAATCTCCTCCTCTCCCTCTCAATCCATTCCTCTCCCTCTCAATCCCTTCCTCTCCCTCTAATCCCTTCCTCTTCCTCTCAACCCCTTCCTCTCCCTCTCAATCCCCTCTTGTCCCTCGCAATCCCTTCCTCTCCCTCTCAATCCCTTCCTCACCCTCCCAATCCCTTCCTCTCCCTCTCAATCCATTCCTCTCCCTCTCAATCCCTTCCTCTCCCTCTCAATCCCTTACTCTCCCTCTCAATCCACTCCTCTCCATCTAATCCCTTCCACTCCCTCTCAATCCCTTCCTCTCCCTCTCAATCCTTTCTTCTCTCTCTCAATCCCCTCCTCTCCCTCTCAATCCCTTCCTCTCCCTCTCAATCCCTTCCTCTCCCACTCAATCCCTTCCTCTTCATCTCAACCCATTCCACTCTCTCTCAATTCCCTCATCTCCCTTTCAATCCCTTCCTTTTCCTCTCAATCCCTTCCTCGCCCTCTCAATCCCTTCCTCTCCCTCTCAATCCCTTCCTCTTCCTCTGAATCCGTCCCTCTCCTTCTCAATCCCTTCCTCCCTCTCTA
Organism: Scyliorhinus torazame; assembly: GCF_047496885.1. Classification (NCBI taxonomy): domain Eukaryota; kingdom Metazoa; phylum Chordata; class Chondrichthyes; order Carcharhiniformes; family Scyliorhinidae; genus Scyliorhinus; species Scyliorhinus torazame. The sequence goes on from NC_092710.1 coordinate 300,504,019, forward strand.
ATCCCTTCCTCTCCCTCTCAATCCCTTCCTCTCCCTCTCAATCCATTCCTCTCCCTCTAAATCCCTTGCTCTCCCTCTCAATCCCTTCCTCTCCCTCTCAACCTCCTCCTCTCAATCCATTCCTCTCCCTCTCAATCCCTTCCTCTCCCTCTAATCCCTTCCTCTTCCTCTCAACCCCTTCCTCTCCCTCTCAATCCCCTCCTGTCCCTCGCAATCCCTTCCTCTCCCTCTCAATCCCTTCCTCACCCTCCCAATCCCTTCCTCTCCCTCTCAATCCATTCCTCGCCCTCTCAATCCCTTCCTCTCCCTCTCAATCCTTTCTTCTCTCTCTCAATCCCCTCCTCTCCCTCTCAATCCCTTCCTCTCCCTCTCAATCCCTTCCTCTCCCTCTCAATCCCTTCCTCTTCATCTCAACCCATTCCACTCTCTCTCAATTCCCTCATCTCCCTTTCAATCCCTTCCTTTTCCTCTCAATCCCTTCCTCGCCCTCTCAATCCCTTCCACTCCCTCTCAATCCCTTCCTCTTCCTCTGAATCCCTTTCTCTCCTTCTCAATCCCTTCCTCTCCCTCTAATCCCTTCCTCTCCCTTTCAATCCCTTCCTCTCCCTCTCAATCCCTTCCTCTCCCTCTAAATCCCTTCCTCTCCCTCTCAATCCCTTCCTCTCCCTCTCAATCCCTTCCTCTCCCTCTAATCCCTTCCTCTCTCGCTCAATCCCCCCTCTCCCTCTAATCACTTCCTTTCCCTCTCAATCTCCTCCTCTCCCTCTCAATCCCTTCCTCTCCCTCTCAATCCCCTCCTCTCCCCCTAATCCCTTCATCTTCCTCTCAACCCCTTCCTCTCCCTCTCAATCCCCTCCTATCCCTCTCAAACCCTTCCTCACCCTCCCAATCCCTTCCTCTCCCTCTCAATCCATTCCTCTCCCTCTCCATCCCTTTCTCTCCCTCTCAATCCCTTCCTCTCCCTCTCAAACCCTTCCTCGCCCTCTCAATCCCTTCCTCACCCTCCCAATCCCTTCCTCTCCCTCTCAATCCATTCCACTCCCTCTCAATCGATTCCTCTCCCTCTCAATCCCTTCCCCTCCCTCTCAATCCCTTCCTCTCCCTCTCAATCCCTTCCTCACCCTCCCAATTCCTTCCTCTCCCTCTCAATCCATTCCTCTCCCTCTCAATCCCTTCCTCTCCCACTCAATCCCCTCCTCTCCCTCTAATCCCTTCCTCTTCCTCTCAACCCCTTCTTCTCCCTCTCAATCCCCTCCCATCCCTCACAATCCCTTCCTCACCCTCCCAATCCCTTCCTCTCCCTCTCAATCCATTCCTCTGCCTCTCAATCCCTTCCTCTCCCTCGCATTCCCTTACTCTCGCTCTCAATCCCTTCCTCTCCCTCTCAATCCCTTCCTCACCCTCCCAATCCCTCCCTCTCCCTCTCAATCCCTTCCTCTCACTCTCAATCCCTTCCTCTCCCTCTCAATCCCTGCCTCACCCTCCCAATCCCTTCCTCTCCCTGTCAATCCATTCCTCTCCCTCTAAATCCCTTCCTCTCCCTCTCAATTCCTTCCTCTCCCTCTCAATCACTTCCTCTCCCTCTCAATCCCTTCCTCACCCTCCGAATCACTCCCTCTCCCTCTCAATCCCTTCCTCTCACTCTCAATGCCTTCCTGTCCCTCTCAATCCCTTCCTCGCCCTCTCAATCCCTTCCTCTCCCTCTCAATCCCTTCCTTTTCCTCTGAATCCCTTTCTCTCTTTCTCAATCCCTTCCTCTCCCTCTAATCCCTTCCTCTCCCTCTCAATCCCTTCCTCTCCCTCTCAATCCATTCCTCTCCCTCTAAATCCCTTCCTCTCCCTCTCAATCCCTTCCTCTCCCTCTCAATCCCTTCCTCTCCCTCTAATCCCTTCCTCTCTCTCTCAACCCCCCGCCCTCTCCCTCTAATCCCTTCCTCTCCCTCTCAATCTCCTCCTCTCCCTCTCAATCCTTTCTTCCCCCTCTCAATCCCGACCTCTCCCTCTCAATCCGTTTCTCTTTCTCTCAACCCCTTCCACTCCCTCTCAATCCCCTCCTCTCCCTCTAATCCCTTCCTCTTCCTCTCAAACCTTTCCTCTCCCTCTCAATCCCCTCATATCCCTCTCAATCCCTTCCTCACCCTCCCAATCCCTTCCTCGCCCTCTCAATCCCTTCCTCTCCCTCTCAATCCGTTCCTCTTCCTCTGAATCCGTTCCTCTCCTTCTCAATCCCTTCCTCTCCCTCTAATCCCTTCCTCTCCCTCTCAATCCCTTCCTCTCCCTCTCAATCCATTCATCTCCCTCTAAATCCCTTGCTCTCCCTCTCAATCCCTTCCTCTCCCTCTCAATCCCTTTCTCTCCCTCTAATCCCTTCCTCTCTCTCTCAATCCCCCCCTCTCCCTCTAATCCCTTCCTCTCCCTCTCAATCTCCTCCTCTCCCTCTCAATCCATTCCTCTCCCTCTCAATCCCTTCCTCTCCCTCTAATCCCTTCCTCTTCCTCTCAACCCTTCCTCTCCCTCTGAATACCCTCCTATCCCTCGCAATCCCTTCCTCACCCTCCCAATCCCTTCCTCTCCCTCTCAATCCATTCTTCTGCCTCTCAATCCCTTCCTCTCCCTCGTAATCCCTTCCTCTCCCTCTCAATCCCTCCCTCTCCCTCTCAATCCCTTCCTCTCCCTCTCAATCCACTCCTCTCCCTCTAATCCCTTCCACCCCCTCTCAATCCCTTCCTCTCCCTCTCAATCCTTACTTCTCTCTCTCAATCCCTTCCTCACCCTCCCAATTCCTTCCTCTCCCTCTCAATCCCTTCCTCACCCTCCCAATTCCTTCCTCTCCCTCTCAATCCATTCCTCTCCCTCTCAATCCCTTCCTCTCCCACTCAATCCCCTCCTCTCCCTCTAATCCCTTCCTCTTCCTCTCAACCCCTTCCTCTCCCTCTCAATCCCCTCCTATCCCTCACAATCCCTTCCTCGCCCTCCCAATTCCTTCCTCTCCCTCTCAATCCATTCCTCTCCCTCTCAATCCCTTCCTCTCCCACTCAATCCCCTCCTCTCCCTCTAATCCCTTCCTCTTCCTCTCAACCCCTTCCTCTCCCTCTCAATCCCCTCCTATCCCTCACAATCCCTTCCTCGCCCTCCCAATCCCTTCCTCTCCCTCTCAATCCCTTACTCTCGCTCTCAATCCCTTCCCCTCCCTCTCAATCCCTTCCTCTCCCTCACAATCCCTTCCTCACCCTCCCAATCCCTCCCTCTCCCTCTCAATCCCTTCCTCTCACTCTCAATCCCTTCCTCTCCCTCTCAATCCCTGCCTCACCCTCCCAATCCCTTCCTCTCCCTCTCAATCCATTCCTCTCCCTCTCAATCCCTTCCTCTCCCTCTCAATCCCTTCCTCTCCCTCTCAATCCACTCCTCTCCCTCTAATCCCTTCCTCTCCCTTTCAATCCCTTCCTCTTCCTCTCAATACCTTCCTCGCCCTCTCAATCCCTTTCACTCCCTCTCAATCCCTTCCTCGTCCTCTGAATCCCCTCCTCTTCTTCTCAATCCCTTCCTCTCCCTCTAATCCCTTCCTCTCCCTCTCAATCCCTTCCTTTCCCTGTCAATCCATTCCTCTCCCTCTAAATCCCTTCCTCTCCCTCTCAATCCATTCCTCTCCCTCTCAATCCCTTCCTCTCCCTCTCAATCCCTTCCTCACCCTCCCAATCACTCCCTCTCCCTCTCAATCCCTTCCTCTCACTCTCAATCCCTTCCTCTCCCTCTCAATCCCTTCCTCGCCCTCTCAATCCCTTCCTCTCCCTCTCAATCCCTTCCTTTTCTTCTGAATCCCTTCCTCTCCCTCTCAATCCCTTCCTCTCCCTCTCAATCCATTCCTCTCCCTCTAAATCCCTTCCTCTCCCTCTCAATCCCTTCCTCTCCCTCTCAATCCCTTTCCCTCCCTCTAATCCCTTCCTCTCTCTCTCAACCCCCCCCCCTCTCCCTCTAATCCCTTCCTCTCCCTCTCAATCTCCTCCTCTCCCTCTCAATCCCTTCTTCTCCCTCTCAATCCCGTCCTCTTCCTCTCAATCCGTTTCTCTTTCTCTCAACCCCTTCCACTCCCTCTCAATCCCCTCCTCTCCCACTAATCCCTTCCTCTTCCTCGCAAAACTTTCCTCTCCCTCTCAATCCCCTCCTATCCCTCTCAATCCCTTCCTCACCCTCCCAATCCCTTCCTCGCCCTCTCAATCCCTTCCTCTCCCTCTCAATCCCTTCCTCTTCCTCTGAATCCGCTCCTCTCCTTCTCAATCCCTTCCTCTCCCTCTCAATCCCTTCCTCTCCCTCTCAATCCCTTCCTCACCCTCCCAATCACTCCCTCTCCCTCTCAATCCCTTCCTCTCACTCTCAATCCCTTCCTCTCCCTCTCAATCCACTCCTCTCCCTCTAATCCCTTCCACCCCCTCTCAATCCCTTCCTCTCCCTCTCAATCCTTACTTCTCTCTCTCAATCCCTTCCTCACCCTCCCAATTCCTTCCTCTCCCTCTCAATCCCTTCCTCACCCTCCCAATTCCTTCCTCTCCCTCTCAATCCATTCCTCTCCCTCTCAATCCCTTCCTCTCCCACTCAATCCCCTCCTCTCCCTCTAATCCCTTCCTCTTCCTCTCAACCCCTTCCTCTCCCTCTCAATCCCCTCCTATCCCTCACAATCCCTTCCTCGCCCTCCCAATTCCTTCCTCTCCCTCTCAATCCATTCCTCTCCCTCTCAATCCCTTCCTCTCCCACTCAATCCCCTCCTCTCCCTCTAATCCCTTCCTCTTCCTCTCAACCCCTTCCTCTCCCTCTCAATCCCCTCCTATCCCTCACAATCCCTTCCTCGCCCTCCCAATCCCTTCCTCTCCCTCTCAATCCCTTACTCTCGCTCTCAATCCCTTCCCCTCCCTCTCAATCCCTTCCTCTCCCTCACAATCCCTTCCTCACCCTCCCAATCCCTCCCTCTCCCTCTCAATCCCTTCCTCTCACTCTCAATCCCTTCCTCTCCCTCTCAATCCCTGCCTCACCCTCCCAATCCCTTCCTCTCCCTCTCAATCCATTCCTCTCCCTCTCAATCCCTTCCTCTCCCTCTCAATCCCTTCCTCTCCCTCTCAATCCACTCCTCTCCCTCTAATCCCTTCCTCTCCCTTTCAATCCCTTCCTCTTCCTCTCAATACCTTCCTCGCCCTCTCAATCCCTTTCACTCCCTCTCAATCCCTTCCTCGTCCTCTGAATCCCCTCCTCTTCTTCTCAATCCCTTCCTCTCCCTCTAATCCCTTCCTCTCCCTCTCAATCCCTTCCTTTCCCTGTCAATCCATTCCTCTCCCTCTAAATCCCTTCCTCTCCCTCTCAATCCATTCCTCTCCCTCTCAATCCCTTCCTCTCCCTCTCAATCCCTTCCTCACCCTCCCAATCACTCCCTCTCCCTCTCAATCCCTTCCTCTCACTCTCAATCCCTTCCTCTCCCTCTCAATCCCTTCCTCGCCCTCTCAATCCCTTCCTCTCCCTCTCAATCCCTTCCTTTTCTTCTGAATCCCTTCCTCTCCCTCTCAATCCCTTCCTCTCCCTCTCAATCCATTCCTCTCCCTCTAAATCCCTTCCTCTCCCTCTCAATCCCTTACTCTCCCTCTCAATCCCTTTCCCTCCCTCTAATCCCTTCCTCTCTCTCTCAACCCCCCCCCCTCTCCCTCTAATCCCTTCCTCTCCCTCTCAATCTCCTCCTCTCCCTCTCAATCCCTTCTTCTCCCTCTCAATCCCGTCCTCTTCCTCTCAATCCGTTTCTCTTTCTCTCAACCCCTTCCACTCCCTCTCAATCCCCTCCTCTCCCACTAATCCCTTCCTCTTCCTCGCAAAACTTTCCTCTCCCTCTCAATCCCCTCCTATCCCTCTCAATCCCTTCCTCACCCTCCCAATCCCTTCCTCGCCCTCTCAATCCCTTCCTCTCCCTCTCAATCCCTTCCTCTTCCTCTGAATCCGCTCCTCTCCTTCTCAATCCCTTCCTCTCCCTCTCAATCCCTTCCTCTCCCTCTCAATCCCTTCCTCACCCTCCCAATCACTCCCTCTCCCTCTCAATCCCTTCCTCTCACTCTCAATCCCTTCCTCTCCCTCTCAATCCACTCCTCTCCCTCTAATCCCTTCCACCCCCTCTCAATCCCTTCCTCTCCCTCTCAATCCTTACTTCTCTCTCTCAATCCCTTCCTCACCCTCCCAATTCCTTCCTCTCCCTCTCAATCCCTTCCTCACCCTCCCAATTCCTTCCTCTCCCTCTCAATCCATTCCTCTCCCTCTCAATCCCTTCCTCTCCCACTCAATCCCCTCCTCTCCCTCTAATCCCTTCCTCTTCCTCTCAACCCCTTCCTCTCCCTCTCAATCCCCTCCTATCCCTCACAATCCCTTCCTCGCCCTCCCAATTCCTTCCTCTCCCTCTCAATCCATTCCTCTCCCTCTCAATCCCTTCCTCTCCCACTCAATCCCCTCCTCTCCCTCTAATCCCTTCCTCTTCCTCTCAACCCCTTCCTCTCCCTCTCAATCCCCTCCTATCCCTCACAATCCCTTCCTCGCCCTCCCAATCCCTTCCTCTCCCTCTCAATCCCTTACTCTCGCTCTCAATCCCTTCCCCTCCCTCTCAATCCCTTCCTCTCCCTCACAATCCCTTCCTCACCTTCCCAATCCCTCCCTCTCCCTCTCAATCCCTTCCTCTCACTCTCAATCCCTTCCTCTCCCTCTCAATCCCTGCCTCACCCTCCCAATCCCTTCCTCTCCCTCTCAATCCATTCCTCTCCCTCTCAATCCCTTCCTCTCCCTCTCAATCCCTTCCTCTCCCTCTCAATCCACTCCTCTCCCTCTAATCCCTTCCTCTCCCTTTCAATCCCTTCCTCTTCCTCTCAATACCTTCCTCGCCCTCTCAATCCCTTTCACTCCCTCTCAATCCCTTCCTCGTCCTCTGAATCCCCTCCTCTTCTTCTCAATCCCTTCCTCTCCCTCTAATCCCTTCCTCTCCCTCTCAATCCCTTCCTTTCCCTGTCAATCCATTCCTCTCCCTCTAAATCCCTTCCTCTCCCTCTCAATCCATTCCTCTCCCTCTCAATCCCTTCCTCTCCCTCTCAATCCCTTCCTCACCCTCCCAATCACTCCCTCTCCCTCTCAATCCCTTCCTCTCACTCTCAATCCCTTCCTCTCCCTCTCAATCCCTTCCTCGCCCTCTCAATCCCTTCCTCTCCCTCTCAATCCCTTCCTTTTCTTCTGAATCCCTTCCTCTCCCTCTCAATCCCTTCCTCTCCCTCTCAATCCATTCCTCTCCCTCTAAATCCCTTCCTCTCCCTCTCAATCCCTTCCTCTCCCTCTCAATCCCTTTCCCTCCCTCTAATCCCTTCCTCTCTCTCTCAACCCCCCCCCCCTCTCCCTCTAATCCCTTCCTCTCCCTCTCAATCTCCTCCTCTCCCTCTCAATCCCTTCTTCTCCCTCTCAATCCCGTCCTCTTCCTCTCAATCCGTTTCTCTTTCTCTCAACCCCTTCCACTCCCTCTCAATCCCCTCCTCTCCCACTAATCCCTTCCTCTTCCTCGCAAAACTTTCCTCTCCCTCTCAATCCCCTCCTATCCCTCTCAATCCCTTCCTCACCCTCCCAATCCCTTCCTCGCCCTCTCAATCCCTTCCTCTCCCTCTCAATCCCTTCCTCTTCCTCTGAATCCGCTCCTCTCCTTCTCAATCCCTTCCTCTCCCTCTCAATCCCTTCCTCTCCCTCTCAATCCCTTCCTCACCCTCCCAATCACTCCCTCTCCCTCTCAATCCCTTCCTCTCACTCTCAATCCCTTCCTCTCCCTCTCAATCCCTTCCTCGCCCTCTCAATCCATTCCTCTCCCTCTCAATCTCTTCCTTTTCCTCTGAATCCCTTCCTCTCTTTCTCAATCCCTTCCTCTCCCTCTAATCCCTTCTTCTTCCTCTCAACCCATTCCTCTCCCTCTCAATCCCCTCCTATCCCTCACAATCCCTTCCTCACCCTCCCAATCCCTTCCTCTCCCTCTCAATCCATTCCTCTGCCTCTCAATCCCTTCCTCTCCCTTGCATTCCCTTACTCTCGCTCTCAATCCCTTCTCCTCCCTCTCAATCCCTTCCTCTCCCTCACAATCCCTTCCTCACCCTCCCAATCCCTCCCTCTGCCTCTCAATCCCTTCCTCTCACTCTCAATCCATTCCTCTCCCTCTCAATCCCTGCCTCACCCTCCCAATCCCTTCCTCTCCCTCTCAATCCATTCCACTCCCTCTCAATCCCTTCCTCTCCCTCTCAATCCCTTCCTCTCCCTCTCAATCCACTCCTCTCCCTCTAATCCTTCCTCTCCCTTTCAATCCCTTCCTCTTCCTCTCAATACCTTCCTCGCCCTCTCAATCCCTTTCACACCCTGTCAATCCCTTCCTCTTCCTCTGAATCCCCTCCTCTTCTTCTCAATCCCTTCCTCTCCCTCTAATCCCTTCCTCTCCCTCTCAATCCCTTCCTCTCCCTGTCAATCCATTCCTCTCCCTCTAAATCCCTTCCTCTCCCTCTCAATCCCTTCCTCTCCCTCTCAATCCCTTCCTCTCCCTCTCAATCCCTTCCTCACCCTCCCAATCACTCCCTCTCCCTCTCAATCCCTTCCTCTCCCTCTAATCCCTTCCTCTCCCTCTCAATCCCTTCCTCTCCCTGTCAATCCATTCCTCTCCCTCTAAATCCCTTCCTCTCCCTCTCAATCCCTTCCTCTCCCTCTCAATCCCTTCCTCTCCCTCTCAATCCCTTCCTCACCCTCCCAATCACTCCCTCTCCCTCTCAATCCCTTCCTCTCACTCTCAATCCCTTCCTCTCCCTCTCAATCCCTTCCTCGCCCTCTCAATCCCTTCCTCTCCCTCTCAATCCCTTCCTTTTCTTCTGAATCCCTTCCTCTCTTTCTCAATCCCTTCCTCTCCCTCTAATCCCTTCGTCTCCCTCTCAATCCCTTCCTCTCCCTCTCAATCCATTCCTCTCCCTCTAAATCCCTTCCTCTCCCTCTCAATCCCTTCCTCTCCCTCTCAATCCCTTTCCCTCCCTCTAATCCCTTCCTCTCTCTCTCAACCCACCCTCTCCCTCTAATCCCCTCCTCTCCCTCTCAATCTCCTCCTCTCCCTCTCAATCCCTTCTTCTCCCTCTCAATCCCGTCCTCTTCCTCTCAATCCGTTTCTCTTTCTCTCAACCCCTTCCACTCCCTCTCAATCCCCTCCTCTCCCTCTAATCCCTTCCTTTTGCTCTCAAACCTTTCCTCTCCCTCTCAATCCCCTCCTATCCCACTCAATCCCTTCCTCACCCTCCCAATCCCTTCCTCGCCCTCTCAATCCCTTCCTCTCCCTCTCAATCCCTTCCTCTTCCTCTGAATCCGTTCCTCTCCTTCTGAATTCCTTCCTCTCCCTCTCAATCCCTTCCTCTCCCTCACAACCCCTTCCTCACCCTCCCAATCACTCCCTCTCCCTCTCAATCCCTTCCTCTCACTCTCAATCCCTTCCTCTCCCTCTCATTCCCTTCCTCACCCTCTGAATCCCTTCCTCTCTTTCTCAATCCCTTCCTCTCCCTCTCAATCCCCTCCTATCCCTCTCAATCCCTTCCTCACCCTCCCAATCCCTTCCTCGCCTTCTCAATCCCTTCCTCTCCCTCTCAATCCCTTCCTCTCCCTCTCAATCCATTCCTCTCCCTCTAAATCCCTTCCTCTCCCTCTCAATCCCTTCCTCTCCCTCTAATCCCTTCCTCTCCCTCTCAATCCCTTCCTCTCCCTCTCAATACATTCCTCTGCCTCTCAATCCCTTCCTCTCCCTCGCATTCCCTTACTCTCGCTCTCAATCCCTTCCCCTCCCTCTCAATCCCTTCCTCTCCCTCACAATCCCTTCCTCACCCTCCCAATCCCTCCCTCTCCCTCTCAATCCCTTCCTCTCACTCTCAATCCCTTCCTCTCCCTCTCAATCCATGCCTCACCCTCCCAATCCCTTCCTCTCCCTCTCAATCCATTCCTCTCCCTCTCAATCCCTTCCTCTCCCTCTCAATCCCTTCCTCTCCCTCTCAATCCACTCCTCTCCCTCTAATCCCTTCCTCTCCCTTTCAATCCCTTCCTCTTCCACTCAATACCTTCCTCGCCCTCTCAATCCCTTTCACTCCCTCTCAATCCCTTCCTCTTCCTCTGAATCCCCTCCTCTTCTTCTCAATCCCTTCCTCTCCCTCTAATCCCTTCCTCTCCCTCTCAATCCCTTCCTCTCCCTGTCAATCCATTCCTCTCCCTCTAAATCCCTTCCTCTCCCTCTCAATCCCTTCCTCTCCCTCTCAATCCCTTCCTCTCCCTCTCAATCCCTTCCTCACCCTCCCAATCACTCCCTCTCCCTCTCAATCCCTTCCTCTCACTCTCAATCCCTTCCTCTCCCTCTCAATCCCTTCCTCGCCCTCTCAATCCCTTCCTCTCCCTCTCAATCCCTTCCTTTTCTTCTGAATCCCTTCCTCTCTTTCTCAATCCCTTCCTCTCCCTCTAATCCCTTCCTCTCCCTCTCAATCCCTTCCTCTCCCTCTCAATCCATTCCTCTCCCTCTAAATCCCTTCCTCTCCCTCTCAATCCCTTCCTCTCCCTCTCAATCCCTTTCCCTCCCTCTAATCCCTTCCTCTCTCTCTCAACCCCCCCCCTCTCCCTCTAATCCCTTCCTCTCCCTCTCAATCTCCTCCTCTCCCTCTCAATCCCTTCCTCTCCCTCTCAATCCCTTCCTCTCCCTCTAATCCCTTCCTCTCTCTCTCAATCCCCCCTCTCCCTCTAATCCCTTCCTCTCCCTCTCAATCTCCTCCTCTGCCTCTCAATCCCTTCTTCTCCCTCTCAATCCCGTCCTCTCCCTCTCAATCCCTTCCTCTTTCTCTCAACCCCTTCGTCTCCCTCTCAATCCCCTCCTCTCCCTCTAATCCCTTCCTCTTCCACTCAACCCTTTCCTCTCCCTCTCAATCCCCTCCTATCCCTCTCAATCCCTTCCTCACCCTCCCAATCCCTTCCTCGCCTTCTCAATCCCTTCCTCTCCCTCTCAATCCCTTCCTCTCCCTCTCAATCCATTCCTCTCCCTCTAAATCCCTTCCTCTCCCTCTCAATCCCTTCCTCTCCCTCTCAATCCCTTCCTCTCCCTCTCAATCCCTTCCTCACCCTCCCAATCACTCCCTCTCCCTCTCAATCCCTTCCTCTCACTCTCAATCCCTTCCTCTCCCTCTCAATCCCTTCCTCGCCCTCTCAATCCCTTCCTCTCCCTCTCAATCCCTTCCTTTTCTTCTGAATCCCTTCCTCTCTTTCTCAATCCCTTCCTCTCCCTCTAATCCCTTCCTCTCCCTCTCAATCCCTTCCTCTCCCTCTCAATCCATTCCTCTCCCTCTAAATCCCTTCCTCTCCCTCTCAATCCCTTCCTCTCCCTCTCAATCCCTTTCCCTCCCTCTAATCCCTTCCTCTCTCTCTCAACCCACCCTCTCCCTCTAATCCCCTCCTCTCCCTCTCAATCTCCTCCTCTCCCTCTCAATCCCTTCTTCTCCCTCTCAATCCCGTCCTCTTCCTCTCAATCCGTTTCTCTTTCTCTCAACCCCTTCCACTCCCTCTCAATCCCCTCCTCTCCCTCTAATCCCTTCCTTTTGCTCTCAAACCTTTCCTCTCCCTCTCAATCCCCTCCTATCCCTCTCAATCCCTTCCTCACCCTCCCAATCCCTTCCTCGCCCTCTCAATCCCTTCCTCTCCCTCTCAATCCCTTCCTCTTCCTCTGAATCCGTTCCTCTCCTTCTGAATTCCTTCCTCTCCCTCTCAATCCCTTCCTCTCCCTCACAACCCCTTCCTCACCCTCCCAATCACTCCCTCTCCCTCTCAATCCCTTCCTCTCACTCTCAATCCCTTCCTCTCCCTCTCATTCCCTTCCTCACCCTCTCAATCCCTTCCTCTCCCTCTCAATCCCTTCCTTTTCCTCTGAATCCCTTCCTCTCTTTCTCAATCCCTTCCTCTCCCTCTAATCCCTTCCTCTCCCTCTCAATCCCTTCCTCTCCCTCTCAATACATTCCTCTGCCTCTCAATCCCTTCCTCTCCCTCGCATTCCCTTACTCTCGCTCTCAATCCCTTCCCCTCCCTCTCAATCCCTTCCTCTCCCTCACAATCCCTTCCTCACCCTCCCAATCCCTCCCTCTCCCTCTCAATCCCTTCCTCTCACTCTCAATCCCTTCCTCTCCCTCTCAATCCATGCCTCACCCTCCCAATCCCTTCCTCTCCCTCTCAATCCATTCCTCTCCCTCTCAATCCCTTCCTCTCCCTCTCAATCCCTTCCTCTCCCTCTCAATCCACTCCTCTCCCTCTAATCCCTTCCTCTCCCTTTCAATCCCTTCCTCTTCCACTCAATACCTTCCTCGCCCTCTCAATCCCTTTCACTCCCTCTCAATCCCTTCCTCTTCCTCTGAATCCCCTCCTCTTCTTCTCAATCCCTTCCTCTCCCTCTAATCCCTTCCTCTCCCTCTCAATCCCTTCCTCTCCCTGTCAATCCATTCCTCTCCCTCTAAATCCCTTCCTCTCCCTCTCAATCCCTTCCTCTCCCTCTCAATCCCTTCCTCTCCCTCTCAATCCCTTCCTCACCCTCCCAATCACTCCCTCTCCCTCTCAATCCCTTCCTCTCACTCTCAATCCCTTCCTCTCCCTCTCAATCCCTTCCTCGCCCTCTCAATCCCTTCCTCTCCCTCTCAATCCCTTCCTTTTCTTCTGAATCCCTTCCTCTCTTTCTCAATCCCTTCCTCTCCCTCTAATCCCTTCCTCTCCCTCTCAATCCCTTCCTCTCCCTCTCAATCCATTCCTCTCCCTCTAAATCCCTTCCTCTCCCTCTCAATCCCTTCCTCTCCCTCTCAATCCCTTTCCCTCCCTCTAATCCCTTCCTCTCTCTCTCAACCCCCCCCTCTCCCTCTAATCCCTTCCTCTCCCTCTCAATCTCCTCCTCTCCCTCTCAATCCCTTCCTCTCCCTCTCAATCCCTTCGTCTCCCTCTAATCCCTTCCTCTCTCTCTCAATCCCCCCTCTCCCTCTAATCCCTTCCTCTCCCTCTCAATCTCCTCCTCTGCCTCTCAATCCCTTCTTCTCCCTCTCAATCCCGTCCTCTCCCTCTCAATCCCTTCCTCTTTCTCTCAACCCCTTCGTCTCCCTCTCAATCCCCTCCTCTCCCTCTAATCCCTTCCTCTTCCACTCAACCCTTTCCTCTCCCTCTCAATCCCCTCCTATCCCTCTCAATCCCTTCCTCACCCTCCCAATCCCTTCCTCGCCTTCTCAATCCCTTCCTCTCCCTCTCAATCCCTTCCTCTCCCTCTCAATCCATTCCTCTCCCTCTAAATCCCTTCCTCTCCCTCTCAATCCCTTCCTCTCCCTCTCAATCCCTTCCTCTCCCTCTAATCCCTTCCTCTCTCTCTCAATCCCCCCTCTCCCTCTAATCCCTTCCTCTCCCTCTCAATCTCCTCCTCTCCCTCTCAATCCCTTCCTCTCCCTCTCAATCCCTTCCTCTCCCTCTAACCCCTTCCTCTTCCTCTCAACCCCTTCCTCTCCCTCTCAATCCCCTCCTATCCCTCGCAATCCCTTCCACCCCCTCTCAATCCCTTCCTCTCCCTCTCAATCCTTACTTCTCTCTCTCAATCCCTTCCTCACCCTCCCAATTCCTTCCTCTCCCTCTCAATCCCTTCCTCACCCTCCCAATTCCTTCCTCTCCCTCTCAATCCATTCCTCTCCCTCTCAATCCCTTCCTCTCCCACTCAATCCCCTCCTCTCCCTCTAATCCCTTCCTCTTCCTCTCAACCACTTCCTCTACCTCTCAATCCCCTCCTATCCCTCACAATCCCTTCCTCGCCCTCCCAATTCCTTCCTCTCCCTCTCAATCCATTCCTCTCCCTCTCAATCCCTTCCTCTCCCACTCAATCCCCTCCTCTCCCTCTAATCCCTTCCTCTTCCTCTCAACCCCTTCCTCTCCCTCTCAATCCCCTCCTATCCCTCACAATCCCTTCCTCGCCCTCCCAATCCCTTCCTCTCCCTCTCAATCCCTTACTCTCGCTCTCAATCCCTTCCCCTCCCTCTCAATCCCTTCCTCTCCCTCACAATCCCTTCCTCACCCTCCCAATCCCTCCCTCTCCCTCTCAATCCCTTCCTCTCACTCTCAATCCCTTCCTCTCCCTCTCAATCCCTGCCTCACCCTCCCAATCCCTTCCTCTCAATCCATTCCTCTCCCTCTCAATCCCTTCCTCTCCCTCTCAATCCCTTCCTCTCCCTCTCAATCCACTCCTCTCCCTCTAATCCCTTCCTCTCCCTTTCAATCCCTTCCTCTTCCTCTCAATACCTTCCTCGCCCTCTCAATCCCTTTCACTCCCTCTCAATCCCTTCCTCGTCCTCTGAATCCCCTCCTCTTCTTCTCAATCCCTTCCTCTCCCTCTAATCCCTTCCTCTCCCTCTCAATCCCTTCCTTTCCCTGTCAATCCATTCCTCTCCCTCTAAATCCCTTCCTCTCAATCCATTCCTCTCCCTCTCAATCCCTTCCTCTCCCTCTCAATCCCTTCCTCACCCTCCCAATCACTCCCTCTCCCTCTCAATCCCTTCCTCTCACTCTCAATCCCTTCCTCTCCCTCTCAATCCCTTCCTCGCCCTCTCAATCCCTTCCTCTCCCTCTCAATCCCTTCCTTTTCTTCTGAATCCCTTCCTCTCCCTCTCAATCCCTTCCTCTCCCTCTCAATCCATTCCTCTCCCTCTAAATCCCTTCCTCTCCCTCTCAATCCCTTCCTCTCCCTCTCAATCCCTTTCCCTCCCTCTAATCCCTTCCTCTCTCTCTCAACCCCCCCCCCCCTCTCCCTCTAATCCCTTCCTCTCCCTCTCAATCTCCTCCTCTCCCTCTCAATCCCTTCTTCTCCCTCTCAATCCCGTCCTCTTCCTCTCAATCCGTTTCTCTTTCTCTCAACCCCTTCCACTCCCTCTCAATCCCCTCCTCTCCCACTAATCCCTTCCTCTTCCTCGCAAAACTTTCCTCTCCCTCTCAATCCCCTCCTATCCCTCTCAATCCCTTCCTCACCCTCCCAATCCCTTCCTCGCCCTCTCAATCCCTTCCTCTCCCTCTCAATCCCTTCCTCTTCCTCTGAATCCGCTCCTCTCCTTCTCAATCCCTTCCTCTCCCTCTTAATCCCTTCCTCTCCCTCTCAATCCCTTCCTCACCCTCCCAATCACTCCCTCTCCCTCTCAATCCCTTCCTCTCACTCTCAATCCCTTCCTCTCCCTCTCAATCCCTTCCTCGCCCTCTCAATCCCTTCCTCTCCCTCTCAATCCCTTCCTTTTCCTCTGAATCCCTTCCTCTCTTTCTCAATCCCTTCCTCTCCCTCTAATCCCTTCTTCTTCCTCTCAACCCATTCCTCTCCCTCTCAATCCCCTCCTATCCCTCACAATCCCTTCCTCACCCTCCCAATCCCTTCCTCTCCCTCTCAATCCATTCCTCTGCCTCTCAATCCCTTCCTCTCCCTTGCATTCCCTTACTCTCGCTCTCAATCCCTTCCCCTCCCTCTCAATCCCTTCCTCTCCCTCACAATCCCTTCCTCACCCTCCCAATCCCTCCCTCTGCCTCTCAATCCCTTCCTCTCACTCTCAATCCATTCCTCTCCCTCTCAATCCCTGCCTCACCCTCCCAATCCCTTCCTCTCCCTCTCAATCCATTCCACTCCCTCTCAATCCCTTCCTCTCCCTCTCAATCCCTTCCTCTCCCTCTCAATCCACTCCTCTCCCTCTAATCCTTCCTCTCCCTTTCAATCCCTTCCTCTTCCTCTCAATACCTTCCTCGCCCTCTCAATCCCTTTCACACCCTCTCAATCCCTTCCTCTTCCTCTGAATCCCCTCCTCTTCTTCTCAATCCCTTCCTCTCCCTCTAATCCCTTCCTCTCCCTCTCAATCCCTTCCTCTCCCTGTCAATCCATTCCTCTCCCTCTAAATCCCTTCCTCTCCCTCTCAATCCCTTCCTCTCCCTCTCAATCCCTTCCTCTCCCTCTCAATCCCTTCCTCACCCTCCCAATCACTCCCTCTCCCTCTCAATCCCTTCCTCTCACTCTCAATCCCTTCCTCTCCCTCTCAATCCCTTCCTCGCCCTCTCAATCCCTTCCTCTCCCTCTCAATCCCTTCCTTTACTTCTGAATCCCCTCCTCTTCTTCTCAATCCCTTCCTCTCCCTCTAATCCCTTCCTCTCCCTCTCAATCCCTTCCTCTCCCTGTCAATCCATTCCTCTCCCTCTAAATCCCTTCCTCTCCCTCTCAATCCCTTCCTCTCCCTCTCAATCCCTTCCTCTCCCTCTCAATCCCTTCCTCACCCTCCAATCACTCCCTCTCCCCTCTCAATCCCTTCCTCTCACTCTCAATCCCTTCCTCTCCCTCTCAATCCCTTCCTCGCCCTCTCAATCCCTTCCTCTCCCTCTCAATCCCTTCCTTTTCTTCTGAATCCCTTCCTCTCTTTCTCAATCCCTTCCTCTCCCTCTAATCCCTTCCTCTCCCTCTCAATCCCTTCCTCTCCCTCTCAATCCATTCCTCTCCCTCTAAATCCCTTCCTCTCCCTCTCAATCCCTTCCTCTCCCTCTCATTCCCTTTCCCTCCCTCTAATCCCTTCCTCTCTCTCTCAACCCACCCTCTCCCTCTAATCCCCTCCTCTCCCTCTCAATCTCCTCCTCACCCTCCCAATCCCTTCCTCGCCCTCTCAATCCCTTCCTCTCCCTCTCAATCCCTTCCTCTTCCTCTGAATCCGTTCCTCTCCTTCTGAATCCCTTCCTCTCCCTCTCAATCCCTTCCTCTCCCTCACAACCCCTTCCTCACCCTCCCAATCACTCCCTCTCCCTCTCAATCCCTTCCTCTCACTCTCAATCCCTTCCTCTCCCTCTCATTCCCTTCCTCACCCTCTCAATCCCTTCCTCTCCCTCTCAATCCCTTCCTTTTCCTCTGAATCCCTTCCTCTCTTTCTCAATCCCTTCCTCTCCCTCTAATCCCTTCCTCTCCCTCTCAATCCCTTCCTCTCCCTCTCAATACATTCCTCTGCCTCTCAATCCCTTCCTCTCCCTCGCATTCCCTTACTCTCGCTCTCAATCCCTTCCCCTCCCTCTCAATCCCTTCCTCTCCCTCACAATCCCTTCCTCACCCTCCCAATCCCTCCCTCTCCTCTCAATCCCTTCCTCTCACTCTCAATCCCTTCCTCTCCCTCTCAATCCATGCCTCACCCTCCCAATCCCTTCCTCTCCCTCTCAATCCATTCCTCTCCCTCTCAATCCCTTCCTCTCCCTCTCAATCCCTTCCTCTCCCTCTCAATCCACTCCTCTCCCTCTAATCCCTTCCTCTCCCTTTCAATCCCTTCCTCTTCCACTCAATACCTTCCTCGCCCTCTCAATCCCTTTCACTCCCTCTCAATCCCTTCCTCTTCCTCTGAATCCCCTCCTCTTCTTCTCAATCCCTTCCTCTCCCTCTAATCCCTTCCTCTCCCTCTCAATCCCTTCCTCTCCCTGTCAATCCATTCCTCTCCCTCTAAATCCCTTCCTCTCCCTCTCAATCCCTTCCTCTCCCTCTCAATCCCTTCCTCTCCCTCTCAATCCCTTCCTCACCCTCCCAATCACTCCCTCTCCCTCTCAATCCCTTCCTCTCACTCTCAATCCCTTCCTCTCCCTCTCAATCCCTTCCTCGCCCTCTCAATCCCTTCCTCTCCCTCTCAATCCCTTCCTTTTCTTCTGAATCCCTTCCTCTCTTTCTCAATCCCTTCCTCTCCCTCTAATCCCTTCCTCTCCCTCTCAATCCCTTCCTCTCCCTCTCAATCCATTCCTCTCCCTCTAAATCCCTTCCTCTCCCTCTCAATCCCTTCCTCTCCCTCTCAATCCCTTTCCCTCCCTCTAATCCCTTCCTCTCTCTCTCAACCCCCCCCTCTCCCTCTAATCCCTTCCTCTCCCTCTCAATCTCCTCCTCTCCCTCTCAATCCCTTCCTCTCCCTCTCAATCCCTTCCTCTCCCTCTAATCCCTTCCTCTCTCTCTCAATCCCCCCTCTCCCTCTAATCCCTTCCTCTCCCTCTCAATCTCCTCCTCTGCCTCTCAATCCCTTCCTCTCCCTCTCAATCCCTTCCTCACCCTCCCAATCACTCCCTCTCCCTCTCAATCCCTTCCTCTCACTCTCAATCCCTTCCTCTCCCTCTCAATCCCTTCCTCGCCCTCTCAATCCCTTCCTCTCCCTCTCAATCCCTTCCTTTTCTTCTGAATCCCTTCCTCTCTTTCTCAATCCCTTCCTCTCCCTCTAATCCCTTCCTCTCCCTCTCAATCCCTTCCTCTCCCTCTCAATCCATTCCTCTCCCTCTAAATCCCTTCCTCTCCCTCTCAATCCCTTCCTCTCCCTCTCATTCCCTTTCCCTCCCTCTAATCCCTTCCTCTCTCTCTCAACCCACCCTCTCCCTCTAATCCCCTCCTCTCCCTCTCAATCTCCTCCTCTCCCTCTCAATCCCTTCTTCTCCCTCTCAATCCCGTCCTCTTCCTCTCAATCCGTTTCTCTTTCTCTCAACCCCTTCCACTCCCTCTCAATCCCCTCCTCTCCCTCTAATCCCTTCCTTTTGCTCTCAAACCTTTCCTCTCCCTCTCAATCCCCTCCTATCCCTCTCAATCCCTTCCTCACCCTCCCAATCCCTTCCTCGCCCTCTCAATCCCTTCCTCTCCCTCTCAATCCCTTCCTCTTCCTCTGAATCCGTTCCTCTCCTTCTGAATCCCTTCCTCTCCCTCTCAATCCCTTCCTCTCCCTCACAACCCCTTCCTCACCCTCCCAATCACTCCCTCTCCCTCTCAATCCCTTCCTCTCACTCTCAATCCCTTCCTCTCCCTCTCATTCCCTTCCTCACCCTCTCAATCCCTTCCTCTCCCTCTCAATCCCTTCCTTTTCCTCTGAATCCCTTCCTCTCTTTCTCAATCCCTTCCTCTCCCTCTAATCCCTTCCTCTCCCTCTCAATCCCTTCCTCTCCCTCTCAATACATTCCTCTGCCTCTCAATCCCTTCCTCTCCCTCGCATTCCCTTACTCTCGCTCTCAATCCCTTCCCCTCCCTCTCAATCCCTTCCTCTCCCTCACAATCCCTTCCTCACCCTCCCAATCCCTCCCTCTCCCTCTCAATCCCTTCCTCTCACTCTCAATCCCTTCCTCTCCCTCTCAATCCATGCCTCACCCTCCCAATCCCTTCCTCTCCCTCTCAATCCATTCCTCTCCCTCTCAATCCCTTCCTCTCCCTCTCAATCCCTTCCTCTCCCTCTCAATCCACTCCTCTCCCTCTAATCCCTTCCTCTCCCTTTCAATCCCTTCCTCTTCCACTCAATACCTTCCTCGCCCTCTCAATCCCTTTCACTCCCTCTCAATCCCTTCCTCTTCCTCTGAATCCCCTCCTCTTCTTCTCAATCCCTTCCTCTCCCTCTAATCCCTTCCTCTCCCTCTCAATCCCTTCCTCTCCCTGTCAATCCATTCCTCTCCCTCTAAATCCCTTCCTCTCCCTCTCAATCCCTTCCTCTCCCTCTCAATCCCTTCCTCTCCCTCTCAATCCCTTCCTCACCCTCACAATCACTCCCTCTCCCTCTCAATCCCTTCCTCTCACTCT
The DNA here is from genome assembly GCF_047496885.1 of Scyliorhinus torazame. Taxonomy (NCBI): domain Eukaryota; kingdom Metazoa; phylum Chordata; class Chondrichthyes; order Carcharhiniformes; family Scyliorhinidae; genus Scyliorhinus; species Scyliorhinus torazame. The sequence continues at coordinate 300,523,640 of NC_092710.1, forward strand.
CAATCCCTTCCTCTCCCTCTCAATCCCTTCCTCGCCCTCTCAATCCCTTCCTCTCCCTCTCAATCCCTTCCTTTTCTTCTGAATCCCTTCCTCTCTTTCTCAATCCCTTCCTCTCCCTCTAATCCCTTCCTCTCCCTCTCAATCCCTTCCTCTCCCTCTCAATCCATTCCTCTCCCTCTAAATCCCTTCCTCTCCCTCTCAATCCCTTCCTCTCCCTCTCAATCCCTTTCCCTCCCTCTAATCCCTTCCTCTCTCTCTCAACCCCCCCCTCTCCCTCTAATCCCTTCCTCTCCCTCTCAATCTCCTCCTCTCCCTCTCAATCCCTTCCTCTCCCTCTCAATCCCTTCCTCTCCCTCTAATCCCTTCCTCTCTCTCTCAATCCCCCCTCTCCCTCTAATCCCTTCCTCTCCCTCTCAATCTCCTCCTCTGCCTCTCAATCCCTTCTTCTCCCTCTCAATCCCGTCCTCTCCCTCTCAATCCCTTCCTCTTTCTCTCAACCCCTTCCTCTCCCTCTCAATCCCCTCCTCTCCCTCTAATCCCTTCCTCTTCCACTCAACCCTTTCCTCTCCCTCTCAATCCCCTCCTATCCCTCTCAATCCCTTCCTCACCCTCCCAATCCCTTCCTCGCCTTCTCAATCCCTTCCTCTCCCTCTCAATCCCTTCCTCTCCCTCTCAATCCATTCCTCTCCCTCTAAATCCCTTCCTCTCCCTCTCAATCCCTTCCTCTCCCTCTCAATCCCTTCCTCTCCCTCTAATCCCTTCCTCTCTCTCTCAATCCCCCCTCTCCCTCTAATCCCTTCCTCTCCCTCTCAATCTCCTCCTCTCCCTCTCAATCCCTTCCTCTCCCTCTCAATCCCTTCCTCTCCCTCTAACCCCTTCCTCTTCCTCTCAACCCCTTCTTCTCCCTCTCAATCCCCTCCTATCCCTCGCAATCCCTTCCACCCCCTCTCAATCCCTTCCTCTCCCTCTCAATCCTTACTTCTCTCTCTCAATCCCTTCCTCACCCTCCCAATTCCTTCCTCTCCCTCTCAATCCCTTCCTCACCCTCCCAATTCCTTCCTCTCCCTCTCAATCCATTCCTCTCCCTCTCAATCCCTTCCTCTCCCACTCAATCCCCTCCTCTCCCTCTAATCCCTTCCTCTTACTCTCAACCACTTCCTCTACCTCTCAATCCCCTCCTATCCCTCACAATCCCTTCCTCGCCCTCCCAATTCCTTCCTCTCCCTCTCAATCCATTCCTCTCCCTCTCAATCCCTTCCTCTCCCACTCAATCCCCTCCTCTCCCTCTAATCGCTTCCTCTTCCTCTCAACCCCTTCCTCTCCCTCTCAATCCCCTCCTATCCCTCACAATCCCTTCCTCGCCCTCCCAATCCCTTCCTCTCCCTCTCAATCCCTTACTCTCGCTCTCAATCCCTTCCCCTCCCTCTCAATCCCTTCCTCTCCCTCACAATCCCTTCCTCACCCTCCCAATCCCTCCCTCTCCCTCTCAATCCCTTCCTCTCACTCTCAATCCCTTCCTCTCCCTCTCAATCCCTGCCTCACCCTCCCAATCCCTTCCTCTCAATCCATTCCTCTCCCTCTCAATCCCTTCCTCTCCCTCTCAATCCCTTCCTCTCCCTCTCAATCCACTCCTCTCCCTCTAATCCCTTCCTCTCCCTTTCAATCCCTTCCTCTTCCTCTCAATACCTTCCTCGCCCTCTCAATCCCTTTCACTCCCTCTCAATCCCTTCCTCGTCCTCTGAATCCCCTCCTCTTCTTCTCAATCCCTTCCTCTCCCTCAAATCCCTTCCTCTCCCTCTCAATCCCTTCCTTTCCCTGTCAATCCATTCCTCTCCCTCTAAATCCCTTCCTCTCCCTCTCAATCCATTCCTCTCCCTCTCAATCCCTTCCTCTCCCTCTCAATCCCTTCCTCACCCTCCCAATCACTCCCTCTCCCTCTCAATCCCTTCCTCTCACTCTCAATCCCTTCCTCTCCCTCTCAATCCCTTCCTCGCCCTCTCAATCCCTTCCTCTCCCTCTCAATCCCTTCCTTTTCTTCTGAATCCCTTCCTCTCCCTCTCAATCCCTTCCTCTCCCTCTCAATCCATTCCTCTCCCTCTAAATCCCTTCCTCTCCCTCTCAATCCCTTCCTCTCCCTCTCAATCCCTTTCCCTCCCTCTAATCCCTTCCTCTCTCTCTCAACCCCCCCCCCCTCTCGCTCTAATCCCTTCCTCTCCCTCTCAATCTCCTCCTCTCCCTCTCAATCCCTTCTTCTCCCTCTCAATCCCGTCCTCTTCCTCTCAATCCGTTTCTCTTTCTCTCAACCCCTTCCACTCCCTCTCAATCCCCTCCTCTCCCACTAATCCCTTCCTCTTCCTCGCAAAACTTTCCTCTCCCTCTCAATCCCCTCCTATCCCTCTCAATCCCTTCCTCACCCTCCCAATCCCTTCCTCACCCTCTCAATCCCTTCCTCTCCCTCTCAATCCCTTCCTCTTCCTCTGAATCCGCTCCTCTCCTTCTCAATCCCTTCCTCTCCCTCTCAATCCCTTCCTCTCCCTCTCAATCCCTTCCTCACCCTCCCAATCACTCCCTCTCCCTCTCAATCCCTTCCTCTCACTCTCAATCCCTTCCTCTCCCTCTCAATCCCTTCCTCGCCCTCTCAATCCCTTCCTCTCCCTCTCAATCCCTTCCTTTTCCTCTGAATCCCTTCCTCTCTTTCTCAATCCCTTCCTCTCCCTCTAATCCCTTCTTCTTCCTCTCAACCCATTCCTCTCCCTCTCAATCCCCTCCTATCCCTCACAATCCCTTCCTCACCCTCCCAATCCCTTCCTCTCCCTCTCAATCCATTCCTCTGCCTCTCAATCCCTTCCTCTCCCTTGCATTCCCTTACTCTCGCTCTCAATCCCTTCCCCTCCCTCTCAATCCCTTCCTCTCCCTCACAATCCCTTCCTCACCCTCCCAATCCCTCCCTCTGCCTCTCAATCCCTTCCTCTCACTCTCAATCCATTCCTCTCCCTCTCAATCCCTGCCTCACCCTCCCAATCCCTTCCTCTCCCTCTCAATCCATTCCACTCCCTCTCAATCCCTTCCTCTCCCTCTCAATCCCTTCCTCTCCCTCTCAATCCACTCCTCTCCCTCTAATCCTTCCTCTCCCTTTCAATCCCTTCCTCTTCCTCTCAATACCTTCCTCGCCCTCTCAATCCCTTTCACTCCCTCTCAATCCCTTCCTCTTCCTCTGAATCCCCTCCTCTTCTTCTCAATCCCTTCCTCTCCCTCTAATCCCTTCCTCTCCCTCTCAATCCCTTCCTCTCCCTGTCAATCCATTCCTCTCCCTCTAAATCCCTTCCTCTCCCTCTCAATCCCTTCCTCTCCCTCTCAATCCCTTCCTCTCCCTCTCAATCCCTTCCTCACCCTCCCAATCACTCCCTCTCCCTCTCAATCCCTTCCTCTCACTCTCAATCCCTTCCTCTCCCTCTCAATCCCTTCCTCGCCCTCTCAATCCCTTCCTCTCCCTCTCAATCCCTTCCTTTACTTCTGAATCCCCTCCTCTTCTTCTCAATCCCTTCCTCTCCCTCTAATCCCTTCCTCTCCCTCTCAATCCCTTCCTCTCCCTGTCAATCCATTCCTCTCCCTCTAAATCCCTTCCTCTCCCTCTCAATCCCTTCCTCTCCCTCTCAATCCCTTCCTCTCCCTCTCAATCCCTTCCTCACCCTCCCAATCACTCCCTCTCCCTCTCAATCCCTTCCTCTCACTCTCAATCCCTTCCTCTCCCTCTCAATCCCTTCCTCGCCCTCTCAATCCCTTCCTCTCCCTCTCAATCCCTTCCTTTTCTTCTGAATCCCTTCCTCTCTTTCTCAATCCCTTCCTCTCCCTCTAATCCCTTCCTCTCCCTCTCAATCCCTTCCTCTCCCTCTCAATCCATTCCTCTCCCTCTAAATCCCTTCCTCTCCCTCTCAATCCCTTCCTCTCCCTCTCAATCCCTTTCCCTCCCTCTAATCCCTTCCTCTCTCTCTCAACCCACCCTCTCCCTCTAATCCCCTCCTCTCCCTCTCAATCTCCTCCTCTCCCTCTCAATCCCTTCTTCTCCCTCTCAATCCCGTCCTCTTCCTCTCAATCCGTTTCTCTTTCTCTCAACCCCTTCCACTCCCTCTCAATCCCCTCCTCTCCCTCTAATCCCTTCCTTTTGCTCTCAAACCTTTCCTCTCCCTCTCAATCCCCTCCTATCCCTCTCAATCCCTTCCTCACCCTCCCAATCCCTTCCTCGCCCTCTCAATCCCTTCCTCTCCCTCTCAATCCCTTCCTCTTCCTCTGAATCCGTTCCTCTCCTTCTGAATCCCTTCCTCTCCCTCTCAATCCCTTCCTCTCCCTCACAACCCCTTCCTCACCCTCCCAATCACTCCCTCTCCCTCTCAATCCCTTCCTCTCACTCTCAATCCCTTCCTCTCCCTCTCATTCCCTTCCTCGCCCTCTCAATCCCTTCCTCTCCCTCTCAATCCCTTCCTTTTCCTCTGAATCCCTTCCTCTCTTTCTCAATCCCTTCCTCTCCCTCTAATCCCTTCCTCTCCCTCTCAATCCCTTCCTCTCCCTCTCAATACATTCCTCTGCCTCTCAATCCCTTCCTCTCCCTCGCATTCCCTTACTCTCGCTCTCAATCCCTTCCCCTCCCTCTCAATCCCTTCCTCTCCCTCACAATCCCTTCCTCACCCTCCCACTCCCTCCCTCTCCCTCTCAATCCCTTCCTCTCACTCTCAATCCCTTCCTCTCCCTCTCAATCCATGCCTCACCCTCCCAATCCCTTCCTCTCCCTCTCAATCCATTCCTCTCCCTCTCAATCCCTTCCTCTCCCTCTCAATCCCTTCCTCTCCCTCTCAATCCACTCCTCTCCCTCTAATCCCTTCCTCTCCCTTTCAATCCCTTCCTCTTCCACTCAATACCTTCCTCGCCCTCTCAATCCCTTTCACTCCCTCTCAATCCCTTCCTCTTCCTCTGAATCCCCTCCTCTTCTTCTCAATCCCTTCCTCTCCCTCTAATCCCTTCCTCTCCCTCTCAATCCCTTCCTCTCCCTGTCAATCCATTCCTCTCCCTCTAAATCCCTTCCTCTCCCTCTCAATCCCTTCCTCTCCCTCTCAATCCCTTCCTCTCCCTCTCAATCCCTTCCTCACCCTCCCAATCACTCCCTCTCCCTCTCAATCCCTTCCTCTCACTCTCAATCCCTTCCTCTCCCTCTCAATCCCTTCCTCGCCCTCTCAATCCCTTCCTCTCCCTCTCAATCCCTTCCTTTTCTTCTGAATCCCTTCCTCTCTTTCTCAATCCCTTCCTCTCCCTCTAATCCCTTCCTCTCCCTCTCAATCCCTTCCTCTCCCTCTCAATCCATTCCTCTCCCTCTAAATCCCTTCCTCTCCCTCTCAATCCCTTCCTCTCCCTCTCAATCCCTTTCCCTCCCTCTAATCCCTTCCTCTCTCTCTCAACCCCCCCCTCTCCCTCTAATCCCTTCCTCTCCCTCTCAATCTCCTCCTCTCCCTCTCAATCCCTTCCTCTCCCTCTCAATCCCTTCCTCTCCCTCTAATCCCTTCCTCTCTCTCTCAATCCCCCCTCTCCCTCTAATCCCTTCCTCTCCCTCTCAATCTCCTCCTCTGCCTCTCAATCCCTTCTTCTCCCTCTCAATCCCGTCCTCTCCCTCTCAATCCCTTCCTCTTTCTCTCAACCCCTTCCTCTCCCTCTCAATCCCCTCCTCTCCCTCTAATCCCTTCCTCTTCCACTCAACCCTTTCCTCTCCCTCTCAATCCCCTCCTATCCCTCTCAATCCCTTCCTCACCCTCCCAATCCCTTCCTCGCCTTCTCAATCCCTTCCTCTCCCTCTCAATCCCTTCCTCTCCCTCTCAATCCATTCCTCTCCCTCTAAATCCCTTCCTCTCCCTCTCAATCCCTTCCTCTCCCTCTCAATCCCTTCCTCTCCCTCTAATCCCTTCCTCTCTCTCTCAATCCCCCCTCTCCCTCTAATCCCTTCCTCTCCCTCTCAATCTCCTCCTCTCCCTCTCAATCCCTTCCTCTCCCTCTCAATCCCTTCCTCTCCCTCTAACCCCTTCCTCTTCCTCTCAACCCTTTCCTCTCCCTCTCAATCCCCTCCTATCCCTCGCAATCCCTTCCTCACCCACCCAATCCCTTCCTCTCCCTCTCAATCCATACTTCTGCCTCTCAATCCCTTCCTCTCCCTCGTAATCCCTTCCTCTCCCTGTCAATCCCTTCCTCTCCCTCTCAATCCCTTTCTCTCCCTTCCAATCCCTTACTCTCCCTCTCAATCCCTTCCTCACCCTCCCAATCCCGTCCTCTCCCTCTGAATCCATTCCTCTCCCTCTCAATCCCTTCCTCTCCCTCTCAATCCCTTCCTCTCCCTCTCAATCCACTCCTCTCCCTCTAATCCCTTCCACTCCCTCTCAATCCCTTCCTCTCCCTCTCAATCCTTTCTTCTCTCTCTCAATCCCCTCCTCTCCCTCTCAATCCCTTCCTCTCCTTCTTAATCCCTTCCTCTTCATCTCAACGCATTCCTCTCTCTCTCAATTCCCTGCTCTCCCTTTCCATCCCTTCCTCTTCCTCACAATCCCTTCCCCTCCCTCTCAATCCCTTCCACTCCCTCTCAATCCCTTCCTCTTCATCAGAATCCCTTCCTCTCCTTCTCAATCCCTTCCTCTCCCTCTAATCCCTTCCTCTCCCTCTCAATCCCTTCCTCTCCCTCTCAATCCATTCCTCTCCCTCAAAATCCCTTCCTCTCCCTCTCAATCCCTTCCTCTCCCTCTCAATCCCTTCCTCTCCCTCTAATCCCTTCCTCTCTCGCTCAATCCCCCCTCTCCCTCTAATCCCTTCCTTTCCCTCTCAATCTCCTCCTCTCCCTCTCAATCCCTTCCTCTCCCTCTCAATCCCTTCCTCTCCCTCTCAATCCCTTCCTCTTCCTCTCAACCCCTTCCTCTCCCTCTCAATCCCCTCCTCTCCCTCTAATCGCTTCCTCTTCCTCTCAACCCCTTCCTCTCCCTATCAATCCCCTCCTATCCCTCTCAATCCCTTCCTCTCCCTCTCAAACCCTTCCTCTCCCTTTCAATCCCTTCCTCTCCCTCTCAATCCCTTCCTCACCCTCCCAATCCCTTCCTCTCCCTCTCAATCCATTCCTCTCCCTCTCAATCCCTTCCTCTCCCTCTCAATCCCTTCCCCTCCCTTTCAATCCCTTTCTCTCCCTCTCAATCCCTTCCTCACCCTCCCAATCCCTTCCTCTCTCTCTCAATCCATTCCTCTCCCTCTCAATCCCTTCCTCTCCCTCTCAATCCCCTCCTCTCCCTCTCAAACCCTTCCTCTCCCTCTCAATCCCTTCCTCTCCCTCTCAATCCCTTCCTCACCCTCCCAATCCCTTCCTCTCCCTCTCAATCCATTCCTCTCCCTCTCAATCCCTTCCTCTCCCTCTCAATCCCTTCCCCTCCCTCTCAATCCCTTGCTCGCCCTCTCAATTCCTTCCTCACCCTCCCGATCCCTTCCTCTCCCTCTCAATCCATTCCTCTCCCTCTCAATGCCTTCCTCTCCCTCTCAATCCCCTTCTCTCCCTCTAATCCCTTCGTCTTCCTCTCAACCCCTTCCTCTCCCTCCCAATCCCTTCCTCTCCCTCTCAATCCATTCCTCTGCCTCTCAATCCCTTCCTCTCCCTCGCAATCCGTTCCTCTCCCTCTCAATCCCATCCTCTCCCTCTCAATCCCTTCCCCTCCCTCTCAATCCCTTCTTCTCCCTCTCAATCCCTTCCTCACCCTCCCAATCCCTCCCTCTCCCTCTCAAACCCTTCCTCTCCCTCTCACTCCCTTCCCATCCCTCTCAATCCCTTCCTCACCCTCCCAATCCCTTCCTCTCCCTCTCAATCCATTCCTCTCCCTCTCAATCCCTTCCTCTCCCTCTCAATCCCTTCCTATCCCTCTCAATCCACTCCTCTCCCTCTCAATCCCTTCCTCTCCCTCGCAATCCGTTCCTCTCCCTCTCAATCCCTTCCTCTCCCTCTCAATCCCTTCCCCTCCCTCTCAATCCCTTCTTCTCCCTCTCAATCCCTTCCTCACCCTCCCAATCCCTCCCTCTCCCTCTCAATCCCTTCCTCTCCCTCTCAATCCCTTCCCATCCCTCTCAATCCCTTCCTCACCCTCCCAATCCCTTCCACTCCCTCTCAATCCCCTCCTCTCCCTCTCAATCCCTTCCTCTCCCTCTCAATCCCTTCCTCTTCATCTCAACCCATTCCTCTCTCTCTCAATTCCCTCCTCTCCCTTTCAATCCCTTCCTCTTCCTCTCAATACCTTCCTCGCCCTCTCAATCCCTTCCACTCCCTCTCAATCACTTCCTCTTCCTCTGAATCACTTCCTCTCCTTCTCAATCCCTTCCTCACCCTCTAATCCCTTCCTCTCCCTCTAAATCCCTTCCACTCCCTCTCAATCCCTTCCTCTCCCTCTCAATCCCCCCTCTCCCTCTAATCCATTCCTCTCCCTCTCAATCTCCTCCTCTCCCTCTCAATCCCTTCCTCTCCCTCTCAATCCCTTCCTCTCCCTCTCAATCCCTTCCTCTTCCTCTCAATCCCTTCATCTCGCTCTCAATCCCCTCCTCTCCCTCTAATCCCCTCCTCTTCCTCTCAACCCCTTCCTCTCCCTCTCAATCCCTTCCTCCCCCTCTCAATCCCTTCCTCTCCCTCTCGATCCCTTCCTCTCCCTCTCAATCCCTTCCTCTCCCTCTCAATCCTTTCCTCTCCCTCTCAATCCCTTCCTCTCCCTCTCAATCCCCTCCTCTCCCTCTCAATCCCCTCCTCTCCCTCTCAAACCTTTCCTCTCCCTCTCAATCCCTTCCTCTCCCTCTCAATCCTTTCCTTTTCCTCTCAATCCCTTCCTCTCCCTCTCAATCCTTTCCTCTACCTCTCAATCCCTTCATCTCCCTCTCAAACCCTTCCTCTCCATCCCTTCCTCTCTCGCTCAATCCCTTCCTCTCCCTCTCAATCCCCTCCTCTCCCTCCCAATCCCTTCCTCTCCCACTCAAACCTTTCCTCCCCCTCTCAATCCCTTCCTCTCCCTCTCAATCCCTTCCTCTCCCTCTCAACCCTTTCCTCTCCCTCTCAATCCCTTCCTCTCCCTCTCACTCCCTTCCTCTCAATCCCTTCCTCTTCCTCTTAATCCCATCCTCCTTCTCTCAATCCCTTCCCTTCCCTCTCGATCCTTTCCTCTCCCTCTCAATCCCTTCCTCTCCCTCTCAATCCCTTCCTCTCCCTCTCAACCCTTCCTCTCCCTCTCAATCCCCTCCTCTCCCTCTCAGTCCCTTCCTCTCCTTCTCAATCCCTTCCTCTCCCTCTCAATCCCTTCCTCTCCCTCTCAATCTCCTCCTCTCCCTCTCAATCCCCTCCTCTCCCTCTCAATCCCTTCCTCTCCCTCTCATACCATTCCTCTCCCTCTCAATCCCCTCCTCTCCCTCTCAATCCCTTCCTCTCCTTCTCAATCCCTTCCTCTCCCTCTCAATCCCTTCCTCTCCCTCTCAATCTCCTCCTCTCCCTCTCAATCCCCTCCTCTCCCTCTCAATCCCTTCCTCTCCCTCTCAAACCGTTCCTCTCCCTCTCAATCCCCTCCTCTCCCTCTCAATCCCTTCCTCTCCCTCTCAATCCCTTCCTCTCCCTCTCAATCCCTTCCTCTCCCTCTCAAACCCCTCCCCTCCCTCTCAATCCCTTCCTCTCCCTCTAATCCCTTCCTCTCTCGCTCAATCCCCCCTCTCCCTCTAATCCCTTCCTCTCCCTCTCAATCCCTTCCTCTCCCTCTCAAACCGTTCCTCTCCCTCTCAATCCCCTCCTCTCCCTCTCAATCTCCTCCTCTCCCTCTCAATCCCCTCCTCTCCCTCTCAATCCCTTCCTCTCCCTCTCAATCCCTTCCTCTCCCTCTCAATCCCTTCCCCTCCCTCTCAATCCCTTCATCTCGCTCTCAATCCCTTCCTCACCCGCCCAATCCCTTCCTCTCCCTCTCAATCCCTTCCTCTCCCTCTCAATCCCTTCCTCCCCCTCTCAATCCCTTCCTCTCCCTCTCGATCCCTTCCTCTCCCTCTCAATCCCTTCCTCTCCCTCTCAATCCTTTCCTCTCCCTCTCAATCCCTTCCTCTCCCTCTCAATCTCCTCCTCTCCCTCTCAATCCCCTCCTCTCCCTCTCAAACCTTTCCTCTCCCTCTCAATCCCTTCCTCTCCCTCTCAATCCTTTCCTTTTCCTCTCAATCCCTTCCTCTCCCTCTCAATCCTTTCCTCTACCTCTCAATCCCTTCATCTCCCTCTCAAACCCTTCCTCTCAATCCCTTCCTCTCTCGCTCAATCCCTTCCTCTCCCTCTCAATCCCCTCCTCTCCCTCCCAATCCCTTCCTCTCCCACTCAAACCTTTCCTCCCCCTCTCAATCCCTTCCTCTCCCTCTCAATCCCTTCCTCTCCCTCTCAACCCTTTCCTCTCCCTCTCAATCCCTTCCTCTCCCTCTCACTCCCTTCCTCTCAATCCCTTCCTCTTCCTCTTAATCCCATCCTCCTTCTCTCAATCCCTTCCCTTCCCTCTCGATCCTTTCCTCTCCCTCTCAATCCCTTCCTCTCCCTCTCAATCCCTTCCTCTCCCTCTCAACCCTTCCTCTCCCTCTCAATCCCCTCCTCTCCCTCTCAGTCCCTTCCTCTCCTTCTCAATCCCTTCCTCTCCCTCTCAATCCCTTCCTCTCCCTCTCAATCTCCTCCTCTCCCTCTCAATCCCCTCCTCTCCCTCTCAATCCCTTCCTCTCCCTCTCATACCATTCCTCTCCCTCTCAATCCCCTCCTCTCCCTCTCAATCCCTTCCTCTCCTTCTCAATCCCTTCCTCTCCCTCTCAATCCCTTCCTCTCCCTCTCAATCTCCTCCTCTCCCTCCCAATCCTCCTCCTCTCCCTCTCAATCCCTTCCTCTCCCTCTCAAACCGTTCTTCTCCCTCTCAATCCCCTCCTCTCCCTCTCAATCCCTTCCTCTCCCTCTCAATCCCTTCCTCTCCCTCTCAATCCCTTCCTCTCCCTCTCAAACCCCTCCCCTCCCTCTCAATCCCTTCCTCTCCCTCTAATCCCTTCCTCTCTCGCTCAATCCCCCCTCTCCCTCTAATCCCTTCCTCTCCCTTTCAATCCCTTCCTCTCCCTCTCAAACCGTTCCTCTCCCTCTCAATCCCCTCCTCTCCCTCTCAATCTCCTCCTCTCCCTCTCAATCCCCTCCTCTCCCTCTCAATCCCTTCCTCTCCCTCTCAATCCCTTCCTCTCCCTCTCAATCCCCTCCTCTCCCTCTGAATCCCTTCCTCTCCCTCTCAATCCATTCCTCTCCCTCTAAATCCCTTCCTCTCCCTCTCAATCCCTTCCTCCCTCTGAATCCCTTCCTCTCCCTCTAATCCCTTCCTCTCTCGCTCAATCCCCCCTCTCCCTCTAATCCCTTCCTTTCCCTCTCAATCTCCTCCTCTTCCTCTCAATCCTTTCCTCTCCCTCTCAATCCCTTCCTCTCCCTCTCAATCCCTTCCTCTCCCTCTCAATCCCTTCCTCTCCTTCTCAATCCCTTCCTCTCCCTCTCAATCCCTTCCTCTCCCTCTCAATCTCCTCCTCTCCCTCTCAATCCCCTCCTCTCCCTCTCAATCCCTTCCTCTCCCTCTCAAACCGTTCCTCTCCCTCTCAATCCCCTCCTCTCCCTCTCAATCCCTTCCTCTCCCTCTCAATCCCTTCCTCTCCCTCTCAATCCCTTCCTCTCCCTCTCAAACCCCTCCCCTCCCTCTCAATCCCTTCCTCTCCCTCTAATCCCTTCCTCTCTCGCTCAATCCCCCCTCTCCCTCTCATCCCTTCCTCTCCCTCTCAAACCGTTCCTCTCCCTCTCAATCCCCTCCTCTCCCCCTCAATCTCCTCCTCTCCCTCTCAATCCCCTCCTCTCCCTCTCAATCCCTTCCTCTCCCTCTCAATCCCTTCCTCTCCCTCTCAATCCCCTCCTCTCCCTCTCAATCCCTTCCTCTCCCTCTCAATCCATTCCTCTCCCTCTAAATCCCTTCCTCTCCCTCTCAATCACTTCCTCCCTCTGAATCCCTTCCTCTCCCTCTAATCCCTTCCTCTCTCGCTCAATCCCCCCTCTCCCTCGAATCCCTTCCTTTCCCTCTCAATCTCCTCCTCTCCCTCTCAATCCCTTCCTCTCCCTCTCAATCCCTTCCTCTCCCTCTCAATCCCTTCCTCTTCCTCTCAACCCCTTCCTCTCCCTCTCAATCCCCTCCTCTCCCTCTAATCGCTTCCTCTTCCTCTCAACCCCTTCCTCTCCCTATCAATCCCCTCCTATCCCTCTCAATCCCTTCCTCTCCCTCTCAAACCCTTCCTCTCCCTTTCAATACCTTCCTCTCCCTCTCAATCCCTTCCTCACCCTCCCAATCCCTTCCTCTCCCTCTCAATCCATTCCTCTCCCTCTCAATCCCTTCCTCTCCCTCTCAATCCCTTCCCCTCCCTCTCAATCCCTTTCTCTCCCTCTGAATCCCTTCCTCACCCTCCCAATCCCTTCCTCTCCCTCTCAATCCATTCCTCTCCCTCTCAATCCCTTCCTCTCCCTCTCAATCCCCTCCTCTCCCTCTCAAACCCTTCCTCTCCCTCTCAATCCCTTCCTCTCCCTCTCAATCCCTTCCTCACCCTCCCAATCCCTTCCTCTCCCTCTCAATCCATTCCTCTCCCTCTCAATCCCTTCCTCTCCCTCTCAATCCCTTCCCCTCCCTCTCAATCCCTTGCTCTCCCTCTCAATCCCTTCCTCACCCTCCTAATCCCTTCCTCTCCCTCTCAATCCATTCCTCTCCCTCTCAATCCCTTCCTCTCCCTCTGAATCCCCTCCTCTCCCTCTAATCCCTTCCTCTTCCTCTCAACCCCTTCCTCTCCCTCTCAATCCCCTCCTATCCCTCACATTCCCTTCCTCACGCTCACAATCCCTTCCTCTCCCTCTCAATCCATTCCTCTGCCTCTCAATCCCTTCCTCTCCCTCGCAATCCGTTTCTCTCCCTCTCAATCCCTTCCTCTCCCTCTCAATCCCTTCCCCTCCCTCTCAATCCCTTCTTCTCCCTCTCAATCCCTTCCTCGCCCTCCCAATCCCTCCCTCTCCCTCTCAATCCCTTCCTCTCCCTCTCAATCCCTTCCCATCCCTCTCAATCCCTTCCTCACCCTCCCAACCCCTTCCTCTCCCTCTCAATCCCTTCCTCCCCCTCTCAATCCCTTCCTCTCCCTCTCGATCCCTTCCTCTCCCTCTCAATCCCTTCCTCTCCCTCTCAATCCTTTCCTCTCCCTCTCAATCCCTTCCTCTCCCTCTCAATCCCCTCCTCTCCCTCTCAATCCCCTCCTCTCCCTCTCAAACCTTTCCTCTCCCTCTCAATCCCTTCCTCTCCCTCTCAATCCTTTCCTTTTCCTCTCAATCCCTTCCTCTCCCTCTCAATCCTTTCCTCTACCTCTCAATCCCTTCATCTCCCTCTCAAACCCTTCCTCTCCATCCCTTCCTCTCTCGCTCAATCCCTTCCTCTCCCTCTCAATCCCCTCCTCTCCCTCCCAATCCCTTCCTCTCCCACTCAAACCTTTCCTCCCCCTCTCAATCCCTTCCTCTCCCTCTCAATCCCTTCCTCTCCCTCTCAACCCTTTCCTCTCCCTCTCAATCCCTTCCTCTCCCTCTCACTCCCTTCCTCTCAATCCCTTCCTCTTCCTCTTAATCCCATCCTCCTTCTCTCAATCCCTTCCCTTCCCTCTCGATCCTTTCCTCTCCCTCTCAATCCCTTCCTCTCCCTCTCAATCCCTTCCTCTCCCTCTCAACCCTTCCTCTCCCTCTCAATCCCCTCCTCTCCCTCTCAGTCCCTTCCTCTCCTTCTCAATCCCTTCCTCTCCCTCTCAATCCCTTCCTCTCCCTCTCAATCTCCTCCTCTCCCTCTCAATCCCTTCCTCTCCTTCTCAATCCCTTCCTCTCCCTCTCAATCCCTTCCTCTCCCTCTCAATCTCCTCCTCTCCCTCTCAATCCCCTCCTCTCCCTCTCAATCCCTTCCTCTCCCTCTCAAACCGTTCCTCTCCCTCTCAATCCCCTCCTCTCCCTCTCAATCCCTTCCTCTCCCTCTCAATCCCTTCCTCTCCCTCTCAATCCCTTCCTCTCCCTCTCAAACCCCTCCCCTCCCTCTCAATCCCTTCCTCTCCCTCTAATCCCTTCCTCTCTCGCTCAATCCCCCCTCTCCCTCTAATCCCTTCCTCTCCCTCTCAATCCCTTCCTCTCCCTCTCAAACCGTTCCTCTCCCTCTCAATCCCCTCCTCTCCCTCTCAATCTCCTCCTCTCCCTCTCAATCCCCTCCTCTCCCTCTCAATCCCTTCCTCTCCCTCTCAATCCCTTCCTCTCCCTCTCAATCCCTTCCCCTCCCTCTCAATCCCTTCATCTCGCTCTCAATCCCTTCCTCACCCGCCCAATCCCTTCCTCTCCCTCTCAATCCCTTCCTCTCCCTCTCAATCCCTTCCTCCCCCTCTCAATCCCTTCCTCTCCCTCTCGATCCCTTCCTCTCCCTCTCAATCCCTTCCTCTCCCTCTCAATCCATTCCTCTGCCTCTCAATCCCTTCCTCTCCCTCGCAATCCGTTTCTCTCCCTCTCAATCCCTTCCTCTCCCTCTCAATCCCTTCCCCTCCCTCTCAATCCCTTCTTCTCCCTCTCAATCCCTTCCTCGCCCTCCCAATCCCTCCCTCTCCCTCTCAATCCCTTCCTCTCCCTCTCAATCCCTTCCCATCCCTCTCAATCCCTTCCTCACCCTCCCAACCCCTTCCTCTCCCTCTCAATCCCTTCCTCCCCCTCTCAATCCCTTCCTCTCCCTCTCGATCCCTTCCTCTCCCTCTCAATCCCTTCCTCTCCCTCTCAATCCTTTCCTCTCCCTCTCAATCCCTTCCTCTCCCTCTCAATCCCCTCCTCTCCCTCTCAATCCCCTCCTCTCCCTCTCAAACCTTTCCTCTCCCTCTCAATCCCTTCCTCTCCCTCTCAATCCTTTCCTTTTCCTCTCAATCCCTTCCTCTCCCTCTCAATCCTTTCCTCTACCTCTCAATCCCTTCATCTCCCTCTCAAACCCTTCCTCTCCATCCCTTCCTCTCTCGCTCAATCCCTTCCTCTCCCTCTCAATCCCCTCCTCTCCCTCCCAATCCCTTCCTCTCCCACTCAAACCTTTCCTCCCCCTCTCAATCCCTTCCTCTCCCTCTCAATCCCTTCCTCTCCCTCTCAACCCTTTCCTCTCCCTCTCAATCCCTTCCTCTCCCTCTCACTCCCTTCCTCTCAATCCCTTCCTCTTCCTCTTAATCCCATCCTCCTTCTCTCAATCCCTTCCCTTCCCTCTCGATCCTTTCCTCTCCCTCTCAATCCCTTCCTCTCCCTCTCAATCCCTTCCTCTCCCTCTCAACCCTTCCTCTCCCTCTCAATCCCCTCCTCTCCCTCTCAGTCCCTTCCTCTCCTTCTCAATCCCTTCCTCTCCCTCTCAATCCCTTCCTCTCCCTCTCAATCTCCTCCTCTCCCTCTCAATCCCTTCCTCTCCTTCTCAATCCCTTCCTCTCCCTCTCAATCCCTTCCTCTCCCTCTCAATCTCCTCCTCTCCCTCTCAATCCCCTCCTCTCCCTCTCAATCCCTTCCTCTCCCTCTCAAACCGTTCCTCTCCCTCTCAATCCCCTCCTCTCCCTCTCAATCCCTTCCTCTCCCTCTCAATCCCTTCCTCTCCCTCTCAATCCCTTCCTCTCCCTCTCAAACCCCTCCCCTCCCTCTCAATCCCTTCCTCTCCCTCTAATCCCTTCCTCTCTCGCTCAATCCCCCCTCTCCCTCTAATCCCTTCCTCTCCCTCTCAATCCCTTCCTCTCCCTCTCAAACCGTTCCTCTCCCTCTCAATCCCCTCCTCTCCCTCTCAATCTCCTCCTCTCCCTCTCAATCCCCTCCTCTCCCTCTCAATCCCTTCCTCTCCCTCTCAATCCCTTCCTCTCCCTCTCAATCCCTTCCCCTCCCTCTCAATCCCTTCATCTCGCTCTCAATCCCTTCCTCACCCGCCCAATCCCTTCCTCTCCCTCTCAATCCCTTCCTCTCCCTCTCAATCCCTTCCTCCCCCTCTCAATCCCTTCCTCTCCCTCTCGATCCCTTCCTCTCCCTCTCAATCCCTTCCTCTCCCTCTCAATCCTTTCCTCTCCCTCTCAATCCCTTCCTCTCCCTCTCAATCTCCTCCTCTCCCTCTCAATCCCCTCCTCTCCCTCTCAAACCTTTCCTCTCCCTCTCAATCCCTTCCTCTCCCTCTCAATCCTTTCCTTTTCCTCTCAATCCCTTCCTCTCCCTCTCAATCCTTTCCTCTACCTCTCAATCCCTTCATCTCCCTCTCAAACCCTTCCTCTCAATCCCTTCCTCTCTCGCTCAATCCCTTCCTCTCCCTCTCAATCCCCTCCTCTCCCTCCCAATCCCTTCCTCTCCCACTCAAACCTTTCCTCCCCCTCTCAATCCCTTCCTCTCCCTCTCAATCCCTTCCTCTCCCTCTCAACCCTTTCCTCTCCCTCTCAATCCCTTCCTCTCCCTCTCACTCCCTTCCTCTCAATCCCTTCCTCTTCCTCTTAATCCCATCCTCCTTCTCTCAATCCCTTCCCTTCCCTCTCGATCCTTTCCTCTCCCTCTCAATCCCTTCCTCTCCCTCTCAATCCCTTCCTCTCCCTCTCAACCCTTCCTCTCCCTCTCAATCCCCTCCTCTCCCTCTCAGTCCCTTCCTCTCCTTCTCAATCCCTTCCTCTCCCTCTCAATCCCTTCCTCTCCCTCTCAATCTCCTCCTCTCCCTCTCAATCCCCTCCTCTCCCTCTCAATCCCTTCCTCTCCCTCTCATACCATTCCTCTCCCTCTCAATCCCCTCCTCTCCCTCTCAATCCCTTCCTCTCCTTCTCAATCCCTTCCTCTCCCTCTCAATCCCTTCCTCTCCCTCTCAATCTCCTCCTCTCCCTCCCAATCCTCCTCCTCTCCCTCTCAATCCCTTCCTCTCCCTCTCAAACCGTTCTTCTCCGTCTCAATCCCCTCCTCTCCCTCTCAATCCCTTCCTCTCCCTCTCAATCCCTTCCTCTCCCTCTCAATCCCTTCCTCTCCCTCTCAAACCCCTCCCCTCCCTCTCAATCCCTTCCTCTCCCTCTAATCCCTTCCTCTCTCGCTCAATCCCCCCTCTCCCTCTAATCCCTTCCTCTCCCTTTCAATCCCTTCCTCTCCCTCTCAAACCGTTCCTCTCCCTCTCAATCCCCTCCTCTCCCTCTCAATCTCCTCCTCTCCCTCTCAATCCCCTCCTCTCCCTCTCAATCCCTTCCTCTCCCTCTCAATCCCTTCCTCTCCCTCTCAATCCCCTCCTCTCCCTCTGAATCCCTTCCTCTCCCTCTCAATCCATTCCTCTCCCTCTAAATCCCTTCCTCTCCCTCTCAATCCCTTCCTCCCTCTGAATCCCTTCCTCTCCCTCTAATCCCTTCCTCTCTCGCTCAATCCCCCCTCTCCCTCTAATCCCTTCCTTTCCCTCTCAATCTCCTCCTCTTCCTCTCAATCCTTTCCTCTCCCTCTCAATCCCTTCCTCTCCCTCTCAATCCCTTCCTCTCCCTCTCAATCCCTTCCTCTCCTTCTCAATCCCTTCCTCTCCCTCTCAATCCCTTCCTCTCCCTCTCAATCTCCTCCTCTCCCTCTCAATCCCCTCCTCTCCCTCTCAATCCCTTCCTCTCCCTCTCAAACCGTTCCTCTCCCTCTCAATCCCCTCCTCTCCCTCTCAATCCCTTCCTCTCCCTCTCAATCCCTTCCTCTCCCTCTCAATCCCTTCCTCTCCTTCTCAAACCCCTCCCCTCCCTCTCAATCCCTTCCTCTCCCTCTAATCCCTTCCTCTCTCGCTCAATCCCCCCTCTCCCTCTCATCCCTTCCTCTCCCTCTCAAACCGTTCCTCTCCCTCTCAATCCCCTCCTCTCCCCCTCAATCTCCTCCTCTCCCTCTCAATCCCCTCCTCTCCCTCTCAATCCCTTCCTCTCCCTCTCAATCCCTTCCTCTCCCTCTCAATCCCCTCCTCTCCCTCTCAATCCCTTCCTCTCCCTCTCAATCCATTCCTCTCCCTCTCAATCACTTCCTCCCTCTGAATCCCTTCCTCTCCCTCTAATCCCTTCCTCTCTCGCTCAATCCCCCCTCTCCCTCGAATCCCTTCCTTTCCCTCTCAATCTCCTCCTCTCCCTCTCAATCCCTTCCTCTCCCTCTCAATCCCTTCCTCTCCCTCTCAATCCCTTCCTCTTCCTCTCAACCCCTTCCTCTCCCTCTCAATCCCCTCCTCTCCCTCTAATCGCTTCCTCTTCCTCTCAACCCCTTCCTCTCCCTATCAATCCCCTCCTATCCCTCTCAATCCCTTCCTCTCCCTCTCAAACCCTTCCTCTCCCTTTCAATACCTTCCTCTCCCTCTCAATCCCTTCCTCACCCTCCCAATCCCTTCCTCTCCCTCTCAATCCATTCCTCTCCCTCTCAATCCCTTCCTCTCCCTCTCAATCCCTTCCCCTCCCTCTCAATCCCTTTCTCTCCCTCTGAATCCCTTCCTCACCCTCCCAATCCCTTCCTCTCCCTCTCAATCCATTCCTCTCCCTCTCAATCCCTTCCTCTCCCTCTCAATCCCCTCCTCTCCCTCTCAAACCCTTCCTCTCCCTCTCAATCCCTTCCTCTCCCTCTCAATCCCTTCCTCACCCTCCCAATCCCTTCCTCTCCCTCTCAATCCATTCCTCTCCCTCTCAATCCCTTCCTCTCCCTCTCAATCCCTTCCCCTCCCTCTCAATCCCTTGCTCTCCCTCTCAATCCCTTCCTCACCCTCCTAATCCCTTCCTCTCCCTCTCAATCCATTCCTCTCCCTCTCAATCCCTTCCTCTCCCTCTGAATCCCCTCCTCTCCCTCTAATCCCTTCCTCTTCCTCTCAACCCCTTCCTCTCCCTCTCAATCCCCTCCTATCCCTCACATTCCCTTCCTCACGCTCACAATCCCTTCCTCTCCCTCTCAATCCATTCCTCTGCCTCTCAATCCCTTCCTCTCCCTCGCAATCCGTTTCTCTCCCTCTCAATCCCTTCCTCTCCCTCTCAATCCCTTCCCCTCCCTCTCAATCCCTTCTTCTCCCTCTCAATCCCTTCCTCGCCCTCCCAATCCCTCCCTCTCCCTCTCAATCCCTTCCTCTCCCTCTCAATCCCTTCCCATCCCTCTCAATCCCTTCCTCACCCTCCCAATCCCTTCCTCTCCCTCTCAATCCATTCCTCTCCCTCTCAATCCCTTCCTCTCCCTCTCAATCCCTTCCTATCCCTCTCAATCCACTCCTCTCCCTCTCAATCCCTTCCTCTCCCTCGCAATCCGTTCCTCTCCCTCTCAATCCCTTCCTCTCCGTCTCAATCCCTTCCCCTCCCTCGCAATCCCTTCTTCTCCCTCTCAATCCCTTCCTCACCCTCCCAATCCCTCCCTCTCCCTCTCAATCCCTTCCTCTCCCTCTCAATCCCTTCCCATCCCTCTCAATCCCTTCCTCACCCTCCCAATCCCTTCCACTCCCTCTCCATCCCCTCCTCTCCCTCTCAATCCCTTCCTCTCCCTCTCAATCCCTTCCTCTTCATCTCAACCCATTCCTCTCTCTCTCAATTCCCTCCTCTCCCTTTCAATCCCTTCCTCTTCCTCTCAATACCTTCCTCGCCCTCTCAATCCCTTCCACTCCCTCTCAATCACTTCCTCTTCCTCTGAATCACTTCCTCTCCTTCTCAATCCCTTCCTCTCCCTCTAATCCCTTCCTCTCCCTCTAAATCCCTTCCTCTCCCTCTCAATCCCTTCCTCTCCCTCTCAATCCCCCCTCTCCCTCTAATCCATTCCTCTCCCTCTCAATCTCCTCCTCTCCCTCTCAATCCCTTCCTCTCCCTCTCAATCCCTTCCTCTCCCTCTCAATCCCTTCCTCTTCCTCTCAACCCCTTCCTCTCCCTCTCAATCCCTTCCTCTCCCTCTCAATCCCTTCCTCTTCCTCTCAACCCCTTCCTCTCCCTCTCAATCCCCTCCTCTCCCTCTAATCCCCTCCTCTTCCTCTCAACCCCTTCCTCTCCCTCTCAATCCCCTGCTATCCCTCTCAATCCCTTCCTCACCCTCCCATAACCCTTCCTCTCCCTACCAATCCCTTCCTCTCCCTCTCAATCCATTCCTCTCCCTCTCAATCCCTTCCTCTCCCTCTCAATCCCTTCCCCTCCCTCTCAATCCCTTCATCTCGCTCTCAATCCCTTCCTCACCCGCCCAATCCCTTCCTCTCCCTCTCAATCCCTTCCTCTCCCTCTCAATCCCTTCCTCCACCTCTCAATCCCTTCCTCTCCCTCTCGATCCCTTCCTCTCCCTCTCAATCCCTTCCTCTCCCTCTCAATCCTTTCCTCTCCCTCTCAATCCCTTCCTCTCCCTCTCAATCCCCTCCTCTCCCTCTCAATCCCCTCCTCTCCCTCTCAAACCTTTCCTCTCCCTCTCAATCCCTTCCTCTCCCTCTCAATCCTTTCCTTTTCCTCTCAATCCCTTCCTCTCCCTCTCAATCCTTTCCTCTACCTCTCAATCCCTTCCTCTCCCTCTCAAACCCTTCCTCTCAATCCCTTCCTCTCTCGGTCAATCCCTTCCTCTCCCTCTCAATCCCCTCCTCTCCCTCCCAATCCCTTCCTCTCCCACTCAAACCTTTCCTCCCCCTCTCAATCCCTTCCTCTCCCTCTCAATCCCTTCCTCTCCCTCTCAACCCTTTCCTCTCCCTCTCAATCCCTTCCTCTCCCTCTCACTCCCTTCCTCTCAATCCCTTCCTCTTCCTCTTAATCCCATCCTCCTTCTCTCAATCCCTTCCCTTCCCTCTCGATCCTTTCCTCTCCCTCTCAATCCCTTCCTCTCCCTCTCAATCCCTTCCTCTCCCTCTCAACCCTTCCTCTCCCTCTCAATCCCCTCCTCTCCCTCTCAGTCCCTTCCTCTCCTTCTCAATCCCTTCCTCTCCCTCTCAATCCCTTCCTCTCCCTCTCAATCTCCTCCTCTCCCTCTCAATCCCCTCCTCTCCCTCTCAATCCCTTCCTCTCCCTCTCATACCATT
This sequence comes from Scyliorhinus torazame, assembly GCF_047496885.1. Classification (NCBI taxonomy): domain Eukaryota; kingdom Metazoa; phylum Chordata; class Chondrichthyes; order Carcharhiniformes; family Scyliorhinidae; genus Scyliorhinus; species Scyliorhinus torazame. Next base: position 300,544,729 of record NC_092710.1, read on the forward strand.
CCTCTCCCTCTCAATCCCCTCCTCTCCCTCTCAATCCCTTCCTCTCCTTCTCAATCCCTTCCTCTCCCTCTCAATCCCTTCCTCTCCCTCTCAATCTCCTCCTCTCCCTCTCAATCCCCTCCTTTCCCTCTCAATCCCTTCCTCTCCCTCTCAAACCGTTCCTCTCCCTCTCAATCCCCTCCTCTCCCTCTCAATCCCTTCCTCTCCCTCTCAATCCCTTCCTCTCCCTCTCAATCCCTTCCTCTCCCTCTCAAACCCCTCCCCTCCCTCTCAATCCCTTCCTCTCCCTCTAATCCCTTCCTCTCTCGCTCAATCCCCCCTCTCCCTCTAATCCCTTCCTCTCCCTCTCAATCCCTTCCTCTCCCTCTCAAACCGTTCCTCTCCCTCTCAATCCCCTCCTCTCCCTCTCAATCTCCTCCTCTCCCTCTCAATCCCCTCCTCTCCCTCTCAATCCCTTCCTCTCCCTCTCAATCCCTTCCTCTCCCTCTCAATCCCCTCTTCTCCCTCTCAATCCCTTCCTCTCCCTCTCAATCCATTCCTCTCCCTCTAAATCCCTTCCTCTCCCTCTCAATCCCTTCCTCCCTCTGAATCCCTTCCTCTCCCTCTAATCCCTTCCTCTCTCGCTCAATCCCCCCTCTCCCTCTAATCCCTTCCTTTCCCTCTCAATCTCCTCCTCTTCCTCTCAATCCTTTCCTCTCCCTCTCAATCCCTTCCTCTCCCTCTCAAACCGTTCCTCTCCCTCTCAATCCCCTCCTCTCCCTCTCAATCCCTTCCTCTCCCTCTCAATCCCTTCCTCTTCCTCTCAATCCCTTCCTCTCCCTCTCAAACCCCTCCCCTCCCTCTCAATCCCTTCCTCTCCCTCTAATCCCTTCCTCTCTCGCTCAATCCCCCCTCTCCCTCTAATCACTTCCTCTCCCTCTCAATCCCTTCCTCTCCCTCTCAAACCGTTCCTCTCCCTCTCAATCCCCTCCTCTCCCCCTCAATCTCCTCCTCTCCCTCTCAATCCCCTCCTCTCCCTCTCAATCCCTTCCTCTCCCTCTCAATCCCTTCCTGTCCCTCTCAATCCCCTCCTCTCCCTCTCAATCCCTTCCTCTCCCTCTCAATCCATTCCTCTCCCTCTGAATCCCTTCCTCTCCCTCTCAATCCCTTCCTCCCTCTGAATCCCTTCCTCTCCCTCTAATCCCTTCCTCTCTCGCTCAATCCCCCCTCTCCCTCTAATCCCTTCCTTTCCCTCTCAATCTCCTCCTCTCCCTCTCAATCCCTTCCTCTCCCTCTCAATCCCTTCCTCTCCCTCTCAATCCCTTCCTCTTCCTCTCAATCCCTTCCTCTCCCTCTCAATCCCTTCCTCTCCCTCTCAATCCCTTCCTCTTCCTCTCAACCCCTTCCTCTCCCTCTCAATCCCCTCCTCTCCCTCTAATCCCCTCCTCTTCCTCTCAACCCCTTCCTCTCCCTCTCAATCCCCTGCTATCCCTCTCAATCCCTTCCTCACCCTCCCATAACCCTTCCTCTCCCTACCAATCCCTTCCTCTCCCTCTCAATCCATTCCTCTCCCTCTCAATCCCTTCCTCTCCCTCTCAATCCCTTCCCCTCCCTCTCAATCCCTTCATCTCGCTCTCAATCCCTTCCTCACCCGCCCAATCCCTTCCTCTCCCTCTCAATCCCTTCCTCTCCCTCTCAATCCCTTCCTCCCCCTCTCAATCCCTTCCTCTCCCTCTCGATCCCTTCCTCTCCCTCTCAATCCCTTCCTCTCCCTCTCAATCCTTTCCTCTCCCTCTCAATCCCTTCCTCTCCCTCTCAATCCCCTCCTCTCCCTCTCAATCCCCTCCTCTCCCTCTCAAACCTTTCCTCTCCCTCTCAATCCCTTCCTCTCCCTCTCAATCCTTTCCTTTTCCTCTCAATCCCTTCCTCTCCCTCTCAATCCTTTCCTCTACCTCTCAATCCCTTCCTCTCCCTCTCAAACCCTTCCTCTCAATCCCTTCCTCTCTCGGTCAATCCCTTCCTCTCCCTCTCAATCCCCTCCTCTCCCTCCCAATCCCTTCCTCTCCCACTCAAACCTTTCCTCCCCCTCTCAATCCCTTCCTCTCCCTCTCAATCCCTTCCTCTCCCTCTCAACCCTTTCCTCTCCCTCTCAATCCCTTCCTCTCCCTCTCACTCCCTTCCTCTCAATCCCTTCCTCTTCCTCTTAATCCCATCCTCCTTCTCTCAATCCCTTCCCTTCCCTCTCGATCCTTTCCTCTCCCTCTCAATCCCTTCCTCTCCCTCTCAATCCCTTCCTCTCCCTCTCAACCCTTCCTCTCCCTCTCAATCCCCTCCTCTCCCTCTCAGTCCCTTCCTCTCCTTCTCAATCCCTTCCTCTCCCTCTCAATCCCTTCCTCTCCCTCTCAATCTCCTCCTCTCCCTCTCAATCCCCTCCTCTCCCTCTCAATCCCTTCCTCTCCCTCTCATACCATTCCTCTCCCTCTCAATCCCCTCCTCTCCCTCTCAATCCCTTCCTCTCCTTCTCAATCCCTTCCTCTCCCTCTCAATCCCTTCCTCTCCCTCTCAATCTCCTCCTCTCCCTCTCAATCCCCTCCTTTCCCTCTCAATCCCTTCCTCTCCCTCTCAAACCGTTCCTCTCCCTCTCAATCCCCTCCTCTCCCTCTCAATCCCTTCCTCTCCCTCTCAATCCCTTCCTCTCCCTCTCAATCCCTTCCTCTCCCTCTCAAACCCCTCCCCTCCCTCTCAATCCCTTCCTCTCCCTCTAATCCCTTCCTCTCTCGCTCAATCCCCCCTCTCCCTCTAATCCCTTCCTCTCCCTCTCAATCCCTTCCTCTCCCTCTCAAACCGTTCCTCTCCCTCTCAATCCCCTCCTCTCCCTCTCAATCTCCTCCTCTCCCTCTCAATCCCCTCCTCTCCCTCTCAATCCCTTCCTCTCCCTCTCAATCCCTTCCTCTCCCTCTCAATCCCCTCTTCTCCCTCTCAATCCCTTCCTCTCCCTCTCAATCCATTCCTCTCCCTCTAAATCCCTTCCTCTCCCTCTCAATCCCTTCCTCCCTCTGAATCCCTTCCTCTCCCTCTAATCCCTTCCTCTCTCGCTCAATCCCCCCTCTCCCTCTAATCCCTTCCTTTCCCTCTCAATCTCCTCCTCTTCCTCTCAATCCTTTCCTCTCCCTCTCAATCCCTTCCTCTCCCTCTCAAACCGTTCCTCTCCCTCTCAATCCCCTCCTCTCCCTCTCAATCCCTTCCTCTCCCTCTCAATCCCTTCCTCTTCCTCTCAATCCCTTCCTCTCCCTCTCAAACCCCTCCCCTCCCTCTCAAACCCTTCCTCTCCCTCTAATCCCTTCCTCTCTCGCTCAATCCCCCCTCTCCCTCTAATCACTTCCTCTCCCTCTCAATCCCTTCCTCTCCCTCTCAAACCGTTCCTCTCCCTCTCAATCCCCTCCTCTCCCCCTCAATCTCCTCCTCTCCCTCTCAATCCCCTCCTCTCCCTCTCAATCCCTTCCTCTCCCTCTCAATCCCTTCCTCTCCCTCTCAATCCCCTCCTCTCCCTCTCAATCCCTTCCTCTCCCTCTCAATCCATTCCTCTCCCTCTGAATCCCTTCCTCTCCCTCTCAATCCCTTCCTCCCTCTGAATCCCTTCCTCTCCCTCTAATCCCTTCCTCTCTCGCTCAATCCCCCCTCTCCCTCTAATCCCTTCCTTTCCCTCTCAATCTCCTCCTCTCCCTCTCAATCCCTTCCTCTCCCTCTCAATCCCTTCCTCTCCCTCTCAATCCCTTCCTCTTCCTCTCAACCCCTTCCTCTCCCTCTCAATCCCCTCCTCTCCCTCTAATCGCTTCCTCTTCCTCTCAACCCCTTCCTCTCCCTATCAATCCCCTCCTATCCCTCTCAATCCCTTCCTCTCCCTCTCAAACCCTTCCTCTCCCTTTCAATCCCTTCCTCTCCCTCTCAATCCCTTCCTCACCCTCCCAATCCCTTCCTCTCCCTCTCAATCCATTCCTCTCCCTCTCAATCCCTTCCTCTCCCTCTCAATCCCTTCCCCTCCCTCTCAATCCCTTTCTCTCCCTCTGAATCCCTTCCTCACCCTCCCAATCCCTTCCTCTCCCTCTCAATCCATTCCTCTCCCTCTCAATCCCTTCCTCTCCCTCTCAATCCCCTCCTCTCCCTCTCAAACCCTTCCTCTCCCTCTCAATCCCTTCCTCTCCCTCTCAATCCCTTCCTCACCCTCCCAATCCCTTCCTCTCCCTCTCAATCCATTCCTCTCCCTCTCAATCCCTTCCTCTCCCTCTCAATCCCTTCCCCTCCCTCTCAATCCCTTGCTCTCCCTCTCAATCCCTTCCTCACCCTCCTAATCCCTTCCTCTCCCTCTCAATCCATTCCTCTCCCTCTCAATCCCTTCCTCTCCCTCTGAATCCCCTCCTCTCCCTCTAATCCCTTCCTCTTCCTCTCAACCCCTTCCTCTCCCTCTCAATCCCCTCCTATCCCTCACAATCCCTTCCTCACGCTCACAATCCCTTCCTCTCCCTCTCAATCCATTCCTCTGCCTCTCAATCCCTTCCTCTCCCTCGCAATCCGTTTCTCTCCCTCTCAATCCCTTCCTCTCCCTCTCAATCCCTTCCCCTCCCTCTCAATCCCTTCTTCTCCCTCTCAATCCCTTCCTCGCCCTCCCAATCCCTCCCTCTCCCTCTCAATCCCTTCCTCTCCCTCTCAATCCCTTCCCATCCCTCTCAATCCCTTCCTCACCCTCCCAATCCCTTCCTCTCCCTCTCAATCCATTCCTCTCCCTCTCAATCCCTTCCTCTCCCTCTCAATCCCTTCCTATCCCTCTCAATCCACTCCTCTCCCTCTCAATCCCTTCCTCTCCCTCGCAATCCGTTCCTCTCCCTCTCAATCCCTTCCTCTCTGTCTCAATCCCTTCCCCTCCCTCTCAATCCCTTCTTCTCCCTCTCAATCCCTTCCTCACCCTCCCAATCCCTCCCTCTCCCTCTCAATCCCTTCCTCTCCCTCTCAATCCCTTCCCATCCCTCTCAATCCCTTCCTCACCCTCCCAATCCCTTCCACTCCCTCTCCATCCCCTCCTCTCCCTCTCAATCCCTTCCTCTCCCTCTCAATCCCTTCCTCTTCATCTCAACCCATTCCTCTCTCTCTCAATTCCCTCCTCTCCCTTTCAATCCCTTCCTCTTCCTCTCAATACCTTCCTCGCCCTCTCAATCCCTTCCACTCCCTCTCAATCACTTCCTCTTCCTCAGAATCACTTCCTCTCCTTCTCAATCCCTTCCTCTCCCTCTAATCCCTTCCTCTCCCTCTAAATCCCTTCCTCTCCCTCTCAATCCCTTCCTCTCCCTCTCAATCCCCCTCTCCCTCTAATCCATTCCTCTCCCTCTCAATCTCCTCCTCTCCCTCTCAATCCCTTCCTCTCCCTCTCAATCCCTTCCTCTCCCTCTCAATCCCTTCCTCTTCCTCTCAACCCCTTCCTCTCCCTCTCAATCCCCTCCTCTCCCTCTAATCCCCTCCTCTTCCCCTCAACCCCTTCCTCTCCCTCTCAATCCCCTGCTATCCCTCTCAATCCCTTCCTCACCCTCCCATAACCCTTCCTCTTCCTCTCAACCCCTTCCTCTCCCTCTCAATCCCCTCCTCTCCCTCTAATCCCCTCCTCTTCCCCTCAACCCCTTCCTCTCCCTCTCAATCCCCTGCTATCCCTCTCAATCCCTTCCTCACCCTCCCATAACCCTTCCTCTCCCTCTCAATTCCTTCCTCTCCCTCTCAATCCCTTCCTCACCCTCCCAATCTCTTCCTCACCCTCCCAATCCCTTCTTCTCCCTCTCAATCCATTCCTCTCCCTCTCAATCCCTTCCTCTCCCTCTCAATCCCTTCCCCTCCCTCTCAATCCCTTCATCTCGCTCTCAATCCCTTCCTCACCCTCCCAATCCCTTCCTCTCCCTCTCAATCCATTCCTCTCCCTCTCAATCCCTTCCTCCCCCTCTCAATCCCTTCCTCTCCCTCTCAATCCCTTCCTCTCCCTCTCAATCCCTTCCTCTCCCTCTCTATCCTTTCCTCTCCCTCTCAATCCCTTCCTCTCCCTCTCAATCCCCTCCTCTCCCTCTCAATCCCCTCCTCTCCCTCTCAAACCTTTCCTCTCCCTCTCAATCCCTTCCTCTCCCTCTCAATCCTTTCCTTTTCCTCTCAATCCCTTCCTCTCCCTCTCAAACCCTTCCTCTCAATCCCTTCCTCTCTCTCTCAATCCCTTCCTCTCGCTCTCAATCCCCTCCTCTCCCTCCCAATCCCTTCCTCTCCCTCTCAAACCTTTCCTCTCCCTCTCAATCCCTTCCTCTCCCTCTCAATCCCTTCCTCTCCCTCTCAATCCTTTCCTCTCCCTCTCAATCCCTTCCTCTCCCTCTCACTCCCTTCCTCTCAATCCCTTCCTCTTCCTCTTAATCCCATCCTCCTTCTCTCAATCCCTTCCCTTCCCTCTCAATCCTTTCCTCTACCTCTCAATCCCTTCCTCTCCCTCTCAAACCCTTCCTCTCAATCCCTTCCTCTCTCTCTCAATCCCTTCCTCTCGCTCTCAATCCCCTCCTCTCCCTCCCAATCCCTTCCTCTCCCTCTCAAACCTTTCCTCTCCCTCTCAATCCCTTCCTCTCCCTCTCAATCCCTTCCTCTCCCTCTCAATCCTTTCCTCTCCCTCTCAATCCCTTCCTCTCCCTCTCACTCCCTTCCTCTCAATCCCTTCCTCTTCCTCTTAATCCCATCCTCCTTCTCTCAATCCCTTCCCTTCCCTCTCAATCCTTTCCTCTCCCTCTCAATCCCTTCCTCTCCCTCTCAATCCCCTCCTCTCCCTCTCAATCCCTTCCTCTCCCTCTCAATCCCTTCCTCTCCCTCTCTATCCCTTCCTCCTCCTCTCCTCCTCTCTGGAAGATGTGCCTCCCACAAAACACCAATTCCCCTGTTTTCCCGACCAAGGTGACTGAGCTGCAGTTGAGGATGTACGGACACCCCTCAGCAGGATAAATGATATCTCAAAAGAGCAAAAGTATCCCCTGAAAATACACAGTTTTCAACATCAAGGCCTGGCAGCAGTCACGTCATCCTGAACTGCTGAGTTCAAACTAAGGACACAGCTGGTGACATGACACCCGCTCTTACAAGCTTCCAGTTAAAAAACACAATGGGCGGGATTCTCCGAAATGGAGGCAGAGTGTCCACACCATCGCAAACGCCGTCGCGTTTTACGACAGCGTGAACAGGCCGCGAATTCTGGCCCCTACAGGGGGCCAGCTCGGCGCTGGATCCCGGCGGGAACTGGGCGCCGCGGGATCCGAACATGTGCGGTTGCGCCGGCGCCAACGATGACATGCGAAGTGGCACCGGCGCCAACCGACGCGTGCACGGTAGCCTCGCGGAGCGCTCCGGCCCCTCAACAACATAGCGCCGGGGTTCTGGGGCCGGTCACTCAAGGAAGTAGGCCCGGTGAGGGGGGAGGGTAGAGGCCGGCCCGCCGATCGGTGAGCCCCGATCGCGGGCCAGACCCCATCGGAGGACCCCCCCGTGAATAGAGCGCCCCACAGGCCGCCCCCCAAGCCTTTGCGACAAGTACCTGCCGGCAGCGACCAGGTGTGGACGGCGCCGGTGGGACTAGGCTGTTTACGCACTTCCACTCGGCCCATCCGGGCCGGAGAATCAGCGGCCCGGCCGCGGATAGCGGGCAGCGACCACCGCCGCGCGAACAGCGCCGATTCTCCGCACCTCGGAGAGTCGCGCGGTGGCGTTGGACCGGCGTCAAGCGAAAAAATGGCGCGACCGCCAATTCTCCCAGCCGGCATGGGTTCGGAGAATCCTGCACAACATCCCCTCATTGGCAAGAATCACAGTCTTCTGAGAGTTTCCTTGCTCCCACCACGTATTATTTCAGTCAATTGGGACATTAACAAGCAGGATTTTCCATTATTATTAAATTTGAAGAAGATGGGCAGGCAATTTGTGGACCCGCCCACCTGCCGCATTATCCCAATCGGGCGCGATGACGTCGGGAACGTGACCCACCTTCCTGGCAGATGATAATACCAGCTCGGATGTGTGGGACTGTGTGTAGTATTCAGTTCCTTCTATTCTCCACGGAGAACAGGCCCAACCTCTCCATTCTTTCTTTGGTAACTGAAGTTCCTCATCATTAGAACCATTTTCACAAATATTAGTATCACTCTGGCTAATGCCTTCGCTTCCCCCCTATAATGCCCAGAACTAGATACAGTCTTCCTGTTGAGACCAAACTAGAGTTTTATACGGGTTTAACTTGACTTCCTTGACAGACTTTGTCAGCTCATCCAGAGTTCGCGGTTTGTCCAGCCTCTTGCACTTACTGTTGTCTCCGTGATAGATGACACGAAGGTCTGGGAGGCCGTGCTGTCTGTTGACTTTGCGTCATGCAATCCGGCATTAAAGGATACGCTGATCCTCAGAATGTCAGAATGTAATGACTTAACTGAACCGTCTTCTTCCTTCAGTCTGCTGATCACAGAGCTCTCTGTGTGTGCGTACCTTTTATAAGAAGAAATGTGAGCACGTCTCATCCTGCTCCATGGAGCGGACTCTGGGCTGAAGATGGAGGTTCCATGGTGAAGAGCGAGGCTTGCTGGCTCTTCACATCTTGGAGGTTCTTCTTGACATCCACCAGAATGCAACCAGAGCAGATTCTGCATCTCTCCCATCTCTCACTTTCCGAATGTCTTTGAGGGTGAAAAACCTTTTGATGTTCAAATTGATTGCTTCCACCAGAGGGATGGAGACTCAAAAAGCCAAACTTTTTAATCCCTTTTGAGTTCCTCGAGGTTCTCCGGGTTCAACAGTTTGACATTCAGCTTCCACGTCCTGCTGTTTACCCCCTGGTTTTCCTGTAGGTGACAGTTGGCCTGTAGGACGCAGTGGTCAGAGACGAACACTGTCTTGACATCGGTGGATCTGACTGTGAAAGCTCAGAACACAAACAGGAAGTCTATCCTGGAGCGGACGGACCCGTCTGGCTGCGATCATTTGTATCTACGCTGTGCTCTATTTGCAGAGTTGCTGAAGACGTTGTGCAACTTGGCAACTTTTACCGTTTCCACCTGGACGTAGCATTCAATTTGCTGTCGCCCCAACCGGATCATCCAGCCGCCTCGATGATACAGTTGAAATCACCGCCCAGAATGACCGGCCTGGAAGTGGTCAGCAGCAGTTGGAGTTACTGATGGACTTGCCAGCTGCTCACCTTTTAGGGCTGGGATGTACATGTTAATCAGACCGAGGGGAGCGTTTTGTATGTGATGTCTGCTATGAGGAGGTGCCCGCCCACCACATTCTTAACTTTGGTGATGGTGAAGTTGCCACCCCAGGCCAGAGGAACGGCAGTCATTTCCTCCTGATCAGATGGATGCCCATGGAACCACCAGCGTGACCACCGTCTGCAGCTGCAGAGGTGCAGAATGCCACATTCCTGCAGGAAAAGCAGGTCCACTTTAACATTGGCCAGATAGCCAAAGTTAGCAACACAAGCTTTAATGCCTTGCACATTAATTGTTCCAATTTTCAAACTAATTTGAATGCGTTGATTTACCAATCACCATGTCTAGTGTCTTTTCAATTGCAGGTTCAAGTTGCTGCTTCCTGTATACCTGTGACATTCATGGACTGTTGCACAGTTTCGGAGCTGAGAAAACAGTCCTGATATGTTTCGGGCCTATAACATCGACTGGGTGACATTATACCTGTGGAGTTCTGCATTGCACTCAGTAGGTGTTGGGACTGCAGGCTGATCTTCTTCTTGGGTGTCGCTGATCCGGGTTTCCCACAACTGGGGTGTGTCCTTAAGTTTATTTTTCCGCGTCTGGAGTGTGTTGGTCACACTTCTGTTTCCATCAACCAGTAGTTAATGTTCCTGGGATGTTTCATTGCTTTCATTGTCTGTGAGTTGGGGCTCTGTGACTCCCATACTGCCTTGGTGCTTAGTTACTTATTCTGTTGGCGGTGGCTGGTTTGTCCTTCCTCATTTGAGGAGGAAGTGTCACTGGGGGTGCCCGCAGAAAACTGGGGCGAAATTCCCTAGAGTCGATTTCGGCGGGAGAACAGCTGGTGATTCAATTTCAGCGGGGGCAGTGCGGAAGTGATTGCTGGGAGGTAAGTCTGTCCTTTAAAAACACTTGTATTTGCAGGGGCAGGCCAGTCGATTTCGGCGGGAGAACAGCTGGTGATTCAATTTCAGCGGGGGCAGTGCGGAAGTGATTGCTGGGAGGTAAGTCTGTCCTTTAAAAACACTTGTCTTTTCAGGGGCAGGCCAGTCGATTTCGGCGGGAGAACAGCTGGTGATTCAATTTCAGTGGGGGCAGTGCGGAAGTGATTGCTGGGAGGTAAGTCTGTCCTTTAAAAACACTTACCTGGTCCCGTTTTCGGTCCCTCTTTTCTGTTTTTTTAAATATTTTAGTATTTAAGGCGGGAACAGGAAGTTCGACCTGCGGACATCTGGGTAGATCCTCACCAATAAATCCTGGTGGAGAGGAAACCCGAGACACTACACGTGTAGTGTCTCCCACCCGCCCTCCTCCTCTAACCTAATAATAAAACCCATTGGTGTGAGGTAAGTACCATATTTTATTATTAACGCTAAGAAGGTAAGTAAGTGATTTTTACTCATTTTTACTTTTGTACCTTTTTCAAATTGTGTGTGTGTCGGGGGGAAACTGAAGTGACATCACAGAAACGCTGTGGCCTGAGTGCCTGGTTGGGATTCTACACTAAATAAAAAAAAATTGAGCATTGGTAACTAATTAAACATAATTACTTAATTATAATTTAGAGGGACATCTAAGCCGGAGATCGGAGAGTGCTATATTTAGCTTTCGCATTTCTATTAGAAATCTAGTGCTAGGAAACAGATAGTTAACAGTAACTTTGAAATTTAAAAAAAAAATATTCAAAAAAAAAGAAAATTTAAATTTTAATTTTAATTTTAATTAATTGATGCAATGTCAGTTACAGATGTGCTGTGCTCTGACTGTGAGAAAGTGCACCCAACTGGAGCTCCTCACAGACCGCATGGTTCGGTTGGAGCAGCAATTGGATGCACTTAGGAGCATGCAGGTGGCGGAAAGCGTCATAGATAGCAGTTATATAAATGTGGTCACACCCAAGGTGCAGGCAGAGAAATGGGTGACCACCAGAAAGGGCAGGCAGTCAGTGCAGGAATCCCCTGTGGTTGTCCCCCTCTCGAACAGATATACCCCTTTGGATACTGTCGGGGGGGATAGCCTATCAGGGGAAAACAGCAGCAGCCAGAGCAGTGGCACCACGGATGGCTCTGATGTTCAGAAGGGAGGGTCAAAGCGCAGAAGAGTAATAGTAATAGGGGACTCTATAGTCAGGGGCACAGATAGGCGCTTCTGTGGACGTGAAAGAGACTCCAGGATGGTATGTTGCCTCCCTGGTGCCAGGGTCCAGGATGTCTCCGAACAGGTAGAGGGCATCCTGAAGGGGGAGGGCAAACAGGCAGAGGCCGTTGTACATATTGGTACTAACGACATAGGCAGGAAGGGGCATGAGGTCCTGCAGCAGGAGTTCAGGGAGCTAGGCAGAAAGTTACAAGACAGGACCTCGAGGGTTGTAATCTCGGGATTACTCCCTGTGCCACGTGCCAATGAGACTAGAAATAGGAAGATAGAGCAGCTAAACACATGGCTAAACAGCTGGTGTAGGAGGGAGGGTTTCCATTATCTGGACCACTGGGAGCTCTTCCGGGGCAGGTGTGACCTGTATAAGAAGGACAGGTTGCATCTAAACCGGAGAGGCATAAATATCCTGGCCGCGAGGTTTGCTAGTGTCACACGGGAGGGTTTAAACTAGTATGGCAGGGGGGTGGGCACGGGAGCAATAGGTCAGAAGGTGAGAGCATTGAGGGAGAATTAGGGAATAGGGACAGTGTGGCTCTGAGGCAGAGCAGACAGGGAGAAGTTGCTGAACACAGCGGGTCTGGTGGCCTGAAGTGCATATGTTTTAATGCAAGAAGTATTACGGGTAAGGCAGATGAACTTAGAGCTTGGATTAGTACTTGGAACTATGATGTTGTTGCCATTACAGAGACCTGGTTGAGGGAAGGGCAGGATTGGCAGCTAAACGTTCCAGGATTTAGATGTTTCAGGCGGGATAGAGGGGGATGTAAAAGAGGTGGAGGAGTTGCGCTACTGGTTAGGGAGAATATCACAGCTGTACTGCGAGAGGACACCTCAGAGGGCAGTGAGGCTATATGGGTAGAGATCAGGAATAAGAAGGGTGCAGTCACAATGTTGGGGGTTTACTACAGGCCTCCCAACAGCCAGCGGGAGATAGAGGAGCAGATAGGTAGACAGATTTTGGAAAAGAGTAAAAACAACAGGGTTGTGGTGACGGGAGACTTCAACTTCCCCAATATTGACTGGGACTCACTTAGTGCCAGGGGCTTAGACGGGGCGGAGTTTGTAAGGAGCATCCAGGAGGGCTTCTTAAAACAATATGTAGACAGTCCAACTAGGGAAGGGGCGGCACTGGACCTGGTATTGGGGAATGAGCCCGGCCAGGTGGTAGATGTTTCAGTAGGGGAGCATTTCGGTAACAGTGACCACAATTCAGTAAGTTTTAAAGTACTGGTGGACAAGGATAAGAGTGGTCCTAGGATGAATGTGCTAAATTGCGGGAAGGCTAATTATAACAATATTAGGCGGGAACTGAAGAACATAGATTGGGGGCGGATGTTTGAGGGCAAATCAACATCTGACATGTGGAAGGCTTTCAAGTGGCAGTTGAAAGGAATTCAGGACCGGCATGTTCCTGTGAGGAAGAAGGATAAATACGGCAATTTTCGGGAACCATGGATGACGAGAGATATTGTAGGCCTCGTCAAAAAGAAAAAGGAGGCATTTGTCAGGGCTAAAAGGCTGGGAACAGACGAAGCCTGCGTGGAATATAAGGAAAGTAGGAAGGAACTTAAGCAAGGAGTCAGGAGGGCTAGAAGGGGTCACGAAAAGTCATTGGCAAATAGGGTTAAGGAAAATCCCAAGGCTTTTTACACGTACATAAAAAGCAAGAGGGTAGCCAGGGAAAGGGTTGGCCCACTGAAGGATAGGCAAGGGAATCTATGTGTGGAGCCAGAGGAAATGGGCGAGGTACTAAATGAATACTTTGCATCAGTATTCACCAAAGAGAAGAAATTGGTAGATGTTGAGTCTGGAGAAGGGTGTGTAGATAGCCTGGGTCACATTGAGATCCAAAAAGACGAGGTGTTGGGTGTCTTAAAAAATATTAAGGTAGATAAGTCCCCAGGGCCTGATGGAAACTACCCCAGAATACTGAAGGAGGCTGGAGAGGAAATTGCTGAGGCCTTGACAGAAATCTTTGGATCCTCGCTGTCTTCAGGGGATGTCCCGGAGGACTGGAGAATAGCCAATGTTGTTCCTCTGTTTAAGAAGGGTAGCAAGGATAATCCCGGGAACTACAGGCCGGTGAGCCTTACTTCAGTGGTAGGGAAACTACTGGAGAGAATTCTTCGAGACAGGATCTACTCCCATTTGGAAGCAAATGGACGTATTAGTGAGAGGCAGCACGGTTTTGTGAAGGGGAGGTCGTGTCTCACTAACTTGACAGAGTTTTTCGAGGAGGTCACTAAGATAATTGATGCAGGTAGGGCAGTGGATTGTCTATATGGACTTCAGTAAGGCCTTTGACAAGGTCCCTCATGGTAGACTAGTACAAAAGGTGAAGTCACACGGGATCAGGGGTGAGCTGGCAAGGTGGATACAGAACTGGCTAGGCCATAGAAGGCAGAGAGTAGCAATGGAAGGATGCTTTTCTCATTGGAGGGCTGTGACCAGTGGTGTCCCACAGGGATCAGTGCTGGGACCTTTGCTCTTTGTAGTATATATAAATGATTTGGAGGAAAATGTAACTGGTCTGATTAGTAAGTTTGCAGACGACATAAAGGTTGGTGGAATTGCGGATAGCGATGAGGACTGTCGGAGGATACAGCAGGATTTAGATTGTTTGGAGACTTGGGCAGAGAGATGGCAGATGGAGTTTAATCCGGACAAATGTGAGGTATGCATTTTGGAAGGTCTAATGCAGGCAGGGAATACACAGTGAATGGAAGAACCCTCAAGAGTATTGAAAGTCAAAGAGATCTAGGAGTACAGGTACACAGGTCATTGAAAGGGGCAACACAGGTGGAGAAGGTAGTCAAGAAGGCATATGGCATGCTTGCCTTCATTGGCCGGGGCATTGAGTATAAGAATTGGCAAGTCATGTTGCAGCTGTATAGAACCTTAGTTAGGCCACACTTGGAGTATAGTGTTCAATTCTGGTCGCCACACTACCAGAAGGATGTGGAGGCTTTAGAGAGGGTGCAGAAGAGATTTACCAGAATGTTGCCTGGTATGGAGGGCATTAGCTATGAGGAGCGGTTGAATAAACTCGGTTTGTTCTCACTGGAACGAAGGAGGTTGAGGGGAGACCTGATAGAGGTCTACAAAATTATGAGGGGCATAGACAGAGTGGATAGTCAGAGGCTTTTCCCCAGGATAGAGGGGTCAATTACTAGGGGGCATAGGTTTAAGGTGAGAGGGGCAAGGTTTAGAGTAGATGTACGAGGCAAGTTTTTGACACAGAGGGTAGTGGGTGCCTGGAACTCGCTACCGGAGGAGGTGGTGGAAGCAGGGACGATAGTGACATTTAAGGGGCATCTTGACAAATACATGAATAGGATGGGAATAGAGGGATACGGACCCAGGAAGTGTAGAAGATTGTAGTTTAGTCGGGCAGCATGGTCGGCACGGGCTTGGAGGGCCGAAGGGCCTGTTCCTGTGCTGTACATTTCTTTGTTCTTTGTTCTTTGTTCTCCTACCCGCCCTGCCACATTTCTGCCCCGACCGGCCGGCGGGAGTCTCCGTAACACCGGCCGGTCAATGGGGTTTCCCATTGTGGGGCAGCCCCACGCCGTCGGGAAACCCCCGGGCGCCGGCAAAACGGAGACTCCCGCCGGCGGAGAATGACGCCCCAGATCACAGAATTTTACTGTTCACAGAAATAGTAACATTTAATTTCTTTAGCGTTTTCCTCTTAAGGATTTTCCTGGTCACCATTCGCCACTGCCCTTCTTGTTCTGCTATCTCCTCTTCCATTGATCCTTCCTTTCCCAATGGAGCTGGAGGTGTTTCGTCAGGGTCTTCCGGGACTCCCACCCCTTGCTCACAAGCCTTACCTTCTTTTGCAGCAGCTTGGGCAGCGGGGTTTTTGTTCTTGTTGGAGTGGGGTACATGACCCTCCCCTGCGGCAACCTTCTTTGTCATTCCTCCATCGCTCCTTGACCTTTTGGCTAAGATCAAGTGAAGTATCTGTCCTTATCAGTTTTTGCAAAGAGCTAGTGGATTTTGATGTGGATTGACGAAGACAGTGGGGTTGAAGGCAGCGTTTGAGCTCTGCTGGTATTTGTGGAACTTCCTGCTGGTTTAAGTCTCTGGCTTGGGCCTAACACCGGTACAGCACGACTCAGTGTTTGAGCTATGTCGGCAGCAGCCTATCAAACATCGGGCCAATGACAGTGGAATACTGTCAGAGTGACAGCGAAGAGGTCAGGAGAAGACTCGCCTGTGGACCGAGCTTCTTTTGTGAAGCGAGTGCTCTTCGAGTGTTGTGAGTTTGAAGCAGGATATATCTTCTGCTGGCAAGACTCCCCCAGTGGGGGTACTTCTATGTCACCCTCAGAAGCATTGTGTGATGCAACAGGCTTCTGAAGGTGTTCAATGAGAAAGGCAACCTGGGGCCTCTGTCCATCCTGACTGCGGAGCCTCTGTTCACTCTACAGTCGTCGTGGAACTGGGTTATCACATCCCACACCCCTGACTGTGGTGGACGTGCTCACCATCCTCACCGGATATGCTGAGGTGAATGGAAACGGCACTGAAGTCAAAACACTCTCAGTACTTGGACAAGCAAATGGCAGGTCAAGGTGACCTTGAAGACAGAGGCGAGTTGAGTCATCCTACACCTTTCATCCAGCTTCGCCATTGGAGGAAGTCAACACTAGCTCTTCTCTGCGGGCAGCCACGGATGCGTCGCGCCTGTGTTAAAACCGGACACGTTGCTGCCAACAGCAGTGTTAACTTCTGTAAAAAAAAGCAAGTGCTGCGACTTGTGTGGGGAGGTCGGCCATCTTTACAAGGCCTGCCCAAAACTGGGTGCTACCTAAGCAGGATGCACAAAATATTGGGATGGACAGAAAGTACTAGTACAGAGAATAGTAAGTTAATGGGTGAAGTCAGAGTAAGGGAGAAAGTATGATGTTGAAATCAGGGTTGCTGTGCATGTATGTGAATTCACGGAGCCTGGTAAATATTGAGT
The DNA here is from genome assembly GCF_047496885.1 of Scyliorhinus torazame. Classification (NCBI taxonomy): domain Eukaryota; kingdom Metazoa; phylum Chordata; class Chondrichthyes; order Carcharhiniformes; family Scyliorhinidae; genus Scyliorhinus; species Scyliorhinus torazame. Next base: position 300,561,094 of record NC_092710.1, read on the forward strand.
TACAGGCGCAGTTGGAATGTGAAAATATGATGTTGTGGCAATAACAAAGACCTAACTCAAGGAAGGGCAAGGCTGGGTGTTAAATATTCCTGGGTACAATGTGTTCAGATAAGATAGGAAAGGAGCAATTCCCCTTTCATAAAACCATGCTGACTCTTCCTGATGACCGTGAGTTTCTCTAAGTGCCCAGTGATAACCTCTTTAAGGATTGATTCTAACCCCTTCCCCATGACAAGGCAGTAAGATAACTAGCCTATAGTTTTCTGCCTCCGTCCCTTCTTGAATGGAGATGTTTATTTGCTCATTTCCAGTCTGGTGGAACCTTTCCATAATCTAGCGAATTTTGGAAAATTAACACCAATGCAGTTACTACCTCATTAGCCACCTCTTTTAAGGCACTAGGCTGAAATCCATCTGGTCCTGGGGATTTGTCAATCCACAGCTCTATCAATTTGCTCAGTACAGTTTCCCTAGTGATTGTAATTTCACCAAATTCCCCTTTCCACTCCACCTCCTGATTTACAGCTATTGCAGGAGTGTTTTTTGTATTATCTACAGTGAATACAGAAACAAACTATTTGTTCATCCATCCACCATTTCCTTATTAACTACTTTTAACTCCCCAATTTCACCCTCTGGATGACCAACATTCACTTTATTTATTCTTTTCCTGTTTAAATACCTGTAGCGACTCTTGCTATCTGTTTTTACATTCCGAGCTGACTTCCACTCATTCTCTTATTTCCTTCTGATTAATCTTCCAGTCCTTCTCTGATGTGCTTTATATGCTAACCAATCATCTGACCTGTCACGCACCTTTGCATAGTTATATTTCTTCCTAAAGTTTGATGCTTTCCTTAACTTATTAAGTTAAACATGGAGAGTGGGACCTCCCCTTAGAAAGGTTATTTATGGTCGGAATATACTTATTCTGAGTATTCTGAAATCGCCCCTTAAATATCTGCCACTACTTCTCCATTGATCTATTCCATAGCCTAGAGTCCCAGTTCAGTTCAGCAAGCTCAGCTTTCATGCCCACATAGTTACCCTTATTTAAGTTTAAAATACTAGTCTTAGATCCACACTTCTCCCTTTCAAACTGGATGTACAATTCAATCATATTGTGGCCACTGATGTGTCTTTACTATGAGATCATTAATTATTTTTGTCACTTTGCACAAGTCCAATATAATCTGCTATCGATTTGATTCCAGAATGTGCTGCTCTAAGAAACTATCTCAAAAGCATTCTATGAACTTCCTCATCCAGGCGACTACTACCAATCCAATTTTTCCAGTTCATGTATAGTTAAAGTCACCCATGGTTATTGCCGTTCCTTTATCACAAGCAGGCGCTATTTCTTCTTGTTTACTTTTCCCTACATTATGTTTACTGTTAGGGGCCAGTAGACTACTCCCACTAGTGACTTCTTTCCTGTAGTATTCCTCATTTCCACCCAAACCGATTCCACACAAATGAGGAAGATTCTTTTTTTTCAGAAAATATTTTATTAAGGCATTTATAATTTTAACATTTTAAACAAAGAGATCCAACAAACACAAAAAAACAACAATAACATAACCACCTCCCCCCAAGCATAAACCCTAACTGTCATGGTCCATGTAACTACTCCATCTCACGGTTCTCTCTTCATTAGTTTTCCTACCCTTATTCGTCATTTCCATGCCTCCCCCCCCTCCCCACCAACTCCCCCAACCACCTGCTGAGAGTTAATTTTCCTTGAAGAAGTCGATGAACAGCTGCCATCTCCGATCAAACTCCTGTAATGAATCCCTTAAGGCAAACTTGATTTTCTCCAACCTAAGAAGCCCTGCCATGTCACTGACCCAAACCCCTGACTTTAGAGGCTCTGAGTCCCTCCATCCCAGCAGAATCCGTCTCCGGGCCACCAGGGAGGCAAAGGCCAAACTGTCGGCCTCTCTCCCCCCCCACCCCCCGCCAGGCCCCCGGATCTTCTGACACTCCAAATATTGCCACCTCTAGACTCGGAATCACCCTCCCTTCCAGGACCTCTGACACGACGCCTGAAAATCCCTGCCAAAATCCCCTCAGCCTTGGACACACCCAGAACATATCGCCGGACTTCCCGCACCTCCCACATCTGTCCTCCACCTCCTCAAAAAACCTGCTCATCCGGGTCACGGTCATATGAGCCCTGTGGATTGGATTGGATTGGATTGGATTTGTTTATTGTCACGTGTACCGAGGTACAGTGAAAAGTATTTTTCTGCGAGCAGCTCAACAGATCATTAAGTACATGAGAAGAAAAGGGAATAAAAGAAAATACATAATAGGGCAACACAACATATACAATGTAACTACATAAGCACTGGCATCGGATGAAGCATACAGGGTGTAGTGTTAATGAAATCAGTCCATAAGAGGGTCATTTAGGAGTCTGGTGACAGTGGGGAAGAAGCTGTTTTTGAGTCTGTTCGTGCGTGTTCTCAGACTTCTGTATCTCCTGCCCGATGGAAGAAGTTGGAAGAGTGAGTAAGCCGGGTGGGAGGGATCTTTGATTATACTGCCCGCTTTCCCCAGGCAGCGGGAGGTGTAGATGGAGTCAATGGATGGGAGGCAGTTTTGTGTGATGGACTGGGCGGTGTTCACGACTCTCTGAAGTTTCTTGCGGTCCTGGGCCGAGCAGTTGCCATACCAGGCTGTGATGCAGCCTGATAGGATGCTTTCTATGGTGCATCTGTAAAAGTTGGTAAGAGTCAACGTGGACATGCCGAATTTCCTTAGTTTCCTGAGGAAATATAGGCGCTGTTGTGCTTTCTTGGTGGTAGCGTCGACGTGGGTGGACGAGGACAGATTTTTGGAGATGTGCACCCCTAGGAATTTGAAACTGCTAACCATCTCCACCTCGGCCCCGTTGATGCTGACAGGGGTGTGGACAGTACTTTGCTTCCTGAAGTCAATTACCAGCTCTTTAGTTTTGCTGGTATTGAGGGAGAGATTGTTGTCGCTACACCACTCCACTAGGTTCTCTATCTCCCTCCTGTATTCGGACTCGTCGTTATTCGAGATCCGGTCCACTATGGTCGTATCGTCAGCAAACTTGGAGATGGAGTTGGAACCAAGTTTTGCCACGCAGTCGTGTGTGTACAGGGAGTAGAGTAGGGGGGCTAAGTACGCAGCCTTGTGGGGCGCCGGTGTTGAGGATTATTGTGGAGGAGGTGTTGTTGTTCATTCTTACTGATTGTGGTCTGTTGGTCAGAAAATCGAGGATCCAGTTGCAGAGTGGGGAGCCAAGTCCTAGGTTTTCGAGCTTTGATATGAGCTTGGCTGGGACAGCCTTGATTTGTCCCAACTCTTCCTCCCACTTTCTCTTCAGCTCCCCAATTGGGACCCCTTCCCACTCCATCAGTTCCTTATATATTTCCAAAACCATCCCCTCCCAACCCTTGTTTTTGTCATCATCTTGTCCTATAGCCCCCTTAATGGGAGGCGCGGGAAGCCCGGGACCTGCCTCCGAACAAAATCCCACACTTGCAAGTACCAGAACCCATTCCCACCCGGCAACTCAAATTCCTCCTCTAGCTCCTCCAAACTCGTGAAACCCTCCTCAATAAAAAGATCTCCGAATTTCCCAATCCCTGCCCATTGCCACCTCCTAAAGCCCCTGTCCAGCCCCCCTGGAGCGAACCGGTGGTTGTCACAGATCGGTACTGACACCCCCTCCAGTCCCATGTACTGCCTCCATTGCCCCCACACCCTCAGGGCTGCCACTGCCACTGGGTTTGAGGAGTACCGAGCCGGGGTGCCGTTAACATAGCCTTCAGACTCGTGCCCTTACAAGATGCCACCTCTACCCGCTCCCACACCGACCCCTCCCCTACTACCCACTTCCGAACCATCGATATGTTAGCTGCCCAGTAATAGTTGATAAAGTTCAAAAGGGTCAGTCCTCACTCCCCGCACCCCCGCTCAGGTAGGCCTTCTTCACCCGCGGGACTTTCCCGGCCCATATAAAACCCGAGATCGCCGCATTCATCTTCCTAAAAAGCGCCTTAGGGATGAAAATTGGGAGACACTGAAAAATGAACAGCAATCTCAGGAGGACTGTCATTTTCACAGTCTGTATCCTCCCCACCAATGACAGCGGGAGCACATCCTACCTTCGGAAGTCCCCTTTCATCTGCTCTATTAACCTACCAAATTTAGTTTGTGAAGCTGACCCCAGTCCCGTGCATACCCAGATACCTACCCTCCTACCACCTTGAACGGCATCTCCCTCAATCTCCTCTCCTGCCCCCTTGCCTGGATCGCAAAAACTTCGCTCTTGCCCATATTCAGTTTATAACCTGAAAACCGGCCAAATTCCTCCAGTATCCCCATAATTCCTGCAATCCCCCCCATAACGGGTCTGTTATATAAAGGGGCAAATCATCTATCCCCTGCCAAATGTTTGATGTTCGCAGCGCCAAATGAGGTAGATTCTATCCGTGCCATGGTAACAGCGAGGAAACTCCATCACGAGGCGGGTTCAAAATTTTTTTTTATATATAGAATGCTCAATTACTTTGTTTTCCTATTAAGGGGCAATTTAGCGTGGCCAATCCACTTAACCTGCACATCTTTGGGTTGTGGAGGTGAAACCCACGCAGACACAGGGAGAACGTGCACACAGACAGTGATACAGGGCCGGGATTCGAACCCAGGTCCTCAGCGCTGCAGGCAACAATGTTAACCACTGTGCCACGTTTGATTTGATTTATTGTCACATGTACCGAAGTGCAGTGAAAAGTATTTTCTGCGGCCGAGGGAAGGTACACAGTACGTAAATAGCAGACAAAAAGAATAATCAACAGAGAACACTGACAAATGGTACATCGACAACCAGGGATTGGTTACAGTGGGGAACAAGGGGCCAAACAACCCAAATACATGAGCAAGAGCAGCATAGGGCGTCATGAATAGTGTTCTTACAGGGAACAGATCAGTCTGAGGGGGAGTCGTTGAGGAGTTTAGTAGCTGTGGGGAAGAAGCTGTTCCTATGTCTGGATGTGCAAGTCTTCAGACTTCTGTATCTTCTGCCTGATGGAAGAGTCTGGAAGAAGGCAAAGCCTGAGTGTGAGGGGTCGCTGACAATGCTGTTTGCCTTTCTAAGGCAGCGGGAGGTGTGTACAGAATCAATTGGAGGGTGGCAAGCTTGTGTGATGTGTTGGGCTGAGTTCACCACGCTCTGCAGTGTCTTGCGATCTTCAGCCGAGCAGTTGCCATACCAAGCTGTGATGCAGCCGGATAGAATGCTCTCTATCGCACATCTGTAGAAGTTAATGAGAGTCGATGCAGACAGACCAACTTTCTTTAGCTTCCGTAGGAAGTAGAGACGTTGTTGGGCTTTCTTGACTGTTGCATCAACATGTGTGGACCAGGACAGACTGTTGGTGATGGTGACCCCCAGGAACTTTAAGCTATCGACCATCTCCACTTCGGAGCCATTGATACAGACGGGAGTGTGTGTCGTGCTACACTTCCTGAAGTCGCTGAGCAGTTCCTTGGTCTTTCCAGCATTTAGAGAGAGGTTGTTTTCGGTACACCAAGCAACCAAGTGATTTATCTCCCTCCTGTAGTCTGATTTGTCGTTGTTTACGATACGGCTCACCACAGTCGTATCATCCGCAAACTTATAGATTGAGTTGGAGTTAAATCTTGCCGCACAGTCATGTGTGTATAGGGAGTACAATAGAGGACTGAGCACACATCCTTGTGGGGCTCCGGTGTTGAGGACTATTGTGGAGGAGGTGCTGTTGCCTATCCTGACAGATTGCATTGCAGTCTGTTGGGCAGCACGGTAGCATTGTGGATAGCCCAATTGCTTCACAGCTCCAGGGTCCCAGGTTTGATTCCTGGCTTGGGTCACTGTCTGTGCGGAGTCTGCACGTTCTCTCCGTGTCGGCGTGGGTTTCCTCCGGGTGCTCCGGTTTCCTTCCACAGTCCAATGATGTGCAGGTTAGGTGGATTGGCCATGATAAATTGCCCTTAGTGTCCAAAATTTCCCATAGTGTTGGGTGGGGTTACTGGGTTATGGGGATAGGGTGGGGGTGTGGCTTGGGTAGGGTGCTCTTTCCAAGAGCCGGTGCAGACTCGATGGGCCGAATGGCCTCCTTCTGCACTGTAAATTCTATGATTCTATGGTGAGGAAGTCAAGGATCCAGCTGCATAGGGAGGGGTCAAGTCCAAGATTGCAGAGTTTGGTTATTAGTCTTGTCGGGATAATGGTGTTGAAGGCGGAGCTGTAGTCTATGAACAGCAGTCTTACATAGGTGTCCTTGTTGTCGAGATGTTTGAATGTTGATTGTAGAGCAAGGGAGATAGCGTCTGTTGTGGACCAGTTGCGGTGATAGGTGAACTGCAGTGGATCGAGACCATCTGGGAGGCTGGCAGTGATCCGTCTCATGACTAGCCACTCGAAGCATTTCATGATAACAGACGTCAGGGCCACCGGTTGGTAGTCGTTGAGGCAGGCTACCTTGTTTTTCTTTGGTACTGGTATTATGATGGTCTTCTTGAAGGAGGTGGGGACCTTAGAGCGGAGGAGTGAGGTGTTGAAGATATCTGCGAATACACTCGCCAGCTGGTCGGCGCAGGCTTTGAGTGCTCGCCCAGGGACTCCGCGGGGTCCGTCACTTTCCGCGGATTCATCTTCAAGAAGGCAGCTCTTACCTCTGAGGCTGTGATAGTGGTATGGGTGTGTCCAGGGCTGTTGGGGCGGGTGGCACTGATACATTTCAACAACAACAACAAAAAAAAGAAATCCAGGCTGGTTCTTCCAAATTAACCCACATTTTTCCAGGTGACTACAAATGTTATCCTGAAATATTGTTTCTAGAAGCTTCCCCACCACTGAAGTCAAACTGACCAATCTGTAATTGCTGGGCTTATCTTTACATCACATCAACAGCACAGGGGCTGGTTTAGCACACTGGGCTAAATCGCTGGCTTTTAAAGCAGACCAAGGCAGGCCAGCAGCACAGTTAAACTCCCGTACCAGCCTCCCCGAACAGGCGCCTGAATGTGGCGACTAGGGGCTTTTCACAGTAACTTCATTGAAGCCTACTTGTGACAATAAGTGATTTTCATTTCATCTTCATCAATCCTCTCTGTTACCTCATCAGAACGCTCAAGCAGGTAGTTAAACATGATTTTCCCTCAACAAAAGCAAACTACCTTTCCTCAATTAACCCACATTTCTCGAAAGGACTATGAATTGTGTCTTGAATTATTGTTTCTGAAATGTTCCCTGCCACCGCTTGGCCTGTAGTTGTTGGGCTTATCCTTATACCCTTCATTGAACAAGGGTGCAATGTTTGCCTCTCTAGGCCTTTTGGCACCACTGCGAAGTCCAAGGAAGAGTGGGAAATTAAGGCCAGCAGCTTCACAATTTCACCCTCGCTTCCCTCAGTATCCTTGGATGCTTCCCATTTGGTCCTGATGCCTTCTCCAGTTTAAGTTCAGGCAGCTTATCCAATAATTCTTCCCTATTAATTTATTTGTCTGAACTGCCTCTTCTTTGCCAATGGCCTGGGCAGCATCTTCTTCCAGGTAAAGGCAGATGCAAAGTATTAATTTAGATTTAGGTTTATTGCCACATGTACCGAGGTCCAGTGAAAAGTATTGTTCTGCGTACAGTCCAGCCAGACATTCCATCCATGAAAAACACAGGACATACAATAAATACACAATGTAAATACACAGACATCGGGTGAAGCATAAGAAGTGTGGTCCTACAACTGTAGAGAAGATGCTTAGAGAGGTCAGTTCAGTCCATAAAAGGGTCATTCAGGAGTATGGTAACAGCGGAAGAAGCTGTTTTTGAATCCATTAGTGCGTGTTCTCAGACTTTTGTATCCTCTGCCCAATAGAAGAGGTTGGGAGAGAATAACCCGGGCGGGAGGGGTCTTTGATTACGCTGCCCGCTTTCCCAAGGCAGTGGGAGGTGTAGATAGAGTCAATGGATGGGAGGCAGGTTTGTGTGATGGGCTGGGCTGTGTTCACGACTCTCTGTAGTTTCTTACGGTCTTGGGCCGAGCAGTTGCCATACCAGGCTGTGATGCAGCCAGATAGGATGCTTTCTATGGTGCAGCTGTGAAAGTTGGTCAGAGTCAATGTAAACATGCCAAATTTCCTTAGTTTCCTGAGGAAGTATAGGTGCTGCAATGCTTTCTTAGACGTAGCGTTGATGTGGGTGGACCAGGACAGATTGTTGGTGATGTGCACACCTGGGAATTTGAAGCTGTCAACCATCTCCACCTCCGTCCCGTTGATTCAGACAGGAGTGTGTACGATACTTTGCTTCCTGAAGTCAATGACTAACTCTTTAGTTTTGCTGACATTGATAGAGATCGTTGTCAATACACCATGCAACTAGGTTCTCTATCTCCCTCCTGTATTCTGACTCATTGTTGTTCGAGATCCGGCCCACTATGGTCGTGTCATAAGCAAACCTGTAGATGGAGTTGGAGCCAAATTTTCCCACACAGTCATGTGTACCTCAGCCATCAGCCCTGCCTCCAAGTATAAATCTATTTTTGGTTCCGAATCATTGTCATTCCTCCTCTTGCTATCGTTTTGCTATTTATCTGCCTATATAAGACTTTGGGGTTTTCTTTAAATGGTATCTGTCAGACTCTTCTCATACTCTCTCTCTCTCTCTGCATGTCTTATTTGGTTTTTCAATTTATAATCTTTTATTATTGTCACAAGTAGGCTCACATTAACGCTGCAATGAAGTTACTGTGAAAATCCCCAAGTCGCCACATTCCGGTGCCTGTTCGGGTACACAGAGGGAGAATTCAGAATGGCCAAATTACCTAAAGCACGTCTTGTGGGACTTGGAGGAAACCAGAGTGGCCAGAGGAAACCCACGCAGACACAGGGAGAAAGTGTAGACTTAATTTCCCTCTGAACCGTCTATATTCAGAAGGGCTTTCGATTATATTGTCCACCTGAACTCTGTTATAGAATCATAGAATACCTACAGTGCAGAAGGAGGCCATTCAGCCCATTGATCTGCACCGACCCTCCGAAAGAGTACCCCATCCCGCACTATCCCTTAAGCCCACCTACCTTTGGACGCTAAGGGGCAATTTAACATGGCCAATCCACCTAACCAGCACATCTTTGGAGCACCTGGAGGAAGCCCTCGCAGACATGGGGAGAATGTGCAAACACCACACAGACAGTGGCCCAAGGCTGGAATTGAATCCAGGTCCCTGGTGCTGTGAGGCAGCAGTGCTAACCACTGTGCCACCGTGCCGCCAATTTTCCTCTTCCCCTTAATCTTGAGCTCTTTTGCCATCCGGGCAACTCTGGACTTGTTTGCCCTATCTTTCTCCTTCACAGGCATGTACTGTGACCGTATCTCTTCTTTAAAGGCAGCCATTGTTCAGGTACCGCGTTGACCTGCTAATCTAATAGTTCCCTGAACTTCGTGTTCTGTGATTGAACGCTGCTAATCACCCAGGTTGACTGGCCTCAGGTATCACCTGCCTCCCTGTGCGGCCTCCACACCAGCCTGTGACCCAGTCCGCCTCTCATTGCCTTTCACTGGAGAGTGCTGCATTATTTTACTTTGAATAAATCAATCCTGAAATACCTAAAATTAATTTTGTTTCATGAATTGCTCTGTAGGTGGACAACAATCAAAATATCACCTCAAATGTACAGTAACACCTCCCCTGTTCTTAATATTCTTACACTATTATGAACCGTAAAATGGTCAGGCTGTTAAAATAATTGGAACAGCATCGATCGGGATTTAAAATAAATTAATCTACTGCTGCCCTCTAGGGATGTTGGGAAGGACTGTGAGTCTTGTTAATGCTGCCTTGTCGAATAGCATTACGGATGCAGGTTGACAGCATTGCCCTGAGGGTTAGTGCAGCATCGGTGAGATGATGCGGAAATCCCTGCTTCAGACAAGTCTACACGATATTTATCTGAAACCCCTCCCCACCCCCCCCCCCCCCCCCCCAGCCCTTTACATTTCTATATTTACTTTAACAGCTACCAGTGTTGGGAAGAGGACATCTGCCGTCAAACATTATGGGCTGGCAATGTGATGGACGCCACGATATATACTCACTATATTGTCTGGCTGTGAGGACTGAGACTTTCTATACAGCCAAAGGTCCTGGTGCAGCTGGCCAGCACAAAGATACTGCCCACAAGGTGGAAGCATTGATAAAACTGTGGCAAATGGATTTCAATGGCAATTGGTGCCTGATTAATTGTTAATTTTGAATCTGACATTGAGATATCTGCTCAGCGTGGATTTAATAGATGTGAGTGTATGGACTTAGGTTATATAGTCATGATCTCATTGAGCTGTGGAGCAGATTCTTGGGACTAAATGGTCTACTCCAGTTCCTAAACTGTGCTTGAGGGCTTAATAGAGCCTTAAAAATATTTTAATATAAAAAACAGAAAGTGCTGGAAAAACGCAGCAGGTTTGGCAGATTCTGTGGGGAGAGAAACAGAGTTAACAGCCGCGCTTGTCCCAGCGCCGACCTGAGTGTGCTGGGAGCATCGCGGGAGAGGCTCAGATTGTGCTTCGCGCCAGGCGCAAAACTTCACACGAGTCACCCGACCCGGGGGCCAGGCACAATCCGGATCATGCCCTCCCTGGCCGTGATTCGGATAATAATATTTAAATTACTTCATTTAAATATGCCCAGCCTATTCGAGGCCATATTCTCCCAGTGCCCGGGAGTCACCGGCCGCACCAGTGAGGCCTCAATCAGGCAGTAACTAGTACGGCCCTCCACAAGTGGAGACCAGACGTGGTGGCCACTCTGGGGAGTCTTGGAGTGCATTGGAGTGCCTGGGTCCTAGGTTGGCTCTCGCTCCCGATACGGCCTTGAGAATTGCCAGATCCGTGGCCACACATGTGCATGGTGGTGGCCTGCAGTAGCCGCGCCGTGCTTCATGGCGGAGGCCACTTGCGAACCCGGCCCGCAAAATAGGCCCCCCCCCCTTTGGCCGGCTCGAGCGCCCGAACCGCCCCCCCCACCACAGTGCCCCCAGCCTCGAATATTTGTCCACCCCTGCCCGCGGATCGGCCCTCCCCCGACTGTGGCGCCGCTGGACTGAGTCCGCAGCCGCCATGCTGAGTTCCCGACAGATGAGACCACGAGAGACCCAGGGATCTCGGCCGGTCGGGGGCGGAGCATCTGTGGGCGGACGTCAGGCAATGGCTTGAGGCCGTCGATACATGCCGCGGCGCCGCTTTGGAGGGGGCGGTGAGTCGTGAAAGCAGCGCCGCCCCCCCCCATTTCATCGGGAATTTGGATTCTCCGGCCTTTCGCCGAACACAATTTCGGCTTCGCCACCCGGAGAATCCAGCCCAGTTTCTCCCCATCCACTCTGCCCAGCCCTCTCATGATTTTGACCATCTCTATCAAACCTCCTCTTAACTTCTTCTCTCCAAGTAGAACATACCCAACCTCTCCAATCTATCCTCATAACTAAAGTTACTTATCCCCGGAATCATCCTTGTAAACTGATGTACCATTAATTCACTGCAAGACGATGAGAGTGAGTGAACATAGGCTTTATTAACCAAGAACTTGCCTGCCTGTGTCTGCTGTACAAATGAGTGCCCCCCCAGGCGGCCGGTCTCTATACCGCCTGAGGGGGGTGGAGCCAGAGCCCACCAGGTTCCAGTACAATACCTGGAAGGAGATCACATTACTATTGGGCCACAGTGCTACACAGACAGCTTATACTATGGTGAATACATTCACCACATAAACCTCTTCTGCACTTTCTCAAATATGTTCACATCCTTCCTATAGTGTGGCACCCAGAATTATTGACAATATTCCAGCTGAGGCCTAACTAGTGTCCTGTATACGTTCAGAAGAAGCGCCTGTACTCTATGCCCCTATTATGGGAACAAACAAGAGGGTAAAACATATTTGACCTCATCCTCACCAAACTACCTGTCGCAGATGCATCTGTCCATGACAGCATCGGTAGAAGTGACCACCACACTGTCCTTGCGAAGACAAAGCCCCCTGCCGTCACATTGTTTACAAATTCACATCATCTACCGTGTTGTGTGGCACTACCACCGAGCTAAATGGGGTAGATTCAGAACAGATCAGGCAACTCAAAGATAAAAGCAAATTACTGCGGATGGTGGAATCAGAAACAAAAACAGGAAATACTGGACAATCTCAGCAGGTCTGACAGCATCTGTGGAGAGAGAAGGGAGGTAATGTTTTGAGTCTGGATGACTCTTTGTCGAATCTGCCAAGGTGTGATGGTTGGAGATCAATCATCTTAGTCCCTGGACATCACTGCAGGAGCTCCTCAGGATATTGTCCTCAACACAACCATTTTCAGCTGCTTCATCAAAGACCTTCCTTCCAACATAAAGTCAGATGTGAGGTTTGCTGATATTGCATTATGTTCAGCACCATTCGCGACTCCTCAGATACTGAAGCAGTCCATGTGAAAAAGCAGCAAGACCTGGACAATATCCAGGCTTGGGCTGGCAAATGGCAAGAACCATTCATGCCACACAAGATCCCGGCAATGACCATCTCCAATAAGAGAAAATCAAACCATCGCCCCATGATATTACCATCGCCAACACCCCTCCTTCCTCAGCTCCTTCCTCAGGTGAATGAAGAGGTGAATGAACCTACCTCTTCATTCACCCGAGGAAGGAGCAGTGCTCCGAAAGCTAGTGTTTGAAACAAACCTGTTGGACTTTAACCTGGTGTTGTAAGACTTCTACTGTACCAAGATCTAGATCATTAATATATTTCAGGGAAAAAAAGTCCCAATACCGATCTATTGCAAACCTTCCTCCTGCCCAAAAAATATCCATTGCCCGTCCGTCTCTGTTTCCTATTATTCAGCCAATTTTGTATTCATGTTGCTCCTGTCCCTTTTATTCCATAAGCTAAAACATTTATCACAAGTCTGTTGTGTGGCACTGCCTCTTGTCCCCCCCACAACGCAACCCCCGACGTCCCTGCATCCCACCTCCCATCAGCAGGGCAACCCCGGCCAGCAAAATGCCAGCCTGGCTCCCTGGCAGTGCCCTTGCCAATGCCATCTGAGCACCTTGGCAGTGCCAGGCCAGCACTCAGGTGGCAGTGTCAGGGTGAAAAGCTCACAGTGCCATGGTGCCTGGGTGGCATCTGCAGTGCCACATTGCCATCTTGCCCAGAGGCCAATCACTCAGAGGCCTCCCTGAGAGAACCCCCCCTCCCCAAGTGCCATTCTACCTGTTCCCCATTTATGGGGACCAGTACTGAACGGCACATGCCTAAGTAGCGGGATTCTCCATTGCGCCGGTAGTGTTCCCATAGGTTTCCCGGCAGCGTGGGGTGGTCTCAATGGGAAATCCCATTGACTGGTGGCAAGAACGGAGAGTCCCACTGCCGGCGAGGGTGCACCACCAAGGAAAATGCAGCTGACGGACCAGAAAATTCCGCTCACGTTCTCTAACTCGAAGGGGTTACATCCCAACCCCTTGGGTAGATCAGGCGAGCTGCATATTAGAGTGAGACTAACTACTCACTCTAATATGCAGATTTACCAAAGATTGATCCCGCTCACAATAGGCAGGATCCAGATCGTAACATCTCACAAGATCCCATTAGGTCTCAGCGAGCCGGGTAAATCCCGGAAGAGCCCTCTCCCGCCATCCCCGACGCCGTTCAGGTGGCATTTGGCTGGTAGATTGCATCCAGTTTCTTCCACCAACCTTTGACCCAGCCAAACTGGCTCAGTTCCATTCTTGCCCCATTGAAGTCAGCTCTCCCTCAGTTAATTATTTTTTACTCAAGTTTGCCTTTAATCCTTTCCTAACATCATCCTAAACCTTATGGTACAATTATCACTGTCTCCTAAATGTTGTCCACCAGCACAGTGGTTAGCACTACTGCCTCATAGCATCAAGAACCCGTGTTCACAATTTAGGAACGTTAGCCCCTGTCTGCCCTTTACACTATCACTGTCCCAATCTACCTTCGGGTAGTTAAAGCCCCCCATTTAACTACTCTATGATGTTTGCATCTCTCGGTAATTTCTCTACAGATTTGTTCTTACAATTCCTTCACCTGAGGAAACTGCAGGTGTGTATCCCTGGTGTCCTATCCATTTAAATGCTTCTTCTTGAGCTTATCCAGATTCACAAGTCTGTTTAACTGTCTTTGAAAGCTGGTTATAAAGGATGAATTATGTTTCTGTCAACTCCAGACTTCCCATGGTATTTCTACCTGATTCCAATTCTCTCTCTTCCAGCAGTATCGACAACCTGCCTTTCTGTTTTATTCCCATTAGATGCAATGCTTATTTTAATTACACTGTCTGTACTGAAACAAGTGATTCCAATTTGTACATTATAGCTGTGAGAAAAAGGAGGTAGTGGTAAATTTTCTGAAGATTCGTAGCTCAGATCATAAACTTCCCAATCTGGCAGAGAAGCAGGAACCAATCCTTTGAGATGTGCAATTTATTTACTTTGATAAATTCTACTTCTAGCAGTTACACAGAATTACATTGAATCTACTGCACAGTTATGGGGCTTCAGCCCAATTATTTTAATGTTTTGTTATTTATTTACAGAACGTGGACGTCACTTGCTAGGCCAGCATTTATTGCCCATCCCTAATTGCGCTTGAGTAGGTGGTGGTGAGTTGTTTTCTTGAACCGCTGTAGTCCCTGAGGTGTAGGTACATCCACTGTGCTGTTAGTGAGGGAGTTCCAGGATGTTGCAGCAGCGACAGTGAAGGAACGTCGATGTATTTCCAAGTCAAGATGGTGAGTGACTTGGAAAGGAATCTCCAGGTGGTGGTATTCCCGTGTATCTGCTGCCGTTGTCCTTCTAAATGGTAGTGGCCGTGGGTTTGCAAGGTGCTGTCGAATTAACCTTGGCGAGTTCCTGCAGTGCACCTTCTAGATGGTACACACAGCTGCCACTCTGCGTCGGTGGTGGAGGGAATGAATGTTTGTGAATGGGATGCCTATCAAGCTGGTTGCTTTGTCCTGAATGTGTTGAGCTTCTTGAGTGCTGCCAGAGTTGCACTCATCCAGGCAAGTGGGGAGTATTCCATCACACTCCTGCCTTGTGTCTTTTCAATGATGAACGGGCCTTGGGGAATCAGGAGGTAAGTTAATTGCTGCAGGTTTCCTAGCCTCTGACCTGCCTTCATGCTCCTTTCACCCCACTTCATTTAACTATATTGGCATCATTTTCTATTCCTTGTCGTTCATGTACTTAGAGACCTTCCCTTTAATGTGGAAGCCACATTTTCTTCCACCTTTCTTGTGCGAGGTGAAGAAAGATTTATTTTCCTTAGCCTTCCCATTTTGTTGAAGTTCTTCCCAATTCCTTAACTGAAAGGATGTGTGTTCAAAACACTTTATAGAACATAGAACATAGAACATAGAACAATACAGCGCAGTACAGGCCCTTCGGCCCACGATGTTGCACCGAAACAAAAGCCATCTAACCTACACTATGCCATTATCATCCATATGTTTATCCAATAAACTTTTAAATGCCCTCAATGTTGGCGAGTTCACTACTGTAGCAGGTAGGGCATTCCACGGCCTCACTACTCTTTGCGTAAAGAACCTACCTCTGACCTCTGTCCTATATCTATTACCCCTCAGTTTAAAGTTATGTCCCCTCATGCCAGCCATATCCATCCGCGGGAGAAGGCTCTCACTGTCCACCCTATCCAACCCCCTGATCATTTTGTATGCCTCTATTAAGTCTCCTCTTAACCTTCTTCTCTCCAACGAAAACAACCTCAAGTCCAGCAGCCTTTCCTCATAAGATTTTCCCTCCATACCAGGCAACATCCTGGTAAATCTCCTCTGCACCCGCTCCAAAGCCTCCACGTCCTCCCTATAATGCGGTGACCAGAACTGTATGCAATACTCCAAATGCGGCCGTACCAGAGTTCTGTACAGCTGCAACATGACCTCCCGACTCTGGAACTCAATCCCTCTACCAATAAAGGCCAACACTCCATAGGCCTTCTTCACAACCCTATCAACCTGGGTGGCAACTTTCAGGGATCTATGTACATGGACACCTAGATCCCTCTGCTCATCCACACTTTCAAGAACTTTACCATTAGCCAAATATTCCGCATTCCTGTTATTCCTTCCAAAGTGAATCACCTCACACTTCTCTACATTAAACTCCATTTGCCACCTCTCAGCCCAGCTCTGCAGCTTATCTATATCCCTCTGTAACCTGCTACATCCTTCCACACTATCGACAACACCACCGACTTTAGTATCGTCTGCAAATTTACTCACCCACCCTTCTGCGCCTTCCTCTAGGTCATTGATAAAAATGACAAACAGCAACGGCCCCAGAACAGATCCTTGTGGTACTCCACTTGTGACTGTACTCGATTCTGAACATTTCCCATCAACCACCACCCTCTGTCTTCTTTCAGCTAGTCAATTTCTGATCCACATCTCTAAATCACCCTCAATCCCCAGCCTCCGTATTTTTTGCAATAGCCTACCGTGGGGAACCTTATCAAACGCTTTGCTGAAATCCATATACACCACATCAACTGCTCTACCCTCGTCTACCTGTTCAGTTACCTTCTCAAAGAACTCAATAAGGTTTGTGAGGCATGACCTACCCTTCACAAAGCCATGCTGACTATCCCTGATCATATTATTCCTATCTAGATGATTATAAATCTTGTCTCTTATAATCCCCTCCAAGACTTTACCCACTACAGACGTGAGGCTCACCGGTCTATAGTTGCCGGGGTTGTCTCTGCTCCCCTTTTTGAACAAAGGGACCACATTTGCTGTCCTCCAGTCCTCTGGCACTATTCCTGTAGCCAATGATGACATAAAAATCAAAGCCAAAGGTCCAGCAATCTCTTCCCTGGCCTCCCAGAGAATCCTAGGATAAATCCCATCAGGCCCCGGGGACTTATCTATTTTCAGCCTGTCCAGAATTTCCAACACCTCTTCCCTACGTACCTCAATGCCATCTATTCTATTAGCCTGGGGCTCAGCATTCTCCTCCACAACATTATCTTTTTCCTGAGTGAATACTGACGAAAAATATTCATTTAGTATCTCGCCTATCTCTTCAGACTCCACACACAATTTCCCATCCCTGTCCTTGACTGGTCCTACTCTTTCCCGAGTCATTCGCTTATTCCTGACATACCTATAGAAAGCTTTTGGGTTTTCCTTGATCCTTCCTGCCAAATACTTCTCATGTCCCCTCCTTGCTCGTCTTAGCTCTCTCTTTAGATCCTTCCTCGCTACCTTGTAACTATCCATCGCCCCAACCGAAACTTCACACTTCATCTTCACATAGGCCTCCTTCTTCCTCTTAACAAGAGATTCCACTTCCTTGGTAAACCACGGTTCCCTCGCTCGACGCCTTCCTCCCTGTCTGACCAGTACATACTTATCAAGAACACGCAGTAGCTGATCCTTGAACAAACCCCACTTATCCAGTGTGCCCAACACTTGCAGCCTACTTCTCCACCTTATCCCCCCCAAGTCACGTCTAATGGCATCATAATTGCCCTTCCCCCAGCTATAACTCTTGCCCTGCGGTGTATACTTATCCCTTTCCATCATTAACGTAAACGTCACCGAATTGTGGTCACTGTCCCCAAAGTGCTCTCCTACCTCCAAATCCAACACCTGGCCTGGTTCATTACCCAAAACCAAATCCAACGTGGCCTCGCCTCTTGTTGGCCTGTCAACATATTGTTTCAGGAAACCCTCCTGCACACACTGTACAAAAAACGACCCATCTATTGTACTCGAACTATATCTTTTCCAGTCAATATTTGGAAAGTTAAAGTCTCCCATAATAACTACCCTGTTACTTTCGCTCATATCCAGAATCATCTTCGCCATCCTTTCCTCTACATCCCTAGAACTATTAGGAGGCCTATAAAAAACTCCCAACAGGGTGACCTCTCCTTTCCTGTTTCTAACTTCAGCCCATACTACCTCGGAAGAAGAGTCCCCATCTAGCATCCTCTCCGCCACCGTAATACTGCTCTTGACTAGCAGCGCCACACCTCCCCCTCTTTTGCCTCCTTCTCTGAGCTTACTAAAACACCTAAACCCCGGAACCTGCAACATCCATTCCTGTCCCTGCTCTATCCATGTCTCCGAAATGGCCACAACATCGAAGTCCCAGGTACCAACCCATGCTGCCAGTTCCCCTACCTTGTTTCGTATACTCCTCGCATTGAAGTAGACACACTTCAAACCACCTACCTGAACACTGGCCCCCTCCTGCGACGTCAAATCTGTGCTCCTGACCTTTATACTCTCATTCTCCCTTACCCTAAAACTACAATCCAGGTTCCCATGCCCCTGCTGCATTAGTTTAAACCCCCCCAAAGAGCACGAACAAATCTCCCCCCCAGGATATTTGTGCCCCTCAGGTTCAGATGTAGACCATCCTGTCTGTAGAGGTCCCACCTTCCCCAGAAAGAGCCCCAGTTATCCAGAAACCTGAATCCCTCCCGCCTGCACCATCCCTGTAGCCACGTGTTTAAATGCTCTCTCCCTATTCCTCATCTCACTATCACGTGGCACGGGCAACAACCCAGAGATAACAACTCTGTTTGTTCTAGTTCTGAGCTTCCATCCTAGCTCCCTGAAAGCCTGCCTGGCATCCTTGTCCCCTTTCCTACCTATGTCGTTAGTGCCAATGTGGACCACGACTTGGGGCTGCTCCCCCTCCCCCCTAAGGACCCGGAAAACACGATCCGAGACATCAAGATTACACTACACCTCTACACATCTACAATACGAAACTATGCTATCAGTTAAACTATCTCACACCTACTCTGTCTCTACTTCTCTTGCTCTCTCCTGCTCTCTCCCAGAAGTCAAGGAAGCATGTGATATTTATATGGTTGCTCTATAGCACCATCTAGTGACTAGAGTAGTAACATTACATTAACCCTTTATGTACTCTACAATATCCACCCATTGTGATAGTGGTGTGCCATCTAAACGTGTGCTGGACTGTGACAGTTGCACAGTCCTTCTCCTAATATTCCCCTTGGCTCCCTGTTAGGAAGTGGATCCCTTTGCCTTTAACATATCTTTCCAGAATATAGAGAGAGGAGCCTGACTACCAGGTCAATGGAAATGCTGACAGCCAGGGCACAGTCCTCCTGTGCTGTCCCAGCATTTAGAGCTCCAGAATGGGGGAAATGGATATTGTGGGGATATACACTGGGGGTGGGTGAGGAAGGGGGAGCCACTGTGATGGGTTATGCTTTAGTTTACCAAAATGAAGAGATTCAATAATGTCATGTGAGCCAGAGGGACCAACGAGGCTGCCAATCCTAAAAATTGTGACCCTGTTAAAAAAAACTTTGAAAGAAAAGAGAATCTCATGACGGACGGAGGTATAACAGGAAAACGTTACGACGTTGGTGATTAATTTGACAACTTATGCTCACAAAGAATGATTTTAAAACCATTCGAAGGAGTAATAAGAATAATTTGGAGCCTACCGAATCTCCCACTCTGACCTCAACATAAGATTGGCGGCGATTCCGGGGAACAATATATATTTTTTAAAAATTTTAATTAAAAAGATAATAATAATTTAGAGCATCCAATTCAGTTTTTTTATTTAAGGGGCAATTTAGCTTGGCCAATCCACCTACCCTGCACACCTTTGGGTTGTGGGGGCGAAACCCACGCAAACACGGGGAGAATGTGCAAACTCCACACGGACAGTGACCCAGAGCCGGGATCGAACCTGGGACCTCGGTGCCGTGAGGCCACAGTGCTAACCCACTGCGCCACCGTGCTGCCTCCGGGGAACAATATTAACAGTTTTTTAAATTCAATTTCTCCAGATTTTCCCACAAACAAACCCCTCCGAGACCCCAAATTAAAGGAACCCCCCCCACACACACACACACAGACCTCCCAGAAGCTAGAGAGAAGTCCTGACAAGGGCAGTAGAAAAAAACTACTGTTGTAACACTCACCAGGGCATACACCTGCTGGCTCAGTTAGAGGGACTCGGGGAGTCTCCCTATTTAGGGGGGTCCCTCTATTCAGGGGATCTCGGGGAGGCTCCCCTCTTCATGGTGTCTGTGAGGGGTCACCTATCTAGCGGGTCTCTGTGGGAGGTATCGCTATGTAGGGGGTCTCTGGGTGGTCTCCATATCTAGTGAATCTCTGGGGGGGGGGTCCCCTATCCAGCGGGTCTCTGTGGAGGCCTCTCACTATCTAGGGGGTCTCTGTGGGAGGTATCGCTATCTAGGGGGTCTCTGGGTGGTCTCCATATCTAGTGAATCTCTGGGGGGGGTCCCCTATCCAGCGGGTCTCTGTGGAGGCCTCTCACTATCTAGGGGGTCTCTGGGGGAGTGTCTGTATCTCGGGGGTTTCAGAGGACTTTCTCTATCTATGGGGTATCTGGGGGGACTTTCTGCATCTGGGTGGGGTCTTTCCCTATCAAGGGTTCTCTGGGGGTGTCTCCCATTTTACGGGGATCTTTTTTTTTTCATAGAATTTACAGTGCAGAAGGAGGCCATTCGGCCCATCGAGTCTGCACCGGCTCTTGGAAAGAGCACCCTACCCAAGGTCAACACCTCCACCCTATCCCCACAACCCAGCAACCCCACCCAACACTAAGGGCAATTTTGGACACTAAGGGCAATTTATCACGGCCAATCCACCTAACCTGCACATCTTTGGACTGTGGGAGGAAACCGGAGCACCCGGAGTAAACCCACGCACACACGGGGAGGATGTGCAGACTCCGCACAGACAGTGACCCAAGCCGGAATCGAACCTGGGACCCTGGAGCTGTGAAGCAATTGTGCTATCCACAATGCTACCGTGCTGCCCTTTTGAGGTGGCAGTGGAGGGGGGTCTGGTAAGGGAGAAGTGGATAGGTCGTACATTGTGGGGGGAAGGGTGGCCCATAGGTGGACTTTGATGGCAACTCCATTAAGGGGTCATGCCCTTGGCCCATAGCGAGATCCACCATGTCAGGGCCATGCTGGGCATTAGTTGTAGTGATTCTCACCCATGGGCAGCACAGTAGCACAGTGGTTAGCACAGTTGCGTCACAGTTCAAGGGTCCCAGGTTCGATTCCCGCCTTGAGTCACTGTCTGTGCAGACTCTGCACGTTCTCCCCGTGTGTGCGTGGGTTTCCTCCGGATGCTCCGGTTTCCTCACACAGTCCAAAGATGTGCAGGTTAGGTTGGTTGGCCATGCTAAATTGTCCTTAGTATCAAAAAGATTAGGCAGGGTTACGGGGATGGGGTGGGCTTAAGTGGGGTGCTTTTTCCAAGGGTCGGTTGTTATGGGAGTATACCTTTAATAAATGGGTGTTTATCAAAAGCTGCAGTGATGTCATTGTGTGGGTGGAGCTGGGTTGTGTCTCTGGCTTTTACTTTCGTTTTGAGCTGGAAGCTGTTTGTGGCTCTGTGTTTTACTTTAGTTTTAGGCAGTTGAAAGCTGAATTCAGACAAGGAAGGTTTGTTTTGTCTCTCTCTGTATGTTAAAAGGTGTCCAGATCACTTGATAATTTAAAAGTGATAACTGTCTTGTGTAAAGAATTTATACCTACTGCTTTGTTAAAAAGGGTGTTTGGTTTATGGATGTTGTTTGGAAAGTTATTAAGGGTCATATATAGAGTACTGTACCTGAGGTGGGTATTTGTGTTGGTAGTTGATAAAATGTTTACTGTGTGTTTATAAAATGTTAACTGAATTCATAGAATAAACATTGTTTTGTTTAAAAATACTTAAGATCTCTGTTGCATAAGACCTGGAAAGTGTATCCTTGTGCTCCCCATAACCGAAATGTATTAAAAGTTGCAGGTCAGATAAACTCCATGATATACTTTCTAAACCCTGGCCCATAACACAGTGCAGACTCGATGGGCCATATGGCCTCCTTCTGCACTGTAAATTCTATGAATCTATGTGATTCCCGGCCGGAGGACCGGAGATTCTTGAGGGCCTGGAGGGATTACAATTATGGACACGTGGGTTTTTAAACACAAAACACTGTTTATTCCATGAACTCAACTTAACATCTTAAATAAACATTGGATCTCTTAACATCCCTTACTTAAAAGATATGATATGCAAAAATGGCTGAACTGAGCTGAGCTCCACCCACTCTATGACATCACTGTTTTCTTAAAGGTACATTGCTTAAACATCCATGTCTTACAGGTACCCTCACATGACAAAAGGTTGGCCACACAGCTTCTCAAAGGCTGGATCTTGGTTGCACATTCTATTTCTCATTCCCAGATAATAATAAATATATAATTGCTTATTGTCACAAGTAGGCTTCTATGAAGTTACTGTGAAAAACCCCTAGTCGCCACATTCTGGCGCCTGTTCAGGGAGGCCGGTACGGGAATTGAACCTGCGCTGCTGGCCTTATTCGGCATTACAAGCCAGCTGTTTAGCCCACTGTGCAAAACCAGCCCCTGTAAACCAGATCTTACAGGGTGGGAGAGTTGGGAGTGAGTTGACAGCGACGGCAGGTTCATGGACCTGAAATCTAACATAAAATTGAGTGGGCGCATTTGGAACAAAGAACAAAGAATAATACAGCACAGGAACAGGCCCTTTGGCTCACCAAGACTGTACTGGTCATGATACCAACCTTTGCCAAAACCCTCAGCACTTCCTTGTGGCGTATCCCTCTATACCCATCCTATCCACGTGTTTGTCAAGATGCCTTTTGAACGCCGTTAATGTAGCTGCTTCCACAACCTCCACTGGCATCGTGTTCCAGGCACTCACCACACTCTGTGTAAAAAAACCTGCCTCGCCCATCTCCTCTAAACTTTGCCCCATGGACCTTAAACCTACACTGACCCCTCCACCATGGGAAAGATGCCTGCCCATCCACTCTATCCATGCCCCTAATAATCTTGTCGGCCTCTATCAGGTCGCCCCTCAACCTCCGCCTTTCTAATGAAAACAGTCCGAGTCTATTCAGCCTCTCCGCATAGCTAATACCCTCCTGACCAGGCGACATCCGAGTAAACTTCCTCTGCACCCTCTCCAAAGCCTCCACATCCTTCTGGTAGTATGGCAACCAGAATTGTGTGCAATATTCCAAGTGCGGCCTTACCAAGGTTCTATACAACTGTAGCATGATTTGCCAGTTTTTATACTCAATGCCCCGTCCACTGAAGGCAAGCATTCCATATGCTTTCTTGACTACCTTTCCACGTGTGTTGCCACCTTCAAAGATCTGTGGACCTGCGTGCCCAGATATCTCTGATTTCCTATATTCATAAGAGTTTTGCCATTTACGGTATATTTTCCCACGATGTTAGACCTACCAAAATGCATTACCTAAAGGCTCATTTTGAATTTTGCGGGTCTGGTGCAAGGTTATTGGCCTGAAACTCTTATTGTTTCTCCGTGGATGCTGCCTCATCCATTAAAGCCTTTTCAGTTTGCTTTGCGGATTTTCAGCCGCTACAGTATTTCCTTCAGCTTCGGAAGCGTAGGGGTGCTTACCACAGAAGCAGAAATGTCAGGAGCAGTGTCGACATATGTCAGCAAGGAATTTCTCGCCAATCTGTACAACAAATACTCATTTCTCATTTTAAAGGAGAAAAAAGTGACAACAACTTGCATTTTTATCGTATCTTTAACTTAGTAAAGCCTCCCAGTGTGGTAGACAGGAGCATCATAAAGTAAACTAATACAGAACCATGGGCACGATTCTCCACTCCCACGCCGGCTGGGAGAATCGCCTGGGCCGCCAAAATTTCCGGGGACGCCGGTACGACGCCCTCCCGCGATTCTCCCAAGAGGCGGGATCGGCCCGGTCGAGTTTCGGGGACCGCAGGCCGGAGAATCGCCGGAGACACCCAAATGGCTATTCTCCGGCACCCCCGCTATCCTGAGGCCCGGATGGGCCGAGCGGCCAGGCCAAAATGGCGCCGTCCACACCTGGTCGCTGCAGTCGTGGGCGATGCGTGAACGCTGGGGGGGGCGGCCTGCGGGGGTGCGAGGGGGGATCCTGCACCGGGCATACCTCAGATGTGGGGTGGCCCGCGATCGGTGCCCACCGATCGTCGGGCCGTCCTCTCTGAAGGAGGACCTCCTTCCTTCCGCGGCCCCGCAAGATCCGTCCGCCATCTTCTTGCGGGGCGGACTTAGAGAGGATGGCAACCACGCATGCGCGGATGACGTCCGTTATGCGGCGCCGGCCGCGTCATCTATGCGGCGCCGCTTTTACGCGGGCGACAAGGCCTGGCGCGTTTAGATGACGCGGCCCCGATCCTAGCCCATTGTCAGGGCCTGAATCGGCCGGGACCGGGGCCGTTCCGCGACGTTCACGACGGCGCGGCCACTTCGGCGCGGGATTGGAGAATCCCGCCCCCTGACTTCCGGCTGTGACCATGGAGTGAGTGGTCACAGACAGGGCTGTTCCTGCTTAAAGTCACAGAAAAGGGCTCTTTTCACGCAGATCCTTGGTGGAATTTTGATGAAAAGGCGTCGGTGAATGTTAGAGGAGTAGTTTACCCCTGGAATGGTATGTCTTCTGATCGGCAGACCCGGCAGAAAGCGGTGAGAGATTTGGCTGGAAAGTTGAAACAGTCTGGTGCTGCAGCAACAGCCTCTTCCAGCATGCAGGCGGGGGAGGGGCAAGCTGTAAGGCCCCAGATACAGGAACTCATGACTTTTATCAAGGAGGAATTCCATAAACAGAGGAAAGAAATGCGTGAGGATCATGCAAAGGCCATTGCAGAAGCTGTGGCACCCCTGAAGAGTGCTTTAGAGCGGATGGAGAGGTGTTTGGAGGTGCAGAGGTCGCAGATTCGGGAGATTGAAGGAGTGATCTCGGACCACAGCGATCGTGTGATGGCTCTGGAGGCGGAGGTGGGGCTCTTAGGTGACCTTTGTAAAACATTGAGGGCAAAGGTTGAGGAGCAGGAGAATACCTTGAGAAGACAGAACCTGCGAATAGTGGGCCTGCCTGAAGGAGTGGAAGGTGTGATCGCCACGAGGTACGTCTCGAGGATGCTGGCGGGTCTGGTGGCAGAAGGGGTGCTGGATAAGGCACCTGAAGTGGACCGAGCACATAGGTCTCTGAGGCAAAAGCCTAGAGCTGGGGAGCCGCCGCGGGCGGTGATCGTGAGACTCCATAAAGTTGTGGAGAAAGAGAAAATTCTACGGTGGGCCAGGGAGAAGCTTAGCTGCGACTGGGTGGGAAATAACGTCTGGATTTATCAGGACATCGGAGCCTGGCAGAGTTGGCAAAACGGCGGGCAGGTTTCAACAAGGCCAAGGCGGTGCTGTACCGGCGGCAGATCAGGTTTGGGGTGCTCTACCCGGCAAAATTATGGGTGACGTTCGGAGGCCGGGAGTATTATTTCGAGACCCCAGAAGCAGCCAAAGACTTC
This sequence comes from Scyliorhinus torazame, assembly GCF_047496885.1. Taxonomy (NCBI): domain Eukaryota; kingdom Metazoa; phylum Chordata; class Chondrichthyes; order Carcharhiniformes; family Scyliorhinidae; genus Scyliorhinus; species Scyliorhinus torazame. The sequence continues at coordinate 300,586,530 of NC_092710.1, forward strand.
ATTAAGGAGCATAAACTGGGGGAGAACTGAGTGGACAATACTTGGGAACCGGGGTGCTGGCACTATGTAATGGTCGGGAGCATGTTTGAAGTGGGTATAGGGATTGGGGGATTTTCACCTTTTTTTGTGGGGGGGTGGTTTCTGTTCAATGTTCCCAACCCAACTCCTGTTTTATGGGACTGTTTGTGTTTTACATCTGTTTGTTTGTTTTTGGAGAAGGCTACCTGGAGTTCAGGAGAAGTCTGTCATGATATTCAAACACACACATCATGATAGACACACCAACAGACAAATCAGAACACACAACACCACAACCAATGACAGAAAGATATAAAAGCACAGACACGACCCCCGGTGGTCTGTATTAGCTGCAGAGGAGAACCAGGACACATCTGTTGCCAAACACACTTAGGGAGACAGCACGTGCAGAGTATCCAGAACGAACTGTATTATAAGAGTTATAATAAAATAGAGTTGTACCACATACAACTGTGTTGGCTCATCTGTGCACCAGAGCACCCAACACCACATGGTACAGGAGTGGATCGATACCTGCCGGCATACCTCCGTGTACACAGACAACCAGCAGTGCCCAGGCATGATGTACGAGCTCCCGGTTCCGCAGCCGCTCCAGTGCCACGGCGACCTCCGCGAAAACTGGCGGCGATTCCGGCAAATGTTCGAATTGTTCCTGGTGGCAGCTGAACTCCAAGACCTGGATGATAGGGAAAAAATTGAATTTCTCCTCACCGTCGCCGGTGCAAGGGCAAGAGAAATATTCAGAAGGTTCAGGTTCTTCAGGAGGCAGCAAAGGTACGATTACCAGGCAGTCCTGGGCAAATTCTCCAAGTACTGTGAAGAAAACGCAATCCAATCGGCACATAAAGGTAAGAAAAGCTGCAGTACTCACCTCGTGGCTGGGATCCCGGAGTCCGAATTCCCAGAGGCCGAAATCCCGGGCCTGAGAGAGGGCTGGGTCGAGGTCGGCGGCCATCTTGCTAAAGGTATCACGCTAGCACAGTTGCGCGAGAAGTGCGCAGAACCGGAAGTTTCGTTTGCGCATGCGCGAGATGCTGCGCATGCGCAGTCCAGAAAACGGCCATCGGTAAAGGAACAGCGATCTGAGCATGCGCAGTCGCTTCCTACGTGCTACATACCGAGCGTCAGGATGTCAGAGGCCCCAGACTGCACCAATTTAAAAGGGAAACGTCCCAAATCCAATTTAAAAGGGAAACGTCCCAAATCAAAAAAACAAAAATCTGTTAAAGCTGTAAAACAACCTTCCCTCACCTGGAATGACAGCACAGTGCCGCAAATTGACCCAGGAGATGAATTTGACCTCCGAAGAACCCTCCGACAAGCAGTTACCTACGCACAAGCCGATGATTCCGACCTTGAATACTTCGATGACGATCTTTACAGTGTTTCCGGACCTCGCGAGCCCAATGATAGCTCCGTGGTCCTATATGACTATGACTCGGACGAACCTTTCGTGTTGCACATTGGCGGCCCCCACATTGAATCCGACGCAGATGCGGATTCATTTTTCGGATTTGAGGATCTTCAATCCAGCAGATATGACGTTCCAACTTATCAGTACCGGATGATGCTGCAGCCTGACATTAACAGACAGGGAGCGGTGCAAGCACACGGAGAGTGCCCTGCTGCCACACAGAGCGTGGTCCACGTCCCGCTCAACGTTCCCGACTCTATGAAAGAAGACATGCAAGACTCCAGAGTGCAGTCCTCGCATGAACCAGAAGTGACTCCAGTGTCACAAGCTTCCACAGCAAGCTCGTGGACAGACTCCACAATTGCAGAAATGCAAGACTCCAGAGCGCAGTCCTTGCACGAACAAGAAGTGACTCCAGTGTCACAAGCCTCCACAGAGAGTTCGTGGACAGCCTCCACGATAGAAGCAACGCAAGACTCCAGAGCGCAGTCCTTGCACGAACAAGAAGTGACTCCAGTGTCACAAGCCTCCACAGAGAGCTCGTGGACGGACTCCACGATGGAAGGAACGCAAGACTCCAGAGCGCAGTCCTTGCAGGAACAAGACCATGAGGGTCTAGCAACCTCTCCTGACCAACCAGCGGCAGACGATGCAAGTCTGCCATGCTCACGTGAACAGCAAGAAGGCTATAACAGCCTACCATGCTCCACTACACAGCAGCATGAACATGACGGTCTCTCATGCTACAATGAAGGGCTCAGCGCTGAAGACTGTTCAAGCCCAACTGAAGACAAGCCAAAGGAATCGCCTCGTCCAAGCCCGAAGAAAAAAGGTTTATGCGCTGACCTTCAGGATCATTATAGCCGAACAGAGATTAATAATGCTGCACGGCCACAGAAGGATGCTGAGGATTTGCTAACGAAATTAATTGAATGTTTAACTTGCAAGGAGCAGACTGAGAATTGCCAGTGTTTTAGTACGGATCGAAAAAATGGACAAGACATTGATCCTCAGGTAATGGAAATAACACAACCTGAATCATATCTACAGCAGGGACAAATGTCTCCCTTCAACACAACACCGCAAAATCCCAACTTCGGAGACCAGCAGTTAGTCAGTAATGACTCTTCAAACCTTGAGGGGAACATTAATTGCATTGAACCTATACACGCTCCACTGATTATTGAGCAGAACATTGGAGCAAGAATCCTGAGGACACCGACATCGAGTAGCCAGATAACGAATTTAAAACCCACAGCAGTTTCAAGTGAACCAAGTGTGCTTTCCACTAATGGTGAAGATGCAGATAAGGTCGACCCGATTATCCATTGTACCACACTAACCCCAGTGATTAAGCAGTTATGTATGGGGAGTATAATGTGGGCAATTGAGAACAGTAAAAGAGAGACTGTGACCATGCCAGTCCCAGCAAAATCAGACCCAGAGACCATGAAGGCATGTACATTAGACAAAGATACATATGAGGCACCTGAGAAGAAAAGTGAAACGGAATGTTCTTTGGAAAATAGTACAATGTCGATAGAAACATTGGATCCTATATTCGAGACCATACCTATGGGAGAATTTGGGGGTAATAAACAAGGTTCTGCAATGTCTGGGGGAAGATTTAAAATTCCAAAGAAGAAAAGCCCAAATGAAGGACAACGGCAAGACAATGACAGTCCACCGACATGGTGTGCACCACCAGATGAAAACTCTGACAATTTACCCAACCCTAGTGAACAGCAAGCTGCTAATGAGGATCTATCCACGGGATGTGAGACGAGTGACGACAGCATCCCACTTCCCATGCAAAAGGTGCAAGGTGACGGACCTCGCCTAGTGCGTACCGAGGCACTCGACGATCACGGTGGGACCACTGACGACTGCGGTGGCGGCGCACCGCTTCCACCCTCGATGGCTCGGCCCTCTCCACTGGTTGGTGCATTCCTGCATGTTCCGACTCCAGAAGTGCAGCTTCAGGGAATCTCGGCTGCCTCCAGTGAACCTGTTGGGACTCCGGACGGGGGGCATCGACGGAAGGCAGACCGGACTCCAGATGGGGAGCAGCCAAGCGCCGACTCTGATTCGCGCACGCCAGACCTTGCTCCGGATGGGCGGTGTCGCGGCCTCGGTGATGGCACGCTCAGGGTGACGGCGGATGCCACGGCGACAGGGAATGGATCGCGTGGCAGTCCCACTGGGTCGGCAGTGGCAACCAGCACCGGCGGTCCAAGATGGACACACCAATTCGCGCCATCGCCAGACGTTGATGCGAGCAACAATTCTCTCTCCAAGGCGACATGCTTCGATGTTTCTCTGCGGAGTCGCCCTTCCGGCACAGCAGGTGGCCGGAACCAGCGTACACGGTCTCGGCCAACTTCCACATCTGGCACAGTCATCGCCTTGCATGATATTAGTGATGGTGCTACTTCGATGGCGACGACCCATCGGCTACAAGATGCCGTCCACCACAAACATAAAAAGAAAAAGACTCCACCTTGTTCCTGGCATGCAGGGCGGATGGATTGGTGCGTAGGCGCAATCAGCGAGCTTTGCGCCGCCTTCCACGCTCGCAACTGAACCGTACGCACACGCCGGATCCTCCACTGGTTCTCAAGGATGACTTCGTGGAGATGCCACGGATCATGCCCCTTCCATCGCCACCAGAACCAAACCACAGCCAGGGCACCACTAACAAAGATGTTGAATGTTATATTTGCACGAATGAAAAAACCAAGCACTGCACGAAGTACAACAAATGGTAAAGTAGAGACTTCGGCAACAGCATCACCTCCAACAGTCCAAGGTGAACCAGTGTGACCCCAAATCTCCACAGCTGAACCGGCTTGAGGACCAGCCCATTCTTGAGGCGGTCACCCATTAGACTGGACTTATAACGCTGTTCATACGTTCAAAAAGTCAAACACTTCTGTATTATAACCTGTTGTTGTTTATTGTTCCAGATATCGTCTGACCGGACCAATGTTCAAGTTTTTTTTCTCTCGCATCCAAGTTTTGTTATGGTACAACCTTGTTAGTGTGACGCACCCGACATCGCCCCATGTAAATAGTTACGTCATATACACACGCTGTACATAACACACACACACACTCTTCGATGCACTCACGACACAATTATATTTATAACCACGTAGGCACATATCTTTGTAAAAAGGGGGGATGTCATGATATTCAAACACACACATCATGATAGACACACCAACAGACAAATCAGAGTACACAACACCACAACCAATGACAGAAAGATATAAAAGCACAGACACGACCCCCGGTGGTCAGTATTAGCTGCAGAGGAGAACCAGGACACATCTGTTGCCAAACACACTTAGGGAGACAGCACGTGCAGAGTATCCAGAACGAACTGTATTATAAGAGTTATAATAAAATAGAGCTGTACCACATACAACTGTGTTGGCTCATCTGTGCACCAGAGCACCCAACACCACAAAGTCCTTGTTTGGGTGGGGGAGGGTAAGGCCAGCAGGAGACCTTCTTCTTGGAGCTGAGGAGTGGGGGGGGAGAGGGAGGGGGAGGTCATTAGGCAGGGGTAGCCGCGCTAGCAGGTTATGCTGGTGAACGGAAGTGAGGTGGTGGGGGAGAAGGCCAAGAGGGGTGGCCGGCGGGAGGTGGGAAAGGGGAAGTGGGGGGGGGAAGAAGAGGAAGGGGAAAAGCAGGGGGGGGGTGATTTCTGCGACGCGGCAGGAGGTGTGAGATTACATGGTCAAGGGCGAAGAAAGGGGCCATCTGGGATGGGCTAGGTACAGAGTGGAATTAAAGGGGCAGAAGTTAAGTGGGGAAGATGACAGACGGTAGAGGGGATTGGAGGCGCATGCCTCCGGTAAGGTTGGTAACGTGGAACGTCTGGGGACTGAATGGACCGGTTAAAAGGTTGCGGGTGTTCGCGCACCTCAGGAGCTCGAAAGCGGGGGGTGTTCTTTCTGCAGGAGACTCACCTCCGTGTGAAGAACCAGGTTAGGTTAAGGAAGGGGTGGGTTGGGCAGGTTTTTCACTCGGGGTTTGATTTGAAATCGAGGGGTGTGGCGATTTTAATGAGCAAAAAAATGGGATTCGTCATTGCGAAGGTGGTGAGGGATCCAGGTGGGAGATATGTGATTGTGAGTGGGATATTGGAAGGGGCACCGGTCGTGTTGGTAAATGTGTATGCCCCAAATTGGGATGATGTGGGTTTTATGAGGGGGTTGCTGGCAGCAATCCCGGATTTGGCCACACACCAGTTGATCATGGGAGGAGATTTTAACTGTGTCCTGGAGCCGAGGGTGGATAGATCGAGCTCCAGGTCGATGGGTAGGGTACGAATGGAAAGGGAGCTGGGAGGGTTTATGGTGGATCCATGGTGCTTTCAGAACCCAGGGGGAAAGAAGTATTACTTCTTTTCACACGTCCAAAAGGTGTATTCGAGGATTGATTACTTTGTAGTGAGATAGGAGATTTTGGTTTGGGTGGAGGGGGCAGAGTATGCAGGGATAGTTATCTCGGACCATACACCCCACTGGCTGGATATTCGGTTCAGTACGGGACGAGAGCAGAGGCCGGCGTGGAGGTTTGACTCGGGGTTGTGGTGGGTGGCGGTTTTTGTGATAAGGTGCGGTTGGTGATTAGGGGTTATGTGGAGTTCAATCAGAATGGGGAGGTGTCGGCAGGCATTTTTTGGGAAGCACTGAAGGCAGTGATCCGGGGAGCAATTATCTCATTTACGGTTCGTGCGAATAAAGAAAGGAGGAAGGAGGGTGAACAGGACCGTCTAGTGAGCGAGATAGTGGAGGTGGACAGGGAATATTCGAGGGTGCCCACCGTGGAAGGATTGGCGAGGAGGAAAAAGTTGCAGGGGCAATTTGATAGGCTGACAACGGGGAGGGCGGTAGGGCAACTGCGTAGGGCAAGAGGGGTGCAGTACGAGTATGGGGGGAAGGCGAGCTGCCTGCTGCCGCACCAGCTGCAGAGGCAGGCTGCGTCCAGGGAAATATTGAAGATCCGGACTGGGGCTGGGGATGTGGTGTCAGAGCCAGGGAAGATAGATGAGGCATTTAGAGAGTATTACCAGGCAGACCCAGGAGGAGAGGAGGGGGACATGGAGCGGTTCTGGACGAGCTGGAATTTCCCCAGGTGGAGGAAACAAAGAGGCAGGCGTTGGAGGAGCCCCTGGGGCTGAGGGAGGTGCTGGAAAGTATCAGTATGAAGTAATGAAAGTATGGAGTCGGGGAAGGCCCCTGGGAATTATAAGGAATTTGCAGCGGACCTGGCACCACATCTGTTGGGGGGGTTTAATGAAGCACTAGAGAAGGGGAGTTGCTGGAGACGATGAAGCAGGCGGTAATCACACATCCCCCAAAAAAGGGAAGGATCCGGTAGAATGTGGGTCGTATGACCCATATCACTATTGAACACGGATGTGAAAGTATTGGCTAAGTTGTTGGCGGGATGATGGAGGATTGTGTCCTGGGGGTGGTTACAGAAGATCAAACAGTCTTTGTGAAGGGCAGGCAGCTCGCGAATAATATAAGACAGCTGTTGAATGTGGTGATTAACCCGTCGAGAGCTCTGGTACCGGAGGTGGTCGTGTCCATGGACGTGGAGAAAGCATTTGACCGGGTGGAGTGGCGGGACTTGATCGAAGTTTCGGGAAGGTTTGGGTCTGGGCCGAGATTTGTGGCATGGGTGCGGTTGCTGTATGGGGCGCCAAGAGCGAGGGTGAGGACGAATGATATGAGCTCACAAAGCTTTCACTTACACAGGGGTACGAGGCAGGGGTGCCCACTGTCGCCGCTGCTGTCTGCGGTGGCCATAGAGCCATTGGCGATGGCTCTCAGGGGGTCGGCAGAGTGGCAGGGGATAATGAGGGCACAGAGGGAGCATCGGGTGTCGCTCTGTGCTGAATACCTCTTGCTGTATGTTTCGGATCCGTTGGAGAGTATGGGAAGGATTATGGGCCTTTTGGGGAGGTTTGGAGGGTTCTCGGGATACAAGCTGAATGTCGGGAAAAGCGAGGTATTCCCGGTGAATGAGCTGGCACAGCGGGCTAATTTAGGGGGGATGCCATTTACGTAGCAAGGGATAGGTTTAGGTACTTTGGGATTCAGGTAGCGAGGGAATGGACGGGCTCCATAAGTGGAACTTAACAAAGCTGGTGGAGGAGGGGAGGGAGGATCTTAAGAGGTGGGATACACTGCACTTAACGTTGGCGGGGAGGGTCCAAGTAGTGAAAATGAATATTCTACCGAGGTTCTTGTTTATCTTTCAGGCTCTCCCGATCTTTATACCAAAGGCCTTTTTTCAGAAGGGATGTCGGTGTTAACGCCGCTGTGTGAGAATCATGGGTTTGAGCCGGGGGGGTATGGATAGTGTATACAGGAGGTGGAGGGAAGTGGGGCTGGTCAAGGTGAGGGATTTGTATTTGGAGGAAGGGTTCGCCAGTCGGGAGGAGCTAAGGGGGAGGGTAGAGCTGCCGAGGGGTAGTGAGTTCAGGTATCTACAGGTTTGCACGAAAGGTCTGGAAGGGGTTCCCTAGATTGCCGGGATACACCCTGCTGGAGCGACTGCTGCTTCTGGATGTAGAAGGGGAGGGAAGAATTGGGGATATATATATATAAGTGGCTGGGGGAGCAGGGAGGCGAGCGGGTGGTGAAGATCAAGGAGAAATGGGAAGCGGAGTTGGGAATGGATATCAATTGGGGAGTATGGAGTGAGGCACTGCGAAGGGTAAACGGGACCTCCTCTTATGCACGGATGAGCCTGATACAGTTTAAGGTCGTGTACAGGGTGCATATGACTTGGGCGAGAATGAGTGGGTTCTTTCAGGGGGTAACAGATGAGTGTGAGAGGTGTGGGCGGGGGCCAGCGAATCATGCGCACATGTTTTGGGGTTGTGAAAAATTGGGACGATTCTGGGCGGGAGTGTTCGCGGTCTTAGCCAGGATAGTGGAGGAGGAGGTGGACCCGGAACTTTTGGTGGCGATATTTGGGGTTTCAGAGAAGCCGGAGCTCATGGAGAGGAGGAAGGCCGATGTCATGGTCGTCGCCTCTCTGATTGCACGGCGATGAATTTTGCCAGTGGTCGAGCGATTAAAATCAGGGATGTGTCAGAAGTCAGGATTGGAGGAGCACAGAGATCTCAGAGGATTGGGAGTGGTGAGGCTGCTCAGGGATTTAAAACCAAGAGCGCAAATTTTAAAATTAAAGATTTGTGTAATGGGAGGGGATGGGAGGGGGTGGAAAGCTTACCTTTGTCATAGTCGCATTGGGTGTCATTTATGGCCTTGTTCCGCATTTATTCAGTATTGTGGCAGGAACGGAAACCTCGCCCGGAATTCCTTGGCCATTGGGATTCTCTTTTCCCACCGCCAGCTTACAGCCGCCCACGGGTTTCCAGACGTTGTGGGGTGGCTTTAATGGGAAATCCCATTGATAAGTGGCGGGAGTAGAGAATCCCGCTGCCAGCGAACGGCACGCCGCTGAGAATCACGCGGTTGGGGAACACAGAATCCAGCCCGATTGGTGGGATTCCGATCTGGTGTTCTGGGAAAGATGGGCACAGATTTGGGAGGAAATCATACACTCAAGGACATTGGAGGACGTCAGAGAAGAAGGTTGGGGATGGGGCAGTCGTTGGGCAGCACGGTAGCACAGTGGTTAGCACTGTTGCTTCACAGATCCAGGGTCCCAGGTTTGATTACAGAACATGGAACACTACAGCGCAGTACAGGTCCTTCGGCCCTCGATGTTGCGCCGACCTGTGAAACCATTCTAAAGCCCATCTACACTATTCCCTTATCGTCCATATGTCTATCCAATGACCATTTGAATGCCCTTAGTGTTGGCAAGTCCACTACTGTTACAGGCAGGGCATTCCACGCCCTCTGAGTAAAGAACCTACCTCTGACATCTGTCCTATATCTATCACCCCTCAATTTAAAGCTATGTCCCCTCGTGCACGACATCACCATCCAAGGAAAAAAGCTCTCACTGTCCACCCTATCTAATCCTCTGATCACCTTGTATGCCTCAATTAAGTCACCTCTTCACCTTCTTCTTTCTAAAGAATATAACCTCAAGTCCCTCAGCCTTCCCTCATAAGATTTTCCCTCCAGACCAGGCAACATCCTGGTAAATCTCCTCTGCACCCTTTCCAATGCTTCCACATCCTTCCTATAATGCGGCGACCAGAACTGCACGCAATACTCCAAATGCGGCCACAGCGGCTGCAACATGACCTCATGGCTCCGAAACTCAATCCCTCTGCCAATGAAAGCTAACACACCGTACGCCTTCTTAACAACCCTCTCAACCTGGGTGGCAACTTTCAGGGACCTCTGTACATGGACACCAAGATCTCTCTGCTCATCCACACTACCAAGAATCTTACCATTTGCCCAGTACTCTGTCTTCCTGTTATTCCTTCCAAAATGAATCACCTCACATTTTTCTGCATTAAACTCCATTTGCCACCTCTCAGCCCAGCTCTGCAGCTTATCTATGTCCCTCTGTAACGTGTTACATCCTTCCGCACTGTCCACAACTCCACCGACTTTAGTGTCATCGGCAAATTTACTCACCCATCCTTCTACGCCATTCTCCAGGTCATTTATAAAAATGACAAACAGCAGTGGCCCCAAAACAGATCCTTGTGGTACACCACTAGTAACTGTACTCCAAGCTGAACATTTCCCATCAACCACCACCCTTTGCCTTCTTCCAGCTAGCCAATTTCTGATCCAAACTGCTAAATCACCCTGAATCCCATGCCTCTGTATTTTCTGCAATAGCCTACCATGGGGAACCTTATCAAACGCTTTACTGAAATCCATTTACACCACATCAACTGTTTTACCCTCATCCGCCTGTTTGGTCACCTTCTCAAAGAACTCAATAAGGTTTGTGAGGCACGACCTACCCTTCACAAAGGGTATCACCCTTCACAAAGGGTATCAACCTTTCCCAGACTTTGCCCACAACAGAAGTAAGGCTCACTGGTCTATAGTTACCAGGGTTGTCTCTACTCCCCTTCTTGAACAAGGGGACAACATTTGCTATCCTCCAGTCTTCTGGCACTATTCCTGTAGACAATGATAACATAATGATCAAAGCCAAAGGCTCAGCAATCTCCTCCCTAGCTTCCCATAGAATCCTAGGATAAATCCCATCCGGCCCAGGGGACTTATCTATTTTCACACTTTCTAGAATTGCTAACACCTCCTCCTTAAGAACCTCAAACCCTTCTAGTTTAGTAGCCTGTATCTCAGTATTCTCGACAACATTTTCTTTTTCCTGTGAGAATACTGACGAAAAATATTCATTTAGCACCTCTCCTATCTCCTCGGACTCCACGCACAACTTCCCACTACTGTCCTTGACTGGCCCCACTCTTACCCTAGTCATTCTTTTATTCCTGACATATCTATAGAAAGCTTTAGGGTTATCCTTGATCCTACCTGCCAAAGACGTCTCATGTCCCCTCCTGGCTCTTCTTAGCTCCCTCTTTAGGTCCTTCCTAGCTAACTTGTAACTCTCGAGCGCCTTAACTGAACCTTCACGTCTCACTTTACATACGCCTCCTTCTTCCTCTTAACAAGTGATTCAACTACTTTAGTAAACCATGGTTCCCTCGCTCGACCACTTCCACCCTGCCTGACAGGGACATACGTATCAAGGACACGCAGTAGCTGTTCCTTGAACAAGCTCCACATTTCCATTGTGCCCATCCCCTGCAGTTTCCCTCCCCATCCTATGCATCTGAAGCCTAGCCTTTTCGCATCATAATTGCCTTTCCCTCAGCTATAACTCTTGCCCTGCGGTATATACCTATCCTTTTCCATCGCTAAAGTAAACGTAATCGAATTGTGGTCACTATCACCAACGTGCTCACCTACCTCCAAATCTAACACCTGTCCAGGTTCATTTCCCAGTACCAAATCCAATATGGCCTCGCCTCTCGTTGGCCTATCTACATACTGTGTCAGGAAACCCTCCTGCACACATTGGACAAAAAAGGACCCATCTAACGTGCTCGAACTATAGCGTTTCCAGTCAATATTTGGAAAGTTAAAGTCCCCCATAACAACCTGTTACTTTTGCTCCTATCCAGAATCATCTTTGCAATCCTTTCCTCTACATCTCTGGAACTTTTCGGAGGCCTATAGAAAACTCCCAGCAGGGTGACCTCTCCTTTCCTGTTTCTGACCTCAGCCCTTACAACCTCAGTAGATGAGTCCTCATCAAACGTCCTTTCTGCCACCGTAATACTGTCCTTGACTAACAATGCCACCCCTCCCCCTCTTATACCACCTTCTCTGAGCTGACTGAAATATCTAAACCCCGGCACATGTAACAACCATTCCTGTCCATGCTCTATCCATGTCTCCGAAATGGCCACAATATCGAAGTCCCAGGTACCAACCCATGCCGCAAGTTCACCCACCTTATTTTGGATTCTCCTGGCATTAAAGTAGACACACTTTAAACCACTTTCCTGCCTGCCGGCACACTCCTGCAACTTTGAAACCTTACTCCTGACCTCACTACTCTCAACCTCCTGTATATTGGAGCTACAATTCAGGTTCCCAGATGTGGTAGTATGTATTGGGGGTCATGTGGGACTGGAAGCCCTAATGTCATTGGCTGACAGATCCCGGGTCCTGGTTGGCCGTTGACCTCATACTCCGCCCTGAAGGCGAAGTATAAGAAGCCGGTGCCTTCCCCCGCATGCCAGTTTACTATCGGGCTGCTGGGGAACAGACACGCTTAATAAAGCCTCATCGACTTCACTCTGTTTGTCTCACGGAGTCTTTGTGCGCCACACCAGACCCCTGCTGAACTAGTTTAAACCCTCCCGAAGAGCATTAGCAAATTTCCCCCCCCAGGATATTAGTACCCCTCTGGTCCAGGTGTAGACCATCCCGTTTGTAGAGGTCCCACCTACCCCAGAATGAGCCCCAATTATCCAGATATCTAAAATCCTCCCTCCTGCACCATCCCTGTAGCCACGTGTTCAACTGCTCCCTCTCTCTATTCCTCGTCTCGCTAGCATGTGGCACGGGTCACAACCCAGAGATAATAACTCTGTTTGTTCTCGATCTAAGTTTCCACCCTATCTCCCTGAAATCCTGCCTTACATCCCTGTCCCTTTTCCTACCTATGTCGTTGGTACCTATGTGGACCACGACTTGGGGCTGCTCGCCCTCCCCCTTAAGGATCCCGAAAACACGATCCGAGACATCGCGGACCCTGGCACCTGGGAGGCAACACACCAACCGCGAGTCTCTCTCGTTCCCACAGAATCTCCTATCTATCCCCCTAACTATGGAGTCTCCAATGACTAATGCTCTACTCCTCTCTCCCCTTCCCTTCTGAGCCACAGGGACAGACTCTGTGCCAGAGACCTGTACCCCATGGGTTACCCCTGGTAAGTCACCCCCCCCCAACAGTGTCCAAAGCGGTATACTTGTTACTAAGGGGAACGACCACAGGGGATCCCTGTACTGACTGCTTCCTCCCAGCCCCTCTCACCGTCACCCATCTGTCTTTATTCTTTGGAATAACTACATCCCGATAGCTTCTATCTATGGCCACCTCTGCCTCCCGAATGATCCGAAGTTCATCCAACTCCAGCTCCAGTTCCCTAACACGGTTTCTGAGGAGCTGGAGATGGGTGCACTTCCCACATATGAAATCAGCAGGGACACTGACGGTGTCCCTCACCTCAAACATTCTGCAGGAGGAACATTGCACTGCCTTCCCTGCCATCCCTCTAGATAAAACAAGAAGAAAGAAGAAGAAAAAAAAAAGAAAAGAAGAGCCTACCTTATATTCACTAAACCCCTTGGGTTAGAGGAGGTGGAAGGGTGGGGGACACTACAAGTGTAGTGTCTCGGGTTTAGCAACCGCCCAACTTATATACAGAACCTACCTGCTTCACAAGCTGCACTCCGGCCCCTTCTCTCTCTCCCAGTCCCGGAAATGAAGGCCGCTGGAACCTGGGGGTAAGTTTAAACACTTACCTGATTCCCAAGCTGCACTCCGGCTCCCTCTCTCTCTCCCAGTCCCGGAAATGAAGGCCGCTGGAACCTGGGGGTAAGTTTAAACACTTACCTGATTCCCAAGCTGCACTCCGGCTCCCTCTCTCTCTCCCGCTCCCGGAAATGAAGGCCGCTGAAACCTGGGGGTAAGTTTAAACACTTACCTGATTCCCAAGCTGCACTCCGGCTCCCTCTCTCTCTCCCGCTCCCGGAAATGAAGGCCGCTGGAACCTGGGAGTAAGTTTAAACACTTACCTGATTCACAAGCTGCACTCCGGCTCCCTCTCTCTCTCCCGCTCCCGGAAATGAAGGCCGCTGAAACCTGGGGTAAGTTTAAACACTTACCTGATTCCCAAGCTGCACTCCGGCTCCCTCTCTCTCTCCCGCTCCCGGAAATGAAGGCCGCTGAAACCTGGGGTAAGTTTAAACACTTACCTGATTCACAAGCTGCACTCCGGCTCCCTCTCTCTCTCCCGCTCCTGGAGATGAAGGCCGCTGAAACCTGGGGGTAAGTTTAAACACTTACCTGATTCCCAAACTGCACACCGGCTCCCTCTCTCTCTCCCGCTGAAACCTAGGGGTAAGGTTAAACACTTACCTGATTCCCGGCACTGTCTGTGCGGAGTCTGCACGTTCTCCCCATGTCTGCGTGGGTTCCCCCCCGCGTGCTCCGGTTTCCTCCCACAGTCTAAAGATGTGCAGGTTAGGTGGATTGGCTATGCAAAATTGTCCTTAGTTCCCGAAAAAAGGTTAGATAGGGTTACTGGGTTACGGGGATAGGGTGGAGGTGTGGGCTAAGGTAGGTGCTCTTTCCAAGGGCCGGTGCAGACTCAATGGGTTGGATGGCCTCCTTCTGTACTGTAAATTCTATGATTCAAAAGGATGGGGTTTGTTGAATCCTGGTCTATGCACAGGGGGCAAAATATTCCGGCCCCGCCCACTGCAGGAATCGTCACGGGCGGCACGGAGAATTTGATGGACAGGCTAAAGGTCCGTTGATCTCAGGCGGAAATTTCCACTCCAGGACGGGCAAGACTGGAAACTCCCACACTGCATCTTGAGGCAGGGCTGAAAAGAGATGCTTAGACCCCATTATTTACGGGGAGAAGGCTGAGAATGGTCAAAGGGCCGGCAAGGCTCTCGGGAGCCACAGGTTTTGCTGAACTTGGCAGCAGGGCCTCCTTATCACTTTATCGCCTTTCACTCCTGGCATCCTGAATGGTGAAAACAATTACAGGTTCTGTAAGTCTAGAATCTCCGGTGTGTGGCTCCCTGAAGCCCCCTTCCCCCCTCAGCACCGCATCATTCCTATTTGACAGTGGCAGTGGTTTTGTCGACGGAACTCACCTTAATGCTCTGGGGACCCGGATTCAAATCCTGCCATGGCAGATGGTGACATTTCAATTCAGTAGAAGGAAACTGGAATTAAAAGTCTAAAGGTGGCCATGAAACCATTGTCGATTGTCGTAAAAACCCACCTGGTTCACCCTTTGAGAAGGAAATCTGCCGTCCTTACCTGGTCTGGCCTCTATGTGACTCCAGACCCACAGCAATGTGGTTGACTCTTAAATGCCCTCAGAGATGGGCAATAAATACCGGCCCAGCCAGTAACGCCCACATCCCAGGGATAAATAAAAAAAAAAGTGTTAAATCCAGTATGTACACATTGCAAGTTCAACAGAGATGGCCAAGCAGACATGTATTACTCATTATTTTACCTGTAATACCCATGATGTTTAATATATCTAATCTTTATTGAACAAATTGGTTCACATTGCCTGCACTTTTTGAAGTCCCAGGCGAAGGAAGCGGAGAACCCATTCAGGACAATTACAGGCTCCGGCAAAGATAAACTCACAATAGACACAGGATGCTTTGTGTGTTGTAGGTCGGAGCAGGGAAATGCAGCTTTGGCACTAACAGCCCTTGATTATAGCGTTGCTGTGTGAAATACCAACTGGATAACAACATTAGTAATTTGCCTCCATCAGAATTGCACACAAGTCACTGCTGTGCAACATTTGATTATATCCCGAGCAGGTTTCGCTGTGGATAATCTGGATTTGTTTAAGGAAGGGCTGCTATCTCGCAAACCTGTAATTGCATTGCTGAGCCAACAAACACACCAAACAACAGCCCATTCATTCAAACCGAGGGCCACGTGAGTAATTGCTGCAGATTTCACACAGGGAATTAAAAACTGCTGAAATCTCTCCTCCAGTTGATTGGCTTGCCTTCAGCTTTCACATAACAACTGCAATTATTGCCCACACTAACCCCCCCTGCCCCAGCAGCAGCAGCTTGTAATAATTGTCATCAGTAACTGTAGAGCGGTAGCCAAGTCCCATTAATTATACAGTAGGAAGGGACTCTTTTGACCCAAGTGATAATGAACAACAACATTCTTTCATCCGCAAAATGATGTTGCGTTGGGAAGTGCTCGACAATGCACGCACTGTGATGTGGTTTCGAGGCAGCATTGTGCGCAGTGCCAGGCAATCACTCTGTGAAGTATTCATTATGTTCCACCTTATATGTCTCATACCCAGCACAGTCCAGGGTAGTTATTCTAACACTGGGGTACACTTTCCACTTTGAGCGAAAGCGGGATATTGAATCCAAAAACAGATCTGAAATTGCAGCGGTTGAGCTAGTGTTCGAATTCCTGCAAACATTTATTTGCAGAATAACAGATATAAAGTTAAATGAGTCCGCACAACTATAATAATAATTTTTATTGTCATAAGTAGGCTTACATTAACACTGCAATGAAGTTACTGTGTGTTGTACCGTCAATATGACGCAAGGCAGGTTGAAGTAACATCAATTAAAGGCTTTATTGAGCAGAACCTGATCCCCAGCAGCTCGGTTACAGAATGCAGCTGCTGGGGGAAATCCGGGTTCTTATACCGGCATTTCTGGGTGGAGCCCAGTAGGCGGCAGATCCTATCAGGACCCGGTATCCATCTACCAATAGCCTGTCGGCATTGTGGTGTACCGTATTACCCCTAATACATACCACCACACTGTGAAAAGCCCCCTAGTCGCCACATTCCGGCGCCTGTTCGGGTACACTGAGGGAGAATTCAGAATGTCTAAATTACCTAACAGCACGTCTTGCGGGGCTTGTGGGAGGAAACCGGAGCACCCGGAGGAAACGCACGCAGACACGGGGAGAAGGTGCAGACTCCGCACAGACAGTGATGGGCAGCGTGATAGAATGTGATTGTTTCTTTTCCTCTTTCCTGGAAAAATCGATCAATTAAACTGACTTTCAAAAATGATACTGAATCACTTCATTCCGTTGTGGACACTGGTCGGATTCTTAGTAAATTAACTTCTTTTTGATACAAAGGAACTGTGACACCAAGTCTAATAGCGTCTGTGCTCCTACAGAAAATGAGTGGCATTTGGAGAGCTCTCCCAAAACAATGCATCCAGTGGGATCTCACAATGCCAGCCTGTGGGTGTGGACAGTTGCGTGGGCAGGGCCCAATTCAACCTCATTGAACCGTATAGTGGCGTAAAAGATTGCAGGAAACACAAACATAATTGGCTTGGGGAGTAACTAGCATCTATTTTAAATCTCCCAAATACTTGCACTCATTCAGCCCCGAGATTGTGCTGATAGTACTTGCAGGATCTTAACCCAAACACCCTAACAGTGTTTAGTCCTCCTTCAGCTACCATGACCTTAGAGGGTGTTGGTGACCATGGATTTCCATTGAATTGGTCCATGATTATGCTTGGCAAGGTACTGCAGTGATTTGCTATTGCCTTGTCAAGTGTGGCTGACCAGGAAACACTCCCTCTCTTACCTCCTGTCATCAAGCACATTGGAAGGATTCACAAGCTAATAATCAGCCTGTTTGTCCATAATATGAACCACCTTCCATGGCCAGAAACCCAAAGTTTCTGCCCCAGAGATAGGGTGACATCGGCCTCAGCCACAGCGAAGCGGCCAACACCGTTCAAGGTCTAATCTCAGACATAGAGCGGGGTTGCCTGGCATCTGTGCAACCAGAAAACACCATCAGCCAACACCTTCAGAATGGAAAAGAAGATCAATATGTTTAACTTCCACATGTAGCAGTGGGGGAGGGGTAACGCTTTCTCAATAAGGAAAGCAAGAGCTGGTATTTATGTAGCATTTTACACACCCTCAGAACAAGCCGAAGCAGTTCACAGCCCATGAAGTACTATTGAAGTAATGTTGGAAATGTGACAGGCAATTTGCTCGTAAAACTATGATAATGATCAGATAATCTGTTTTTGTGATGTTCGTCAAGGGAATAACAACTGGCTAGGAAAACTACAGAAAATCCCCCTCTCCTTCCTGTGATGATGCACATTCACAGACTTCATTGGAAACACGAAAGGTATTGATTAATAAGAAAAAGTATGCACAGGCCAGCAGGCACACAGCTGCCCTTGAGCAGCCTACCAATTGTCCTAACCCCGACATGTCTTTTGCCTATGAGCAGACTCCCTGCTTCCCTCACCCTTGGTGACTACCCACTCTCTGTCCCAATTGGTCCCCCAGCCAGGTGACCATCTTCTGCTGTGTTGCCCTTAAAGAGACGATTACCACAAATCACCACACTTCCTCTAACAGGACCTGGAATCTTTAATCCCCACCCGACAGGGAAGATGGACATCAGGGACATTAAACTAATACTCATCTGAAGGATAACGCCTCCGACAGTGCAGCACTCCTCAGCACTGAGAGCACCGACCTGGATTTTTGCGTTTAAATTTATGGAGTAGAACTTTAAACTACAACCTTTTGACTCAGAGGGAAGTGTGTTACCAACTGAACCATGGCTGACACAATGGGCGGAACTTTACGGCCCTGCTGAGACAGAGGACAGGGCTGGAAAATACGGTAAGTCAGCCAGACGTCCATTGTATTCGGCAGGACTGGAAAACCCGGCCACTGGGAGGAGCCTTAAAATCCTGCCCAATAGAAGTCATAATTGAGTCTGCACCGAAGGCTTGGAGCTGAATCTCGACTCACAGATAGTGGGTGGGCTGTAGGTTCTGTCAGAGGAGAATATTTAGAACATGAACCAAATGCATCTTAAACAGAGAAGAGGATGGTGTGCTGCAGTCCAGGTGGTGTAGGTACACCCAAATGCTGTTAGGGAGGGAGTTACAGGATTTTGACCCAGCACCAGTGAAGGAATGGCGATATAGTTATAAGCAGGTTCGAGGAGAGTGGGATGCACCCAATACAAAACTCCGGGACTTGGAGGTTATAAGGTCCTGGACTCAAAGTCCTATATGGAGTTTTTGTAAATGGAGACTGCATAGCGAGAGCTTCAGACCAGAAGGACCGGGCTTTACAAAAAACAGAACTGACAGCCTGATTTTATTTAAAGCCAGTCTTTCAGTTTTGTTTCCCTGAGTTGCTGTGCTGCTGCATCCGACATCCAGGCAACTTCTTAGCTCTGATATTTTTTAAGCCAGCCCAAAGCTGGCCAAAGGTCAAAGTAGTGATTGGTGAAGCGGGAAGATGGAGCTAGTCCTCCAATGACAGATGACAGATCCTGCTTGACCTGTAAAACTCTCCCCATAACCTTCAGTGAATATAGATTTTTTTTTTAAACCAATTACTTCAGGATTTCCGCATTCAGCTCATGGAGAATAAGGAAACAAGGATCATCAGAAGAGGAGGATATGCTTATAGTGATGGTAAGGCCAAGGGTGAGGGGGATTGTGGGCTGTGGTAACTGGAGAGAGAGCGAGAGGGAGAGTTTGGAAATAAAGCTTTCACCTTTAATCACATTGGCCGTGGTGAGCAGAGGTGGATGGGGATAATGTGAAAATATATGTAGATGAGAGGTGGGGCAACAAAGATTTCTTGAACTCTCAGATTTTTCAGGGTCTTTTGTGGGCGGAGGGTGATTAAAACAATGGAATCAAAACAAGTCTGTTTATAGTTTCTGGGGAATCAGATATTCATGTTT
Organism: Scyliorhinus torazame; assembly: GCF_047496885.1. Taxonomy (NCBI): domain Eukaryota; kingdom Metazoa; phylum Chordata; class Chondrichthyes; order Carcharhiniformes; family Scyliorhinidae; genus Scyliorhinus; species Scyliorhinus torazame. Next base: position 300,606,005 of record NC_092710.1, read on the forward strand.
TTGAACTTAAAAATACATTAAAACAAAACTGATATAGCAGCGGCAAGGGAAATTGTTCAGGTGAGGGATAGGGCAGGGAGGTTGGTGGTGGCTCCGGATCTGATTAACAAGATTTTTGAGGAATCTTATGAGAGGTTGTACAGGTCAGAGCCACCTGGTGGAGACCGTGAGATGCAGGAATTTCTACATGGGTTGGAGTACCCGAGGCTAGGGGCTACATTAGACAGTGGAGCAGGAGATAAAGGATGCAATTGGGAGGATGCAGTCGGGGAAAGTTGCAGGGCCGGTTGGGTTTCCGGTGGAATATTATAAAAAATTCAAGGAAAAGCTGGCACCCCTGATGGTGGGGATGTTTGAAGAGGCGATAGCGAAGGGGGTATTGCCGCAAACTCTGGGGCAGGCATCGATTTCCCTGTTGGTAAAAAAAGATAAGGATCCGACGGAGTGTGGGTCGTATCGGCCCATATCACTTCTGAATGTGGACGTAAAAGTGTTGGCGACGGTACTGGCGGGTAGGCTGGAGGAGTGCCTTCCGAAGGTGATAGGTGAAGATCAGACGGGGTTTGTGAGAGGGAGGCAGCTCTTTTCAAACGTTAGAAGGGTTTTGAACATCGTTATGGCACCGGCAGAGGGGAAGGAAACAGAGGTGGTTGTGGCACTGGACGTTGAGAAGGCGTTTGACCGGGTAGAATGGGGGTACTTGATGGCAGTTTTGGAGCGGTTTGGGATTGGACCCAGATTTGTGAACTGGGTAAAGCGACTATATAAGGAGTCGAGGGCGAGTGTCCGCACAAACAACATCAGCTCGAGATACTTTTCTCTCCACCGTGGAACTAGGCAGGGATGTCCTATGTCCCCCCTGCTGTTTGCACTCGTGATTGAGCTGTTGGCCATCGCATTAAGAAGTTCTGGGGTATGGAAAGGAATAGTGTGGGGGGGGGGGATAGATCATAGGGTGTCCTGATATGCCGATGATTTGCTGTTATACGTGTCGGAACCGAGTGTGTCGATAGGGGGAATATTGGAGCTGCTCCGAGTGTTTGGGTCTTTCTCGCAGTACAAGCTGAACCTGGACAAGAGTGAGTATTTTGTGGTGTCTCGGCCCGGGGTGGGGGGGCTGCCATTCCGTTGGGCAGGGACTCACTTTAGGTACCTGGGGGTGCAGGTTGCCCGGGAGTGGGAGGGGGGGAGGCTCCGCAGGTACAACATTTCTAGTTTGGTGGGGAGAGTGAAAGCTGATCTGGCAAGGTGGGATGGTCTCCCTCTGTCACGGGCGAGTCAGGTACAGGCGGTTAAAATGAACGTGTTGCCGCGATTTCTGTTTATTTTTCAATGCTGCCGATTTTCCTGCCAAATGCTTTTTTCAGAGAGATTGAGGGAAGGGTTACTTTGTTCATATGGGGAGGGAAGGTGGCCAGAGTTAGAAAGGTGCTGCTACAGAGGGGAAGGCAGGCAAGGGGTTTGGGTCTTCCGAACCTGATGTATTACTACTGGGCGGCGAATGTGGAGAAGGTGCGGAGCTGGGTTCGAGGGGTTGATTCCCAGTGGGTCAGAATGGAGGAGAGTTTGGGGGTCGGGATTGAAAGCACTAGCGACAGCGCCGCTCCCGATGGCCCCGGAGAAATACTCAGGGAGTCCGGTAATAATAGCTTCATTGAGAATTTGGAGGCAGTTTTGCCAACACCTCGGGTTAGGGGCAGGGTCAAGGGAAATGCCGATTCGGGGGAACCACAGATTTGAGCCAGGGAGGTGGGATGGAAATTTTCGGAAATGGGAGGAGAAGGGGATTAAGACACTAAAAGATTTGTTTCTTGGGGGTCGGTTTGCAGGATTGAAGGAGCTGGAAGCGAAGTATGGGCTGGAGCAGGGGGAAATGTTTAGATGCATGCAGGTTCGAGATTTTGCCAGAAAGGAGATACAGAGTTTCCCGGTGGAGCCGGCCTCCACATTGCTGGAGGAGGTGCTGACGACAGGGGGACTGGAGAAGGGGGTAGTGTAAGTGACTTACGGGGCTGTTTTGGAAGAGGAAAAGGCACCACTGGAAGGGATCAAAGCAAAGTGGGAGGAAGAGTTGGGAAAGGATATGGAGGAGGTGTAGGAGGTGCTCCTGAGAGTGAATGCCTCCACCTCATGCGCGAGGTGAGGGCTGATACAGCTGAAGGTGGTATACAGAGCACACCTCACGAGGGCGAGGATGAGCCGATTCTTGGAGGAGTAGAAGATGTGTATGAACGTTGTGGGGGGGGGGGGGGGCATTCATATGTTTTGGTCCTGTCCAAAGCTAGAGGATTACTGGAAGGAGGTTTTTAGGGTAATTTCTAAAGTGGTGCACATGTAATTCGACCCGGGCCCCCGGGAAGCCATATTCGGGGTGTCGGACCAGCCAGGGTTGGAAACGGATGCGGAGGCAGATGTTGCAACCTTTGCCTCGTTGATCGCCCGAAGGCAGATCCTGATAGGTTGGAGGGCAGCCTCTCCACCCTGTGCCCTGGCGTGGCGGGGGGGACCTGTTGGAATTCTTGACTCTTGAGAAGGTTAAGTTTGAACTGAGGGGAAGGATGGAGGCGTTCTACAATTCATGGGCATTATTCATTATGCACTTTCAAGAACTAGATAACATCCAACATTAGTTGGGGGGAGTGGGTGGGAGGGTTGGGGGGAGGGGGGCGATGTGTCTGGATGGTGACTGTGGTGATTCCTGATTCTTTTTTGTTATTTGTTTATATTAACATGCGGGCTAATGTTTGGGGTTTGGTGGGAGGATGGGATCGTTGTTATTGATATGGGGATTACATATTTGTTACTGATTATTGTTTATTGCTGGTGGGTGTAAATTTGTGAGAAAATGTGAAAAAGGAGGATAATATAAAACATTAAAAAAAATGATATTTTTGAGGGACCAGCGCCAGGGAAATCTGCAGAACGGCAATTCTGTTGGGATAAGTAATTGTTGGTACACCGATTATAAATCATTAGCTTTTTCAACAGCATTTCATTCATGGGCCCGAAAGGTTAAGGTTACCATCTTCAGGGAGTCTTTCCAGCTGCACTGAACAATTTGTAACAGGCTCTGGGGAAGTAGTCCCAGGGGAGCAGGCCTGGGGGCGCAAGCCTGGGGATGCAGGCCCAGGGGAGCGGGACTGAGGGAACAGATCTGGGAAATGGGCCCGGGAGAGTAGGCCAAGGGTAGCAGCAGGGCAGGGGGGCAGGCCTGGGGGAGGAGGCTCAGGGGAACAGGCCCAGGGGAGCTATCACTCTGCCACGCACCATGCTGGACCCAACTGTCGTCTGTGAGCGCGGCACGAGCCACTCCCACTGGCACTTCGCTTTTGGCGATACTGAGCGAGGTGATTAAGTGCCATGTCAGTATGTCCAGGAGAGAGGAGGGAACTTAGGCAGCAGCAAGTCAATGGGGGAGTCCTCTCTCCTTGCCCCTATCCCGTTCCCTCTTTGCTCTCTTTGGGCGGCACGATAGCACAGTGTTTAGTACTGTTGCTTCACAGCACCAGGGTCCCAGGTTCAATTCCCAGCTTGGATTACTGTCTGTGCGGAATCTGCACATTCTCCCCGTGTCTGCGTGGGTTTCCTCCGGGTGCTCCGGTTTCCTCCCACAGGTCCCGAAAGACGTGCTGTTAGGTACTTTGGACCCAAACAAGCGGCGTAGGGGATTTTCACAGTAACTTCATTACAGTGCTAATGAAGCCTACTTGTGACAATAATAAAGATTATAATTATTCTACTGTCCAACAATGAAACTATATGAGCAACAGCATGGAGGCATTTCTTTTCTGTACAGAACAGGGAGTCAAAATATACAAAACAAAAGGTTTTCTTACAAGTATTGAATGTTTCCCCCAGATGTGAATTTACTGTCACTGTGTTTATTTGGTGCAATGTGCAGCACATGTTAATGAGCTGCGACCCGCGACAACGCGGAATCGCCGAGCAGAAACTTATAGCCAAGTTCCGCACACATGAGTGCGGCCTCAACCGGGACCTGGGATTCATGTCGCATTACATTCATCCCCCACCATCTGGCCTGCGAAATCCTACCAACTGTCCTGGCTTGGTACAATTCACACCTCTTTAACCTGGGGTTACCCATCTCTGGATCTGTAAAGATTTAATCACCTGCTAATGCTCGCATTCCAAGCATTGTTTGGCATCTTTGAATTTGTCTATATATGTGTTTCTGGAACAGACCTCTTCATTCACCTGAGGAAGGAGCAGCGCTCCGAAAGCTAGTGACATCGAAACAAACCTGTTGGACTTTAACCTGGTGTTGTAAGACTTCGTACTATGTTAATGAGGGCTGAGTCACTCACTGGAATCAGTACTATCACCTGCACACTGTTATAAATAACTAAAGGGGCATTTTCCTGTCAAAATAGCAATTTTGCAGGATGCAGACTGTGGTGAATGTATTATACCAAAAATCCACCATTGTATTTCTATCTGTGCTGTGCCCTTGTATTTGTATCTGTGCTATGCTGTTGCCCTTGTGGGCTTCTCCTATGGGCCGTTGTACGGCATTATCCATAGGGGAACATGTTGGGGCCTATATGGGCTCTGCCCATGGCTCCTCCCCTTGAAGGGAGGTATAAAGAGCAGTCGACCTGTAGGCGGTTCTCAGTATTGAATCAGTCGCAGGCAGGCACTGTTCTAAGTTGATTAAAGCCGCGGTTTACTTCTACTCTTGTCTCGAGTTAATTGATGGTCGCATCAATTTAATCAACTACAACGCAACTATGGAACCGGCCTTCAAACCTGACCGACTGGAACTCGATCCGCAGGCCGCTGAGGCGAAATAAAAAAATTTCCGCTGCTTCAAGGCCTATCTCGCAGCCTTCTCCATGCCTTCCGTCACCGATGAACAGAAGCTGAGTGTCCTCCACGCACGGGGGAGCCATCGAATCTCTGTTCAACTCGACGAGGCCTCCCCCTACGCAGATGCCCTCGCGATGCTCGAACGCCTCTATGTACGGCCCGTGAATGAGGTCTACGCGCGACACATCCTCACCACTCGCCGCCAGCGTCCTGGAGAATCGCTAGAAGACTCCCTACGCGACCTCAAAATCCTCGCACGCAGCTGCAACTACCAGGCCGTTACGGCCACTCAACAGATGGATCTCGCCATCCGAGACGTCTACGTGGCGGGAGTCCGGTCCAACTACGTGAGACAGCGCCTACTCGAAAAAGGGGCCCTGGACCTGGATCAGACGGTAAAGTTAGCCTCCTCTCTGGAAGTAGCGTTCCAGAGCTTTAACACGTTCCCGGCTGACCACGGGACCCCCCTCGTGGACCACCGACCAAAGACTACCCCAGGCCTTTGCCGCACGGCCGCCCGCCCATCATTGGGGGCTACCCTGCTATTTCTGCGGCCAGTCCCAACACCCGCGGCAGCACTGCCCGGCCCGTAACGCGAACTGCAGCAGCTGCGGGAGAAAAGGACATTTCGCCAAAGTTTGCCTGGCCAGGTCCAAGAACTCTAAACCGTAGGCCCGACCCTCAGACTCACAGGCCCGCAGACCCCGCAGTGTGGCAGCGTGTCTGCCGACTCCGCCCCCTGCAGACGCATCATCAGCCTTGTGCTACCCGTGCAACTCACGGGGACCGCCTTCTTGGCCATCCTTCCCCACCCGGCCGGCCGCATGCGATCCATGAGGGCTGCCATCTTGGACGCCATTTTCCTCACCGCCCGCCATGCTCGACCAACGGGGGCCGTCAAATGGCCGCCATCTGCTACGCCGCTCGACGCATATGATCAACAAGAGCAGCCATCGTGGTACCGCCCCAGCACCTCCGACCACGCCGGCTACCCGCAACTCAGCGCGGTCACCCTGGACCAGTCTCACTCAAACACCTCCGGAGTTCCATGATGACCGTCCGGGTAAACTGGCACGAAACGCCTTGCCTCTTCGACTCCGGGAGCACAGAGAGCTTCATTCACCCAGACATGGTAAGACGCTGCTCGCTCCCAATTTTCCCGGCGCACCAAACCATCTCCCTCGCCTCTGGGTCGCACTCGGTGCAAATCCGAGGCTGCACTACTGCAGCCCTCGCAATACAGGGCGCCGAGTACGCCAATTTTAAATTAAACGTACTCCCAGACCTCTGCGCTTCTCTCCTATTGGGACTAGATTTCCAATGCAACCTCAGGAGCATAACCCTGAAGTTCGGGGGGCCCCTACCCCCACTCACCATATGCAGCCTCGTGACCCTAAAAGTCAACCCTCCCCCACTCTTTGCAAACCTCACCACTGATTGCAAACCAGTCGCTACCAGAAGCAGGCAGTATAGCATACAGGACAGGACTTTTATCAGGTCCGAGGTCCAGCACTCTTGCAGGAGGGACTCATCGAGGCCAGCAATAGTTCCTGGAGAGCTCAGGTGGTGATCGTCAAGACCGGGGAAAAGAACCGGATGGTTGTAGATTACAGCCAAACCATAAACCAGTCCACGCAACTCGATGCGTACCCCCTTCCCCGGATTGCAGACATGGTTAACAAGATCGCACACTACCGGTGTTCTCCATGGTGGATCTGAAGTCTGCGTACCACCAGCTCCCAATCCGCCCGGGGGACCGCCACTACACGGCCTTTGAGGCAGATGGCCGCCTTTTCCACTTCCTCCGGGTCCCCTTTGGTGTCACGAACGGGGTTTCGGTGTTCCAAAGAACAATGTACCGAATGGTGGACCAGTATGGGCTGCGGGCCACATTTCCGTACTTGGACAATGTCACCATCTGCGGCCATGATCAGCAGGACCACAATGCCAACCTCCACAGATTTCTCCAAACCGCCCAAACCCTAAACCTCACGTACAACAAGGAGAAATGCGTTTTCCGCACAACCAGACTAGCCATCCTCGGCTACGTCGTGGAAAACGGGGTTCGAGGACCCGACCCTGACCGTATGCGCCCCCTCCTGCAACCCCCCCTCCCCGACTGCCCCAAGGCCCTGAAGAGGTGCCTCGGGTTCTTTTCATATTATGCCCAGTGGGTCCCCAACTATGCGGACAAAGCCCGCCCACTAATTAAGGCCACCATCTTCCCACTGGCAATGGAGGCCCGCCAGGCCTTCAGCTGCATCAAGGCGGACATCGCCAAAGCTGCAATGCGCGGGTTTGGACGAGGCCGTCCCCTTCCAGGTGGAGAGCGATGCATCAGAGGTCACTCTCGCCGCTACCCTCAATCAAGCAGGCAGACTGGTAGCGTTTTCACCGCGCACCTTCACCACCTCCGAAATTCGGCACTCTTCAGTCGAGAAGGAGGCCCAAGCCATCGTTGAAGCCGTATGGCACTGGGGGCACTACGTCGCTGGTAGGAGGTTTACCCTCGTCACCGACCAACGATCGGTAGCCTTCATGTTCGACAATACGCAGCGGGGCAAAATCAAGAACGATAAGATCTTGAGGTTGAGGATCGAACTCTCCATCTATAACTACGATATAGTATATCGTCCTGGGAAGCTCAACGAGCCCCCAGATGCCCTGTCCTGCGGCACATGCGCCAGCGCGCAAAATGACCAACTACGGGCTATCCACGATGACCTCTGCCACCCGGGGGTCACCTGGCTTATCCACTGTATCAAGGCCCGCAACCTGCCCTACTCCACCGAGGAGGTCAGGGCCATGACCAGGGACTGCCCGATCTGTGCGGAGTGTAAACCGCACTTCTATCGACCAGATAAGGCCCACCTGGTAAAGGCATCCCGGCCCATTGAGCGCCTCAGTATCGATTTCAAAGGGCCCCACCCCTCCAAGACCCACAATACATATTTCCTCAATATTATTGATGTGTTCTCCCGCTTCCCCTTTGCAATCCCTTGCCCCGACATGACCACGTCCACCGTCATTAAAGCCCTACATAGTGTCTTCACCCTGTTTGGTTTCCCCAATTATGTCCACAGTGACCGGGGCTCGTCGTTCATGAGCGACGAACTGCGTCAGTACCTGCTCAGTAAGGACATTGCCTCGAGCAGGACTACCAGTTATAACCCCAGGGGAAACGGGCAGGTGGAGAGGGAGAACCCGACAGTCTGGAAGACCGTCCTACTGACCCTGCTGTCCAGGAATCTCCCAGTTTCCCACTGGCAGGAGGTCCTCCCCGATGCGCTCCACTCTGTTAGGTCCCTACTTTGCACGGCCACAAACGAGACCCCTCATGACCGCCCATTTGTTTTCCCCAGGAAATCCACCTCAGGGGCCTCACTTCCGTCCTGGCTGAAGACACCGGGGCCAGTCCTAGTCAGAAATCATGTCAGGAGCCATAAGTCCGATCCTCTGGTAGAGAGGATCCAGCTCCTACACTCCAACCCCCAATACGCTTATATCGAACACCCCGATGGCTGACAGGACACCGTCTCCCTCCGGGACCTGGCGCCCGCCAGTTCCACCATCACCGCACCTCCACCATATCCCACCCAACCTACCCTGACCAGCGCCCCCGCCCCTACATGGCTCCCGCGCTCCCTCCCGCCCACCATCCCCCCTTCACCAATCCACAGGAATGAAGCTCCAGAAGAGACGCTCCCGGAGTCCACATCTGTACCCGCATCGGCGCTATCACTACCGATGCCAGCACGGACGAGCTCGACACCCGGGCCAGCAACAACGCCAGAGCTTCGGCGGTCACAGCGCACAATCCGTGCGCCGGACCGGCTGAACTTATGAACCCATCACCCCCGCCGGACTTCATTTTTTTTAACAGGGGGTGAATGTGGTGAATGTATTATGCCAATAATCCACCATTGGATTTGTATCTGTGCTGTTGCCCTTGTATTTGTACCTGTGCTATGCTGTTGCCCTTGTGAGCTTCTCCTATGGGCCATTGTATGGCATTGTACAGCACGGTAGCATTGTGGTTAGCACAACTGCTTCACAGCTCCAGGGTCCCAGGTTTGATTCCGGCTTGGGTCACTGTCTGTGCGGAGTCTGCACATCCTCCCCGTGTGTACGTGGGTTTCCTCCAGGTGCTCCGGTTTCCTCCCACAGTCCAAAGATGTGCAGGTTAGGTGGATTGGCCATGATAAATTGCCCTTAGTGTCCAAAATTGCCCTTAGTGTTGGGTGGGGTTACTGGGTTATGGGGATAGGGTGGAGGTGCTGAACTTGGGTAGGGTGCTCTTTCCAGGAGCCGGTGCAGACTCGATGGGCCGAATGGCCTCCTTCTGCACTGTAAATTCTATGATTATCCATAGGGGAACATGTTGGGGCCTGTATGGGCTCCGTCCATGGCTCCCCCCCCTTGAAGGGAGGTATTAAGAGCGGTCGACCTGTAGGCGGTTCTCAGTATTGGATCAGTCACAGGCAGGCACTGTTCTACGTTAATTAAAGCCACGGTTTACTTCTACTCTTGTCTCGAGTTAATTGATGGTCGCATCACAGACAAATGAACATTTATACTCTCAGGTTTGTTTCATAGTCATGGCGGATCATTGCATTAAAATTTTGCTGCACTTAGTATTAATGACTCGAGTTGCGGATATATCAGACAATATTTATAACCAGCTGGCAACAATGGGAGTTATCATTTTCTGTGATTGTTTGGTGAATTGGTTGGTGAATCTTGAAATATCATGCACGAGGGAGGATGGGGGTCAAAGGAAGGAGAGGGGATGAGAGGCCCTGAAGCAGGAGGAGCCTATGGTTTCTCTCCCTGGCCCAGAATGTTGTGCGGCTTGGAGGGGAACTTGGGTGGTGTTCCCATGATTCTGCTGCCCTTGACCTTCTGGTTGGCTGAGGTTGCTGATTTGGAAGATGCTGTTGGAAGAATGGTGGTGAGCTGCTGCGGTGCACCTTATGGATTATACACACTGCCGTGCACCAATAGTGGAGGGACTGAATGTTTAAGGTGGTGTCTGGGGTGCCAATCAAGCGAGCTGCTTAATCCTGGGTGGAGTCAGGCTTCTTGAGCGTTGTGGAGCTGTACTCATCCAGGCAAGTGGGGAGCAGTAGTCCATCATACTTGTGCCTCATAAATAATGGACAGGCTTTGGGGAATCAGATGAGTTACTCATCACCGGATTCTCAGTCTCTGACCTGCTCTAGTAGCCACAGTATTTATATGGCTAGTCCAGTTCAGTTTCTGCTCAATGGCCAGGATGTTGATAGTGGGCGATTCAGCGATGGTAATGCCATTAAATGTCATGGGGCGATGGTTAGATCCTCGCTTGTCGGAGATGGTCATTGCCTGGCATTTGTGTGACGCGAATGTAACTTGCCACTTGTCAGCCCAAACCTGGTTATTGTCCAGGTCTTGCTGCATTTGGACATGGACTGCTTCATTATCTGAGGAGTTGTGAATGATGCTAAACATTGCGCAGTCATCCATAAACATCCCCACGTACGACTTAATGATGGCGGAAAGATCACTGATGAAACAGCTGAAAATGGTTGGGCCTCGGACCTACCCGAGGAACTCCTGCAGTGATATCCCAGGACTGAGATGATTGACCTCCAACAACCACAACAATCTTCCTTTGTGCCAGGTATGACTCCAAACAGTGCAGAGTTCCCCCTGATTCACATTGACTCCAGTTTTGCTCAGGCCCCTTGATGCCGTACTCGGTCAAATGTTGCCTTGAGGTCAAGGGCCGTCACTCTGACCTCACATACTTAAATATCAGCTATTGGCTATTTAAATATTATAATGAGACTCCATGCCTTCATTTTAATAGTCATTCTATTTTAACCACAAGCAACTGGGATTTCTAAACTTTGAGAAATTCAATACCTGTCAGAAAGTGGGAGTAATTTATTGCACTGCTGGTGGGTAAGGAGGAGCACATGTGTTTCTTCCAGGAAGTAGAAGCTAACCTATGTAAACCACAATAATGATCAACTTTGCAGGTTTATTTGGCTTGATACAAGAACATTGAGGAGGGTTGTCTACTGTTTACTCATTTAGTCACGGTTGATTTTATATTCAGGCTCCCAGCAATTCCTTAATGAGTGAAGCTAAAATACAGCCAATTGTGATTAAGTGTGACTTATCCCAGTGAAAGCTCAATGGGCGCGATTTCATGTGAAAGACAGAGTCCCATTTTGGGCACGTATAGTAGGGATGTTTCTCGGCACCTGCAGTGCTGAGATCGATCCCACTATCTTTGCCATTTTTTATGGCCTTGGCAAGGAACACCCCGCCAAGAGCTCCTCAGATGTGCAGTACAAGGGGATGGTTTGGGTTCAGCTGGAGAATGGAGTTGGTCTAAAGCTGATTCTTGGCCACCATGGTAACAAACAGAAAAAGCCTGGAAAGGTTGTGAACAAATCTGCAGTCGAGCAGCAGAGGAATATAGTGCGGTTATCATGGGGCATTTGAACTGCTCAATCATTAGTTATCTGATAGTTCGAGGCCACACAGAGTTACTCATTGGCACACTAAATGATTGTTCCTTTATTCAATACATGAAATGAAAATCACTTCTTGTCACAAGTAGGCTTCAAATGGAGTTACTGTGAAAATCCCCTAGTCACCACATTCCAGCACCTGTTCAGGGAGACTGATATAGGAATTGAACCGTGCTGCTAGCCTGCCTTGGTCTGCTTTTAAAGCCAGCGATTTAGCCCTGTGCTAAACAGCCCCATGAGGGAATATACTAAAGAGCACAACCTACTTACTTTACTACTTGGTGATCCAGAGATAATTGAGCTCATTTCCTGATGGAGCACTTGGGGAAATGCTCCTCCACTAGCAATACATGAATTATACGGAATTGTAAAGGTGAGGCGCAGCACGACTTGGGACTGAAAGGATTCTCCCAGAGAAGACTTTCAATGTGTTATCACCTCATTACGTATTACAAAATTATTTAAATTGATGCAGTGTTACCACAGTAGACCCCTTCACTCTCTTCTGCAGTACAGCTCCTGATTAAAACAGACACAGGCACATTAGTAAACTGTTATTGAAGGAATTCCTTAAAACTAATTTGGCATATTTATAGGACTTACATTTTTCCTTATGTTTTTGACTTGGCAAATAGAGGGCGCGATTCTCCGGCTCGCTACAACACTTCTGGAAAATCTGGAAAATCAGCGGCTGGTTTAGCACAGTGGGCTAAACAGGTAGCTTGTAATGCAGAACAAGGCCAGCAGCGTAGGTTCAATTCCTGTACCAGTTTCCCCAGACAGGTGCCCTAATGTGGCGACTCGGGGCTTTTCACAGTAACTTCATTGAAGCCTACTTGTAACAATAAGCAATTATTATTATTATTGAAAATGAAAATGAAAATCGCTTATTGTCACAAGTAGGCTTCAATGAAGTTACTGTGAAAAGCCCCTAGTCGCCACATTCCGGCGCCTGTTCGGGGAATCTGGTATGGGAATCGCACCTCAAATCTCGTGCATGTTAACTACAATTAAGAAAGATCCAGCTAAAGAAGATAGGACATGGCTATAAGTGTTAATCTACAATAATAATTAGTAGTTGACATGTTTAACTTCTTGTCAGTGTTTTAGTCAGTGCAGGCCCAGTCAAGGAGAGCCCCTTTTCCATTGTTGAATGGTAGTTTAGGTCAAGTATTTCGAAAAGTGGGGAAGTTGAATTCGCAGAACTTCAATTACAAAGAGAAATAGAATTGAATAAATTAGAAATCAGAAAAGAGAGAGGGAATGAGAAGAAAGAGGGAGCTTTGGAAAAGCAGAAGTTAGCAATGGCAGAAACAGAAAAGGATAAAGCGACGGTAATTAAAATGCAGCAAACTGCAGCAGGCACAACAGAGCTGGATGAGGAAGGCAATAATTCTAAACATGAACCGAGTGGAGGGGTGTTTAGATTTGCACAGACCCTTCCAAAATGTGGGGATAAGGATATACAAGCATCCACGTGATAGTGAGATGAGGAATAGGGAGAGAGAGCATTTAAACACGTGGCTACAGGGATGGTGCAGGCGGGAGGGATTCAGATTTCTGGATAACTGGGGCTCTTTCTGGGGAAGGTGGGACCTCTACAGACAGGATGGTCTACATCTGAACCTAAGGGGCACAAATATCCTGGGGGGGAAATTTGTTAGTGCTCTTTGGGGGGGTTTAAACTAATGCAGCAGGGGCATGGGAACCTGGATTGTAGTTTTAGGGTAAGGGAGAATGAGAGTATAGAGGTCAGGAGCACAGATTTGACGTCGCAGGAGGGGGCCAGTGTTCAGGTAGGTGGTTTGAAGTGTGTCTACTTCAATGCCAGGAGTATACGAAACAAGGTAGGGGAACTGGCAGCATGGGTTGGTACCTGGGACTTCGATGTTGTGGCCATTTCGGAGACATGGATAGAGCAGGGACAGGAATGGATGTTGCAGGTTCCGGGGTTTAGGTGTTTTAGTAAGCTCAGAGAAGGAGGCAAAAGAGGGGGAGGTGTGGCGCTGCTAGTCAAGAGCAGTATTACGGTGGCGGAGAGGATGCTAGATGGGGACTCTTCTTCCGAGGTAGTATGGGCTGAAGTTAGAAACAGGAAAGGAGAGGTCACCCTGTTGGGAGTTTTTTATAGGCCTCCTAATAGTTCTAGGGATGTAGAGGAAAGGATGGCGAAGATGATTCTGGATAAGAGCGAAAGTAACAGGGTAGTTATTATGGGAGACTTTAATTTTCCAAATATTGACTGGAAAAGATATAGTTTGAGTACAATAGTTGGGTCATTTTTTGTACAGTGTGTGCAGGAGGGTTTCCTGAAACAATATGTTGACAGGCCAACAAGAGGCGAGGCCACGTTGGATTTGATTTTGGGTAATGAACCAGGCCAGGTGTTGGATTTGGAGGTAGGAGAGCACTTTGGGGACAGTGACCACAATTCGGTGACGTTTACGTTAATGATGGAAAGGGATAAGTATACACCGCAGGGCAAGAGTTATAGCTGGGGAAGGGCAATTATGATGCCATTAGACGTGACTTGGGGGGGATAAGGTGGAGAAGTAGGCTGCAAGTGTTGGGCACACTGGATAAGTGGGGCTTGTTCAAGGATCAGCTACTGCGTGTTCTTGATAAGCATGTACCGGTCAGACAGGGAGGAAGGCGTCGAGCGAGGGAACCGTGGTTTACCAAGGAAGTGGAATCTCTTGTTAAGAGGAAGAAGGAGGCCTATGTGAAGATGAGGTGTGAAGTTTCGGTTGGGGCGATGGATAGTTACAAGGTAGCGAGGAAGGATCTAAAGAGAGAGCTAAGACGAGCAAGGAGGGGACATGAGAAGTATTTGGCAGGAAGGATCAAGGAAAACCCAAAAGCTTTCTATAGGTATGTCAGGAATAAGCGAATGACTAGGGAAAGAGTAGGACCAGTCAAGGACAGGGATGGGAAATTGTGTGTGGAGTCTGAAGAGATAGGCGAGATACTAAATGAATATTTTTCGTCAGTATTCACTCAGGAAAAAGATAATGTTGTGGAGGAGAATGCTGAGCCCCAGGCTAATAGAATAGATGGCATTGAGGTACGCAGGGAAGAGGTGTTGGCAATTCTGGTCAGGCTGAAAATAGATAAGTCCCCGGGACCTGATGGGATTTATCCTAGGATTCTCTGGGAGGCAAGGGAAGAGATTGCTGAACCTTTGGCTTTGATTTTTATGTCATCATTGGCTACAGGAATAGTGCCAGAGGACTGGAGGACAGCAAATGTGGTCCCTTTGTTCAAAAAGGGGAGCAGAGACAACCCCGGCAACTATAGACCGGTGAGCCTCACGTCTGTAGTGGGTAAAGTCTTGGAGGGGATTATAAGAGACAAGATTTATAATCATCTAGATAGGAATAATATGATCAGGGATAGTCAGCATGGCTTTGTGAAGGGTAGGTCATGCTTCACAAACCTTATTGAGTTCTTTGAGAAGGTGACTGAACAGGTAGACGAGGGTAGAGCAGTTGATGTGGTGTATATGGATTTCAGCAAAGCGTTTGATAAGGTTCCCCACGGTAGGCTATTGCAAAAAATACGGAGGCTGGGGATTGAGGGTGATTTAGAGATGTGGATCAGAAATTGGCTAGCTGAAAGAAGACAGAGGGTGGTGGTTGATGGGAAATGTTCAGAATGGAGTACAGTCACAAGTAGAGTACCACAAGGATCTGTTCTGGAGCCGTTGCTGTTTGTTATTTTTATCAATGACCTAGAGGAAGGTCATTGATACAAAAGGTCGGGGGATGGCCGATCTGCGGGCAGGGGGGGACATATTCGGGGCTAGGGGCTTTGTGGTGCGGCAGTCCAGGGCGTGCGAGCCGATCGAAAGGGGGGCACTATTTCACCTGTATCCAATGATCAAATTAGTTTTTCTTTAGTCTCTCTCATTCAAGGTGGTTTTATCCATGCTGATTACTTGTGTTTCAACTTCCTGCCTGTAAGCCTCAGGAACTAACTAACAGTAAGGACAGCTTGTTTGACTGTCTCAGCCCTTTGACCTCTCTTCATCCAAAGATGCATCTATTTCAGCAGCCTTATCTACAAATGTAGTCTATAATAGTACTGACCAATTCTCTTGTGGCCATTTTAATTGCTTAGCGATCTTTTCAAAAGATTTAAAGAATGCTTATAGAACATAGAACATAGAACAATACAGCGCAGTACAGGCCCTTCGGCCCACGATGTTGCACCGAAACAAAAGCCATCTAACCTACACTATGCCATTATCATCCATATGTTTATCCAATAAACTTTTAAATGCCCTCAATGTTGGCGAGTTCACTACTGTAGCAGGTAGGGCATTCCACGGCCTCACTACTCTTTGCGTAAAGAACCTACCTCTGACCTCTGTCCTATATCTATTACCCCTCAGTTTAAAGTTATGTCCCCTCGTGCCAGCCATATCCATCCGCGGGAGAAGGCTCTCACTGTCCACCCTATCCAACCCCCTGATCATTTTGCATGCCTCTATTAAGTCTCCTCTTAACCTTCTTCTCTCCAACGAAAACAACCTCAAGTCCATCAGCCTTTCCTCATAAGATTTTCCCTCCATACCAGGCAACATCCTGGTAAATCTCCTCTGCACCCGCTCCAAAGCCTCCACGTCCTTCCTATAATGCGGTGACCAGAACTGTATGCAATACTCCAAATGCGGCCGTACCAGAGTTCTGTACAGCTGCAACATGACCTCCCGACTCCGGAACTCAATCCCTCTACCAATAAAGGCCAACACTCCATAGGCCTTCTTCACAACCCTATCAACCTGGGTGGCAACTTTCAGGGATCTATGTACATGGACACCTAGATCCCTCTGCTCATCCACACTTTCAAGAACTTTACCATTAGCCAAATATTCCGCATTCCTGTTATTCCTTCCAAAGTGAATCACCTCACACTTCTCTACATTAAACTCCATTTGCCACCTCTCAGCCCAGCTCTGCAGCTTATCTATATCCCTCTGTAACCTGCTACATCCTTCCACACTATCGACAACACCACCGACTTTAGTATCGTCTGCAAATTTACTCACCCACCCTTCTGCGCCTTCCTCTAGGTCATTGATAAAAATGACAAACAGCAACGGCCCCAGAACAGATCCTTGTGGTACTCCACTTGTGACTGTACTCCATTCTGAACATTTCCCATCAACCACCACCCTCTGTCTTCTTTCAGCTAGCCAATTTCTGATCCACATCTCTAAATCACCCTCAATCCCCAGCCTCCGTATTTTTTGCAATAGCCTACCGTGGGGAACCTTATCAAACGCTTTGCTGAAATCCATATACACCACATCAACTGCTCTACCCTTGTCTACCTGTTCAGTCACCTTCTCAAAGAACTCAATAAGGTTTGTGAGGCATGACCTACCCTTCACAAAGCCATGCTGACTATCCCTGATCATATTATTCCTATCTAGATGATTATAAATCTTGTCTCTTATAATCCCCTCCAAGTCTTTACCCACTACAGACGTGAGGCTCACCGGTCTATAGTTGCCGGGGTTGTCTCTGCTCCCCTTTTTGAACAAAGGGACCACATTTGCTGTCCTCCAGTCCTCTGGCACTATTCCTGTAGCCAATGATGACATAAAAATCAAAGCCAAAGGTCCAGCAATCTCTTCCCTGGCCTCCCAGAGAATCCTAGGATAAATCCCATCAGGTCCCGAGGACTTATCTATTTTCAGCCTGTCCAGAATTGCCAACACCTCTTCCCTACGTACCTAAATGCCATCTATTCTATTAGCCTGGGGCTCAGCATTCTCCTCCACAACATTATCTTTTTCCTGAGTGAATACTGACGAAAAATATTCATTTAGTATCTCGCCTATCTCTTCAGACTCCACACACAATTTCCAGATTCCCAAACAGATTGACTGAGCGAGAGCAAAATGATTCCAAACTGTGCCAAATGTATCAAACAGCCTATCCAACATTGGAAGCGGACTGAATTCCTGAATGTTATTATGTCTGGGATAAGGTCCTGATGAGAAAGTGGAGAGCAGCTAATGTGAGCACGAATGACGCATGTGCAGAAGAACGTCAGATTGTACTGCCTCCTGATTATATAAAAGAGATTGTAAGAATAGCGCATGCGATACCATCGGGGAATATTTGGGGATAAGGAAAACCAAAACAAGAAACTAAAACATTTCTACTGACCTGGATTACACATAGGTGTAGTTAGTTTCTGTAAAGCTTGTCCCCTTGCCAGGTAGTGGGGAAACCACAAGCTGTAATTAAACCAGCGCCTTTAATCCCAACCCCAGCTTTTGAAGGAGCTTTTTCACGAGTTCGCGGACATCTTTAACCTGTCCCTACTCCACTCCGAGGTCCCCACCTGCTTCAAGAAGACCACCATCACACCGGTACCAAAGAAGAACCAGGCAACGTGCCTCAATGACTACCGACCAGTGGCCCTGACTTCAGTCGTAATGAAGTGCTTCGAGAGGTTGATCATGAAGCGCATCACCTCCATACTCCCAGAACGCCTAGATCCACTGCAATTCGCATACCACTGCAACCGGTCCACATCAGACACCATTTCCCTCGCCCTACACTCATCCTTAGAGCATCTCGACAACAATGACTCCTACATTGGACTCCTATTTATTGACTACAGCTCCGCCTTCAACACCATAATCCCAGCCAAGCTCATATCAAAGCTCCAAAACCTAGGACTTGGCTCCCCACTCTGCAACTGGATCCTCGATTTTCTGACCAACAGACCACAATCAGTAAGAATGAACAACAACACCTCCTCCACAATAGTCCTCAACCCCGGCACCCCGCAAGGCTGCGTACTTAGCCCTCTACTCTACTCCCTGTACACACACGACTGCGTGGCAAAACTTGGTTCCAACTCCATCTGCAAGTTTGCCGACGATACGACCATAGTGGGCCGGATCTCGAAAAACGACGAGTCCGAATACAGGAGGGAGATAGAGAATCTAGTGGAGTGGTGTAGTGACAACAATCTCTCCCTCAATGCCAGCAAAACTAAAGAGCTGGTAATTGACTTCAGGAAGCAAAGTACTGTACACACCCCTGTCAGCATCAACGAGGCCGAGGTGGAGATGGTTAGCAGTTTCAAATTCCTAGGGGTGCACATCTCCAAAAATCTGTCCTGGTCCACCCACGTCGACGCTACCACCAAGAAAGCACAACAGCGCCTATACTTCCTCAGGAAACTAAGGAAATTCGGCATGTCCACATTAACCCTTACCAACTTTTACAGATGCACCATAAAAAGCATCCTATCGGGCTGCATCACAGCCTGGTATGGCAACTGCTCGGCCCAGGACCGCAAGAAACTTCAGAGAGTCGTGAACACCGCCCAGTCCATCACACAAACCTGCCTCCCATCCATTGACTCCATCTACACCACCCGCTGCCTGGGGAAAGCGGGCAGCATAATCAAAGATCCCTCCCACCCGGCTTACTCACTCTTCCAACTTCTTCCATCGGGCAGGAGATACAGAAGTCTGAGAACACGTACGAACAGACTCAAAAACAGCTTCTTCCCCACTGTCACCAGACTCCTAAATGACCCTCTTATGGACTGACCTCATTAACACTACACCCTGTATGCTTCATTCGATGCCAGTGCTTACGTAGTTACATTGTATATGTTGTGTTGCCCTAGAATGTATTTTCTTTTATTCCCTTTTCTTCTCATGTACTTAATGATCTGTTGAGCTGCTCGCAGAAAAATACTTTTCACTGTACCTCGGTACACGTGACAATAAACAAATCCAATCCAATCCAATCCGAGATCTTGTTAATTGTGCGGGTCTCTTACTGACAACGCCTGGGACCTGGGTTTGATCCTGCCGCTGAGTCAGTGTCTGTGTGGAGATTACACTTTCTCCCTGTGTCTGAGTGGGTTTCCTCCGGGTGCTCCGGTTTCCTCCCACAGTCCAAACTGTGCAGGTTAGGTGGATTGGCCATGATAAATTGTCCCTTTGTCCAGGGTTGTGCAGACTAG
Organism: Scyliorhinus torazame; assembly: GCF_047496885.1. Classification (NCBI taxonomy): domain Eukaryota; kingdom Metazoa; phylum Chordata; class Chondrichthyes; order Carcharhiniformes; family Scyliorhinidae; genus Scyliorhinus; species Scyliorhinus torazame. The sequence continues at coordinate 300,625,360 of NC_092710.1, forward strand.
GTGGGGTGACAGGATTATGGGGAGTTGTCCGAGGGAGGTTGCTCGATCTAGGCACACAGTAGTGCTCAACAGGTACAGCAGTGACCAGGCACATTGATGCACGATCAATCACTACTGAAGCGAGATTGTAGTCCAATTGAAGGCTTTAATGAACAAGTAGTTACCCCAGCGGCTCCGATACAGAATGACTGCTGTGGGTGAAACACAGACTCTTATGCTCCGCCTGCTGGGCGGAACCAGCAGGCTGGCTCCACCACTCATACTACAGTATAAGGTACATCCCACCTAGGTACCACGATATCCCTAATATAGCCTACCACACACATATAACAGCAAAAGCAGGCATGTACAGCAGTGTCTAAACACATACAGCAATGCCCATCAGACAAACAAAGCAATGTCTGGATATCAATTTACTATTGTAAAAATATTAGACTTGCAAAATGTTGTTCCTATTATCTTGTTAATTTATTTGGCTCGATTGAAGAGATGATTTGGGTAATCTTTCCTCTGAATTTATTCCAGAGGGAGCCCCCATATGTCAATCCTATATCAGAAAGCATGGATAACACATCCTACTAGATGTTGGAGTGATGAAAGAAACGGAGGCAGAAATAGTGTACCTCGGTTCAGAAAGGAAGATTTTTCTCTACCATGTTTGCAGCCTCATTCCATTTAGTAGGAAGAAATATTGCTGAAAATATTCAGAACAATGTGGATCGTACAGGCCGATCTCGCTCCTCAATGTGGATGCAAAGTTGCTGGCAAAGGTGCTGGCCACGAGGATCGAGGACTGTGTCCCGGGGGTGATCCATGAAGACCAGACGAGATTTGTAAAGGGCAGGCAACTAAACACCAATGTGCGGAGGCTCTTAAACGTGATAATGATGCCATCGGAGGAGGGAGAGGCGGAGATAGTGGCAGCTATGGACGCGGAGAAGGCCTTTGACCGAGTAGAGTGGCAGTACCTCTGGGAGGTGCTGCGTAGGTTTGGGTTCGGGGTAGGGTTATCAATTGGGTTAAGCTCCTTTACAGAGCCCCGATGGCGAGTGTAGTGACGAACCGGCAGAGGGCGGAGTACTTTCGACTGTACCAAGGGACGAGGCATGGGTGCCCCCTGTCCCCCCTGTTGTTCGCATTGGTGATCGAACCATTGGCCATGTCATTGAAGGAGTCTAATAAATGGAGGGGGTGGTCCGACGGGGAGAAGAGCATCGGGTGTCGCTATATGCGGATGACCTGTTGCTGTACGTGGCGGATCCAATGGAGGGGATGTGGAGGTCATGCAGACTCTAAGGGAGTTTGGGGAGTTTTCGGGCTATAAGCTCAATGTAGGGAAGAGTGAGCTCTTTGTATTACAGGCGGGGGACCAAGAAAGAGGGATAGGGGACCTACCGCTGAGGAGGGCGGCGGGGAGCTTTCGGTATCTGGGGATCCAGATAGCCAGGAGTTGGGGGACCCTACATAAACTGAATCTGACGAGGTTGGTGGAGCAAATGGAGGAGGATTTCAAAAGATGGGACATGTTACCGCTCTCGCTGGCGGGTAGAGTGCAGTCGGTCAAAATGGTGGTCCTTCCGAGGTTTCTGTTTGTGTTTCAGTGCCTTCCCATCGTGATCACTAAGGCCTTTTTTAAGAGAGTAGGCAGGAGTATTATGGTGTTTGTGTGGGCGAATAAGACCCCGAGAGTAAGGAGAGGGTTCCTGGAAAGCAGTAGGGACCGAGGAGGGTTGGCGCTGCCAAACCTGGGGAGCTACTACTGGGCAGCAAATGTGGCGATGATCCTCAAGTGGGTTATGGAGGGAGAGGGGGCGGCATGGATGAGGATGGAGATGGCGTCCTGTAAAGGAACGAGCCTGGGGGCGTTGGTGACATCGCTGCCGCTCTCGCCGACAAAGTATACCACGAGTCCGGTGGTGGCGGCAACGCTAAGGATCTGGGGCCAGTGGAGACGGCACAGGGGTGCAATGGGAGCATCGGTGTGGACCCCGATCAGGGGTAACCACCGGTTTGTCCCGAGGAAGATGGGCGGGGGGGTTCCAGAGCCGGCATCGGGCGGGGATTGGAAGAATGGGGGACCTGTTCATCGACAGGACGTTTGCGAGCCTCGGGGTACTGGAGGAGAAGTTCGAGTTACCCCCGGGAAATGCCTTTAGATATATGCAGATGAGGGCTTTTGTGAGGCGACAGGGGGGGGAATTCCCATTGCTCCCGGCACAATAAGTTCAAGATAGGGTGATCTCAGGTGTATGGGTCGGGGAGGGCAAGGTGTCGGAAATACACCAGGCGTTGAAAGAAGGGGGGAAGCGTTGGTAGAAGAGTTGAAGGGGAAATGGGAGGAGGAGCTGGGGGAGGAGATCGAGGAAGGTCTGTGGGCTGATGCCCTAGGTAGGGTTAATTCCTCCTCCTCGTGTGCCAGGCTCAGCCTGATACAATTTAAGGTGGTCCACAGAGCGCACTTGACGGGGGCGAGGTTGAGTAGGTTCTTTGGGGTAGAGGACAGATGTGGAAGGTGCTCAGGGAGCCCGGCGAACCATGTCCACATGTTTTGGTCATGCCCGGCACTGGAGGGGTTCTGGAGAGGAGTGGCGGGAGCAATATCTCAGGTGGTGAAAGTCCGGGTCAAGCCAAGCTGGGGGCTAGCAATATTTGGAGTAGTGGACGAACCGGGAGTGCAGGAGGCGAAAGAGGCCGGCATTCTGGCCTTTGCGTCCCTAGTAGCCCGGCGAAGGATCTTGCTAATGTGGAAGGAGGCGAAGCCCCCCAGCCTGGAGGCCTGGATAAATGATATGGCTGGGTCCATAAAGTTGGAGGATTAAGTTTGCCTTGAGAGGGTCTGCACAGGGTTCTACAGGCGGTGGCAACCGTTCCTAGACTATCTCGCGGAGCGTTAGAGGAAGGTCGGTCAGCAGCAGCAACCTTGGGCGGGGGGGGGTGGAGGGGACGTCCTGGGAGTTGGGGGGGAGGGGGGGGAAAGGGGGGACTGCCTGGGAGGGTGGATGAGCAAGAGATAACATGAAGGGTTGGGGAAACTGGCACGTACGGGTGAGGGCCAGTGTACAAAGCTGTGTAAATATATCATTTTGCCATGTATATATCTTGCTCTGCGCGATTTCTCATTTTTTTTTGTTACGGGGGGGGGAAGGGGGGTTGGTTATTGTTTGTAAGGGAGAAAAATTGTGTTAAAAAACTTTAATAAATATATTTTTTTTAAAAAGAAAATATTCAGAACAAAGCTGTAAAAAGAAAACCTGATGATGTGTTGAAAAGCCCTGACTGATGAAGCTTGCATCCCAGAAATATTAGTATCGTGAGTTATTTCTGAACAAAATAAACTTTTTTATCAAAGCTTTTTGTTTTGCACTCATCAGAACAATTCGCAAGGAAATCAAATGTAAAGGGAACAATATTTAATGCAGTATAAATAGCTGTTCCCTCTACATTTGGTGTTCTTGCAAATTGACCTGGTGAGTGAAGACCAAAAGCTTCAACAAAAAAGTGTTGATTTTGCAAAGTTTCTCTGTGCTACCAAATGATTATTAATATTAGTTCCCTTTCAGTGAATAAAATCACTCAGATCCATTACAGATTTGATTTGTGCAATAAATAATTTGTGCTCCTTATGCAGACTTTGCTCATTTTACAGAAGGATTCGGCAGCGGAATCCCATTTGTCTGTGTGTCAGCCTCCTTGCAAATGGTTTCCGTTAATCTTTGCTGATTGTTAATTTTACCTCAGCCACATCCACCCTGTTGAATTTGAGAAGCGCAGTGAAGGGGGATCTTAGTGCTGGACTCATTCTGTGGTCAGGTGCTTCCAGCGCAGAGAGGGCTGGTTAATACATCACTGACCAACCTGACCTTCTGCGTTAGAATTAATGGGATGATTGATGGGAGAGGTTGGGGTTCCTTTCCTTGGAACAGAGGACGCTGAGGGGTGACATGATTGAGGTATACAAAATTGTGACGGGTAGAGATGGAATAGACAGGAGGAGCTTGTTTGTTTCCCTTGGCAGAGAGTTCAAAAACCAGGGGTCATTGATTCAAGCTAAGTGGCAGAAGGGTCAGAGGGGACATAAGCAAAAACCTTTTTTGGGTGGTGGGTGTCTGGAATTTGCTGCCCGAGTTAGTGGTGGAGGCAGAGACCCTAAACTCTTTTAAAAAGTACCTGGATCTGCGTCTTAAGAGCTGTAAGCTGCAGGGCTATGGGCCGGGTGCAGGAAGAAGGGATTCCAGAGGGCACCTGGGTGTCTTTGATTCGGCATGAACAAGATGGGCCGAATGGCCCCCTTGTGTGCCGTATTGTATTTATGGTCAGTCACTGGGGGTCTGTAATTTTCTGGCCAGGGCTTCCTGCCAGTGTTCAACCTGTGGAATCAGCGCGAGAGTATTTGTCATGACTGGAACTGATACGATAGCGCACAGGAAAGCAAGAGAGAACTGCAGCATCTTTCAGCTGCAGCATCTTTAAGCAGGCTGTTCATTTTTATCACAGGCAGACAGTCCACATCCTCAGCTGTCCAAATGCCCTAGTTTCTCTCTGCACCCTTTCTCACCCTCGATTCATGACTGACTCCAGGATCACTTCTTCTCATTTTCAAAACCCTATGTGGCTTCTCTCCCCACCTGTGTGAACCCTCTGCAGCTCGGGCACAGGTTTTAATTCTTCTCTCGTTGCCGTTAATTTATCATCCAGTCACCAAAATCAGGCTTCCCAGGAGCAATCGTCAGTTCAGCAGTAACTCGAGCCAAGATCAAGGTGTCAGAAGGCAGCATGTGGAGTGTGGGCGGCCAATCACCTCCTGTGATCCTGGCCCTCAGAACCAAGAACAAACAGGAAAATAAGTGAAGCAAATATGTCTCAGCGCTTCAAAGAAGCAGCGTTTTCACATCGATTGGCCCTGGTTTTAACCCCCTCTTACCCAGTGGGATGGTGCATGCAAGGAGTTAAAATATAAACCATTAAGGAAGGTAATGCTTGAGCGGAGTCGGGGAGAGGGTGGGCTGACGCTGCCAAATTTTAGTAACTATTACTGGTCGGCGAATATCGCCATGATCAGGAAGTGGGTGGTGGGGGAAGGGTCGGCATGGGTGCGTATGGAGGCGGCTTCATGCAAGGGCACCAGTTTTGGGGCGTTGGTAACTGCGCCTCTGCCGTTCCCGTTGGCACGGTACTCCACCAGCCCCGTGGTGGTGGCGGCCCTGAGAGTCTGGGGGCAATGGAGGAGACATGTGGGAGCACAGGGAGCATCGGTCTGGGCCCCAATATGTGAAAATCACCGGTTTGCCTCGGGGAGTATGGATATGGCGGAGACAGGGATTAAGAGAATGGGGGACATGTTTATAGAGGGGAGCTTTCCGAGTATGAGGCCGCTGGAGGAGAGGTTTGGGTTGGCGAGGGGAAACAAATTCAGGTATCTGCAGGTGCGGGATTTCCTACATAAATGGGTATCAACCTTCCCGCTCCTACCGCTAGGGGGGATTCAGGACAGGGTAGTTTCCAGAGGGTGGGTAGGAGAAGGGAGTGTCTCTGACATTTACAAGGAACTTATGGGGTCAGAGGAGACGCAGACCGAGGAGCTGAAGCGTAAGTGGGAGGAGGAGCTGGGAGGAGAGATAGAGGATGGTCTCTGGGCGGACGCGTTGAGTAGAGTCAACGCGTCCACAAAATGTGCCAGGCTCAGCCTGATACAATTCAAGGTCGTTCACCGGGCTCACATGACAGTGGCCCAGATGAGTAGATGCTTTGGGGTGGAAGACAGGTGTGCAAAATGTGCAGGAGGACCAACTAACCATATCCACATGTTCTGGACATGTCCGAAGCTTAGGGGATTTTGGCAGGGGTTTGCAGATGTCATGTCCATGGTGTTAAAAACAAGGGTGGCACCGAGTCCAGAGGTGGCGATTTTCGGGTTGTTGGAAGACCCGGGAATCCAGGAGGAGAAAGAGGCAAATGTTCTGGCCTTTGCTTCCCTGGTAGCCCGGAGACGGATACTATTAGCTTGGAGGGACTCAAAGTCCCCGAAGTCGGAGACCTGGCTTTCGGACATGGCTAGCTTTCTCTGTCTGGAGAAAATCAAGTTCGCCTTGAGAGGGTTGTCATAATATACACCAGTATATCATGGTGCAGACACACACACTGATGGACACACAGCAAGACCAATCAACACACACAACACCGCAGCCAATCACCAGTTAGAGCACACTCACTATATAGATAGAGCGCATCAGAGTTCCCGTTCATTCGGGATGCAGCCTCTCAGAAGGACAGAGCTTACAGCTTACAGCACAGATCCTCACCATGTGCTGAGTGCATAGACTGGTTAGGACAGGCATAGGTTTTTAGTTTAATCTAACATCGTGTTAACCCACAGTGAAAGTACGTTCAACAGTTTCTAACTTAATAAAATAGTGTTGCACTATTTTAAGTGTTGGTAGCCTGTATGTGTTCCACGGATCCAGGGCACCCAACACATCAAGGTTCACTGTTAGGGTTCGCCCGGAGATGGCAACCGTTCGTCGACTTCTTCGCGGGAAATTAATCGTCAGCAGAAGGGGGGGGGTTAGTTTAGCTTAGAGTAGGGGATCAATAAAGGTGGGACCTGTCAGGTAAGGAGACAGCTTTTGCACTATGTTTATAGTTTCATGTACATTGTTTATTGTGTTGTTGTTTTAATACCAAAAAATACCTCAATAAAATGTTTATTTAAAAAAAATATAAACCATTGTAGCCCGTGATTCCAACCTCCTTCCTAGTTTTTTTCACGTTTTTATGTCAGAGTCAGAATCCCTACAGTGCAGAAGGAGGTCACTTGGGCCCACTGAGTCTGTACCGACTCTCTGAAAGAGAACCCTAACCAGGCTCCCATCCTATACCCATAACCCAATCAAACCCATATAACCCTGGACACTGAGGGGCAATTTAGCATGGCCAATCCACCTAACCTGCACATCTTTGGACTGTGAAAGGAAACCGGAGCACCCGGAGGAAACACACGCAGAGGAAGAACATGCAAACTTAGTTCCACACAGTCACCTGAGGCTGGAATCGAACCCGGGTCCCTAAGCAGTGCTAACCACTGTGCTACCTTTAAAAGCACCTGATATTCCCAGACGGTCTCCCATCCAAGTACTAACCAGGCCTGAGTCTGCTTAGCTTCTGAGATCAGGCGTTTTCAGACCAGTATGGCTGCAGGCAAGCTTAATGCCAGAAGTGAGATTCAAACCCATGCCTCCAGGGGGAAACCAGAACACCCAGCCCACAATGGGAGGGATTAAATCCTTGAGTCTGGTGCCTTAGACCACTTGGCCATCATACCACAGAACCTCTCGTCATTTAATATTTCCCACCATCCAGCCTATCCCTTTAGTTCTTCCTCCCCTCTTCCACTTGCTGTGAACCTTATTGTTCCTAAATGCCCTGCACACCTGTGTCCCTTCACAGGGCCATGCCCCTGGTGTTCCTCTGCCCTCTGCTGCCGCCTCCCATGTCGCTTTGTCTCTCCCACTCTTCTCCTGACCGGTGGAGTCATAGCCGGGGTGCAGAGCGTCCATGTCCCAATCGAGCCTTCATGTGCAATGGCCTTCATGCCTGTATTCAGTGCAGGGAACGTGGAAAAACTGTTGCTCTATTTATTTATCTTGGTGAACCACAAGCCTTTCCCTTATATCGATCAAATGACCACACAACCAGTTAGTTAGTTCAAAAGATGGTTTATTTACATACACAAGAGTTATCTCAACATGTAAACACAATATCTACTACGAGTTAAACTACACCTATCAGCTACAATAACCTATACTTAACTTCAGGGCGACCGGCACTGTGCAAATGGATAAAGGCCTTTATCTGGATTTTACTTGGCTGGTTCGAAGAAAGTGGCTCTGTGTCTGCTGGGCTCACCTGTCAGGTAGCGATCGTTGGTCTTGAGCTTGGCTGGCTGTTCCTGCTACAATTGGGTTGGCGCAGGCCGGATCCAAAAGAGACAGAACACATGGCTGTGCTCTCTTTCATTCCCCTGAGATTTTGCGCTCTTTGGGGCGGTCCTTAACCTTGGACCCAATAGTTCGACAGGGCTCTGATCACTCTCTTCGATTTCGGCCAATAAAGGGGCGGGTGCCTTGGTAGCTGGGCGGGTCCTTAGCAGTCATTGACCTTGGCAGCTGGGCTTTCTGAGTAAGGGGAGTGGCGCCAATCAGTCTGTGGCTGTACCGGTTGCTTGATTGGAGTCTATTGTCCTGGGAAAATGGGCAATTATAATGTAAACGAGCGGGGGTTTCGGTCAGGTCTGGTTACCTGTGTTTCAGATACACATAGTCTGTGTATCTGTCTGAGTCCTGGGTTGGCCATAATTCCCATGGTCCTTTGCAGGTGGCCATCTTAGATGGCTACGAAACTCTTCCACGAAGACCCCTCTACACTGGTGTCAGCAATCCCTCTTCACAGTACCCAGCCTTCGATTCTCTCACCTGGGCATTTCCGCTCGCGAATGCAGAAATCGATGGCCACTGCTTACCACCGAGACCCATCTGTTATTCAACTCTTGAGCTGCCAATCCACTGAGTCTCTGAGGAACCTGTGTGCCTCGTGGAAAACAATAAAAGCTGCGGAAACGAGTGGTCAATGAGCTGCTTAACAGGCTCAGCTGGACACCCACTGCTAACCTGCGCGGCCACCAACACCACTGCCTTAACAGGCTCAGCTGGACACCCACTGCTAACCTGCGTGGCCACCAACACCACTGCCTTAACAGGCTCAGCTGGACACCCACCGCTAACCTGCGTGGCCACCAACACCACTGCCCTCAGAAATTTGGCCAACAGTGGGAAATGTTCTTCCTCCATTTTACATGACCCCCCCCTCACCTTCAAGCTGGTAAAATTCAGCCTACTCTTTCACATGCTGATTGCTAGCAATGTGAGTTGATGCGTTATCATGTAACGGAATGGGCAATGAAGTAATGTCCCTTTATTGGAAAGTGGAGGAGGGAGGTATGATGGTGTTGTCAACGATGTTGTCACACAGCAATCTTAAGTGGTGAATGTGCCCTCCTGATATTTCTTCGAGCAAGGAGCGCTCTAAGCATTGGCGATCATTTACTCTGCAGTTCAGAATACCCGCAGAGAGCCTAAGAGCCTGATTTTCCATTTACATTTTTTTCACAGTGTAAGTCAGCACTGGAACTAAATCTAATAACGCATGATGCCTTTGGTTGATGGTTTGCAGTTCAGTCCTTTTTCATTACGTGTGTGTGTGCGCCATCCATCACATTTCGGCAATGATGCTCTCATTTCCAGATAATGCAATAATGAAGAAGAGCCTGATGCAGTGCAGACAGTACCTGGGGATATTATTCACTTTTGAGCTTATTGCATGGAGCGACAGTACAGTTGTTTTTTCTCTCGCTCTTACTCTTTTTTGCAGGCTGCAGTTCACAAAATGGTATTTTACAAATAGTGACTGGTACTTTTGTTGTTACCCTCATCAAATAAGAGGCATCAACTCGTCCCCCAACGTTTGCAACCCTCCTGATTAATACATTGCGAGGGAAAAATGCCCTCATGAGGTCTCAGCCCCACTGCCTACTCTGAAGACGATTTCTTTATGTAACGGTGTGCAGCACAACCACAGGGCAACAGGGGGCCTAAATCCTGACATTGCATTATATTTAGCTCAGCGGTTAACACTTCCGTGGCAAATTCCTGTGTGCAGTCTATTTATTTTTGTTTTGCATGCGGAATTTTCATGGAGGCACATTAATCATCTCAATGCATTGTGCAGTGTGCCGTTTGAAAGGCATGTGTGCGACACCAGCTGGAGAAAAACCGCTACTGCACCTTTGTGTTCTGGACATTAAAAAGCGTCCCTGAAGCCTCCTCACTCGTTTGTCTGCAAACATTTCACCAACAAAAACAAAAATCCCCAGTGGAACAAAAATGTCAATTGTACGAATACGTTGCCTTTAGAAATAACCGGGATGTGTTTAAGGACTTTTACAGTAAATTATATGAGTCGGAACCCCCGGCTGGGCTGGAGGGGATGAGGCAGTTCTTGGGTCAGTTGAGGTTTCCGAGGGTAGATGAGGATCTGGTGGAAGGGCTGGGAGCGCCAACGGAGATTGAGGAAATAATCGGGGGGCTGGAGTGCATGCAGTCGGGCAAGGCCCTGGGGCCTGACGGCTACCCGGTGGAATTCTATAAGACGTTTTCAGAGATATTGAGCCCACTGCTGGTCAGGACATTTAATGAAGCAAGAGAGAAGGGAGTCCTCCCCCCAACAATGTCGCAGGCCTCAATTTCACTGATCCTGAAACGGGAGCAGGATCCGGAGCAATGCGGGTCATACAGGCCAATTTCTCCACTGAATGTGGACGGCAAACTGCTGGCTAAGGTACTGGCCACAAGAATAGAGGACTGTGTCCCTGGGGTGATAGGGGGAAGACCAGACGGGGCTTGTAAAGGGCAGGCAACTCATAGCCAATGTTCAAAGGCTTTTAAATGTTATTATCCCGGAGGTGGCAGCCGTTCATCGGCTTTCTCGGGGAAAATTAAAATGGCAGCAGATGCAGTATTTTAAAGGTGGGGGGGGGGGGGGGGGGGGGGGTGTGGGGGGGGGATTGTTGTTGTGTGGTTGAGGTGCTTGAAGATTGGGCTCGGGGGGGGGAAATGTTTATTTTACCATGCTGATGTCATTGCTTATGTTACTGTTCTCAAAATTTTCAAATACCTCAATAAAATATTATTTTTTTAAAAATGTTATTCTGATGCCCTCAGAAGGAGAGGAGGTGGAGGTGGTGGTAGCGATGTATGCGGAGAAGGCTTTTGATCGGGTGGAGTGGAATTACCTGTGGGAGGCGCTGGGAAGGTTTGGGTTTGGTGAGGGCTTCATTGACTGGGTGCGGTTGCCCTACCAGGCACCAGTAGCGAGTGTGCGAGCGAACCGGCTGAGGTTGGGGTATTTTAAGCTACACTGAGGGACGAGGCAAGGGTGCCCCTTTCCCCACTACTGTTTGCTCTGGCCATAGAGCCATTGGCCATGGCATTAAGAGCCTCTAGGAACTGGAAAGGGCTGGTTCGGGGGTGGGTGGAGCACCGGGTCTCGCTCGACACAGTTGACCTGCTCTTGTATATTTCAGACCCGTTGGAGGGGATGGGGGAAGTAATGCGAATCCAGGGGGGATTTGGCAATTTTTCAGGATATAAATTGAACATGGGGAACAGCGAGATGTTCGCGATCCAGGCAAGAGGACAGGAGAAGAGACTGGGAGAGCTTCCGCTTAGAATGGTAGGAAAGAGCATTCGGTTTCTGGGAATCCAGGTGACCTGGGAATGGGAGGTACTGCACAAGTTAAACCTATTCCGGCTGGTAGAACAAATGAAAGAGGGCTTTAAGAGATGTGACATGCTCCCGCTATCACTGGCGGGGAGGATACAGACTGTGAAAATGACGGCCTTCCCCAGATTTCTGTTGTCTTTTATTGCCTCCCCATCTTCATCCCTAAGGCCTTTTTCAAGCGGGTGAATAAGATTATTTTGGGCTTTGTGTGGGCGGGTAAAACCCCGCGAGTGAAGAAAATGTTGCTGGAGTTTAGTCGGGGGGAGGGTGGGTTGGTGCTGCTGAACTTCTGCAATTACTACTGGGCGGCTAATATAGCCATGATTAGGAAGTTGGTAGTGGGGGAGGGGTCAGTGTGGGAGCGGATGGAGGCGGCGTCATCTAAAGACACAAGTTTGGGAGCACTGATAACAGCACCTCTTCCGTTCTCGCCGTCCCGATACTCCACAAGTCCGGTGGTGGTGGCAACTCTGAGAATCTGGGGGCAGTGGAGGAGATATAAGGGAGTGGAGGGAGCATCGGTTTGGACCCCGATTTTAATAATCACCGGGTAGGCTGGATGGTGGGTTCCGGAGGTGGCAAAGGGCAGGAATTAGCAGGATGGAGATCTATTTATACACGGGAGCTTCCCCAGCTTGAAAGCCTTCGAGGATAAATTTGAATTGCCAGCAGGGAATGGGTTTAGGTATTCACAGGTGCGAGACTTCTTTTTTAAAAAGAATATATTTATTAAAGTTTTTTAACACAATTTCTCTCCCTTACAAACAATAACCCCACCCCCCAACCCCCGTAACAAAAAAAAACGAGAAATCGCGCAGAGCAAGATATATACATGGCAAAATGATATATTTACACAGCTTTGTACACTGGCCCTCACCCGTACGTGCCAGTTTCCCCAACCCTTCATGTTATCTCTTGCTCATCCACCCTCCCAGGCAGTCCCCCCCTTCCCCCCCCCCCCCTTCCCCCCTTCCCAGGACGTCCCCTCCACCCCTCCCCCCCCCCCCCAAGGTTGCTGCTGCTGCTGCCCGACCTTCCTCTAACGCTCCGCGAGATAGTCTAGGAACGGTTGCCACCGCCTGTAGAACCCCTGCGCAGACCCTCTCAAGGCGAACTTTATCCTCTCCAACTTTATGAACCCAGCTATATCATTTATCCAGGCCTCCAGGCTGGGGGGCTTCGCCTCCTTCCACATTAGCAAGATCCTTCGCCGGGCTACTAGGGACGCAAAGGCCAGAATGCCGGCCTCTTTCGCCTCCTGCACTACGTGTTCGTCCACTACTCCAAATATTGCTTGGCTTGACCCGGACTTTCACCACCTGAGATATTGTTCCCACCACTCTTCTCCAGAACCCCTCCAGTGCCGGGCATGACCAAAACATATGGACATGGTTCGCCGGGCTCCCTGAGCACCTTCCACATCTGTCCTCTATCCCAAAGAACCTACTCAACCTCGCCCCCGTCAAGTGCGCTCTGTGGACCACCTTAAATTGTATCAGGCTGAGCCTGGCACACAAGGAGGAGGAATTAACCCTACCTAGGGCATCAGCCCACAGACCTTCCTCGATCTCCTCCCCCAGCTCCTCCTCCCATTTACCCTTCAACTCTTCTACCAGCGCTTCCCCCTCTTCTTTCAACTCATGGTGTATTTCCGACACCTTGCCCTCCCCGACCCATACACCCGAGATCACCCTATCTTGAACTTCTTGTGCCGGGAGCAACGGGAATTTCCTCACCTGTCGCCTCACAAAAGCCCTCACCTGCATGTATCGAAAGGCATTTCCCGGGGGTAGGTGCGAGACTTCTTGAGAAAACAGGTGCCGGCCTTTCCGCTGCTGCCGCCACGGGGGATACAGGATAGAGTAGTCTCCAGTACCAGGGTGGGAGAGGGGAAGGTATTGGATATTTACCAGGAGCTTTTGGAGGCGGAGGAAACTCTGGTGGAGGAGCTTAAGGGCAAGTGGGAAGACGAGCTAGGAGGAGAGATAGAGGCGGGTCTATGGGCGGATGCCCTAAGCAGGGTTAACACATCCTCATCATGTGCCAGGCTCAGCCTGATACAATTTAAGGTAGTCCACCGGGCACACATGACGGTGGCCCGGATGAGCACGTTTTTTGGGATAGAGGACAGGTGTGCGAGGTGCGCGGGAGGGCCAGCAAATCATGTCCACATGTTTTGGGCATGGAGTCCCGAGGAGGTGATCTTTGGAGTGTCGGAAGAGCCGGGAGTTCAGGGGGCGAAGGAGGCCGACGTCTTGGCCTTTGCCTCCCTGGAAGCCTGGAGATGGATCTTGTTAATATGGAGGGACTCGAAGTCCCGAGTGTAGAGACCTGGGTTAGTGACATGGCTGGGTTTCTCAGTCTCAAGAAAATAAAGTTTGCCTTAAGAGGGTCAATGGTTGGGTTCACCCGGAGGTGGCAGCCGTTCGTCGACTTTCTCGGGGAAAATTAAAATGTCAGCAGCAGCAGAATTCCAAAGTGGGGTGGGGGGGGGAGAGGCCGGACTGCTACTTTATGGTTGGGGTGTGTGAAGATTGTGATGGGGGTGGAAATGTTTATTGTACCATGTTTATTTTGTGTTATTGTTATTATTATAAAAATTTGCAAATACCCTAATAAAAATATTTTTAAAAAAAAGAAATAACCGGGTTGAAGAAAGGCATAAAACAATATCGCTCTGCTCGAGGAGGTTGTGGGGACTCCCCACCCACCCTTCAACGAAGGCCAATGTAAACTGGATGGATGTGGCTGACAGGCAGAACTCTGTCTCCCAAAACCGGCAACCAGCAAGAGAGAAATCTGCAGTTCTCAGAAGGGTTGCCATGGTGACGGGAATTAAACCTTGGACAGGATTCTCCATTTGCCAAAATTGAAATCGCGAAATGCGATTGGGGGGAGAATAGGTTCCGACTCCAAAATCGCAGCGGGCGCCGATTTGACGCCAATTCGCGATTCCCCGTCACCTCGACAGTGGCGCCAATGCGTTTCAGAATGCACGTACAGTAAACACCGTTTGAATATCGTTACCGGGCCCGACCCGGCATTCCCCGGGGCCTCCGTGATTCTCCTCTTCCTATGGGCCCGATGGCGCGGTTCATTCTGCTTTCATAAAATCATGACACCGGCATGGAGGCCGATGAAGGAGAGGGGGTAGGACACAGAGAAGAGCGACTGGGGGCTGCTGGGCCGGACACTGGATAGGCTGACTGGGGTAGGGGGTCCCTGCCAGGGCCGGAGGGAGGGAGTGATGGGGGGTACAGGCCAAGTGGCCGGGGTGACCCCCCAAGAGACTGGGTCGATGCCCAGGCACGGACCGCCATTACCGTGGCCATCTCTGCGCGCCACTAACCACCCACCTTGACCCCTGGTTCTGCAGAGTGACACGGGCCATATTGGTGCCCCACCCCCGTACTCCACCACAGCCTCCGCCACCCGCCCTGCCACACCAACCCCCCCACCGGCGGCCCACCCAGGGCAACATCCACAGTAGTCCCTACGGATGTCGCGGTGCATATCCTTGGTGGGGCAGTGCCAGCCGACAGTATCCCTGGCATTAGGGACAGGCACCAGGGCCAGAGGTGCCAGGCACTGACGGGGCCAGGGGTGCGGGAATGGGGGGGATGGACATGCGGGGGCAGAGCCCCGATGTTGTCAGCCAGGACGGAAGCGAGACCCCGGAGGCGGATTTCCTGGGGAAGACAAATAGACGATTGTGAGGGGTCTCGTCAGTGCCTGTACAGAGGAGCGGCCGAATGGAGTGGAACGCGTCGGGGTGGACCTCCTGCCAGCGGGAAACCGGGAGACCTCTAGACCGTAGGACCAGAAGGATGGCCTTCCATACCGTCGCGTTCTCCCTCTCCACCTGCCCGTTTCCCCGGGGGTTGTAGCAGGTAGTCCTACTCGAGGCAATGCCCTTACCGAGCAGGTACTGATGCAGCTCATCGCTCATAAAAGAGGAGCCCCGGTCACTGTGGACGTAAGTGGGGAAACTGAACAGGGTGACGATGCTGTGCAGGGCCTTAATGACAGTGGCCGCGGTCATGTCGGGACATGGGATGGCGAAGGGGAAACGGGAATACTTGTCAACGACGTTGAGAAAGTACATGTTGCGGTCAGTGGAGGGAAGGGGCCGATGCACGATCAATTGCACCTGCGTGGAGCAGGTGAACCCTGTCCGCCAAGGGGTCCGCCTTGTGGAGTCGGACGTGCTACGGAGAAGGACCGGTCCTGGAGCAGCGAGCCAAGTCGGGAGCGGCACACCAGATGTGGACTTCCTGGGGAAGGTAAATACACATTCATGGGGTGTGTTATTAGTGGCGGTGCACAATAGTGACCGGAAGGAGTGTAGAGCGTCAGGGAGGACCTCCTGCCAGCGAGAGGCTGGGAGGTTCCTGGACCGTAGGGCCAGCTGGACGGCCCTCCAAACCGTCCCATTCTCCCATTCTACTTGCCCGTTTCCCCAGGGGTTGTAGGCTGGTCGTCCTGCTGGAGGCTGTACCCCTGCTGAGCAGGAACTGACGCAGCTCATCGCTCATGAATGAGGATCCCTTGTCACTGTGGATGTAGGCGAGGAAACCGAACAGAGCGAAGATGGTGCTGAGGGCTTTGATGATGGTGGCAGGCGTCATATCGGGGCATGGGTTGGCGAAGGGGAATCTGGAGTACTCATCGACCACACTGAGAATGTACGTGTTACGGTCGGTGGAGGGGAGGGGCCCTTTGAAATCCACGCTGAGGCGTTCAAAGGGGCGGGAAGCCTTCACGAGGCGTGCACGGCCTGGCGGCTTGCACTCCGCACAGACCTAGCAGTCCCTGGTGACTGTCCTCACTTCCTCAACGGAGTAGGGCAGATTGCGAGCTTTGACCAGATGGTACAATCGAGTGACCCCCGGGTGACAAAGGTTGTCGTGCAGGGCCCGGAGTTGGACACTTGTGCGCTGGCACATGTACCTCGGGAGACGGCGTCTGGGGGCTCGTTGAGTTTACCGGGACGATACAAGATCTCGTAATTATAGGTGGACAGCTCGATTCTCCACCGCAAGATTTTATCATTTTTGATCTTGCCCCGCTGTGTGTTATTGAACATGAAGGCTACCGACCGTTGGTCCGTAAGGAGAGTGAATCTCTTACCGGCCAGGTAATGCCTCCAATGCCGCACAGCTTCAATGATGGCTTGGGCCTCCTTTTCGACGGATGAGTGTCGAATTTCCGAGGCATGAAGGGTGCGGGAAAAGAATGCCACGGGTCTGCCTGCCTGGTTTAGAGTGGCGGCAAGGGCGACGTCTGAAGCGTCGCTTTCTACTTGGAAAGGCAGTGACTCGTCCACTGCGCGCATCCCGGCCTTGGCGATGTCTGCTCTGATGCGGGCGAAAGCGTGTTGTGCCCCGGCCGTGAGGGGGAATTGGGTGGACTGAATGAGGCCTTGTCCGCATAGTTTGGGACCCACTGGGCGTAGTAGGAAAAGAACCCCAGGCAGCGTTTGAGGGCCTTGGGGCAGTGGGGGAGGGGAAGTTTCATGAGGGGGCGCATGCGGTCAGGTACGGGCCCGAGAAGTCCATTTTAGACTATATAGCTGAGAATGGCTAACCGGGTCGTGCTGAACACACACTTCTCTTTGTTGTAGGTCAGGTTGAGAAGAGTGGCAGTGCGGAGGAATTTATCGAGGTTGGCATCGTGGTCCTCCTGATCATGGCCGCAGATGGTGACATTATCTAAGTACGGAAAGGTGGCCCGCAAACCGCATTGGTCGACCATTCAGTTCATCTCTCTTTGGAAGCCTGAGACCCCATTTGTGACACCGAAAGGGACCCTGAGGAAGTGGTAGAGGCGCCCGTCCGTCTCGAAGGCCGTGTATGGCCGGTCCAACAACCGGATGGGGAGCTGGTGGTAGGCGGATTTCAGGTCAATTCTTGAGAAGACCCGGTACTGCGCAATCTGATTGTCCACATCAGATATGTGTGGGAGGGGGTACGCGTCGAGCTGCGTGTACCGATTGATGGTCTGGCTGTAGTCCATGACCATCCTGTGTTTCTCCCCAGTTTTAACCACTACCACTTGGGCTCTCCAGGGGCTTTGCTGGCCTCGATAATACCCTCCTTAAGCAGCCGCTGGACTTCGGACCTGATGAAGGTCTTGTCCTGGGTGCTGTACCGTATGCTCCTCGTGGCAACGGTCTTGCAATCCGCAGTTAGATTGGCAAAAAGGGAGGGGGGATCGACCTTGAGGGTTGCGATGCCGCAAACGGTAAGGGGGGGTAAGGTCCTGCCAAATTTGAGGGTGATGCTCTGGAGGTTGCAGTGCAAGTCCAGGTCCAACAGGAGTGCAGCGCAGAGATTAGGAAGGACATAGAGGCGGAAGTTACTAAATTCTACGCCCTGGACCGTGAGGGTGACTGTACAAAAGCCTCGGATCGGGACGGAGTGGGATCCGGATGCTAGGGAGATCCTTTGATTGGCAGGGTGGACCGCGAGGCCTTACCTGGGTGAACAAAGCTTTCGGTGCTCCCGGAGTCCAGCAGGCACGAGGTCGCGTGGCCGTTGATTTTAACCGTCGTCGACACGGTGGCCAGGTTGTGCGGGCGTCATCAAAGCGAGCTGTGTGTAGCCATCGGATGCTTCGGGTGGCGAGCGTGTGCGGTTTCGATGTGGGGATGTCCGGAGACCCTGTGGGGGATAAGATGGCGGCGCCCATGGTGCGCACATTGCGGGGTCGGGACAAGATGGCGGTGCCCATGGGTCACACATGGACCCGGGAGGAGAAGATGGCTGCTCCCATTGTTGTTCGTCTGGCGTGGGGGAGGGGGCGCTAGCGGGCGCGATCGCAGCGACTGCATGGGCCTGGCACACAGCCGCAAAGTGACCCTTTTTACTGCAGGCTTTACAAACTGCAGTGTGGGCTGGGCAGTGTTGGCGGGGGTGCTTCTGCTGACCGCAGAAGTAGCATGGGGACCCCCGGGTACACGGATCGGCGTGCGGCGCAGGCGTATTGGGAAGGCAGAGCCCCGACTGAGGAGTGTCATGATATTCAAACACACACATCATGATAGACAGACCAACAGACCAATTAACACACATAACACGACAGCCAATCACAGACAAGGACAGAGACAGTATAAGACAAGAAACACGACACCTGGTGGACAGTCCATCAAGTGACCAGGACAAGGACAGGACCTGATTAACAACACACTCAGAGAGTCACCACGTGCTGAGTACCAGGACAGATCTGTAAATAACAAGTTGAAATAAAACAGCGTTGTACCAATTGCAACCGTGTTGGTTCATCTGTACCTCAGGGCACCCAACACCACATGGTACCAAGTGAGTGGATCGATACCCGCCGCCATACCTCAGCGTACAGAGACAACCAGTAATACCCAGGCAAGGTGTACGAGCTCCCGGTTCCGCGGCCGCTCCAGTGCCACGGCGATCTCCGCGAAAACTGGCAGCGATTCCGGCAAGCGTTTGAATTCTTCCTGGTGGCAGCCGAACTTAAAGACCTGGCCGATGATGAAAAAATAGAGTTTCTCCTCACCATCGCCGGTGCAAGAGCAGAAGAAATCTTTTAAAAATTCAAGCTCTCCAAGGGGCAAAACAGGTACAATTTCCAGGCAGTCCTGGACAAATTCGCCAAATACTGTGAGGAAAACACACTCCAATCGGCAAGGAAAGGTAAAAAAGCGCCAGTACTCACCTCGAAGCCGAAATCCCGGACCAGAGAACGATTGGTTGGGTCGAGGTCGGCGGCCATCTTGCTAAAGGGATTACACTAGCGCAGTTGCGCGAGAAGTGCGCAGAACCGGAAGGTTCGTTTGTGCATGCGCGAGACGCTGTGCATGCGCAATCAAGAAAACGGCCATCGGTAAAGGAACCGCGATCTGCGCATGCGCAATTGCTTCCTACGTGCTACGTCACGCGCGTCATGACGTCAGAGGCCCCGACCGCACCAATTTAAAGGGGAAACGTCCCAAATCCAATTTAAAGGGGAAACGTCCCAAATCAAAGAAAAAATCTTTTAAAGCTGTAAAACAACCTTCCTTCACCTGGAATGACAGCACAATGCCTCAAATTGAACCAGGAAATGAATTTAACCTCCGAAGAACCCTGCAACAAGCAGTTACCTACGCACAAACCGATGATTCCGACCTCAAATACTTCGATACCGATCTTTACATTTTTTCCGGACCTCGCGAGCCCAATGACAGCTCCATGGTCCTAGACGACTACGACCCGGACGAACCTTTCGTGTTGAACATTGGCGACCCCCACATTGAATCCGACGCAGATGCGGATTCACTTTTCGGATCTGAGGATCTTCAACCCAGCAGATACGACGTCCAAACTCATCAGTGCAGGATGATGCTGCAGCCTGAAATTAAGAGACAGAAAGCGGTACAAGCCCACAGAGAGCGGCCTGCTGCCACACAGAGCGTGGTCCACGCCCCGCTCAGGGATCCCGACTCTACGAAAGAAGACATGCAAGACTCCACACCGCAGTCCTTGCAGGAACAAGACCATAAGTGTCTAACAACCTCCTCTAAACAACTAGCGGCAGATGATGCAAGTCTGCCATGCTCACGTAAACAGCAAGAAGGCTATAACAGTCTACCACGCTCCACTGCACAGCAGGACGACCATGACGGTCTATCATGCTACAATGAAGGGCACAGCGCTGATGACTGTTCAAGCCCAAATGAAGACAAGCCAAAGGAATCGCCTCTTCCAAGCCCGAAGAAAAAAGGATTATGTGCTGACCTTCAGGATCATTATAGCCGAAGAGATATTAATGATGCTGCACGGTCACAGAAGGATGCTGAGGATTTGCTAAAGAAATTACTTGTATGTCTAACTTGCAAGGAGCAGACTGAAAATTGCCATTGTTTTAGTACGGATCGAAAAAATGGACAAGACATTGATCCTCATTTCATGGAAATAACACAACCTGAATCATATCTACAGCAGGGACAACTGTCTCCCTTCAACACAAAACCGCAAAGTCCCAACTTCAAAGACCAGCAGTTAGTCAGTAATGACTCTTCAACCCCTGATGGGAATATTAATCACATTGAACCTCTGCACACTCCACTGATAAATGAGCAGAACATTGGAGCAAGAATCCTGAGGACACCGATATCGAGTAGCCAGACAAAGCACTTAAAACCCGCAGCAGTTTCAAGTGAACCAATTGTACTTTCCAGTGATGGTGAAGATGCAGATAAGGTCGACCCGATTATCCATTGTACCACATTGACTCCAGAGATTAAGCATTTATGTCTGGGGAGGAGAATGTGGGCAATTGAGAACAGTAAAAGAGAGACTGACTATGCCAGTCCCAGCAAAATCATACCCAGAGACTATGAAGGCATGTACATTAGAAAAGGATACATATGAAGTAACTGAGAAGAAAACTGAAACGGACTGTTCTTTGGAAACTAGTACAATGACGAAAGAAACATTGGATCCAACATTTGATGCCCTACATACGGGAGAAATTGAGGGAAATGAACAAAGTTCTGTAATGTCTGGGAGAAGATTTAAAATTCCACAGAAGAAAAGCCCAAATGAAGGACAACGGCAAGACAATGACAGTCCACCCACATGGTTTGCACCACCAGATGAAAACTCTGACAATTTACCCAACCCTAGTGAACAGCAAGCAGCTACTGAGGATCTACCCACGGTATGTGAAACGAGTGACGACAGCATCCCACTTCCCATGCAAAAGGTGCAAAGTGACAGACCTCAGCTAGTGCGTACAGAGGCACTCGACGATCACGGTGAGACCACTGGTGACTACAGTGACACCACACTACTTCCACCCTCAATTGCTTGAACCTCTCCACTAGTCAATGCATTCCTGCATGTTCCGACTCCAGAAGTGCAGCTTCAAGAAATCTCAGCTGACTCCAGTGAACCTGCTAAGACTCCGGACGGGGAGCATCAACAAAAAAACAGACCAGACTCCAGATGGGGAGCAACCAAACGCCGACTCTGATTCACATAAGCCAGACTTTACTCCAGACAGGCAGTGTCGCAACCTCAGTGATGGCACGCTCAGGGTGACAGCAGATGCCACAACGACAGGAGATGGATCACGTGACAATCACACTGGGTCAGCAATAACAAGCAGCAGGAACAGTCCAAGAGGAATACACCAATTTTCACCACAGCTATGTCCACACATTTGTTCCACACCGACAGTGCGGCCAATGACAGCTCATGCTGGACAAACCCAGTGTTCAAGCCTGCAGCAGCCAGCAGTCTTGCAGCATATTCTCAAACAGGCCAGCACTACGGATTGCCCACTAATGGAATCAAGACCGAAGGAGGACTACCGCCAGCGCAATCTGCACTACAGACTGGATGCCTTAGTTACTGCCCAGGATTTGCTGCACCACAGCCTGGCCAGATAGCATATTCCTATCAGATGCAAGGTTCTAGTTTCACACCATCACCAGACATTGATGCGAGCAGCAATTCTGTCTCCAAATCGACAAGCTTCAACGCTTCTCAGCAGAATAACCCTTCCAGCACAGCATGTGGCCAGAACCAGTATGCACAGTCTCATCCGACTTCAACGTCTGGCACATTCATGACCTTGAATGATATTGTTGATGGTACCTCTTCAATGTCAACGACCCATCAGCTACAAGATGCCATCCGACAGCACCACCACAAACATAAACAGAAAAAGACTCCACCTCGTTCCTGGTACGCATGACGGATGGATCGGTGCGTAGGTGCAATCGGCGAGCCCTTCGCCTACTTCCACGCTCGCAACGGAACCACACACAGACGCCGTGTCCTCCAATGGTTCCTGATAGCGACTTCGTGGAGCTGCCATACACCATGCCACTTCTGTCGCCACCCGTGGCCAGGCTCGCACCTCAGCCGGTGGTTCTCGACCCACCCTTGAGGCGGTCAACCCGAATTCGTCGCCCACCTACTAGACTGGACTTATGAGACTGTTCACACGTCAAAGTTTAGCAACTATTGCATTGTAACATGTTACTGTTTTATCGTTCCAGATCTCGTTTGACCGGACCACACTTCAAAATTTTTCTTCTTTTGTTATGGTACAACCTCGTTAGCATGTCACACCTGACATCGCCCCATGTATATAGTTACGCCACATGTACATGCTATAAATATCACGCACACACACCTTTAGCTGCACTCAGGACACATTCATATTTATAACCACGTAGGCACATAATCTTGTAAAAAAGGAGGGATGTCATGATATTCAAACTCACATATCATGATAGACACACCAACAGACCAATTAGCACACATAACACGACAGCCAATCACAGACAAGGACAGAGACAGTATAAGACAAGAAACACGACACCTGGTGGTCAGTAGACCTGGAGACCAGGACAAGGACAGGACCTGATTAACAACACACTCAGAGAGTCACCACGTGCTGAGTACCAGGACAGATCTGTAAATAACAAGTTGAAATAAAACAGCGTTGTACCAATTGCAACCGTGTTGGTTCATCTGTACCTCAGAGCACCCAACACCACAAGGAGGTCGTCGGCGGGGTCCAGGAGGGGTAGGAAGTAGAAGGGTGGGCAGCGCGGCGGGAGGGGTACGATTATACGTTACGGGATGCGACCGTCATGGAGAGCGCCAAGGTTTTCGTCTCCGCCAGTTCGAGCGTGGCCCCTTCCAGTAATCATTCTCGGATGCGGTCCAACGTAATCCCTGTCACGAAGGCATTGCGCATGAGTAGATTTGCATGTTCAGTGGCCGTAACGGCCTGACAGTCAGTCCCGGACGAGTGGAATTAGGGCCTGCAAGAAGTATTCGAGGGACTCACCAGGTAGTTGTGAGCGGGGGGCGAGTACATGCCTGGCGAAGAGCGTGTTCGCCTTCTGCGCGTAGTGGTCCTTAAGGAGTTCCATTGCTTTTGCGTAATTCGTGGCATCTTGGATCAACGGGAACACGCTGGAGCTCAGTCTGGAGTACAGGACGTTTATGGTCTGAGCCGCAGTTGGCTCGGGGTCCGCAGTCTTGATGTAGGCCTCAAAACATGCTAGCCAGTGAGTAAAGTCTTTTCTGGCGTCGGGCGAGTGCGGATCCAGCTGCAGGCGATCGGGCTTAATTCTGATATCCATTCTGTGGAAAATCTGACTGTAATAAATTGATGCACGATCAATTGCACAAAGACTGAAGTTGGGTACAACTGTGGCTTTATTACAGTCAGATGTGTGGCCTCCTGCTGCAGCTGGCGAAATGGCAGGGCACTGGAGGTCATGCATATTTATACAGTTCTCCGTGGCTGGAGCCAGCCGGCAGGAGCTACCGGCGAACCTGTAGTGCAGGTCCTACCTTACATCTCCTATTACAGAGGTTCACCACAGGGGCCCTTTGAAATTGATGCTGAGGCGCTCAAAGGAGCGGAAGGCCTTCACCAGGTGGGCCTTGTCTGGCCGATAGAAGTGCGGCTTGCACTCCGTGCAGACTTGGCAGTCCCTGGTCATGGCCCTGACCTCCTCAGTGGAGTAGGGCAGGTTGCGGGCCTTGATGAAGTGGAGAAGCGGGGTGACCCTCCGGTGACAGAGGTCATTGTGGATGGCTCGAAGTCGGTCATCTTGCGCGCTGGTGCATGTGCCGCGGGGCACGGCTTCTGGGGGCTCAACGAGCTTCCCAGGACGATACACAATATCGTAATTATAGGTGTAGAGATCGATTCTCCACCTCAAGGTCTTATCATTCTTGATCTTGCCCCGCTGTGTGTTGTTAAACATAAAGGTTACCGACCGTTGGTCGGTGACGAGGGTGAACCTCCTACCGGCCAGGTAGTGCCTCCAGTGTCGCACAGCTTCCACAATGACTTGAGCTTCCTTTTCAACAGAGGAGTGTTGAATCTCGGAGACGTTGAGGGTACGGGAAAAGAAGGCCACGGGCCTGCCTGCCTGGTTAAGGGTAGCTGCCAGGGCGACGTCTGACGCATCGCTCTCCAGCTGGAAGGGGATGGACTCGTCCACCGCGTGCATCGCGGCCTTGGCAATGTCTGCCTTGATGCGGCTGAAGGCCTGGCGGGCCTCAGTCGTCAGGGGAAAGATGGTGGCTTTGATAAGTGGGCGGGCTTTGTCCGCATAGTTGGGGGCCCACTGGGCATAATATGAAGAACCCCAGGCATCTTTTCAGGGCCTTGCGGCAGAGGGGAAGGGGGAGTTGCAGGAGGGGGCGGATGCGGTCGGGGTCGGGCCCTCGGACTCCGTTTTCCACGACATAGCCGAGGATGACCAGTCGGATTTTGCGGAAAACGCATTTCTCCATGTTATAGATGAGATTAAGGGATTGGGCAGTTTGGAGGACATTCTGAAGGTTAGCATCGTGGTCCTGCTGATCATGGCTGCTGATGGTGATGTTATCCAAGTACGGGAACGTGGCCCGCAGCCCGTGCTGGTCAACCATTCGGTCCATCGTTCTTTGGAAGACCGAGACCCCATTGGTGACGCCGAAGGGGACCCTGAGGAAGTGGAAGAGGCGGCCGTCTGCCTCAAAGGCCGTGTAGTGGCGGTCCTCAAGGCAGATTGGGAGCTGGTGGTATGCGGACTTCAGATCTACCGTGGAGAAAACATGGTAGTGTGCAATCTGATTCACCATATCCGCTATGCGGGGAAGGGGGTACGCATCGAGTTGCGTGTACCGGTTTATGGTTTGGCTGTAGTCTACAACCATCCGGTTCTTTTCCCCGGTCCTGACGACCACCACTTGGGCTCTCCAGGGGCTATTACTGGCCTCGATGGTCCCCTCCCCCAAGAGCCGCTGGACCTCTGACTTGATAAAAGTCCTGTCCTGGGCACTGTACCGCCTGCTCCTGGTGGCGACAGGTTTACAGTCGGAGGTGAGGTTCGCAAAGAGCGAGGGAGGGTCGCGAGGCTGCATACGGTGAGAGGGGGTAGGGGTCCGCCGAACTTCAGGGTCAGGCTTCTGAGGTTGCACTGGAAATCCAGTCCTAACAAGAGGGGAGCGCAGAGATGGGGGAGAACATAGAGTTTAAAATCAGCGTATTCGGCACCCTGTATAGTGAGGTTCGCGGCACAGTACCCCCGGATCTGCACTGAATGTGATCCGGACGCAAGGGAGATTGTTTGGAACGCGGGGGAAATCTGGAGGGAGCAGCGCCTTACCATGTCCGGATGGATGAAGCTCTCTGTGCTCCTGGACGCAAACAGACAGGGCGTTTCGTACCCATTGACCCGGATGGTCATCATGGAGTTCTCAAGGTGCTTGGGCCGTGACTGGTCGAGAATGACCGCGCCGAGCTGCGGGTAGCCGGCGTGGTCGGTGGTAGCGAGGTGGTCCCAAGGTGGTGGCCAAGATGGCGGCCCCCGTCAGTCGCATGTGTCGGGCGGCGTTGAAGATGGCGGCCCCCATGAGTCGCACATGGCAGGCTGGGTTGAAGATGGCGGCCAAGATGGCGGCCCCCATGAGTCCCACGTGTCGGGCGGAGTTAAAGATGGCGTCCCCCATGGACAGCACGAGGCGGATGACGCGTCAGAAGGGGGTGGTACCGGCATGCACGCAGCCACGCAGCGGGGTCTGCGGGCCTGTGAGTCTGTGAGTCGGGCCTGCGATTTAGGAACTTTGGGTAGGGCCAAGCAGACTTTGGCAAAATGTCCTTTCTTGCCGCAGTTGCTGCAGGTCGCGTTCCGAGCTGGGCAACGCTGCCTGGGGTGCTGTTTCTGACCGCAGAAATAGCAAGACAGCCTCCCCGGGTTGGGCGGGCAGCCGCACGGCACAGGCCTGGGACACCCTTGGGTCGGATGATGGCCGCGCCTCCGGCGCCCACGGAGAGATCGCATGGTCGGAGGGGAAAGCATTTAGGCTCTGGAAGGCTACCTCTAATGAGGAGGATAGTTTTACTGCCTCTTCGAGCAGGCGCTGTCTGACATAGCTGGACTGGGCTCCAGCCACATAGGTATCCCAGATGCGAGTTCCATGTGCTGCGAGGCCGTGACGTCCTTGTAGTTACAGTTCCGAGCG
This sequence comes from Scyliorhinus torazame, assembly GCF_047496885.1. NCBI lineage: Eukaryota > Metazoa > Chordata > Chondrichthyes > Carcharhiniformes > Scyliorhinidae > Scyliorhinus > Scyliorhinus torazame. The sequence goes on from NC_092710.1 coordinate 300,651,699, forward strand.
AGTACCCTCAGGTCGCATAGATATTCCTCCAGCGATTCCCCGGGGCATTGACGACGTGTGGTGAGGAGATGCCGCACGAGCGCTTCGTTCACCGGCCTCACGTAATGTCTTTTCAGGATCACGACTGCGTCTGCGTACGTAGTCGCGTCCTCAATTAGTAAAAAGATTCTGTGGCTCACCCGGGCGTTGAGGAGACTCAGCCAGTGTGCCTCGGTGACGGCGGTCGAGGGTGAGGAGGCGAGGTAGGCCTCAAAGCAGCGGAGCCAATGTGAGAAGATTACTTTGGCTTCAGCTGCCTGTGGGTCGAGTTCCAGTCGATCAGGTTTGAGGGAGGCTTCCGTTGCGATATCTTAGCTTATTAAATTGATGCAACCATCAATTCATACGAGAATTGTTAGCAGGAGTGAACAGTTAGCAGGAGTGAACAGTGGTTTTAATAAGCTAGATCTGTGCCTGCCTGCGACTGCTCTGTACTGAGTGCCGCCTACAGGCTGCAGGTTTATATACCTCCCCCGAGGGGGCGGAGCCACAGGCGGAGCTCACAGGGGCATCAACATAATACAGTACAATACAGTGGTGAATTGCAATAGCAATACGTTCACCACACGGGTAAAACAGATGAACTTAGAGCCTTGATTCATGCGCGAATCTTGGATGTGGTTGCTGTAATGGAGACTCTGTTAAAAAAGGCAGCTCAATATTCCAGGATATAGGTGTTTTAGGCAAGGCAGGGAGGAAAGTAAAAGAGGTGGAGAAGTTGCATAACTGGTTAGAGAACATATTACAGCTGTAAAGAGGGTGGACACCATGGAAAAATCAAGTAACGAGGCACTATGGGTAGAACTCAAACAGGAAGGAGGCAGTCACTATGATGGGGGTGTACTACAGGCCTCCCAACAGCCCAAGAACAGATATGTAAGCAGTTTCCGGATAGATGTAGAAATAATAGGAGACTTTCCTCATATTGACTGGAAATCCCTCAGGACTAGGAGTCTGGATGGTGAGGAATTTATTAAGTGTGTCCAAGAAAGGTTTTTGGAACAATATGTGGGTAGTCCGACTAGAGAGGGGGCCATACTGGACCTAGTACTAGGGAACGAGCCCGGCCAGGTCATCAGAGTTGCAGTGGGGGAACATGTGGCGAACAGTGACCACAATTCCATAAGCTTGGGCAGCACGGTAGCACAACTGTGGCTTCACAGTTCCCAGGGTCCCAGGTTCGATTCCCCACTGGGTCACTGTCTGTGCGGAGTCTGCATGTTCTCCCCGTGTCTGCGTGGGTTTCCTACGGGTGCTCCGGTTTCCTCCCACAGTCCAAAGACGTGCAGGTTAGGTGGATTGGCCATGATAAATTGCCCTTAGTGACCAAAAAGGTTAGGAGGGGTTATTGGGTTACGGGGATAGGGTGGAAGTGAGGGCTTAAGTGGGTTGGTGCAGACTCGATGGGTCGAATGGCCTCCTTCTGCACTTATGTTCTATGTTCTGTACTCATGGAAAAGGACAAATATTGTCCTAGGGTTAACGTGCTAAATTGGGGGAAGGCGAACTACAACCAGATTAGGCAGGATTTGGAGGCTTTTGTCTGGCGGAGACTGATTGAAGGTAAATCCACATTTGGCTTGTGGGAGTCTTTTAAGGAGCAATTGATGAGAGTGCAGGAAAGGCAGGTGCCGGTAAAAAGGAAAGACAGGAAAGGCAGGATTCAGCAACCGTGGATGACCAGGGAAATTGCGAGTCTAGTCAAAAAGAAAAAGGATGCATACATGAGGTCTAGGCAACTAAAAACAGATGAAGCACTTGAAGAATACAAGGAAAGTATAAAAGAGCTCGAGCAGGGAGTTCGGAGGGTAAAAAGGGGTCATGGAATGTCCTTGGCAGACAGAATTAAGGAGAATCCCAAGGCATTTTATACGTATATTAGGAACAAGAGAGTTGGTTCACTCAAGGACAGAGGAGGGAAATTATGTGTAAAACCAAAGGAAGTAGTGAGATCCTGAATGAGTATTTTGCATTGGTATTCACAAAGGAGGGACACGTTGACAGGTGGTGTCTCAGAGGGATATGTAAACACTTTAGTACAGGTCGTTATTACAAGGGAGGAAGTGTTAGGTGTGCGAAAAAGCATTAAAGGTAGACAAATCCCCAGGGCCAGATGGCATCTATCCCAGATTACCGAGGGAGGCAAGAGATGAAATCGCTAGGCCTCTAACAGAAATCATTGTGTCCTCATTGGCACAGGTGAGATCCCAGAGGATTGGAGGATAGCCAATGTTAAGAAGGGTTGCAAGGATAACTTGGGTAATTATAGGCCAGTGACGTTGATGTCAGTGATAGTGAAATTGTTGAAAAAGATTCTCAGAGATAGGGGCCGGGATTCTCCGAAATCCTGGCCAAGTGTTGACGCCGGCCTCAAAACACCGGCGTCAACGGGCCTCCAGGCCCAGGCATTCACCCCTTCCTAAGGGGCTAGAACAGCGCCGGAGTGCTGTGTGCTGCTCCGGCGCTGAAAACCGGCCCGCCACGGCCAGCGTGGGTCCACACATGCATGCCACAGCCATCTCCGCGCCAGCCCCCGGGCAATATGGCGGAGCCGTACAGGGGCCCGGCGCGGAGGAACATAGTCCCCCCCCCTGCCGGAATGAGCCCACCCACCGATCGGTTGCCCTCAGTCGTGGTCCTGGCCACCTTGGAGGCCCTCCCTGGTGCCGGCTCCCCCTGCCACCCCCCCCTCCCCACTAAGACGGCCCCCGCAGCCAGAACACCGAGGTCCCGCCGGGTAGGACCATACTCAAACGACGCCGGCGGGACTCGCCAGAACCCGGCGGGCACTCGGCCTGTCGAGCGCGGAGAATCGGCGCGTGGGGACGCTTTCAGCTGCCCCGACTGGCGCCGCGGCGACCGCCGGAGAATCGGCGGGTGGGGACGCTTTCAGCTGCCCCCGACTGGCGCCGCGGCGACCGCCGGAGAATCGGCGGGTGGGGACGCTTTCAGCTGCCCCTGACTGGCGCCGCGGCGACCGCCGGAGAATCGGCGGGTGGGGACGCTTTCAGCTGCCCCCGACTGGCGCCGCGGCGACCGCCGGAGAATCGGCGCGTGGGGACGCTTTCAGCTGCCCCCGACTGGCGCCGCGGCGACCGCCGGAGAATCGGCGGGTGGGGACGCTTTCAGCTGCCCCCGACTGGCGCCGCGGCGACCGCCGGAGAATCGGCGGGTGGGGACGCTTTCAGCTGCCCCTGACTGGCACCGCGGCGACCGCCGGAGAATCGGCGGGTGGGGACGCTTTCAGCTGCCCCTGACTGGCACCGCGGCGACCGCCGGAAAATCGGCGGGTGGGGACGCTTTCAGCTGCCCCCGACTGGCGCCGCGGCGACCGCCGGAGAATCGGCGGGCGGGGACGCTTTCAGCTGCCCCCGACTGGCGCCGCGGCGACCGCCGGAGAATCGGCGGGTGGGGACGCTTTCAGCTGCCCCTGACTGGCGCCGCGGCGACCGCCGGAGAATCGGCAGCCTGGCGCCGGAGCGGCGCGTTTCGCACGCCCCCAGCGATTCTGCAACCTGGCGCGGGATCGGAGAATCCCGGCCAGGATCTATGCACATTTAGAAGTGAATGGTCTTATTAGCCATGATGTGGAGATGCAGGCGTGGACTGGGGTGAGCACTGTAAGAAGTTTAAAAAAAATAAACATCTTATTGAGAAATGTTTTGGTTTTACAACAACAACTAAATAAACAATGTGCATGAATCTATAAACATAGTGCAAAAGCCGTCTCCCTCCCTTACAGGTCCCACCTTTATTAACCCCCTACTCTAAGCTACACTTCCCCCCCCCCCCCCCCCCCTGCTGACGATTAATTTTCTGCGAAGACGTCGACGAACGCTTGCCACCTCCGGGTGAACCCTAACATTGACCCTCTTAAGGCGAACTTGATTTTCTCCAAACAGAGAAAGCTAGCCATGTCCGATAGCCAGGTCTCCGAGCTCGGGGGCTTTGAGTCCCTCCAAGCTAATAGTATCCGTCTCCGGGCTACCAGGGAAGCAAAGGCCAGAACGTCTGCCTCTTTCTCCTCCTGGATTCCCGGGTCTTCCAACAACCCGAAAATCGCCACCTCTGGACTCGGTGCCACCCTTGTTTTTAACACAGTGGACATGACATCTGCAAACCCCCACCAAAATCCCCTAAGCTTCGGACATGCCCAGAACATGTGGACATGGTTCGTTGGTCCTCCCGCACATTTTGCGCACCCGTCTTCCACCCCAAAGAATCTGCTCATCTGGACCACTGTCATGTGAGCCCGGTGAACGGTCTTAAATTGTATCAGGCTGAGCCTGGCACATGTTGTGGACGTGTTGACTCTAGTCAACGCGTCTGCCCATAAACCATCCTCTATCTCACCTCCCTGCTTCTCCATTGCCCCCCGACTCTCAGGGCCGCCACCACCAGGGGGCTGGTGGAGTACCGTGCCAACGGGAACGGCAGAGGCGCAGTTACCAATGCCCCCAGACTGCTGCCCTTGCATGAAGCCGCCTCCATACGCTCCCATGCCCACCCCTCCCCACAACCCACTTCCTGATCATGGCTATATTCGCCGCCCAGTAGTAGTTACTAAAATTTGGCAGCGCCAGCCCGCCCTCTCCCCGACTCCGCTCAAGCATTACCTTCCTTACCCGCGGGGTCTTGCCCGCCCAAACGAAGCCAGAGATCACTTTGTTGACCCGTTTAAAACGGGACCGCAGAATAAAGATGGGGAGACATTGAAATACAAACAAGGATCTCGGGAGGACTGTCACCTTCACCGTTTGAACACTCTCAGCCAGTGACAACGGAAGCGCGTCCCATCTCTGCAAATCGTCCTTCATTTGGTCTACTAGTCGGGCCAGATTTAATTTATGCAGCCGGTCCCATTCACGCACCACTTGGATGCCTAGATACCTAAGGTTTCCCCCTACTAATCTAAACGGCAGCTCCTCCAGTCGCCTCCCCTGTCCCCTCGCCTGGATAGCAAACATCTCACTTTTCCCCATGTTTAGCTTGTACCCCGAAAACCGGCCAAATTCCACCTAGAATCCACTTGATTTCTTCCATCCCCTCTATTGAGTCCGTTACGTCCAGAAGCAGGTCTTCTGCATAAAGCGAGACTCTGCTCCACCCCCACCGGACCAGCCCCTTCCAGCCCCTCGAGGCTCTCAGTGCAATTGCCAACGGCTCTACAGCTAGCGCAAACAACAGTGGGGAGGGGGGGCACCCCTGTCTCGTCCCCCGGTGCAGTCTAAAATAGTCTGATGTTGTCCTATTCATCTGTACGCTTGCCAAAGGGGCCTGATACAGCAACCTGACCCAGTCAATAAAGCCCCGCCCAAATCCGAAATGTCCCAGTACCTCTCACAGATAATCCCATTCTACTCGATCAAAAGCCTTTTCTGCATCCATTGCGATCACTACCTCCACCTCCCTGCCTTCCAGGGGCATCATGATCACGTTTAACAACCTTCTGACATTGGCCACCAACTGTCTACCCTTAACAAATCCCATCTGGTCCTCCCCAATAACGTACGGAACACAATCCTCAATTCTGGAGGACAAAATTTTGGCCAGCACAGAGGACCCACACAGCTCCGGGTTCTTGTCCCGCTTAAGAATGAGCGAAATCATTGCCTGGGACATCGCCGGGGGCAGCACCCCTCTTTCCCTTGCCTCATTGAACATCCTCATCAACACCGGCCCCAATATCCCAGAGAACGTTTTATAAAACTCCACTGGCTATCCATCTAGCCCCGGGGCTTTACCCGACTGCATGGCCTTCAAGCCCTCCATGATCTCTTCCAACCCGATCGGGGCCCCAAGCCCTTCTACCAGCTCCCCGTCCACCTTTGGGAAATTCAGCCCCTCCAAGAAGTGCCTCATCCCCTCCGGCCTCGGAGGGGGTTTCCGACCTGTACAGCCTACTGTAGAAATCCCTAAACGCCTTATTCGCCCTGCTGAATCTCCAACCAGGTTCCCATCTCTGTCATTTACTTTCCCTTTCTCCCTGGCTGCCTCCCTCTTTCTAAGTTGCTATGCAAGCAAAAGAACAAAGAACCATGAAAAGTACAGCACAGGAACAGGCCCTTCGGCCTTCCAAACCTGCGCCGACCTTGCTGCCCGTCTAAACTAAAATATTCCACGCTTCCGGGGTCCGTATCCCTCTATTCCGATCCTATTCATGTATTTGTCAAGATGCCCCTTAAATGTCACTATCGTCCCTGCTTCCACCACCTCCTCTGACAGCGAGTTCCAGGCACCCACTACCCTCTGTGTGAAAAACTTGCCTCGTACATCTACTCTAAACCTTGCCCCTCGCACCTATGCCCCCTAGTAATTGACCCCTCTACCCTGGGAAAAAGCCTCTGACTACCCACTCTATCTGTGCCCCTCATAATTTTGTAGACCTCTATCAGGTCTCCCCTCAACCTCCGTTGTTCCAGTGAGAACAAACAGAGTTTATTCAACCGCTCCTCATAGCTAATGCCCTCCATACCAGGCAGCATCCTGGTTAATCTCTTCTGCACCCTCTCTAAAGCCTCCACATCCTTCTGGTAGTGTGGCGACCAGAATTGAACACTATACTCCAAGTGTGGCCTAACTAAGGTTCTATACAGCTGCAACATGACTTGCCAATTCTTATGCTCAATGCCCCGGCCAATGAAGGCAAGCATGCCGTATGCCTTCTTGACTACCTTCTCCACCTGTGTTGCCATTCAGTGAGCTGTGGACCTGTACACCTAGATCTCTCTGACTGGCAATACTCTTGAGGGTTCTACCATTCACTGTGTATTTCCTACCTGCATTAGACCTTCCAAAATGCATCACCTGACATTTGTCTGAATTAAACTCCATCTGCCATCTCTCCGCCCAAGTCTCCAAATGACCTAAATCCTGCTGTATCCTCTGACAGTCCTCATCGCAATCCGCAATTCCACCAACCTTTGTGTCGTCTGCAAACTTACTAATCAGACCAGTTACATTTTCCTCCAAATCATTTATATATACTACGAACAGCAAAGGTCCCAGCACTGATCCCTGCGGAACACCACTAGTCACAGCCCTCCAATCAGAAAAGCACCCTTCCAGTGCTACTCTCTGCTTCTATGGCCTAGCCAGTTCTGTATCCACCTTGCCAGCTCACCCCTGATCCCGTGTGACTTTACCTTTTGTACCAGTCTGCCATGAGGGACCTTGTCAAAGGCCTTACTGAAGTCCATATAGACAACATCCACTGCCCTACCTGCATCAATCATTCTGCTGGCCTTCTCTCCATGCTCATAGATCGCCCCCCTCACCTTTTTCAGCTGCTCCACCACCCTCCCTGTGGTTAACAAGCCGAACTCCGCCTGTAGCCTCCGCCGTTCCCTTAAAACCCCTGCCTCTGAGGTCTCCGCATACCTCCTATCAATCTGTCGTATCTCCTTTACCAGTCGGTCCGTCTCTACCCTGTCCACCTTCTCCCTATGGGCCTGGATCGAGATCAGCTCCCCCCTGACCACCGCCTTCAGTGCTTCCCAGACCATCGCTGCTGAAATTTCCCCCGTGTCGTTGACCTGCAGGTAGCTCTGAATACATTTCCTCAGCCGCTCGCACACCCCTTCGTCAGCCAAAAGTCCCACATCCAACCTCCAGTGCGGGGGCTGGTTACTGTCTTTACTAACCTGCAGGTCAACCCAGTGCGGGGCATGGTCTGAGATTGTGGTCGCCGAATACCCCGTGTCCACCACCCCAGCCAGCAAGGCCCTGCTCAAAATAAAGAAATCGATCCGCGAGTACACTTTATGCACGTGTCAGTAGAAGGAGAACACCTTCACCCTCGGCTGCCCAAATCTCCATGGATCCACCCCCCACATCTACTCCATGAACCCTCTTAGTTCCTTTGCCATTGCAGGCACCCTGCCCGTTTTCGAGCTTGACCGGTCCAAGCCGGGGTCAATAACTGTTGAAGTCCCCTCCCATGGCCAACCTGTGCGAGTCCAGGTCCGGTATCTTCCCCAGCATCCTCTTTATAAACTCCACATCATCCCTATTTGGCACATACACATTTACTAATACCACCTGCACCCCCTCCAGTTTCCCACTGACCATAATGTACCGACCTCCCACGTCCGAGACTAATCTACCCGCCTCAAACACCACCCGCTTATTGATCAGGATCGCGACCCCTCTAGTCTTTGAGTCTAATCCCGAGTGAAAGACCTGACTGACCCAACCTTTCCTCAGTCTAACCTGGTCCGTAATGCTAAGGTGCGTCTCCTGAAACATTACCACGTCCGCCTTCAGTCCCCTAAAATGCACGAACACACGTGCCCTCTTTTTTTTTTAATAAACATTTTATTGAGGCATTTTCAGTGTAGTAACAACAACAAAATAAACAATATACATGAAACCATAAACATAGTGCAAAAGCCATTTACCTCTTGTACAGGTTCCACCCTTATTGACCCCCTACTCTAATCTAAACTATCCCCCCCCCCCCCCCCCCCCCCCGTCTGCTGACGATTAATTTTCTGTAAATAAGTCGACGAACGGTTGCCACCTCCGGGCGAACCCTAAAAGTGACCCTCTCAAGGCGAACTTGATTTTCTCCAGACAGAGAAAGCTAGCCATGTCCGATAGCCAGGTCTCCGAGCTCGGGGGCTTTGAGTCGCTCCAAGCTAATAGTATCCGTCTCCGGGCTACCAGGGAAGCAAAGGCCAGAACATCTGCCTCTTTCTCCTCCTGGATTCCCGGATCTTCCGACACCCTGAAAATCGCCACCTCTGGACTCAGTGCCACCCTTGTTTTTAACACCGTGGACATGACATCCGCAAACCCCCACCAAAATCCCCTAAGCTTCGGACATGCCTAGAACATGTGGACATGGTTCGCTGGTCCTCCCGCACATTTTGTGCACCTGTCTTCCACCCCAAAGAATCTGCCCATCCGGGCCACTGTCATGTGAGCCCGGTGAACGGTCTTAAATTGTATCAGGCTGAGCCTGGGACATGTTGCGGATGCGTTGACTCTACTCAAAGCGTTTGCCCAGAGACCATCCTCTATCTCACCTCCCAGCTCCTCCTCCCACTTGCGCTTCAGCTCCTCTGTCTGCGTCTCCTCCGACCCCAAATGCTCCTTATAAATGTCCGAGACGCTCCCTTCTCCTACCCACCCTCTGGAAACTACCCTGTCCTGAATCCCCCTTAGCGTTAGGAGCGGGAAGGTTGACACCTGTTTACGAAGGAAGTCCCGCCCCTGCAGATACCTGAATTTGTTTCCCCTCGCCAACCCAAACTTTTCTTCCAACGCCCTCATACCCGGAAAGCTCCCCTCTATGAACACATCCCCCATCCTCTCAATCCCCGCTCTCCGCCATAACCGGAACCCCCCGTCCATACTTCCCAGGGCAAAGCGGTGAGTATCACAGATTGAGGCCCAGACCGATGCTCCCACTGCTCCCACATGCCTCCTCCACTGGCCCCAAATTCTCAGGGCCGCCACCACCACGGGGCTGGTGGAGTACCGTGCTGGAGGGAGAGGCAGAGACGCCGTTACCAACGCCCCCAGACTGGTGCCTTTCCATGAAGCCCCCATGCCGACCCCTCCCCCACCACCCACTTCCTGATCATGGCTATATTCGCCGCCCAGTAATAGTGGCTAAAATTTGGCAGCGCCAGTCCGCCCTCTCCCCGACTCCGCTCAAGCATTACCTTCCTTACTCGCAGGGACTTGCCCGCCCAGACGAAGCCAGAGATCACTCTGTTGACCCGCTTAAAAAAGGGGAGACACTGAAATACAAATAGGAATCTCGGGAGGACCGTCATCTTCACTGTTTGCACCCTCCCAGCCAGAGATAACGGAGGCGCTCCCAACTCCGAAAATCATCCTTCATTTGGTCCACCAGCCAGGAGATTCAATTTAGCAGCCGGTCCCATTCCCATGCCACTTGGATGCCTAGGTACCTAAAGCTTCCCTTTACTAACCTAAACGGCAGCTCTCGCAGTCGCCTCTCCTGTCCCCTCACCTGGACCACAAACATCTCACTCTTTCCCATATTAAGCTTATATCCCGAAAACCGTCCAAATTCCCCTCAAACCCTCATTTCTTCCGAAACGTACAGAAGCAGGTCATCAGCATACAGCAAAACCCTGTGCTCCCCCCCCCCCCCCCCCCCGCCCCAGACCAGTCCTCTCCAGCCCCTCGAGGCTCTCAGAGCAATTGCCAACGGGTCTATAGCCAGCGCAAACAACAGTGGGGAGAGGGGGGCATCCCTGTCTCATTCCCCGGTGCAGCCTAAAATAGTCCAATGTTGTCCTATTCGTCCGTACACTTGCCACAGGAGCCTGATACAGCAACCTGACCCAGTCGATAAAGCCCCGTCCCAATCCGAACCATCCCAGTATCTCCCACAGATATTCCCATTCTACCCGACCAAAAGCCTTTTCTGCATCCATTGCAATCACTACCTCCACCTCCCTACCTTCCGGGGGCATCATGATCACATTTAACAGCCTTCTTACATTGGCCACCAACTGCCTGCCCTTAACAAACCCCGCCTGGTCAACCCCAATAATGTCCGGAACACAATCCTCAATCATGGAGGACAAGATTCTGGCCAGCAACTTGGCATCTACATTCAGCAGGGAGATCGGCCTGTAGGACCCACACAGCTCCGGGTTCTTGTCCCACTTAAGGATCAGCGAAATCATTGCCTGTGACATTGTCGGGGGCATCACCCCTCTTTCCCTTGCCTCATTGAACATCCTCATCAACACCGGCCCCGATATCCCAGAGAACTTTTTATACAACTCCACTGGGTACCCGTCCGGACCCAGGGCCTTACCCGCCTGCATGGCTTTCAAGCTGTCGACTATCTCTTCCAACCCGATCGGGGCCCCCAGCCCTTCTACCAGCTCCCCATCTACCTTTGGGAAATTCAGCCCCTCCAAGAAGTGCCTCATCCCCTCCGGCCCCATAGGGGGTTCCGACCTGTACAGCCTGCTGTAGAAATCCCTAAATGCCTTATTCACCCCTGCCGAATCACCAACCGGGTTCCCATCTCCTTCATTTACTTTCCCTATCTCCCTGGCTGCCTCCCTCTTCCGAAGCTGCCATGCAAGCATTCTGCTGACCTTCTCTCCATGTTCATAGATCACCCCCCTTGCCTTTCTCAGCTGCTCCACCGCCCTCCCTGTGGTCAGCAAGCTAAACTCCGCCTGTAGCCTCCGCCATTCCCTTAAAAGACCTGCCTCTGGGGTCTCCGCATATCTTCTATCTGTAATATCTCCTTTACCAGTCGGTCCGTCTCTGCCCTGTCCACCTTCTCCCTATGGGCCCGGATCGAGATCAGCTCCCCCCTCACCACCGGCTTCAGTGCTTCCCAGACCACCGCTGCTGATATTTCCCCCGTGTCGTTGACCTGCAGGTAGTTCTGAATACATTTCCTCAGCCGCTCTCACACCTCTCCATCCACCAAAAGTCCCACATCCAACCTCCAGTGCGGGGGCTGGTTACTGTCTTTACTAAACTGCAGGTCGACCCAGTGCGGGGCATGGTCTGAGATTGTGATCGCCGAGTACCCCGTGTCCACCACCCTAGCCAGTAATGCCCTGCTCAAAATAAATAAATCAATCTGGGAGTACACTTTATGTACATGTGAGTAGAAGGAGAACTCCTTCACCCTCGGCTGCCCAAATCTCCATGGATCCACCCCACCCATCAGCTCCATAAACCCTCTTAGTTCCTTTGCCATTGCTGGCTCCCTGCCCGTTTTTGAGCTTGACCGGTCCAAGCCGGGGTCAATAACTGTGTTGAAGTCCCCCACCATGACCAACCTGTGCGAGTCCAAGTCTGGTATCTTCCCCAGCATCCTCTTTATAAACTCCACATTATCCCAATTTGGCGCATACACATTTACTAATACCACCTGCACCCCCTCCAGTTTCCCACTGATCATTATGTACCGACCTCCCACGTCCGACACTATTCTACCCGCCTCAAACACCACCTGCTTCTTGATCAGGATCGCGACCCCTCTAGTCTTCGAATCTAATCCCGAGTGAAAGACCTGACTGACCCAGCCTTTCCTCAGTCTAACCCGGTTCGTAACTCTAAGGTGCGTCTCCTGCAACAATACCACGTCCGCCTTCGATCCCCTACAATGCGCGAACACACGTGCCCTTCTGACTGGCCCATTTAACCCTCGAACATTCCAGGTGATCAGCCTAGTTGGGGGGCTCATTGCCCCCCCCTCCCCCTCCGCCGATCAGCCATCCCCTTTTTTAGGCCCGCCTCCAGCCCGTGCTCCGCGCCTGCACTGGTCCATCCCCAGGCAGCTCCCGCCCCCAACCTCCTCTCCGTCCCTGAGTTCAAGTCCCTCCCTCATCAGCAGAACATTCACCCCCCCCTCCCCCTAGTAACAACATCCTGTAACCCAACCCCTTTACTAAACCAAACATATGCACACCCCCCACTGCGCTTCCGAGAGCTAGCCCGCCCAGCTAGCTTGGTGGCCCCCATCCCCGGTGCCAGATCCCTCTTGACCGGCCCATTTAACCCTCAAACATTCCAGGTGATCAGCCTAGTTGGGGGGCTCATTGCCCCCCCCCCTTTGCCGATCAGCCATCCTCTTTTTTGGGCCCGCCTCCAGCCCATGACAGTAAGAAGTCTTACAACACCAGCTTAAAGTCCAACAGGTTTGTTTCGAATCACTAACTTTCGGAGCGCTGCTCCTTCCTCAGGTGAATTAAGAGGTGGGTTCCAGAAACACATATATAGACAAAGTCAATGATGCAAGACGATACTTTGAAAGCGCGTCTTTGCAGGTAATTAAGTCTTTACAGATTCAGACGGAGCAACTGGAGAGAGGGATAATCACAGGTTAAAGAGGTGTGAATTGAATCATAGAATCATAGAATTTACAGTGCAGAGGAGGCCATTCGGCCCATCGAGTCTGCACTGGCTCTTGGAAAGAGCCCCCCACCCAAGCCCACACCTCCACGCTATCCCCATTACCCAGTAACCCCACCCAACACTTGTCTCAAGCCAGGATAGTTGGTAGGATTTCGCAAGCCCAGGCCAGATGGTGGGGGGGTGAATGTAATGCGACATGAATCCAAGGTCCCGGTTGAGGCCGCACTCATGTGTGCAGAACCTGGCTATAAGTTTCTGCTCGGCGATTCTGTGTTGTCGCGGGTCCTGAAGGCCGCCTTGGAGAACGCTTACCCGGAGATCAGAGGCTGAATGCCCTTGCCTGCTGAAGTGTTCCCCGACTGGAAGGGAACATTCCTGCCTGGAGATTGTCGCGCGATGTCCTCCCTCATGCCTCCCCACATGCCTCCCCCACTGCCACTGCCACTGCGATATGGGAGACAGACACTCCACACCCTCACTAAGAGAAGGCGCTGAGAACAGTCTCAGTAATGACTTCAGGATCACATACTGTAAGCCAAATCAGAATTGAAATGACCGATTTTGGAAGGTCTCCTGACATTGCTTTGGTCCAGGACAGATTGATACAGCTGGGGGGTTGATACAGCTGGGGGGGGGGGGGGACTGAAAGTACTGTATTGTTTAGCAAGGGTACTGGACACATTTGGAGATTAGCCTTATGCCTTGGAAGCCTCTGGCACAAAACCAAGTGTATCATCTATCACAACTGCTTTATAAATTATTCTTTGTGCGGACATGTTTTTTTCACTAATAGCCAGTCACCATCTTTTGCCACAGACTGCAGTTTGTCCGTCTTCTCCTGCCTGCTCCATGAGAAGGCTCCTTTGCAGGATGAAGTTGCACTAAATGCAGCAGGAAACAATAACTTTGGGAGCCTTGCCAGGCTATACTGTATTCTTCATCAGAACATACAAAATAGGAGTAGAGGTTAACCTTACAACGCCATGAGCCTGCTCCCCTGTCACCCACCCGGCCCTGGCAGGCCCCCCACCCCTCACCCCAGCCAGCCTGGCCAGTGTCAGGACCGGCAACCCATGGTCACACCTCTCCGTGTTCTACCTCCTCTCTCTCCCTCAACAGCCACGTGCCTGCTCCCTATTTTTAGAAGCACGGACTTCCGGTGGTGGCAATGTGCTGAGCCGACGCACATCAGGAGGCTCTCCTCCCAGCTGGTCCCAACACACTGAATTTATTTGAGTTTTTAGCCTAAAAGCCACCCAAATATAAAAGGCGCCAACAGGGTGAGAAGGAAAGAGGATGCCTGCGAACAGCAGCTCGAGGGAACGGCGAGAAGGCGGAAGCAGAAGAAAGGGGCAGGAGAAACGGGCCGGAGGCCCCACGAAGCGAGGTGGAGGCCCAGGCGAACAAGGAGGAGGAAAGATTGGCGTCCCGAACGGCGGAGCAGGAACAGACAACGACATCCCCCCCCTCCCCCCTACACAAGGGAGGGGGGGGGGGCGCGGATGGAGGAACGTTTTGGAAAAGGAACTGACCGCTATGAAGGAAGCGATCAAAATGGAGTTCCGGGTGGTGGTGAAGGAGGTGGCGGCGGAAGCGATAGCCACCCTCAGCGCACGATAGAAGGCCTGGGACGGAAGGTGGAGGCCCAGGGGAAGACGATCCCGGACCTGGAGAAGGTGTCAATGGACCAGAGCGATAGCATCGTGGCTCTGGAGGCCGAGGTGAAGAGGTTGGTGGTGGCACACAGGAACCTGAAAGGGAAGGTCGAGGACCAGGAGGCAAAATGTCCGCATCGTGGGCCTGCCAGAAGGGGTTGAGGGGAGGGACCCAACGGGCTACATCGCCCAAATACTGGCAAATTAGTTGGGAAGGAAGGCTGTCCAAACCCCTCAGAAACGGACAGGGCACACAGGTCGCCCCGGCCTAAACCCCAAACTGGGGAGCAGCCGAGCGCAATAATTGCAAAGCTGCACTGGTTCCAGGACTGGGAAAAAATCCTGAGGCAGGCCCGACAGACGAAGTCATGCTCGTGGGAAGGGCACAGAATCAGGGTGTACCAGGACATTGGGGCCAACCTGGCAAAAAAGAGGGCCAAATTCAACAGAGCGAAATCGGAGCTCGACAAAAAAGGGGTGCGATTCGGCATGCTATTCCTGGCCAGACTCTGGGTGATATAGACCATAGAACGTAGAACAGTGCAGCACAGTACAGGCCCTTCAGCCCATGATGTTGCGCCGACCATTTATCCTAATCTAAGATCAACCTAACCTACACCCTTTCAATTTACTGCTGTTCATGTGCCTGTCTAAGAGTCGCTTAAATGTCCCTAATGACTGACTCCACCACCTCTGCTGGCAGTGCCTTCCACACACCCTCCACTCTCTGTGTAAAGAACCTACCTCTGCCATCTCCCTATACCTTCCTCCAATCACCTGAAAATTATGTCCCCTCGTGACAGCCATTTCCACCCTGGGGAAAAGTCTCCGGCTATCCACTCTATCCATGCCTCTCATCACCTTGTACACCTCTATCAAGTCACCTCTCTTCCTTCTTCGCTCCAGTGAGAAAAGCCCTAGCTCCCTCAATCTTTCTTCAGAAGATATGCCCTCCAGTCTAGGCAGCATCCTGGTAAATCTCCTCTGCACCCTCTCCAAAGCATCCACATCCTTCCGATAATGAGGCGACCAGAACTGGACACAATATTCCAGGGGAAAGAACATTACTTCGGCACCCCAGCGGAGGCCGAGTTCGTAAAAACGAACAACCTGGAGGGAGAGCAGACGCGGCAGCGGTGAAAGTGGCAGAGACCGAGGAAGAAAGGGAATGAGAGTGGAGGACGGACCGAAAACAAAGACGATAACGTGGACGGTGTTTTTGCGCGGAACTGTGCTGCCTCATTTTCATGTTCGGCTCTTTTCTCAGTTTGAAGATGGGAAAGAGGGAAAGAGGAGCGAGAAGAGAGGAAGCAGGCAAGGTGGTGAAACAGGGGGTGGAGGTGGGTAGGTAAGACGGGGCCAGGGCTAGGCCAGCACTGGGAGGGGAGCCACTGTACTAGCGAGGAGGGTTAGCACGGGAAGACAGGCAGGAAGGGAGGCTGCGACGTACCTCTCAGGGGAGAGGGAGCGTCTGTCCAAAAGAGGGGGGGGGACAGGGAAAAAGAGGAGGGGAGAACACAAGGGGGGAACAGAGGGATGGGGACAAGGGGGGACAACAGGGGGAGGAGGGAATGGAGACGGGGAGGTCGTGCAGAACAGAAAGGGGAAAAAAAGACAGATAAGGCTAGGCAACGAGACAGACACAGGCCTCGGCAGGCAAGGAGCAGGGCGAGGAACCAAGATGGCACCGCAAGTAGCCACTCAGGAGCGCCCCTGGGCAAAGGGAGACCCTCGGAGTGCAGGGGCGCACCCACGTGGCCTACACATAGCTGGCGATCATGTTGGGCAAAGGGAGACCCCGGAGTGCAGGGACCCGACTTCATGGTGAGAGCGGCGACTTTTGGACGGACCCCTAACAAAGAGAAATCCCGGAGTGCAGGGGCGCGTCCACCAGGTAAATATGGTTAATCCCGCAGGACTAGGGGGGGGGGTCAGAAACCCCCCACTAGGATTGTTACCTGGAACGTAAGGGGACTTAACGGCCCAGTGAAAAGATCCAGAGTCTTTACCCACCTAAGAAGCCTGAAGGCCGACATACTTCATCGACAGGAGACATACCTGAGGGAGAAGGACCGACTGCTGGTAAGGGAGGGCTGGGTGAGACGTACCATTCATACTACGGGACGAGGGCTAGGGGAGTAGCCATACTGATCAGCAAGAGGACGAGATTTACAGAGACCAAGACGGTGAGGGACCCAGGGGGACAGTAAGTCATGGTAAGTGGTGTCCTGGAAGGGGCACCGGTGGTGCTGGTGAATATGTACGCTCCCAACTGGGCTGATACAAAATTTATTTTAAAAAGACCATGGCGGAAATCCCCGACAGCGACTCAGACCGGCAGATCATGAGGGGCGACTTTAACTGCGTACATGACCCACTGACCGACCGATCAAACCCCAGAACGGGGAGAAAGACCGGCATGGCTAGGGAGTTGGGAATATTCATGGAGTAGATAGGGGCAGTGGACCCATGTAGGTTCCTACACCCGGGAGAAAAGGAGTTCTCATGCTTTTCGCAGGTGCACAAGGTGTACACCCATATCGACTTCTTTGCAGTGGGGAAATCGGTGCTTCCAGGAATCATAGGGGCGGAATATTCCGCGATCTTTATCTCCGACCACGCTCCACACTATATGGGTGTGAGGTTGGAGGCAGGCCGTGCCCAGTGCCCCACATGGAGGCTGGACACGGACCGCCTGGCCGACAAGGGCTTCTGCCAAATAACACCGCAGGCCACAGACGATTATGTTAGTGACAAGCAAAACGGGGCGGTCTCACACTCCATGTTCTGGGAGGCACTGAAGACCATGATTAGAGGAGAGATCATAGCCTACAAGGCTCACTGTGATAGGGAAGAGAGGGTAGTCAGGCAGCAGCTGGTTGACTCCATTCTGGAGGTTGACAGAAAATACTCCAAGGCCCCGACCGGAGAGCTGCTGGCGGAGAGGAAATCGCTGCAAATGGACTTTAACCTGCTATCCACCAGGAAAACAGTGCACCAACTCCGCCAGACACAGGGGACCTTCTATGAACATGGAGACCAGGCTGGCCGCCTACTGGCTCACCAGCTGAGAAAGCAAGCAGCCACAAGAGAAATAGCACAGATAAGAATAACATAGGCAGACTGTAGCATAACCAAAAGAGGCCAATCAAGCATTGGAGACCTTCTACTGAGGGCTTTACACCTCCGAGACCCCCGACGGGGATGCGGGGATGAAATAGTTCCTTGATGGACTCGAACTACCAGTTGTGGGAGGGGGGGCTGGAAGCACCAATAGCTTTGGGAGAAATCATGGAGTGTGTCAACTCCATGCAGGCGGGAAAGGCACCGGGACCCGAGGGGTTCCCGACGGACTTCTATAAAAAATGAGTGCCAGCCCTGGCCTCACACCTAAGGGACATGTTTGCGGACTTGCTGGCAAGGGGCACTTTGCCTCCAACACTGGCGCAGGCCACAATCTCACTGATACCCAAAAAGGATAAAGACCCGACGGAATGTGGATCATACCGACCCATTTCACTGCTGAATGCAGAGGCAATATTACTCGCAAAAGTCCTGGCCAAAAGGCTGGAGAGCTGCGTACCAGAGGTGGTCGCAGACGACCAAACGGGCTTTGTCAAGGGTAGGCAAACTCACTGCGAACATCAGGCGACTGCTGAATGTGATAATGACACCCTGCCCTGGCCCCCACCCGGGGAGAAAACACCAGAGGTGATCATCTCCCTGGACGCAGAAAAGGCCTTTGACAGAGTCGAATGGAAGTACCTCCTCGAGGTACTGGAACGGCTTGGGCTAGGAGCGGGATTCACCACCTGGGTGAGGCTCCTGTGCAAAGCTCCCTAGGCAAGCGGTCGAACCAACACCACCAGCTCTAAATACTTCCAGCTACAATGAGGCAAAGGCAAGGATGTCCACTGTCCCCGCTCTTGTTCGCATGAGCAATTGAACCCCTGGCGATAGCCCTGCGGGACGCGAAAAGCTGAAAGGGCATCCAGAGAGGAGACAGAAAGCACAGAGTTTCACTCTACGCAGATGGCCTGCTCCTCTACATCTCAAAACCGCAGGAAGGACTGAAAGCAATCATGCAGATCCTGAAAGATTCTCGGGTTACAAACTCAACCTGGGCAAGAGTGAGGCATTCCCAGTGAACCCAAGTGGGGGAGGGACAGAGCAGGAGGGACTCCCGTTTAAAATAGCCCAGAACAGATTCCGTTACCTGGGGATCCAGATAGCCAGAGACTGGACACAGATCCACAAGTAGAACCTGACCAGCCTGGTGGCGGAAGTAAAAAAGGACCTGCAAAGGTGGGGCTCACTCCCACTCTCCCTGGCGGGGAGAGTGCAGACCATTAAGATGAAAGTACTGCCGAAGTTCCTCTTCCTGTTTAGATCCATTCCGATCTTCAACCCCAAGGCCCTTTTCCAAAACGTAGACAGCTTAATCATGCCGTTTGTGTGTGTGTGTGTGTGTGTGTGGGGGGGGGGCAAGAACCCGAGAATTCCCAAACTGACATTTCAAAGGAGGAAAATCAAAGGGGACTTGGCTGTACCAAACCTACAAGACTACCACTGGGCAGCAACGGCAGAATGAGTGAGGGGATGGGTGAACGAACCCAATTCACAATGGGTGCGGATGGAGGAGGCCTCCTGCAAAGGAACGACCCTTCGGGCCTTGGCTACAGCAGCACTCCCATCCATCTCGGCAAAATACACATCAAGGCCAGTGGTAGCGGCCACACTGAAAACGTGGGCCCAATTAAGACAGCACTTCAGGCTGACTAGGATGTCTCCCATGGCTTCCATCTGCGACAATCACAAATTCCCCCCAGCCATGCTAGACACCACCTTTAGCAAATGGAGGCAGGACAGGGGCACACTGACACTGAGAAGGGTATCTGATTAAATCTTGCAGATGGAAGTGCTGGTTCTTGTAATTCATTCACAATTGTCACTTTACTGGTTAATAATTGAATATTTTAGTGAAAATATTGAACACATTTGTTAAATTCCCACCTCCTCACCACATCCAAAGCCATTAAAACACTGTGTTAAGGCAGAAGATACAAATTAGAAATGCATATGTTCTGACATCAAAGTAAAATAACAATCATCAATGATTAAATTTAAAAAGCTGACGTGCATTTGGTTTGTAAATTTCCACCTTATTACCCAAATTAGTCACAGCACCGAATTGCTGTAGAAACATGCACAATGCCATCTTCAGAATACTTTTCCAAGCAAATTTTGATATTCCAAATTGTAAATTCTGTGATCATTGTGTTTATAATCTATGAAGGGGGTGTCCAGAGATGAGACCTCTTAAAACTGAATAGCTAGGACCACACTAGAATAGTTCTACATAAGTTAGTTTATTAAGGATTGAGATTAATCATAGAAAGTATACCCAGTAATCATTATTAACCATTAAACCTGTATTTTTAGGACATAGCAGTAATAAGCATTTAAACTCTTGCTACAAGCAGTGGCCACAATGCATGATGGGATCTAAGCTAGCTAACTTGCCCATGTTTTTGAGACAAACGGGATTGTGTGGTCAGTAAATAACACAGTCAACTCAGTAAACAGTTCTTATCGGTGCCCCCAATATCCTGTCTCAGACAATCCATGGAGTAAAGAGGAAACCGACTTTGGCATCTGGCCCCTGGATGAACAATGAGGTGGACAGGAACTGACTGTGATAAGTAGGATGGGAATGTCAGAAAAATAACTTTAGAATGGACACAAGATCCTGGTAAACAACAGGTGACAGGATGGGGTTAAATTTTACTGGATAAGATAAAGTGACAGCTCCAAGGATTGGATCAAGTCCAACTGGGCTGGGCTACTGATTTTTGGAAAAACCTATAATTGGTGTGTTTTTATCAGTGTTAGCCAGATTGATCTTGGCATTCATCCAGATCTCTCGCTCATGTACATAAAACCAAGCTTGGAATAATAAAGCTGTCTTAACCAGGTTGCTGTGCGTCTGCTGAGCTGTCTATTAAGCTGAGCCATAACTAAAAGGGACGTACCCCACGTAAAAGCTGGCTCAATGCTCAGGCCTTGGAAACACTCCTACAAACTATGAGCTGGATTACCCGTAAAGGTCACTACAGGCATTTACAGAATCACCTCTGCTAATGTGTTGTTTATTTTGACATCAAAGTTGCCATAATTGACAGCTGGTTCAGTGTCTTGGTGTTTGCAGTTTGGTCTGACATCTCATATTTCTGACATAGTCCCGCACCAGTCGGGCAGCTTCCTTCGCCGTTCCCCAGTGAAAGGAAACTCCAGACGCCCCATGACCGTAATTGTGCACCAAGAGCATCTGACGGCCATCACGCTCCAGCTTCTCCTTTTCCAGCCTCAACGCTGCCCTCGTAGGCCTCAAACCCACTCCTTCAAATAACTTACGAGAGAGCTTGAGACTTGGTTCATAAAGACAGCACTCCTCGAAAATTGCCTTGCTGTCGCATGGGTCAACTGATGTGCACCAATCACCTTTCTGCCATGTTCCGCCCAAGATAACGCTGGTGATGCCTGGGAAGATGTATGTGTCTCCGCCATGTATACAGACAAAGTGTTTCAGCCAAGGTGCATGAACCTTCTGGATTTGGCCCCTGACTGGATATAATTTTGTATCTCCAGTAAGTGCCCTGGCTCCAATACCTGAACAGTTCACAATGATGTCAAACGTTCCGTCGAGTTCCCAGAAATCCCTGATCTTCGCAGACCGTAATCGGCCGCCAGCATTCTTTAACCTGAAATTAATAATTCAAACTTCATCAACACACAAAGAGAATTCTACAGTCGGTAATAGTCAATAGATTAGTGGATAAAGAGGAAAGGATCAGACAGGTTTCCCTCTCTAGTCTGTAAAGCCTACCAGGGATTACATTACTTGTCACTTGACTGACAAGGATTTGTGCCTCTTCCCACTTGACTTTCTTCCCCAACCGTCTGCCTCCCCTTCCCTGCAGCTCCTGATATCTCTCCATTACTTCCCTGCCTGTTATCAACTACAAGCACTGGGTGAAAGTGACATTTGGAAAAATAATGGTCGACACGCACAGTCAAAGATGATCTCTAATGAGCTAAATGGCATCAGAACCAGAAAAGGATCAGAGGCGGGTCAAACCCAGGCATTCAAGTGTTTGAAATTTCAAGCCTGAGATTTTAGATATTCTCAAGGGTACGGTGGTGACTCCTGTAAGTGATCCCACATCTTACTGTCAAGGCTGTGTCTGTACTACTGAATACCTCATCATACAATTAGCATGCGCTGGGGCTGTAACAGTAGTACGCACTTGTAATCTGCACTGGAGATCATCCACGCCTTCATGCATGCTTCTCTCATACAAAAGCAAAGTGAAACAGATCAGTCAGATGAGGGCAGATAAGAACCATTGAGAAGCTTTATTTTACAGTGTCATGTGAGACTATCTTTAAGAAATGGGTGTTTATAAAATAGCTGTAATGGGTGTACGTTTAAGAAATGGGTGTTTATCACTGCAGTGATGTCAGAGTGTGGGTGGAGCTGGGCTGTCTGTCTGCTTTTACTTTCAGTTTGGGCTCAGCTACAGGGTGTGTTTAGTTTTATTTTAGTTTTGGAGAAGCTGCAGTCACAGCAAGATGTGTATGAATCTCTGCAAGCTTATGCATGTTCATTTGGTGATTTCAAAGTGGCAACTGTTCTTAGTCATGAAGTTAAACCTGATGTCTTTCTGTAAAAAGGGTTATTTTTGTCTTATGGATGTTGCAAGGAAAGATTAAGAGTTACTTAGAGAGTACTGTATTCTTTGGGGGAGTTATTGGTGTTGATAGTTGTTAAGATGTTTACTGTGGGTTTATAAAGTGTTAACTGGTTTCATAAATCAACATTGTTTTAATTTAAAAGTACTGTAGATTTCTGTTGCATCACACCTGCAGAGTGGGCCCGCGTGCTCCCATAACCACAATCTATTCAAAGTTATGGGTCAGGTGAACTCCATGATACACTTTGGGGTTCTCTAAACCCTGGCCCATAACAAATTGGGGGCTCGAGGGGGATAAAAGTCTATCTATTGGATTGGCTTAGTGAACTTAAAGACAGTGAGGTGTGAGCATATTGTGGGTGCTTTTCAGGTCTGGTATTCCAGTTTAAGTAGGGAGTGTGTTGTGGACAATGGTTCTTTCAGAGGCTCTGAAGTTTTGGGGGGCGGAGACTAAAATAGGCTTTTAGATTTGGCAAAAACATTGCAGTTAACATTACCTGACAAAATGCAAAAAGGTGAGGTAATTATGGCGATGGCTAAGCATTTCAAATTGCCTGAAATAAAGTCTCACTCACTGGAAATGGCAAAAAAATTCAGTTAGAAATTAAACAAATGGAACATGAGAAAGAATTAAAGCAGCTTGAATACGAAAGAGATAGACAGGAAAAAGAAAAAGAGAGAGAAGAAAGGAAACAGAAAGAATAGCCCAAGCAGAACAAAAAGAAAGAGAAAGGGAGATACAGATCAGGGAAAAAGAAAGAGAGAAAGAAAGAGAGAGCAAGGTTGAACTTCGGAAAATGGCCATGAAACATGACAGTCAGTTAAAATTGGCGGACGTCAAGGGAAACGTACAATTGGAGGATAGTGATTAGGAGAGTGAGAAAGAGCGTCATAAAATGCTTGCTGGGGATCTATTTAAATATGTCCAAGCATTGCCAAGATTTGATGAGAAGGAGGTGGAAGCCTTTTTCATTTCATTTGTGGCTAAACAAATGAAGTGGCCACCGGACATGTGGGTATTACTGATTCAAACAAAGTTGGTAGGTAGAGCTAGTGAAGTGTTTGCTTCACAACCGGAGGAGGTATCTGGGATGTATGAGGAGGTTAAAAAATCCATCTTAGGTATATATGAACTAGTGCCTGAAGCTTACAGACAAAGGTTTAGAAATTTAAGGAAAGAATGTGGTCAAACATACATGGAGTTTGAAAGACTCAAACAGAGTAATTTTGATAGGTGGAAAGGGCTTTGAAAATAGACCAAGCTCTCAGAGAAATTATGGGCGGGATTCCCCACCCCCCGGTCGGGGCGGAGAATCGCCGGGGGGGCGGTGTGAATCCCGCCCCCGCTGGCTGCCGAATTCTCCGGCACTAGGGTTTTGGCAGGGGTGGGAATCGTGCCGCGCAGGTCGGTGGCCGATGGCAGCGCCCCCCCCCCCCCCGACGATTCTCTGGCTCGCGATGGGCCGAGCGGCCGCCCGTTTTAGGCCGGTCCCGCCAGCGTAAATTAGACCTGGTACTTACCGCTGGGAACTGGCTCTGCGGGCGGCCTCCAGGGTCCTCGGGGGGGGGGGGATCTGGCCCTGGGGGGCGCCCCCATGGTGGCCTGGCCCGCGATCGGAGCCTACCGATCCGCGGGCGGGCCTGTGCCGTGGGGGCACTCTTTCCCTCCGCACCGGCTGCTGTGGACCTCCGCCATGGCCGGTGTGGAGACGAATCCTCGTGCGCATGTGCTGGAATGACGCCAGCACATGCTGGTGCTCCCACCCGTGCGCAAACTCACGCCGGCCGGCGGAGGCCCTTCGGCGCCAAGCCCCTTCCGCGTCATTTGGCGCGGCGCCAAACCCGCGGGTGCCGACCTAGCCCCTGAAGGTGCGGAGGATTCCGCAACTTCCGGGCGGCCCGACGCCGGAGTGGTTCACGCCGCCCCTCGGGGCTGGGACCGCCCGCCCCGCCTTTTGGAGGAGGTTAAAAATTCAATTCCTGATGTAGTGAGAACTCATGTCGAAGAGCAGAGGGTTAAAACTGCGAGATTAGCAGCAGAAATAGCAGATGATTATGAATTAGTTCATAAATCAAAGCTTGGTTTCCGACATCAGTTTCAGCCGGTGAGGGATAAAAACTGGGGAAAAGAGAAATACTCAAGTGATAAAGGTAAAGGTGATCTGATGGGAGATAATAAGGAGAGTGTACCTCAGATTAAAAAAGAAATCCAGGAGGTTGGAAAAGAAATGAAAAGTTTCAAATGTTTTCACTGTAATAAACTAGGCCATGTAAAGTCACAGTGTTGGTGGTTGAAGAAAAGCACTGGGAAGGCTGATGTAAAACAGGATAAGACAGTGGAGTTTGTTAGAGTGGTAAAGGAAAGCCCAAGTGAAGCGAAGGAGGTGCAAACGTTTGTACAGTCTGTTCAAGAGGTGATTGATAAGAAGGTACCAGATGTCTTTAAAGAATTTACTCGTGTGGGTAAAGTTCATTCATGTGTGCCAGAAGTAGCAGAGAAAGAAGTCACAATTTTAAGAGATACGGGAGCTAGTCAATCGTTAATGGTAAGATCGGAGGAGTTATGTAGTTTGCGAAGAATGTTGCCAGAAAAGGAGGTAATATGTGGAATTCAGGGTGAGAAGAGTGTTCCATTATATAAGGTAAGGTTGGAAAGTCCAGTGAAGAGTGGTGAAGTGGTAGTAGGAGTAATAGAGAAACTATCTTGTCCAGTAATACAGTTTATCTTGGGGTAATGATGTAGCTGGATCACAGGTGGGAGTGATGCCTACTGTGGTTGGTAAGCCAGTGGAAAATCAGACAACTGAAGTGCTGAAGGACGACTATCCTGGGATTTTTCCGGATTGTGTAGTAATAAGATCGCAAAGTCACAGGTCCAGACAAGAGGAGAAATCAAAGAGTGAAGATAAAGTTGAAGTGCAATTATCAGAAACGATTTTTGATCAGATGGTTGGAAAAGAACAAGAACAGGTGGAGGATGAGGCGGATATTTTCAGTTCAGGAAAATTGGCGGAGTTACAACAGAAAGATATAGAAATAAAACGCATATATCAGAAAGCATACCAGAGTGTTATTACCATAAAAATGATGTCTTGATGAGTAAATGGAGACGTTTACATATGCAGGCAGATGAAAAGTGGGCAGACGTTCATCAAGTAGTATTGCCGGTAGGGTATAGAAAGGAGGTGTTGCGAGTTGTACATGAGGTACCAGTGGCAGGTCATTTGGGAGTCAGAAAAACTCAAGCTAAAATACAAAAACAGTTTATTGGCCTGGACTGCATAAAGATGTAGTTACATTTTGTCAATCATGTCACACATGTCAAGTGATAGGGGAACCTCAAGCAGTGATAAAACCAGTGCCCTTAATACCCATTCCAGCATTTGAGGAACCTTTTACAAGAGTCTTCGTTGATTGCGTAGGACCACTTCCTAAAATGAAAAGTGGGAATCAATATCTTTTCACTATAATGGATGTGTCTACTAGGTTTCAGTGCGGTAGATAACGGGGAGCCAATGGATGTGGTATATCTGGATTTCCAGAAAGCCTTTAACAAGGTGCCACACAAAAGGTTGCTGCATAAGATAAAGATGCATGGCATTAAGGGGAAAGTAGTAGCATGGATAGAGGATTGGTTAATTAATAGAAAGCAAAGAGTGGGGATTAATGGGTGTTTCTCTGGTTGGCAATCAGTAGCTAGTGGTGTCCCTCAAGGATCAGTGTTGGGCCCACAACTGTTCACAATTTACATAGATGATTTGGAGTTGGGGACCAAGGGCAATGTGTCCAAGTTTGCAGACGACACTAAGATAAGTGGTAAAGCAAAAAGTGCAGAGGATACTGGAAGTCTGCAGAGGGATTTGGTTAGGCTAGATGATTGGGCTAGGGTCTGGCAGGTGGAATACAATGTTGATAAATGTGAGGTTATCCATTTTGGTAGGAATGACAGCAAAAGGGATTATTATTTAAATGATAAAATATTAAAACATTCTGCTGTGCAGAGAGATCTGGGTGTGCTAGTGCATGAGTCGCAAAAAGTTGGTTTTCAGGTGCAACAGGTGATTAAGAAGGCAAATGGAATTTTGTCCTTCATTGCTAGGGGGATGGAGTTTAAGACTAGGGAGGTTATGCTGCATTTGTATTAGGTGTTAGTGAGGCCACACCTGGAGTATTGTGTTCAGTTTTGGTCTCCTTACTTGAGAAAGGACGTACTGGCACTGGAGGGTGTGCAGAGGAGATTCACTATGTTAATCCTAGAGCTGAAGGGGTGGATTACGAGGAGAGGTTGAGTAGACTGGGACTGTACTCGTTGGAATTTAGAAGGATGAGGGGGGATCTTATAGAAACATATAAGATTATGAAGGGAATAGATAGGATAGATGCGGGCAGGTTGTTTCCACTGGCGGGTGAAAGCAGAACTAGGGGGCATAGCCTCAAAATAAGGGGAAGTAGATTTAGGACTGAGTTTAGGAGGAACTTCTTCACCCAAAGGGTTGTGAATCTATGGAATTCCTTGCCCAGTGAAGCAGTAGAGGCTCCTTCATTAAATGTTTTTAAGATAAAGATAGATCGTTTTTTGAAGAATAAAGGGATTAAGGGTTATGATGTTCGTGCCGGAAAGTGGAGCTGAGTCCACAAAAGATCAGCCATGATCTCATTGAATGGCGGAGCAGGCTCGAGGGGCCTGATGGCCTACTCCTGCTCCTAGTTCTTATGTTCTTATGTTTCCAGAGGCCATTCCAGTACGCAATATTACAGCTAAAAAGATTGTGCAGGAGTTACTTAAATTCTTTACTAGATATGGACTACCCACCAAAATACAAATCGGATCAAGGATCAAATTTTACCTCGAGGTTACTCAAAGAAGTTATGGATAGCTTAGGAATAAAACAATTTAAATCAACTGCATACCATCCAGAATCGCAGGGAGCATTAGAAAGGTGGCATCAGACATTAAAGAAAATGTTGAGGACTTATTGTCACAATTATCCAGAGGATTGGGATAAAGGAATTCCATTCGTACTGTTTGCAATTAGGGATGCGCACCAAATGAGTCAACCAAAATCAGTCCTTTTGATCTAATTTCTGGTCATGAGGTAAGGGGACCACTTAAATTGATTCAGGAAAAATTGGTGAGTGAGAAATCAGAACTTACATTATTGGATTACGTGTCAAATTTTAGGGAACGATTAAATAGAGCAGGTGAATTGGCTAGACAACATTTAAAAGTTGCACAAAATGTGATGAAACTGGTAGCGGACAAGAAATCCAAAGTTCGTAGTTTTGCCAGTGGAGAGAAAGTTTTAGTATTGTTACCAGTGGTAGGTGGACCTTTAAAAGCAAGGTTTTGTGGGCCTTATCAGATTGAAAGGAAATTAAGTGAGGTGAATTATGTAGTACGAACGCCGGATAAAATGAACACTCAATTCGCATACCGCTGCCACCGGTTCACATCAGACGCCATTTCCCTGGCCCTACACTCATCCCTAGAGCATCTCGAAAACAAGGACTTCTACATTAGACTCCTATTTATTGACTACAGCTCCGCCTTCAACACCATAATCCCAGCCAAACTCATATCAAAGCTCCAAAACCTAGGACTTGGCTCCCCACTCTGCAACTGGATCCTCGATTTTCTGTCCAACAGACCACAATCAGTAAGAATGAACAACACCTCCTCCACAATAGTCCTCACACTGGTGCCCCGCAAGGCTGCGTACTTAGCCCCCTACTCTACTCCCTGTACACACACGACTGCGTGGAAAAACTTGGTTCCAACTCCATCTACAAGTTTGCTGACGATACGACCATAGTGGGCCCGATCTCGAATAATGACGAGTCCGAATACAGGAGGGAGATAGAGAACCTAGTGGAGTGGTGTAGTGACAACAATCTCTCACTCAATGCCAGCAAAACTAAAGAGCTGGTAATTGACTTCAGGAAGCAAAGTACTGTACACACCCCTGTCAGCATCAACGGGGCCGAGGTGGAGATGGCTAGCAATTTCAAATTCCTAGGGGGCACATCTCCAAAAATCTGTCCTGGTCCACCCACGTCGACGCTACCACCAAGAAAGCACAACAGCGCCTATACGTCCTCAGGAAACTAAGGAAATTCAGCATGTCCACATTAACCCATACCAACTTTTACAGATGCACCATAGAAAGCATCCTATCGGGCTGCATCACAGCCTGGTATGGCAACTGCTCGGCCCAGGACCGCAAGAAACTTCAGAGAGTCGTGAACACTGCCCAGTCCATCAGACGAACCTGCCTCCCATCCATTGACTCCATCTACACCTCCCGCTGCCTGGGGAAAGCGGGCAGTATAATCAAAGATCCCTCCCACCCAGCTTACTCACTCTTCCAACTTCTTCCATCGGGCAGGAGATACAGAAGTCTGAGAACACGCACGAACAGACTCAAAAACAGCTTCTTTCCCGCTGTCACCAGACTCCTAAATGATCCTCTTATGGACTGACCTCATTAACACTACGATGCTTCATCCGATGCCAGTGCTTATGTAGTTACATTGTATCTGTTGTGTTGCCCTATTATGTATTTTCTTTTATTCCCTTTTCTTCTCATGTACTTAATGATGTATTGAACTGCTCGCAGAAAAATACTTTTCAATGTACCTTGGTACACGTGACAATCAACAAATCCATCCATCCATCACCGAGTGTGTCATGTGTCATGTGAAAACACTTAAAAGGTCCTTTGAAAGGGAAGGAGAGAAAAAGGAGGTGGTTTTGATGATTCTAACTCAAAGTGACAAACCAAATCCAGATGACTTTGAATTTGACATACCTCAAATTAAATTGGAAAATGAGGATGTTCTTAAAAATTGTTGAGTTACCTTCCAGAGGGAAAACGGACTGACCTGAAAGAGTTATTGATATCACGTAGGCAAGTTTGTGGAGATAAGTTGGGAAGCACTGAAAACAAAAGTTATTGGGGAGTTTCCAATACCCTCGACATGAAGGGAAATAATGCGATTTCTTGGCACGAGTGGATTTGATCAAACATTTGTGCCAAATTTCTGCAGCGGGCTGCTCCACTGACGGACTTGCTGAAGAAACGTCGAAAATTTCAGTGGACAGCGGAGTTTCAACAGGCATTTGACTGCCTGAAAGCTGTGATAACCGATGCTCCTGTGTTGGAGAATTACAAGGGACTCTGTGATCAGATTGAACTAAAGTATCGGACTTTAAAGAGAAATGCCGAGGCGTAGAGAAATGGATGGATCGTGCCGTCCAGCCAACTGAGCTAACCTCAGCTGATGAATCAGTACTCCTCCATGTTGAACACCACTTGGATGAAGCACTGAAGGTGGTAAATGTTCAACATGGACTCTGAGTGGGGGATTTCAATGTCAATCACCAAGAGTGGCTCGGTAACGCTACTACTCGACCGACTGGTAGAAGGGGTCGACACTGTACTGGATGCAACAGAAAAGAAATGGGAGGACCTGGGGATCGAGATAGGGTGGGGACTCTGGAGCGAAGCACTGCATAGGGTCAACTCCACCTCCACCTGTGCAAGGCTCAGCCTGACGCAATTAAAAGTGGTACATAGATCCCACTGAACAAGAACCCGTATGAGTAGGTTCTTCCCGGAGTTGGAGGATAGATGCGAACGGTGCCAAGGAGGCCCGGCCAACCATGCCCACATGTTCTGGTCCTGCCCCAGACTTGCAGGGTACTGGACTGCCTTCTTCGAGGCAATGTCCAAAGTGGTGGGGATGAGGGTGGAGCCATGCCCGAAAGTGGCGGTCCTCGGGGTTTCGGACCAGCCAGATCTATTCCTGGGGAAGAGGGTAGACGCCCTTGCCTTTGCCTCCCTGATCGCCCGCCGTAGAATCCTGTTCGGCTGGCGGTCAGCAGCACCACCCAAAGCTGCAGACTGGCTGTCCGACCTCTCGAAATCTCTCCAAATGGAGAAAATCAAATTCGCCATCCGAGGGTCAGACGACGGCTTCCACAGAACGTGGGAGCCATTCACCCAATTGTTCCGAGACCTGTTTGTGGCCAACAAACAAGCAGAAGAATAGCCAGGTAGCCAAGAAACAGGGGCGAGTAGCCAAAGCATCAGAGGGAAAGATAGACCAGGAGAGGGGGGGGGGAACAACTCAGTCTTAGAGGAAGGAAAGGCTAACCACAGGGGTGGGGAGGAGGAAAGGAAAGGCGAACCGCACGGGGGTGGGGGGAGGAGAGAAGAGACAGGGAACAATAGAGGAGCCAGGGAGGTGGGGGAGGAGGGGGGGCGGGGGAGGCAGGGAAATGTTAACCAACCTGACATTCACAGGAACAGAGAAAAAGGAGAATACAGGTGGAGGACGGGAGGGCCGGCTGAAGCGGTAGTGTGCACGAGAAGACAACGGCAGCAAAATCCGTCCAGGACAAGCAAGGGGCAACACCGTCACCAGGCCCACTCGAGGATTGCACTCCGGAAGTGCCTCGCCGGATGCCTACTTGCATATTGATGGATTTATAGATATATCATATCCCGTGTACATAACGGCAAAATATACTCTGTGCAAAAATCCAATAAAAATCATCTATAAAGGGACTTCCGGTGACGGCGGGCGGGAGGCAGCCGTGCGTTGGAGGGCTCCCGTTCGGGAACGGCATTGTCGAGGAGTAACGCCCGGTCCTAGGGCCAGCGGCGGCAGTAAAAGTCGGGAGACAGTGCACAGAGAAGAAGGATGTCAAAAAACACCAAAAAAACAGCCGTGAAAAAAGCGCCTGAAAGTCCGTTGGGGAGTGGAAAGGTCACCTGCGATCTGCGAGGAAAAATGGAAGACCTGGAAAACAGATCAAGGCGACAGAATTTGAGGATTGTGGGGCTGCCCGAAGGCGTTGAAGGACCGAAGCTGACTGAGTATTTTGCCGCGATGCTGGCAAAACTATTGGGGGAGGGGGTGGATCCCGCCCGATATGAACTGGATCGGGCTCATCGGTCGTAGAGGCCTGTACCAAAGGTGAGTGAGCCGCCAAGGGCAGTGACTCTGTGCTTCGTAGGTACAGGGTGAAGGAGAAGGTCCTGAGATGGGCCAAGCAGAAGCGGGTGGTGCAGTGGGCTGGAGCTGGTATACGTGTATACCAGGACTTTACGGTGGAGCTGGCGAGGAGGCGGGCTGCCTTTAACCGGGTGAAGAGGGCACTGTACATTAGCAAGGTGCAGTGCGGCATTGTATATCCAGCGAAGCTGAGGGTGACTTATAAGCTTTTATTTTGGAACGGCGGAAGCAGCGGAGAAGTTTGCGAAGGCAGAAGGACTGTGGCAGAACTGAAACTGAGGAATGGCCAAGTGCCGATGTAACCTCATGACTGTATTTTCTTCCTTTTTGTATCACTGCGTGCGGGTGTAGAGGCTAAAGGAGCCAATGTTGTATATATTTGGACAAGGGAAGGGACGGGACTTTCACTCAAAATGAGGGCTCTTTGGGGTGTAGGTGGATATGCGGGGTTTGTGTGCTAAAAGGGGATCTTTGGGCTTTCCTAAGGCTGGGCAAGGGGGAAAGGGACCCGGGCGGAGGTGGGAGGGGCTGTGGCCATCGGAGCCTGGCAGAACAGGGTCCGAGTGGTCTAGCCGGGGTGGAAAGTTGGGGGGAGGGAACCGAGGTTGGGAGGAGGAGTTTTACAAGAGGCAGTGGACGGGAGGAGCTGGAGACTTGGGGGGGGGGGGCGGGGGTACAACTCTGGGGTATCATGTACGGTACTCTCTCAGAGGCTGGATGGTGTTGGTTGGGGGGGTGGGTGGAGGTGGGGGGGGGTGGGGGGGGGGCTGTGTAGATCAAGGGTGACTACGGGTAATCCCTGATTCCTTTTTGTCATTTGTTGATGTAAACATGCGGGATGTTTGGGGGTTGGTGGGCGGTTGGGATCGTTGTTACTATGGGGATTGACATATCTTGCTGATTATTGTTTATTGTTGATGGGTGTAAATGTGGGAGAAAATGTGAAAAAGGAGGAGAATAAATTTTTAAAAATCATCTATAAAAAAAAGTAACCCTACTACTGACCGCTGACCGAGCTGGCCGGATCTGAAAGGACAGAACTGCTAGCCTGGATCTGCAACAGGTGGTGAGGGACCAACAAGAGGGAAAAACATACTTGACCTCATCGTCACCAAACTGCCTGCCGCAGATGCATTTGTCCATGACAGCACTGGTAGGAGTGACCACCGCACAGTCCTTGTGGAGACTAAGTCCCTTCTTCACTTTGAGGATACCCTCCATCGTGTTGTGTGGCAACTACCATCTTACTAAATGGGATAGATTCAGAACAGATCTGAAAACTCAAGAATGGGCCTCCATGAGGCGCTGAGGGCCATCAGCAGCAGAATTGTACTCATCCACAATCTGCAACCTCATGGCCTGGCTCTACCCCCCACTCTACCATTACCACCAAGCCAGAGGGTCAACCCTGGTTCAATGAAGACTGCAGGAGAGCATGCCAGGAGCAACACCAGGTATTCCAAAAACTGCTGTGTCAACCTGGTGAAGCTACAACACAGGGCTACTTGTGTGCCAAACAAAATAAACAGCTAGTGATAGATGGCACGAAGCGATTCCACAACCAACGCATCAGATCTACTATCAGCACTCCTGCCGCATTCATCGTGAGTGGTGGTGGACAATTAAACAACAAACTGGAGGAGGAGGCTCCACAAATATCCACATCCTCAATGATGGAGGAGTCCAGCACATCTGTGCAAAAGACAAGGCTGAAAAACTCTTATGCTGTTTTCAAAAATCTTTTGACTTATTTGTTTTTTAAAAAATTAATTACATTTAAATCCCACCAGCTGCCGTGGTGGGATTTGAACCCACACACCCAGAGCATTAGCCTGGTGACATTACCACTATGCCACCATCTCCCCAGTTACTTAAATTGCATGTCTCCTTTCAGAGAAATTCTGGTTAAATAGCGAATCTCTCGCTGGACGGCTTAAAAACCATTGGCAGCTGGAAAATCAGCGCAACGGTTGTGACTGAGTCCCACAGATGCACCTGCGTAGAATAATTCTGCACACATCCCGTGTTTTAGCTTCTTGCTGCATCTCGGGCGATGCAGCCTTGACTGAAATTGGGCCTTGGGTTCAACAACATATTTTCAGCAAACATGCCCACATCACATATTCCCAAATTCTCTGCACCGTAATCCAGTTCAGCTAATGTTCAGTTTGAAACATTGACCTCAGATTAGTGCTGATTATGGGGCAGGTGATTCAGCTCTCCGCACTCACAACATGGTGTTGATTTTCTGAGCAGCATTTTTGAATTAGATTTTGCTAATTCCTCAAAAATAATTACAATATTGTTCCATCCACAGCCAGCAAGGAACGGAATCATTTGACCTACCTGAATGGGCGAGAATTGAAGAAGGCACTCGGGGATAAAAGGACAGTGTTCTAATGCACCCCAGCACCGAGGCACATAGTGTCACTATTTACCCTCGTCGGATATAAATCCTGATCCAAAGTTAAATGGGTAACAATGTACCACATGCACGGTAGCGCAATGGTTAGCACTGTTGCTTCACAGTGCCAGGGACCTGGGATCGATTCCGGCTTGGGTCACATACATTAACAGATACATTAACGGCATTCAAAAGGCATCTTGACAAACACATGGATAGGATGGGTATAGAGGGATAGGGCGCAAGAAAGTGCTGAGGGTTTTGGCAAAGGTTGGTATCATGGCTTGGAGGGCCGAAGGGCCTGTTCCTGTGTATTATTCTTTGTTCTTTGTATTCACAATAATCTTTCAATCAGAAGTGCCGAGTGGACGATCCAACTCGATTTGCACCAGAGATCCCCAGCATCACAGCGCCATTTTTCAGCCAATTCGATTCACCCCATGTGATATCATGAAACAGCTGCAGGCACTGGATACTGCAAAGGCTATGGGTGCTGACAATATTCCAGCAACAGTACTGAAGACTTGGGCTCCAGAACTTGACACGCCCCCTGGCCAAGCTGTTCCAGTACAGCTAAAACTCTGGCATCTATCGGGCAATGTGGATATGGTCCAGGATATGCCCTGTACACAAAAAGCTGGTTCAAATCCAACCCGGCCAATTGAGGAGTGTGATGAAATACTCCCACTTGCCTGGATGAGTGCAGCTCCAAAGGCACTCAAGAAACTTGACACCATCTAGGACAACTAGCTCACTTGATTGGCCTAATGCAGACGCTAGGAACCGGCCATGAGATTCAGGAGGGGATGTCAGCGATATTCCGGCGAGTGCATAGCTGTTTGGAGGAGTCCAAAAGGCTACGGGAGTAGATGATGCTGACAATGCGTGGCACTGAGTCCAGCACTGCTAGGGGGCAACTGCAATGGAAAACCTAGAGCACGATGTTGAGTGGTGGATTGGATTGGATTTGTTTATTATCACGTGTACTGAGGTGCAGTGAAAAGTATTGTTCTGCGTACAGTTCAGACAGGTCATTCGATATGTGAAAAGAAAATACATAATAGGGCAAACATAAAGTACACAATGTAAATACATAGACACAGGCATCGGGTGAAACATACAGGAGTGTAGTACTATTCAGTAGAGAAGATGTGCGAAGAGATCACGTCAGTCCATGAGAGGG
This sequence comes from Scyliorhinus torazame, assembly GCF_047496885.1. Taxonomy (NCBI): domain Eukaryota; kingdom Metazoa; phylum Chordata; class Chondrichthyes; order Carcharhiniformes; family Scyliorhinidae; genus Scyliorhinus; species Scyliorhinus torazame. The sequence continues at coordinate 300,686,628 of NC_092710.1, forward strand.
TCATTTAGGAGTCTGGTGACAGCGGGGAAGAAGCTGTTTTTGAATCTGTTAGTGCGTGTTCTCAGACTTTTGTATCTCCTGCCCGGTGGAAGAAGTTGGAAGAGTGAGTAAGCCGGGTGGGAGGGGTCTTTGATTATGCTGCCGGCTTTCCCAGGGTAGCGGGAGGTGTAGGCAAAAGTCCATGGATGGGAAGCGGGTTTGCGTGATAGACTGGGCTGTGTTCACGACTCTCTGACGTTTCTTGTGGTCCTGGGCTGAGCAGTTGCCATACCAAGCTGTGATGCAGCCTGATAGGATGCTTTCTATAGTGCATCTATAAAAGTTGGTAAGAATCAATGTGGACATGCTGAATTTCCTTAGTTTCCTGAGAATGTATAGGCGCTGTTGTGCTTTCTTGGTCGCAGCATCGACATGGGTGGTCCAGGACAGATTGTTGGTGATATGCACACCTAGGAATTTGAAACTGCTAACCATCTCCACCTCAGTCCCGTTGATGCTGACAGGGGTGTGTACAGTACTTTGCTTCCTGAAATTGATGACCAGATCCTTAGTTTTGCTGACATTGAGGGAGAGATTGTTGTCGTTACACCACTCCACTAGGTTCTATATCTCCCTCCTGCATTCTGACTCATCATTGTTCGAGATCCGCCCACTATGGTTGTGTCATCAGCAAACTTGTAGATGGAGTTGGAGCCAAACCTTGCCACACAGTCGTGAGTATAGGGAATATAGTAGGAGGAATATAGTACGCAGCCTTGCAGGGCCCTGGAATTGAGGACTATCGTGGAGGAGGTGTTGTTGTTTATCCTTACTGATTATGGTCTTGTTGGTTAGGCGGAGGATCAACAGGCTTGAGGGGAACCTGGTTGCTAGTTTGGGAATCGTCGATCCGAGGCATGGTCTACCTCTTTTTTTTACCAAGGTCTACCTTTTTTTACTAACTTGATAGAGTTTTTCGAGGAGGTCACAAAGATGGCTGATGCAGGTGGGACAGTGGATGTTGTCTATATGGACTTCAGTAAGGCCTTTGACAAGGTCCCTCATGGCAGACTGGTACAAAAGGTGAAGTCACACGGGATCGGGGTGAGCTGGCAAGATGGATACAGAACTGGCTAGGTCATAGAAGGCAGGGAGTAGCAATGGAAGGGGGCTTTTCTGATTGGAGGGCTGTGACTAGTGGTGTTCCGCAGGGGTCAGTGCTGGGACTTTTGCTGTTCATAGTATATATAAATGATTTGGAGGTAAATGGAACTGGTCTGATTAGTAAGTTTGTGGACAACACAAAGGTTGGTGGAATTGCGGATAGCGATGAGGACTGTCGGAGGATACAGCAGGATTTAGATCGTTTGGAGTCTTGGGCGGAGAGATGGCGGATGGAGTTTAATCTGGACAAATGGGAGGTTATGCATTTGGCAAGGTCTAATACAGGTAGGGAATATACAGTGAATGGTAGAATCCTCAAGAGTATTGAAAGTCAGAGAGATCTAGGAGTACAGGTCCACAAGTCACTGAAAGGGGCAACACAGGTGGAGAAGGTAGTCAAGAAGGCATATGGCATGCTTGCCTTCATTGGCCGGGGCATTGAGTATAAAAATTGGCAAGTCATGTTGCAGCTGTATAGAACCTTAGTTAGGCCACACTTGGAGTATAGTGTTCAATTCTGGTCGCCACACTACCAGAAGGATGTGGAGGCTTTAGAGAGGGTGCAGAAGAGATTTACCAGAATGTTGCCTGGTATGGAGGGCATTAGCTATGAGGAGCGGTTGAATAAGCTCGGTTTGTTCTCACTGGAACGACGGAGGTTGAGGGGCGACCTGATAGATAGCTACAAAATTATGAGGGGCATGGACAGGGTGGATAGTCAGAGGCTTTTCCCCAGGGTAGAGGGGTCAATTACTAGGGGGCATAGGTTTAAGGTGCGAGGGGCAAGGTTTAGAGTAGATGTATGAGGCAAGTTTTTTATTCCGAGGGTAGTGGGTGCCTGGAACCCGCTACCGGAGGAGGTGGTGGAAGCAGGGACGATATGAAGTTTAAGGGGCATCTTGACAAATACATGATTAGGATGGGAATAGAGGGATATGGACCCCAGACGTGTAGAAGACTTTAGTTTAGTTGGGCAGCATGGTCGGCGCAGGCTTGGAGGGCCGAAGGGCCTGTTCCTGTGCTGAACTTTTCTTTGTTCTTTGTTCCAGCCCTTTGGGCTCACTTCTGCTTGAGTTGTGCTGGGAGTGCACTGGAAAGACTGACAATTTTCAACCCTTCCATCTTATTTCCAAGATATTCACAGATCTTGAGCAGGGAGTCCAAAATGTGGGCTATAAATATAAAATGATTAATTAATAAGTCCGGTAAGGAATTCAGGAGAAACCTGTCTATATAGAGAGGCTCCGAAGAGGAGCTGAGGGACCAGGTTCGGGAAGGTTGGTGTGTGGGGGGGGGGTCAGGGGGGACTCCCATGTGGGAGGGCCTCAATTGGACACATGGTTCTTAAACCGGAAGGAACCCTCTTCAGCTCTCAAAAAAGCCACCAGAGTTCACTAGTGGCTGGAGACGGCCGTTAAGTGTCCAGTAATTGGGCATTTAAGGATCTCTGTTAGCCCGTGGGTGGGAGACTTGCCTGCAGCTCCTCTGTCACATAGGCTGGGAGGCGATGGGTGCAGTGCTGAACTACCATGGGACCTGATTTAATGCGCATCCACCTGCCAACCAGCTACCACGGGGTGCAACATTTCACAATGTGTTCCTGTATTAACTGCCCACTGACAGTAACTGAATGAATAAAAGTGCATTTTTACTGGGTGAATTTGTGTGACTTGTGCCAATGTTTTGGAGATTAAACTTCAGAAAACAACTAGGATTTTCACAGTAACTTAATTGCAGTGCTAATGTAAGCCTACTTGTGACAAGAAAGATAATTATTAATAATTAATATCATTCCTGGAATGTAAGGAAATAGCATAAGTCAATAAGACCATAAAACATAGAAGTAGAAGTAGGCCATTTGACCCCTTGAGTCTGCTCCGCCATTCATTGAGATCATGACTTATTTGATGTGATAATCCTCAACTCCACTTTCCCGCCTTACCTCTATAACCCTTGATCGCCTTACTGATTAACAATCTGTCTATCTCAGCCTTGAACATACTCCACAAGTTCTCTGCAGTAAAGAATTCCACAGATTTCCTACTATCTGAGAGAAGAAATTCCTCCTCATCTCTGTCTTAAATGGGTGACCCCCTTGCTCTGAGATTGTGCCCTCTGGTCCTAGATTCTCCCACAAGAGGATACAACCTCTCAGCATCTACCCTGTCAAGCCCCCCTGACAATCCTATCTGTCTCAATAAGGTCACCTCTCATTATTCTAAACACCAATGAGTACAGACCCAACCTACTCAACCTCGCCTCATGAGAAAATCCCTCCATACCTGGGATCAGCCTAGTGTATCTTCTCTGGACTGCCTCCAATGCCTTATATATTTTCTTAGATAAGGGACCAAACGGTTCACAATTGCAGGTGTGGTCTAACTAGTGCCTTGTATAGCTTTAGCAGGACTTCCCTATTTTTATACTCCATTCTCTTTGAAACAAAGACCAACTTTCCATTTGCCTTCCCTATTACCTTCTGAACTTGCATTCTAGATTTTTGTGGTTTATGCACGAGGACACCCAAATCCCAAATCGTGCGTGCGGCACGGTAGCACAGTGGTTAGCACTGTTGCTTCACAGCACCAGGATCCCAGGTGCGATTCCCTACTTGGGTCACTGTGTGGAGTCTGCATATTCTCCCTGTGTCTGCGTGGATTTCCTCTGGGTGCTCCGGTTTCCTCCCACTAGTCCCGAAAGATGTGCTGTTAGGTAATTTGGACATTCTGAATTCTCCCTCTGTGTACATGAGAACTAGGAGCAGGAGTAGGCCACCTGGCCCCTCGAGCCTGCTCCGGCATTCAATGAGAACATGGCTGACCTTTTGTGGACTCCGCTCCACTTTCCCACCCAAATACCACAACCATTTATTCCTTTATTGTGTCAAAAAACTATCTATCTTTATCTTGAAATAAAGGACATCAGTGAACCAGATAGGTCTTTACAACAATCAACAATGGTTTCATAGCCATCATCAGGCTTTTGATTCCAGATTTTTACTGAATTCAAAGTTCACCAGCTGCCATGGCGGGATTTGAACCCAGGTCCCCAGAGCATTCCCCTGGGTCTCTAGATTACCAGTCCAATGACACTACCACTGCACCACTGCCACCCCATTTGTGTAACTGAACAGGTGCCAGAATGTGGCGACGAGGGGCTTTTCACAGTAACTTCATTGCAGTGTTAAGACAATAAGAAATAGGAGTGGAAGTAAGGCCATTCGGCCCATCGAGTCCACTCCACCATTCAATCATGGCTGATTTCAACTCCATTTACCCGCTCTCTCTCCATAGCCCTTAATTCCTCGAGAAATCAAGAATTTATCAACTTCTGTCTTAAAGATACTCAACGTCCCGGCCTCCACCGCCCTCTGGGGCAATGAATTCCACAGACCCACCACTCTCTGGCTGAAGAAATTTCTCCTCATCTCTGTTCTAAAGTGACTCCCTTTTATTCGAAGGCTTTGCCCCCGGGTCCTAGTCTCCCCTGTTAATGGAAACAACTTCCCTACGTCCACCCTATCTAAGCCATTCATTATCTTGTAAGTTTCTATTAGATCTCCCCTCAACCTCCTAAACTCCAATGAATATAATCCCAGGATCCTCAGAAGTTCATCGTATGTTAGGCCTACCATTCCTGAGATCATCCTTGTGAATCTCCACTGGACCCGCTCCAGTGCCAGTATGTCCTTCCTGAGGTGTGGGGCCCAAAATTGCTCCCAGTATTCTAAATGGGGCCTAACTAATGCTTTATAAAGCTTCAGAAGTACATCCCTGCTTTTATATTCCAAGCCTCTTGAGATAAATGACAACATTGCATTTGCTTTCTTAATTACGGACTCAACCTGCAAGTTTACCTTTAGAGAATCCTGGACTAGGACTCCCAAGTCCCTTTGCACTTCAGCATTATGAATTTTGTCACCGTTTAGAAAATAGTCCATGCCTCTATTCTTTTTTCCAAAGTGCAAGACCTCGCACTTGCCCACGTTGAATTTCATCAGCCATTTCTTGGACCACTCTCCTAAACTGTCGAAATCTTTCATAGATTTCATAGAATTTACAGTGCAGAAGGAGGCCATTCGGCCCATCGAGTCTGCACCGGCTCTTGGAAAGAGCACCCTAACCGAGGTCCACACCTCTACCCTATCCCCATAACCCAGTAACCCCACCCAACACTACTGGCAATTTTGGACACTAAGGGCAATTTATCATGGCCAATCCACCTAACCTGCACATCTTTGGACTGTGGGAGGAAACCGGAGCACCCGGAGGAAACCCACGCACACACGGGGAGGATGTGCAGACTCCGCACAGACAGTGACCCAAGCCGGAATCGAACCTGGGACCCTGGAGCTGTGAAGCAATTGTGCTCTCCACAAGACTACCGTGCTGCAGCCTCCCCACCTCCTCCATACTACCTGCCCCTCCACCTATCTTTGTATCATCGGCAAACTTAGCCAGAATGCCCCCAGTCCCGTCATCTAGATCGTTAATATATAAAGAGAACAGCTGTGGCCCCAACACTGAACCCTGCGGGACACCACTCGTCACCGGTTGCCATTTCGAAAAATAACCTTTTATCCCAACTCTCTGCCTTCTGCCTGACAGCCAATCGTCAATCCATGTTAGTACCTTGCCTCGAATACCATGGGCCCTTATTTTACTCAGCAGTCTCCCGTGAGGCACCTTATCAAAGGCCTTTTGGAAGTCAAGATAGATAACATCCATTGGCTCTCCTTGGTCTAACCTATTTCTTATCTCTTCAAAGAACTCTAACAGGTTTGTCAGGCACGACCTCCCCTTACTAAATCCATGCTGACTTGTCCTAATCCGACCCTGCACTCCCAAGAATTTAGAAATCTCATCCTTAACAATGGATTCTAGAATCTTACCAACAACCGAGGTTAGGCTAATTGGCCTATAATTTTCCATCTTTTTCCTTGTGCCCTTCTTGAACAGGGGGGTTACAACAGTGATTTTCCAATCCTCTGGGACTTTCCTTGACTCCAGTGACTTTTGAAAGATCATAACTAACGCCTCCACTATTTCTTCAGCTATCTCCTTTAGAACTCTAGGATGTAGCCCATCTGGGCCCGGAGATTTATCAATTTTTAGACCTCTTAGTTTCTCTAGCACTTTCTCCTTTGTGATGGCTACCATATTCAACTCTGCCCCCTGACTCTCCGGAATTGGTGGGATATTACTCATGTCTTCTACTGTGAAGACTGACGCAAAGTACTTATTTAGTTCCTCAGCTATTTCCTTGTCTCCCATCACTAGATTACCAGCATCATTTTGGAGCGGCCCAATGTCTACTTTTGCCTCCCGTTTGTTCTTAATGTATTTAAAGATACTTTTACTATCATTCCTAATGTTACTGGCTAGCCTACCTTCATAATTGATCCTCTCTTTCCTTATTTCTCTCTTTGTTATCCTCTGTTTGTTTTTGTAGCCTTCCCAATCTTCTGACTTCCCACTACTCTTTGCCACATTATAGGCTTTCTCTTTTGTTTTGATGCATTCCCTAACTTCCTTTGTCAGCCATGGCTGCCTAATCCCCCCTCTGATAACCTTTCTTTTCTTTGGGATGAACCTCTGTACTGTGTCCTCAATTACTCCCAGAAACTCCTGCCATTGCTGTTCTACTGTCTTTCCCACTAGGCTCTGCTCCCAGTCGATTTTCATCAGTTCCTCCCTCATGCCCCTGTAGTTACCTTTATTTAACTGTAACACCGTTACATCTGATTCTACCTTCTTTCTTTCAATTGGAGATTGAATTCTACCATATTATGATCACTGCCTCCTAAGTGTTCCCTTACTTTAAGATCTTTAATCAAGTCTGGCTCATTACATAACACTAAGTCCAGAATGGCCTGTCCCCTCGTGGCTTCCATCACAAGCTGTTCCAAAAAGCCCTCCTGTAAACATTCAATGAATTCCCTTTCCTTGGGTCCACTGGCAGCATTATTTACCCAGTCCACCTGCATATTGAAGTCCCCCATGATCACTGTGACCTTGCCTTTCTGACATGCCCTTTCTATTTCGTGGTGCATTTTGTGCCCCCGGTCCTGACCACTGTTAGGATGCCTGTACATAACTCCCATTATGTTTTTTTTGCCTTTGTGGTTCCTCAACTCTACCCACGCAGACTCCACATCATCTAACCCTATGTCGTTTAGTGCTATTGATTTAATTTCATTCCTAATTAACAAGGCAACCCAGCCCCCTCTGCCCACCTCCCTGTCTTTTCGATAGGTTGTGAATCCCTGGATGTTTAAATGCCAGTCCTGAACCCCCTGCAACCACGTCTCTGTGATGCCTACCACATCATACCTGCCCGTCACAATCTGGGCCACAAGCTCATCTACCTTGTTCCGTACACTGCGCGCATTTAAATATAGCACCTTTAATTCTCTATTGACCGTCCCTTTTTGTTTTCTTAGTGTGGTGGACTTTGGTTTACTGAGCCTTTCCATACACTGTGTCATATTTTGTGGGATGGGGACTATCGTAACCTCTCCTGAGTTTTGTCTTTTCGTGCTTTTTTGTATTCCTAAGCAGCTATGCTTCCCACTGATTACTTCACCTCTTGGTTCCCTGACTTTCCCTTCCCCCCCCAATCTCTAGTTTAAATGTAAGTGTCATGTGAAAATGTCTTGAAGAAATGGGTGTTTATAAATGGGTGTGTAAATAAATATCTGTAGTGAGGGTACCTTTAAGAAATGGGTGTTTACTACTGCAGTGATGTCAGAGGGTGGGTGGAGCTGGGCTGTCTGTCAGCTTTTTACTTTCGTTTTAGGCTGGTTGCTGCAGGGTGTATTAGTTTCGTTTTCAGTGTTGGAGCTGAAGCTAGACAGAGCAGGTGTACTGTTGATCTCTCTGCCATGAAAAGACTATCTCTTGTTCATCTGGTGAATTCAGAATTACAAATGTTCTCAGTAGTGAATGTAAACCTAATGTGCTTCTGTTGAAAGGTGTTTCTTTTGTCTTCTGGATGTTGTTTGGGAAGTTATTAAGGATTACTTAGTGTTGTATTCTTTGGGGGTTGTATTTGAATTGATGGTTGCTAAGATGGTCACTGTATGTTTTAAAAAGGTTAACTTGAGTTCATAGAATAAACATTGTTTTAATTTAAAAGTGCTGTAAAGCTCTGTTTGCACCATACCTGTAGAGTGGGCCGTGTGCTCCCCATAACCACAATCTATTAAAAGTTGTGGGTCAGGTGAACTCCATGATACACTTTGGGGTTCTCTAAACCCTGGTCCATAACAGTAAGCCTACTTGTGACAATAAAGATTATTATTATTATCCCTCTGTGCTAAAGTTTTCTGCAGTCTTTCTCCATTTAAATAATATTCAGCTCCTTTATTCTTCCTACCCATTTTCCTACACTATATTACATCTGCCAAGTTTTTGACCACTCACCTGTCTATATCACTCTGTAGACACTTTGTATCATCCTCACCACTTGCCGTCTCACCTATTTTTGTGTCAACCGCATACTTGGAAATAGTACATTCACTTCCCTCGTCCAACTCATTGAATATATTGGGCTGAATTCTCTATTTGTGAAACTGTTCCCGCACCAGAGATGAATCACCTCTGATTTGCGCAAGCCTTGGGAGCAGGAATCCAGAGGCGAATCACTTCCTTTGCCATGCAAACCTATGCTTAACAGGGATTACGAGGGATTCCATCGTGAATCCCGCTAATGGGCTGCCAATTTGAGCAGCCCGAAAACAAGGTCCGACGTTTGCCCCCCTCCCGACATATTTGCAACTACCACCACGGGATTTGCTGGTCACATCCTCCCCACAGTACAAAGGTGTCCTGATCCCCCACCAGAGACCCCCACAAGAGACCCCCCCATTTCAGAGACCCCCACCAGAGACCACCCATAAGAGAGACCACACCAGAGACCCCCATAAGACCCCCACCAGAGACCCCCATCAGCGAGAGACCACCCTAGGAGGGACTCCCATATGAGAGACCCCCGCTATTTCGATGTCGGAGGAGGCGGAGGCCGTTGTTAAGGAACACGGCCATGGACTCAGTTAAAAGGGCTCTGTGGAGACCTTTGTGGTTGTGGATGGGATTGGTTTGTTTGGGATGTCTTGTATACTGCATATATTTGTTGTAAATCGGGGTTTGCACATGTCGAATGGGGGTGGGAAAGGGGGGTTTTGGGGTCCAATGTGGTTGGGGCAGTGGTGAAAGTAATAGTAATGGAAATACATGCTCCCTGATGGGAAGCTGAGAAATGCAGGGGTATTGGACCTTGTTTCTTGCATTTGTAGCGGGATGGGCGAGGGATTTCCTTTACTATTTGTTCATTTCTATTCACCCTGGGTGGGGGCTACCTCACGAGCAACAAGGTTTTAGCTACGAACAGGAGTGCGGTGGGGAGAGGAGCTGCAGCCAGTTGGACCTGGTTGAATGAGCCCAGCCTGTTTGTTTGCTGGGGAATGGGGTTTGTGAGGAGGGAGCATTGTTCTCTGGGAGCTGATCAATAGGTTCATAGGGGAGTGGAGTGGTTAGGGGAGTGGGATTGGGGGAGGGGCGGGTTAGTTGTCTAACAGTGACCAGAGTTTTTTCTTTGCCTCATCCTTTGGGATTGGTTGACAGCCATCTTGGGTGGGCCTTAGGCCTAGATGGGCCGCACGGTAGCACAGTGGTTAGCACTGTTGCTTCGCAGCGCCAGGGTCCCAGGTTCGATTCCCGGCTTGGGTCACTGTCTGTGCGTATTCTGCACGTTCTCCCGGTGTCTGCGTGGGTTTCCTCCGGGTGCTCCGGTTTCCTCCCACAAGTCCCGAAAGGCGTGCTTGTTAGGTGAATTGGACATTCTGAATTCTCCCTCAGTGTACCGAACAGGCGCCGGAGTGTGGCAACTAGGGGCTTTTCACAGTGGCGTCATTGAGTGTTAATGTAACTTCGTTGCACTAGTAATGTAAGCCTACTTGTGACAATAATAAAGAATATTATTAATATATTTGGTGTAGGTGCAGGATAATCCTTCATGGTGTATATGGCTGACTCCGGATTGAGGAGGAGGATGAGAGACTCCCAATTGGGTTCGTCACATGGAACGTATGGGGGCGGGGGGGGGCAGTAAAAAGGTCGAGGATTTTTGCTCACCTCTGGAATCTAAAGGCTGATGTGGTGATTTTGCAAGAGACTCGCTTGCAAGTGAGGGACCAGACTCCGGAGGGAGTCGGTGAGCTAGATATTTCACTTGGACTGTGACAGTCGGACCCAGGGAGGTGGCAATTTTAGTTAACAAGCGGGTTCGTTTTTTAGAGGACAGGGTCGTGGCAGACCTGGGTGGCAGGTATGTGATTGTTAGTAGGTGGGTAAGTTGGTGGTATTGGTGGATGTATATGCCCCGATTTGGGACAGATGAGGCAATCATAAGGTCTTAATTCCTGATGTGAACACACACGAGCTAATCCTGGGGGGGGAGATTAAAACTGTGTTCTGGAACTGAAATTAGACCATTCTAAGCTGAAGCTGTTGGCTCCTCCAGGGTTAGAGAAGGCACTGTTCGCGTTTATGGAAGAGATGGAGGGTGGACCCGTGGTGGTTCATGCATCCAGGGGATAAAGAATTCGCATTCTTTTACCCAGTTCATAAGGTATACCCCAGCATAGACTTCTTTTTGATGTAGATCGCTTCTTCCTGGGGTACGTAAAGCAGAATATTCGGCTATAGTCATTTCAGACCATGCTCCGCACTTGGATGACTTGGTTTTAGAGATGGGCCCTATTCAACGTCAGGTGTGGAGGTCGGGGCGGGATTTACCGACTGTTCACACTGGTTTCCCAGCGACGAGGGGTGCTGACAACGGGAAATTACACAGAGAAACACCCGGCACGCTGGTCGGTAAACCTGCCCTAGATATAGGGCTACCTGCTGATATGGAGTTTTGCATTTCTGAGGCTAAAGATGAGTTTGTAGGTTTCAATGGGAAGGGGTCTATCTCTCCCACCACATTGTGGAGGCCCTGAAAGCGGTTATCGGAGAGGAGATTATATCGCACAAAGTGCACATGGATAGGGAGGTAAGTGAAGAGCGCCAGAAGAGCGGGTGCATATCCGGTGGTGTTTTATAAGACGTTTGCCAATCAGTTGGTCCCATTGCTGGTGGACATATCTTTGATCTGGAACTCCCTTCCGGTGACACTAATGCAAGCATTCTGGTGAAAAAATATAAGTATCCTGTGGAATGTGGGTCGTACCGTCATATTGCGTTGCTGAATGGTGATATCAAGTTATTGGCTAAGGGCTAGCGATGAGGTTGGAGCCCAGTCTCCCTGGGGTGATCGGTGAAGGTCTGACCGGATTTGTTAAGGGCTGGCAACTGTTGCCTAACACCTGCCAACTGTTTAACGCAGTTCTCTCCCCTCCTGTGGGGCCTGAGCCAGAGGTGGTTGTGTCTTTGGATGCCGAAAAGGCATTTGAAAAGGTGCAGCAAAGGTACCTGTTTACAGTTGTGTAGATATTTAGTTTTGGACCAAAGTTTGTTTCCTGGATACGTCCACTGTATAATGCCCCATCAGCCAACACTTTGAGTTCAGAGTACTTTCAACTGGGTAGGGGAATGAGACAGGGGTGTCCGATGTCTCCCCTCCTATTTGTATTGGTGAGTGAGTGTCTGTCTATTGCTTCGAGAGCTTTGAGAAAGTGGAATGATATAATTGTAGGGTGGAGCATAGGGTGTCCCTGTAGGCAGACAACTTACTGCTTTATGTGACAGACCCAGTCCCCACTATGGATGGTACAATGGAGCTTCTGAAGAGCTTTGGTTCTTTTCCAGGATAAAAGTTGAATCTGCAAACGAGTATTTCCCGGTGGGCCCCAGAGGGAGGGGAGCAAACCCGGGGGTGCTTTCCATTCGCCTTGCCAGATAAAGCTTCAGGTATCTGGGTGTCTGAATGGCCCGGGATAGGGCCCTGTACCATAAATTGGATTATGCCAGTCTGGTGAGTAAGAATAAGTCTGGTCTGCAAAGTGGGATAACCTTCCCCTGTCCTTGGTGGGCAAGCTCCAGTCCAAATGAATATTCTTCCGTGGTTTTTATTTATTTTTCAATATCTTCCTCCCTAAATCCTTTTTTGGGAGAGTCAATAGGTTGATAGCAGCTTTTATATGGGTGGGTAAGATTCCTCAAATTCATGGGATAGTTTTACAAAGTGTTATGGGCCAGGGTTTAGAAAACTCCAAATTATATCATGGAGTTCACCTGACTTTCAAAACTTTTAAAATGAAGATAGAGAAACACTTCTTTCAGCCTCTGCATTTCAAAACCAGTTCAAACTCAAATCGAAAGTAAAACTCAGAGCCACAGCCCAGCTCCACCCACATAATGACGTCACTGAAGCCATGTGATAAGACAGAAACATTTCTAAAAGGGACACTCCCATGACAAAAGGGACAGAGAATTGGGGGGTCTGGCATTGACTAATTTGCTTTTTATTATTGGGCGGCCAAGGGTGGAAAAGGTGTTGGGTTGGTTTAGTGACCCAGGGGCCGCTTGGGTGCAGGTCGAGGCAAGGTCATGGAGGGGGTCTGGGTTGGGAGCACTGGGGACGGCTTCCTTGAGGATATGGAGATAGTTCAGGCAACATTTTAAGCCCGGGTCTCTGTCGAAGTTGGCCCCTCTTTGTGCCAGACACGTGTTTGCCGGTGAGGCCTGCCGCCTTGTTTAAGGAGTGGGGAAGGAAGTTGAACATAGAACATACAGTGCAGAAGCAGGCCATTCGGCCCATCGAGTCTGCACCGACCTACTTAAGTCCTCATTTCCACCCTAATGGCTGGAGAGACTAGGAGACTTGTTTTTGGAAGGGCGGTTTGCCAGCTTGGAGGAGATGACGGTGAAATACGGGTTCGCAGAGTCGAATTCATTTAAATATCTCCAGGTTTGGATTTTGTGAGGAATGTTTTCCCGACATTCCCCAAGACGCCGCCAAAGTTTCTTATGGAAAGGATCCTTTCACGGGCGGCACGGTGGCGCAGTGATTAGCACTGCTTCCTCACGGTGCCAAAGACCCGGGTTTCATCCCGGCCCCGGGTCACTCCCCGTGTGGAATCTGCACGTGCTCCCCGTGTCTATGTGGGTTTCAACCCCACAAACCCAAAGAAGTGCAGGGGAGGTGGATTGACCACACTAAATCGCCCTGTAATTGAACATTTTTATATAGATTTAGAGAATTGGGTTCATAATTTAGGCCCTGGCTGAGCCTTTTGCTTCGTAAAATACTTTGAACCTTGTTCCAATTGTGCTCAGGCCCAACAAAACACACCTTTATTTACCTGTAAAAGTATGTTTACAGAAATGTTCGATAGTTCATTTAATATTCTCCGTCATCCTATTCTAATTTTCTATTTTAGCTTCTAACTCAGATGCTGTTTTATAACCTCCTTAACTGTAATTTTAAATTAATCTCAGTCCAGGTGCTATCCACACTTCCCTGATATCCTGCGTGCCCAAACTAATTCCACTGTTGAATACTTCTTCACATATTCTCCTTCTACACCCGTGATATGTACAGGTCCCGCACTCTTTGTATGGTATTTCTAACAATAATCTTTCTCACCCCATCCCATCTCATACTCTTCCCTTTCAGCAATCCTTTCCCATTGACTTTCCTGAGCACAGTCAAAGAAAATCCAATGGTTTTCTTCACTGCAAAACTCTGTGCGCTAGTGAAAATAATAAATTGGTAATGCAATACCATTATGTTCACTGAAGGGACCAAGCACTGTGAGGAGAATGTTACGGCCAGGTATAAAATCAATGCTGTGATCACATCTGTACTGGGCAGATGGTTGAAACATGACATTCACGAAGGCGTACAGGGTGATTTACAGACAGTCATGATCACATTTTCTCATTGCTTACAATTGCAATTAAGCCATTACGGATTCAGTCCTGTATGGGTTATCCAAGAGTGACTACGAGGCAGTTGTTGAAGTAATAAAGGGGATGAGATGTTAGGAAAGCTGTTTATGGCCATTCTACAAGCTTTGAGATTATATGCCTGAAATCTCGTCTGTGGTATTGTTATTTACAGCACTACTCGTGAAGTTGATAGAAGCCATTCTTGAGACTGCTCTACGTTGCTGCAGCATCCTGACTGTCACCAATAGTCAGTGTGTTGCATATCACTGACGCTGTTTTAACTACAGAATTACCGGTACCAACGATGAGGTACATTTATATAGCAATTGTCCACAGCTTAATACTATCAAACAATCCAAACATATTATATTAAGCTACAATAAATCCCGATTTTACCTTTCACCATTTTAGGTCCTTTCACTTTAAAACTAGTCATTCTACAGGACCTGTATTCTCGTTTAGCTTTACAAAGTCGTTCCGCGCAAAGCTAATGTAGGGCCATGTTACCTGATTGCCGCCATTTCTAAGTGGCTTCTATCGCTCCCTGGCCCTTTCTCTCGCTCCCAGCCCTCCGGGCTCATGGCCTTTGCCGCTCCCTGAACCTCTCTCTCACTGAACCTCCCGCTCGCTGACTCTCCCACTCGCCACCTCCTGAACGCTCGCTGCGAGTGAGGGCTTTTCCTGCAAGTCAAAGCAGGTCCCCTTGCCTCTCCCCACTCACATCAAGAGCCCTCGCTCACAGAGAAGGCTCAAAAGAGGGAGTTGGGGAACAGGGGGCAAAATTCTCCGTTATCGGCGGAAACTCCGCCGATCGGCGCACAAAACGGCGCAAATCCCACTTGCGTCACGTCATAAAAATGGGCTGATAGTCTGCGGCCCGAAATGGGCTAGCAGCGACGTAACGGGATCCGCGCTTGCGCAGTGGTTCACGCCGTGCAGCGTCATACGCGCTGCACGGCGTGACGGCTCATAAGGCCGCGCAGCTCCCCCCCACCCGACCGGAACAGCCGACCGCAACACCCGACTTGATGGCTGGCCGTCGCTCAGCCCCGAGGTTCGAGTCACGCGATGTGGAGGCGCTCCTGGATGCGGTGGAGCAGAGGAGGGACGCCCTGTATCCCGGGCACGGCCGCAGAGTTGCCCCACGCCACAGCCGGCGTCTGTGGAGGGAGGTGGCAGAGGCCGTCACCGCTGTGGCCCAAACACCACGGACAGGCACCCAGTGCCACAAGAAGGTGAACGACCTCGTCAGAGCAGGCAGGGTGAGCCTCCCCCATATCCCCATATACCCTCTCCCCCAAATCCCCCCCTCCCCCATATCCCCCCCTCCCCCATATCCCCCCTCCCCCATATCCCCCATATCCCCCCTCCCCCATATCCCCCTCCCCATATCCCCCCTCCCCCATATCCCCCATATCCCCCCTCCCCCATATCCCCCCCTCCCCCATATCCCCCATATCCCCCCTCCCCCATATCCCCCATATTCCCCCCTCCCCCATATCCCCCCTCCCCCATATCCCCCATATCCCCCCTCCCCCATATCCCCCCCTCCCCCATATCCCCCCCTCCCCCATATCCCCCATATCCCCCCTCCCCCATATCCCCCCCCATATCCCCCCTCCCCCATATCCCCCATATCCCCCCTCCCCCATATCCCCCCTCCCCCATATCCCCCATATCCCCCCTCCCCCATATCCCCCATATTCCCCCCTCCCCCATATCACCCCTCCCCCATATCCCCCATATCCCCCCTCCCCCATATCCCCCCCTCCCCCATATCCCCCATATCCCCCCTCCCCCATATCCCCCATATCCCCCCTCCCCCATATTCCCCATATCCCCCCCTCCCCCATATCCCCCTCCCACATATCCCCCCTCCCCCATATCCCCCCTCCCCCATATCCCCCATATCCCCCCTCCCCCATATCCCCCATATTCCCCCTCCCCCATATCCCCCCTCCCCCATATCCCCCCTCCCCATATCCCCCATATTCCCCCCTTCCCCCATATCCCCCATATTCCCCATATCCCCCCCTCCCCATATCCCCCCTCCCCCATATCCCCCCTCCCCCATATCCCCCATATCCCCAAGTGAATCCAGCCCTAACCTTAACCTCTGCAATGCACGCGCAACCGATGGCGTGCATTCATATACCTGCCTAACACTGTTGCCTTTTACCCCTGCCACCACCCCCCCCCCCCAGGAGAAGCGCGCACACAACAATAGGGAGCATGTGAGGACTGGAGGAGGGCCCGCTGATGAGAGGCCACTGACCGTACACGAGGAAAGGGCCCTGGAACTGGCTGGCGGACCTGAGGACCGGGAGGTTGCTGATGCAGAGGTCGGGGCCCCACGAGCAAGTGAGCCACCAACAGCCCGTCCCCATATCCCCCCTCCCCTATATCCCCCTCTCCCGTATCACCTGATCACTGCCTGATGTCTAACCATGCATGCTTCATTGTGTATCGCAGGACCAAACGTCCAGGCACCCATCCCCGCAGATGCAGACCGCCCGCAGGATGCCCCTCGGAGACCACGGGAGACGGAGAGACCCGCACCCTCCAGCATGCGACGCCCGCAGGATGCCCCTTGGAGACCACGGGAGACGGAGAGACCCGAACCCTCCAGCATGCGACGCCCGCAGGATGCCCCTCGGAGACCACGGGAGACGGAGAGACCCGAACCCTCCAGCATGCGACGCCCGCAGGATGCCCCTCGGAGACCACGGGAGATGGAGAGACCCGAACCCTCCAGCATGCGACGCCCGCAGGATGCCCCTCGGAGACCACGGGAGACGGAGAGACCCGAACCCTCCAGCATGCGACGCCCGCAGGATGCCCCTCGGAGACCACGGGAGACGGAGAGACCCGAACCCTCCAGCATGCGACGCCCGCAGGATGCCCCTCGGAGACCACGGGAGACGGAGAGACCTGGAGCAACAGGGTGATGACACCCCCGTCACGTGCGGGAGCGACCACCCAGCGATGAGGGGGGCAGCCACAGGCCCCCGTCACATCCGAGCCAGGACACCACTACCCAGGACACCACTATCCAGGACACCACTATCCAGGACACCACTACCCAGGACACCACTATCCAGGACACCCCTACCCGGGACACCACTACCCGGGACACCACTACCCGGGACAGCACTACCCGGGACAGCACTACCCGGGACACCACTACCCAGGACACCCCTACCCGGGAAGACGAAATACCGGACAGTGACTCAGAGTGGATGGGTGGAGACGAACCCCCACCCCAAAGTGCCATGGACTCAGAGTGGGACGAAGAGCACGACACAACGCCACTGCTGTCACCAACACCCTCCACCATCGCAGAAACACTCACCACGGTTGGGCACTTTAGTGATGAGGCGTCTGGTACACTCACTGGTGCGCACAACACAGCCGTCCCGGTACAGCAGGTGGAGGTAGGAGCAGCAGAGGGACCGGGCGGTCGGAGGGCAGCCCAGGCCAAGCGAACATCTGCCGCCCAGATGGATCCCGGGTTCCTGCAGTTACCACACCCACACATAGATCCGATGCAACCACCGACACGGAGACGAGCGAATAGGGTGACGGGTGGCTTGCGGCGGCTGCGGTCGCAGGTGGAGGAGTCCACCCGCGTCCAGGAGCTGGGAGTGGTCCCGGTCATGCGTGCCACCCAGGCTGACACCGCACGGGTGGCGTCCGCGGTGGAGGCAATGGGTGCGACGGTGTCATACATGGGGAACGGTTTGCGAGGCCTGGGGCCTTCCGTGCAGGCGGCGTCTGTGGCCCAGGAAATGGCTGCCCTCTCACAGGAGGCCATGAGCCAGTGCCAGCGCCAGATGGCAGAGGCGCTCAACGCCATAGCCCAGTCTCAGCAGGCCATGGCCCAGTCTCAGCAGGCCATAGCCCAGTCTCTGCAGGCCATGGCCCAGTCTCTGCAGGCCATGGCCCAGTCTCAGCAGGCCATCGCTGAGGGCATCGGCGCCAGTGGCCATGTGCGAGCTGGCGTCGCACTGTCGCAGACAGGGTTCGACAACCCCCTGGGCTCCATGGCTGCAAACCTGCAGACCCCTGTCGATACCAGCACGGGCCTCCAGGACTGGCAGCGCCAGATGTCGGGGGCGCGTCGGATGGCCAGTCCGTTCGCATCCCCCACCCATGTAGAGGCCTGGGGGCCATCGGGCACCCCGAGGGAGGAGGAGGTGGTGTGGTCCGTCCCGGCTCCCTCTGTAGGGGAGGTCCCGGTACACCGCGACACCTCGGACTCCCCCCCTTCCGTCCCAGGTGCATCGGGTGGGCAACGGGCAGGACAGGCTGGCAGCTCGCCATCCCAGTCGCCCGGGCCGCAGCCTGGCCCATCTAGGCCAGGACGCCCCAGGAAACGGCCGCCAAAGGGATCCAGTGTCAGAGGGCAGGAATCACAGGAGTCCACCTCCAGTTCTGCTGTACCGTCTGGGGAACCACGTAGACGTAGTCAAAGGGCCCGTAAGGCTAAACAATTAGACACTGAGTAAGTTGGCACGGGTGCAGGGCACAGATGAGTTTTAGGCGCTAGGGCACATGCATGAACTCCTTTGGTTATTAAAGTCAATGTTACACCTACCGAAGCTGCCTTTGTGCTCTGTCCAAAGTGTGCGGGGGTGTCATGTACGTTGAGCGCAAGTGTGTGTGTGAGGGGTGGTCTTACCTCAGCCCCAGGTGAGTCTGCCCCCTTCCCCCTGGGCCGCCATCAACATCCCCCGGGCAGAGGACGGGACCGTGCGCTGCAGTGTCACAGCCGCATGCAGGGATGGTCCGGGTGGATGGTGGTACTGTGGCCATGGGTCAGACATAGTCCAACGATGTAGAGCCAGGAGCTCATCGGAGGCGGGTTGTCATCATTCTCCATGGCCTGCGATAGACACGCGTCCACCCGCAACTGGGTGAGCCCGGCCCGTTGTGCCGCCGGTGGATCGGCAATTGGGAGTGGGGGGGTGGTGTGCATGCGGGTGGGGTGTGTGGGGTTGGGGAGGGGGGTGAGGGTGCTGGGTGGGTGGATGGGTGGGGGGTGTGGGTGGTCGGCTGTTGTCATGGTGTGCGGTCTGTGGCCATACTACCCGATTCCCACGCCCATCTAGTCAGTGAAGCGGGCGGCTATCAGCCTGTCCCGTGCCCGCTGGGCCAGCCGGTAACGGTGGACAGCCACCCGTCTGTGTCTACCCCGTCTGCCCTGACCATTGCCCCCATCCCCCTCATCTGGGGAGGACTGGGCCTCTTCCTGCTGCTCCTCCACTCTGCCCTCCTCTGCCTGCGGCACATCGCCCCTCTGCTGGGCTATGTTGTGCAGGACGCAGCACACCACAATGATGCGGCCGACCCTATCTGACCGATACTGGAGGGCGCCCCCAGAGAGGTCCAGGCACCTGAAACGCATCTTCAGCACGCCAAAGCACCTCTCGATCACTCCCCTTGTCGCTACATGGGCATCATTGTAGCGGTTCTCCGCCTCATTGCGTGGCCTCCGTATAGGCGTCATCAGCCACGATCGCAATGGGTAGCCCCTGTCGCCCAGCAACCAGCCCCTCAGCCGGGGATGGCGTCCCTCGTACATGCCGGGGATGGATGACCGCGACAACACGAATGAGTCGTGTACACTGCCTGGGTGACGGGCGCAGACGTGCAGGATCATCATGCGGTGGTCGCAGACCACCTGTACATTCATCGAATAGGTCCCCTTCCTATTAGTGAACACGGCCCTGTTATCTGCAGGTGGCCGCACGGCGACGTGCATCCCATCGATCGCGCCCTGGACCATGGGGAAGCCGGCAATGGCAGAGAAGCCCACGGCCCGGGCATCTTGGCTGGCCCGGTCCACGGGGAAGCGGATGTAGCGGTGCGCCATGGCATAAAGGGCATCTGTCACTGCCCGGATGCACCGGTGCACCAATGTCTGCGATATGCCAGACAGGTCCCCACTCGGTGCCTGGAATGACCCCGTTGCATAAAAGTTCAGGGCCACCGTAACCTTGACGGACACGGGGAGAGGGTGTCCCCCGCCAGTGCCACGCGGTGACAGGTGTGCCAGCAGGTGGCAGATGTGTGCCACGGTTTCCCGGCTCATCCGGAGTCTCCTCCTGCATTCCCGGTCCGTGAGGTCCTGGTATGACTGCCGGGGCCGGTACACACGGGGCGCCCTCGGGTGCCTCTGTTGCCGTGGGGCCGCGACGTCCTCCTCCCCCTCCTCGTCCTGTCGGTCAGGTGTCCCTCCAGCCTGGGCGGCTGCCGCCTGCCCCTCTGCGGCAGCCTGCGCCGCCTCTCTGGCACGCTCCTCCTCCTCCTCCTCCTCCTCCTCATCCAGGGCAACATAGACATGAGCGGCTGCCACCACGGCGGCCAACATCGCTGGATGATCTGAAAACATGACGACCTGGTGGGGGGGAGGGGAACAACGACATGTCATCATTGCCCATATCCCCTCCTCCCCCCAGCCAGGTGGCATGGACCGCATGGGTCCAACTGTTGGAGGCTGGCACCTGGCCAGGTGGACCAACTCATTTGCCCTCCCATCACCCACCCCGGCACGGACCCCCCCCCCCCCCACCAACCTCCACCCCGGCACGGACCCCCTCCCCAACCCCCAACCTCCACCCCAGCACGGACCCCCTCCCCAACCTCCACCCCGGCACGGACCCCCTCCCCAACCCCCAACCTCCACCCCGGCACGGACCCCCTCCCCAACCTCCACCCCGGCACGGACCCCCTCCCCAACCCCCAACCTCCACCCCGGCACGGACCCCCTCCCCAACCCCCAACCTCCACCCCAGCACGGACCCCCTCCCCAACCTCCACCCCGGCACGGACCCCCTCCCCAACCCCCAACCTCCACCCCGGCACGGACCCCCTCCCCAACCTCCACCCCGGCACGGACCCCCTCCCCAACCCCCAACCTCCACCCCGGCACGGACCCCCTCCCCAACCCCCAACCTCCACCCCAGCACGGACCCCCTCCCCAACCTCCACCCCGGCACGGACCCCCTCCCCAACCCCCAACCTCCACCCCGGCACGGACCCCCTCCCCAACCTCCACCCCGGTACGGACCCCCTCCCCAACCCCCAACCTCCACCCCGGCACGGACCCCCTCCCCAACCTCCACCCCGGCACGGACCCCCTCCCCAACCCCCAACCTCCACCCCAGCACGGACCCCCTCCCCAACCTCCACCCCGGCACGGACCCCCTCCCCAACCCCCAACCTCCACCCCAGCACGGACCCCCTCCCCAACCTCCACCCCGGCACGGACCCCCTCCCCAACCCCCAACCTCCACCCCGGCACGGACCCCCTCCCCAACCCCCAACCTCCACCCCAGCACGGACCCCCTCCCCAACCTCCACCCCGGCACGGACCCCCTCCCCAACCCCCAACCTCCACCCCGGCACGGACCCCCTCCCCAACCTCCACCCCGGCACGGACCCCCTCCCCAACCCCCAACCTCCACCCCGGCACGGACCCCCTCCCCAACCTCCACCCCGGCACGGACCCCCTCCCCAACCCCCAACCTCCACCCCGGCACGGACCCCCTCCCCAACCTCCACCCCGGCATGGACCCCCTCCCCAACCCCCAACCTCCACCCCGGCACGGACCTCCCCCCCAACCTCCACCCCGGCACGGACCCCCTCCCCAACCTCCACCCCGGCATGGACCCCCTCCCCAACCCCCAACCTCCACCCCGGCACGGACCCCCTCCCCAACCCCCAACCTCCACCCCGGCACGGACCCCTTCCCAACCCCCAACCTCCACCCCAGCACGGACCCCCTCCCCAACCTCCACCCCGGCACGGACCCCCTCCACAACCCCCAACCTCCACCCCGGCACGGACCCCCTCCCGGCACTCCCCCGGAGCCCAGCCTACTCTAACCACCCCCCCCCCCCCCCCCCCCGCCGCACACACACACAAGCCGAGACACACCTCTCCTCAGGCAATCAGTCTGCGGCCACGCCATTTCCTGCCCAGAGCCAACCCCCCAGGCCGTCACTCACCTCCTCGCTGGTCGGCGTGAGCCTGGAGCACCGGGTCACGCCGATGAAAAGGAGGTTTGATTCACGTCGACGTGAACGGTCATCACGTCGACGGGACTTCGGCCCATCCGGAAGGGAGAATATCGGCAGGCCGAAAATCGGCTGCCTTGCGCAGACCCGTGACATTCTCCGCGGCAGCGGCGCCATTAACGCCCCGCCGACTTTTCTCCCTTCGGAGACTTCGGCGGGGGCGGGATTCACGGCGGCCAACGGCCATTCTCCGACCCGGCGGGGGGTCGGAGAATGACGCCCAGGATCTGGGAGATAATTAGAAAAAGTAGCATATTTTGTTTACATTTTAAAATTTATTTTAAGAGTTATTTAATTTACCAATATAGGAATTTAACAACGTCAAGTATTTCCCTTCACAAGTGCAATATTTTTTTTTAAATTCTGATGAATCGTTTCCCGCAGAACCGATCTACAGCTTCTACATTGGTTTTAATGGGGAAATCGGATTCGCTTAAAGTCGTTTCACTTAGAGTTGTAGTTTTCAGGATCTCGATTACAACTTTAAGTACTGTATAAGGGAAATAAACCATCAGCCAGGGTTCTTGGATCCTTGTGCATTAACAGTTGCAAGGGAGCGAGTTGGCCTGAGTTGCAGAGTACCCTCCTGCTTGAGCAACTTCCTGTTTGCTCACTGACTTGGCTCCAGCCACAAACAATGAAAAACGAAAATGAAAATCGCTTATTGTCACAAATAGGCTTCAAATGAAGTTACTGTGAAAAGCCCCTAGTCACCACATTCCGGCACCTGTTCGGGGAGGCTGTTACGGGAATCGAACCATGTGCTGCTGGCCTGCTTTGGTCTGCTTTCAAAGGCAGCAATTTAGCCCTGTGCTAAACAACTCCTGTTGGTGCCAACTGGGTGGGCAAGTTGTCCATAACTGTATGGAACTGTTACAGCATTTGTCAGGGAGAGGGGAGGGCAAAGGAGGAATATTAGCCAGGAAACAGTCCATAAAAGAGCAAAGCTGCTGGAGAATATTAGCGTTTTAATTGTTTCTTTCCTCAGAAAATATTTTGAGAGAGAGAAATGTTGATGTTGCACTTTTAAAAGCACAGCCTCTCCACACAAGTCATAAAGAGAGGCTGAGCTGCTAATTATCTCCCATTGATGCTGTTTCCCCGTAGAATAAATAATCAGTTCATTAGACTGTCTCAGCAACTGGAAAGTACCGCTCCTCCCTTGCGTTGGAAAGTTTTTGATACCGTTTTGGCAATGAACAGCGATAGAGTTACAACTCACACGGGTCACTGGGGAAACAGAATAATGTAAGGCACTGAGGCAAAATGTTCTGAGAAGATGGAATTCATTTTACTCAAATCCGACCATTCTACTCAGCAAAGTAGTGGTGGTAGGGGGGGCCTTAGTGGCAGGAAGGGTGCAACATTAATAGTCAACCAGTCGTCCAGGCTGTGACAGTTAAGCTCCGTAAGGAACATAGAACATACAGTGCAGAAGGAGGCCATTCGGCCACTTAAGGGGAACATATCATGGCCAATCCACCTAACCTGCACATCTTTGGACTGTGGGAGGAAACCGGAGCACCCTGAGGAAACCCACACAGACACGGGCGGAACGTGCAGACTCCACACAGACAGTGACCCAGCAGGGAAATCAAACCTGGGACCCTGGCGCTGTGAAGCCACAGTGCTATCCACTTGTGCTACCATGCTGCCCTAGTAGAATCCATGGTAATGCAGCCTAAATGGTCCAATGCAGGAACCAGCTGAAGCTGCCCTACAGCGCCCCAGGGCTCAGGGAAATAGCAGGGTGAGAGGTCATAGTGTGTGCGGGAGACAGAGTGGTTGGGGAGGGTTTAAACTAAAATGGCAGGGGTGGGGGAACCGATGCAAGAAGTCAAAGGAGAAGAAAACAAGGACAAAAACAAAAGACAGAAATGGGAATAAGAAAAATGATAGGCAGAGAAACCCAGGGCCAGATTCAAACAGGGCCACAGTGAAAAATATTGGGAGCGAGACAAGTCATGTTAAAAAGACAATCTTAAAGGCTTTGTGCCTTAACGCGTGGAGCATTCACAATAAAGCGGATGAACTAATTGCGCAAATAGACTTAAACAGGTATGATATGATCGGGATTTCAGAGACATGGCTGCAGGGTGACCAGGGATGTGCACTGAATGTCCAGGGGTATTCACTATTTGGGAAGGACAATCAAAAAGGAAAAGGTGGCGGAGTTGCATTGCTGGTTAAGGAGGAAATTAACACAATAGTGAGGATGGATATTAGCTCCGACAATGTGGAACCTGTGTGGGTAGAGCTGAGAAACACCAAGGGGCAAAAAATATTAGTGGGCATCGTATATAGACCCCCAAACCGCAGTGGTGATGTTGTGAATGGCATTAAACAGGAAATTAGAGAAGCATACGATAAAGGAACATCTGTAATTACGAAAATTTTAATCTCCATATGGATTGGCCAAATCAAATTCGCCATACTACCGTAATGGAGGAATTCCTGCAGTGTATACGGGATGGCTTTCTGGACCAATACGTAGAGGAACCAACTAAAATAGGCCATCCTAGACTGGGTACTGTGTAATGAGAACTGAATCATTGGCAATGGCTGAATCATTGGCTTTGGATCCTCACTATCTTCAGGTGATGTCCTGGAGGACTGGAGGAGGAATGGAGAATAGCCAATGCTGTCCCTCTGTTTAAGAAGGGTAGCAAGGATAATCTAGGGAACTACAGGCCGGTGAGCCTTACTTCAGTGGTAGGGGAATTACTGGAGAGAATTCTTCGAGACAGGATCTACTCCCATTTGGAAGCAAATGGACGTATTAGTGAGAGGCAGCACGGTTTTGTGAAGGGCAGGTCGTGTCTCACTAACTTGATAGAGTTTTTCGAGGAGGTCACAAAGATGATTGATGCAGGTAGGGAAGTGGATGTTGTCTATATGGACTTCAGTAAAGCCTTTGACAAGGTCCCTCATGGTAGACTAGTACAAAAGGTGAAGTCACACGGGATCAGGGGTGAGCTGGCAAGGTGGATACAGAACTGGCTAGGTCATAGAAGGCAGAGAGTAGCAATGGAAGGATGCTTTTCTAATTGGAGGGCTCTGACCAGTGGTGTTCCGCAGGGATCAGTGCTGGGGCCGTTGCTGTTTGTAGTATATATAAATGATTTGGAGGAAAATGTAACTGGTCTGATTAGTAAGTTTGCAGATGACACAAAGGAAAGTGGAATTGCGGATAGCGATGAGGACTGTCAGAGGATACAGCAGGATTTAGATTGTTTGGAGACTTGGGCGGAGAGATGGCAGATGGAGTTTAATCCGGACAAATGTGAGGTAATGCATTTTGGAAGGTCTAATGCAGGTAGGGAATATACAGTGAATGGTAGAACCCTCAAGAGTATTGAAAGTCAGAGAGATCTAGGTGTACAGGTCCACAGGTCACTGAAAGGGGCAACACAGGTGGAGAAGGTAGTCAAGAAGGCATACGGCATGCTTGCCTTCATTGGCCGGGGCATTGAGTATAAGAATTGGCAAGTCATGTTGCAGCTGTATAGAACCTTAGTTTCGCCACACTTGGAGTATAGTGTTCAATTCTGGTCGCCACACTACCAGAAGGATGTGGAGGCTTTAGAGAGGGTGCAGAAGAGATTTACCAGAATGTTGCCTGGTATGGAGGGCATTAGCTATGTGGAGCGGTTGAATAAACTCGGTTTGTTCTCACTGGAATGACGGAGGTTGAGGGGCGACCTGAGAGAGGTCTACAAAATTATGAGGGGCATAGACAGAGTGGATAGTCAGAGGCTTTTCCCCAGGGTAAAGGGGCCAATTACTAGGGGGCATAGGTTTAATGTGAGAGGGGCAAGGTTTAGAGTAGATGTACGAGGCAAGTTTTTTACACAGAGGGTAGTGGGTGCCTGGAACTCGCTACCGGAGTAGGTGGTGGAAGCATGGACGACAGTGACATTTAAGGGGCATCTTGACAAATACATGAATAGGATGGGAATAGAGGGATACGGACCCAGGAAGTGTAGAAGATTGTAGTTTAGTCGGGCAGCATGGTCGGCACGGGCTTGGAGGGCCGAAGGGCCTATTCCTGTGCTGTACATTTCTTTGTTCTTTGTAATCCAGTTGTGTGAGACTCCCTGGGGATGAGCGACCATAATATGATGGAATGTTTCATCAAGATGGAGAGTGAAGTCTCCTGGGTGACCCCCCAGGAGGTGCCAAATCATGGACTTCCATTACCCTGGCCATCTTGTTACGCACCAACTGACCACCCTCATTGCCCCTGGTTCTGCAGAGTGACATTGGCCGTATGGGTGCTACCTGCTCCATGAGAAGGCTCCTTTGCAGGATGAAGTTGCACTAAATGTAGCAGAAAACAATAATTTTGGGAGCCTTGCCAGGCTATATTGTATTCTCCATAAGAGAATCGGCGAGGCCCTGAGAATACCGGGTCAGAGCCGCTACTGAAATGCCAACGGTGTTTACTGTACGTGCGTAGTGGAATGCATTGATGCCGCAGTTGAGGTGGCGAAGAATTGCGATTTGGCGTGAAACTGGCGCCCGCCACGCACTTGGCATCAAAAATGATTCTCCGCTCAATCACGTTTCCCTATTCCGGCATTAGCCGACGGAGAATCCAGCCCCATGCCTTTGCTTCAAACTGATACAACATACCCCAGCGCTCTTCATCTGAGGCTAACACTGAGAAGGGTATCTGATTAACTCTTGCAGCTGGAAGTGCTGGTTCTTGTAATCCATTGACGATTGTCACTTTACTGGTTAATAATTTAATATTTTATTGAAAATATTGAACACATTTGTTAAATTCCCACCTCCTCACCGCATACAAAGCCATTAAAACAATGCGTTAAGGCAGAAGATACAAATTAGAAATGCAGAAGTTCTGACATCAAAGTAAAATAACAATCATCAATGATTAAATTTAAAAAGCTGACATGCATTTGGTTTGTAAATTTCCACCTTATTATCCAAATTAGTCACAGCACCGAATTGCTGTAGAAACACGCACAATGCCACCTCAGAATACTTTTCCAAGCAAATTTGATTTCCAAATTGTAAATTCTGTGATCATTGTGTTTATAATCTATGAGCTGGATAACCCGGAAAGGTCACTACAGGCGTTTACAGAATCACCTCTGCTAATGTGTTGTTTATTTTGACACCAAAGTTGCCATAATCGAGAGCTGGTTCAGTGTCTTGGTGTTTACAGTTTGGGCTGACATCTCATATTTCTGACATAGTCCCGCACCAGTCGGGCAGCTTCCTTCGCCGTTCCCCAGTGGAAGGAAACCCCAGCCCCCCCGTGACCGTAATTGTGCACCAAGAGCATCTCACGGCCGTCACGCTTCAGCTTCTCCTTTTCCAGCCTCAACACTGCCCGAGTAGGCCTCAGACCCACTCCTTCAAATAACTTACGAGAGAGCTTGAGACTTGGTTCATAACGACAGCACGCCTCGAAAATTGCCTTGCTGTCGTTTGGGTCAACTGACGTGCACCAATCGCCTTTCTGCCTTGTTCCACCCAAGGTAACGCTGGTGATTCCTGGATAGATGTAAGTGGTCCCGCCATTTATACGGACAAAGTGTTTCAGCCAAGGTGCATGAACCTTCTGGATTTGGCCCCTGACTGGATATAATTTTGTATCTCCAGTAAGTGCCCTGGCTCCAATACCTGAACAGTTCACAATGATGTCAAACGTTCCATCGAGTTCCCAGAAATCCCTGATCTTCGCAGACCGTAATCGGCCGCCAGCATTCTTTAACCTGAAATTAATAATTCAAACTTCATCAACACACAAAGAGAATTCTACAGTCGGTAATAGTCAATAGATTAGTGGATAAAGAGGAAAGTATCACACAGGTTTCCCTCTCTAGTCTGTAAAGCCTATCAGGGATTACATTACTTGTCACTTGACTGACAAGGATTTGTGCCTCTTCCCACTTGACTTTCTTCCCCAAAAGTCTTCCTCCCCTTCCATGCAGCTCCTGATATCTCTCCATTACTTCCCTGCCTGTTATCAACTACAAGCACTGGGTGAAAGTGACATTTGAAAAAATAATGGTCGACACGCACAGTCAAAGATAATCTCTAATGAGCTAAATAGCATCAGAACCAGAAAAGGATCAGAGGCGGGTCAAATCCAGGCATTCAAGTGTTTGAAATTTCAAACCTGCCTTAGATATTCTCAAGGGTACGGTGGTGACTCCTGTAAGTGATCCCACATCTTACTGTCAAGGCTCTGTCTGTACTGCTGAATATCTCATCATACAATTAGCATGCGCTGGGGCTGTAACAGTAGTACGCACTTGTAATCTGCACTGGAGATCATCCACGCCTTCATGTTTGCTTCTCTCATACACAAGAAAAGTGAAACAGTTCAGTCAGATGAGGGCAGATAAAAACCATTGAGAAGCTTTATTTTACAGTGTCATGTGAGAGTACCTTTAAGAAATGGGTGTTTATAAAATAGCTGTAATGGGTGTACCTTTAAGAAATGGGTGTTTATCACTGCAGTGATGTCAGAGTGTGGGTGGAGCTGGGCTGTCTGTCTGCTTTTACTTTCACTTTGGGCTCAACTACAGGGTGTGTTTAGTTTTATTTTAGTTTTGGAGAAGCTGCAGTCACAGCAAGATGTGTATGAATCTCTGCAAGCTTATGCATGTTCATTTGGTGATTTCAAAGTGGCAACTGTTCTTAGTCGTGAAGTTAAACCTGATGTCTTTCTGTAGAAAGGGTTCTTTTTGTCTTATGGATGTTGCAAGGAAAGATTAAGAGTTACTTAGAGAGTACTGTATTCTTTGGGGGATTTATTGGTGTTGATAGTTGTTAAGATGTTTACTGTGGGTTTATAAAGTGTTAACTGGTTTCATAAATCAACATTGTTTTAATTTAAAAGTACTGTAGATTTCTGTTGCATCACACCTGCAGAGTGGGCCCGTGTGCTCCCATAACCACAATCTATTCAAAGTTGTGGGTCAGGTGAACTCCATGATACACTTTGGCTTCTCTAAACCCTGGCCCATAACAAATTGGAGGCTCGAGGGGGATGAAAGTCTATCTATTTGATTGGCTTAGTGAACTTAAAGACAGTGAGAGGTGAGCATATTGTGGGTGCTTTTCAGGTGTGGTATTTCAGTTTAAGAAGGGAGTGTAATGTGGACAATGGCTCTTTCAGAGGCTCTGAAGTTTTGGGGGGTGGAGATAGTTACAGGCAGTACCTTACAGACAGAGACTAAAATAGGCTTTTAGATTTGGCAAAAACATTTCAGTTAACATTACCTGACAAAATGTGAAAAGATGAGGTCATTATGGCGGTGGCTAAGCATTTAAAATTGTCTGAGATACAGTCTGACTCATTGGAAATGGCTAAAGTTCAGTTAAAAATTAAACAAATGGAACATGAGAAAGAATTAAAGCAGCTTGAATACATAAGAACTAGAGAGGAAAAAGAAAAAGAGAGAGAAGCAAGGAAGCAGAAAGAATAGCCCAAGCAGAAAAAAAGAAAGAGAAAGGGAGATACAGATCAGGGAAAAAAGAAAGAGAGAGAGAAAGAGAGAGGGAAAGAAAAGAGAGAGCGAGTTTGAACTTCGGAAAACGGCCATGAAACATGAGAGTCAGTTAAAATTGGCAGACGTAAAGGGGAATTACAGTTGGAGGATAGTGATGAGGATAGTGAGATAGAGCGTCAAAGTCGAAGGCTTGATGGGGATCTATTTAAATATGTCCAAGCATTGCCAAGGTTTGATGAGCAGGAGGTGGAAGCCTTTTTCATTTTATTTGAGAAGGTGACTAAACAAATGAAGTGGCCACCGGACATGTGGGTAGTACTGATTCAAACAAAGTTGGTAGGTAGAGCGAGTGAAGTGTTTGCATCACAACCGGAGAGGTATCTGGGACATATGAGAGCTGAAAAAATCCATCTTAGGTGCATATGAACTAGTGCCTGAAGCCTACAGACAAAGGTTTAGAAATTTAAGGAAAGAATTTGGTCAAACATACATGGAGTTTGAAAGAATCAGAGTAATTTTAAATCGGTGGAAATGGCTTTGTAAATAGGCCAAACGTATGATGCTCTCTGAGAAATTATACTTTTGGAGGAGTTTAAAAATTCAATTCCTGATGTAGTGAGAACTCATGTGGAAGAGCAGAAGGGTAAAACTGCGAGGTTAGCAGCAGAAATGGCAGATGATTATGAATTAGTTCATAAATCAAAGCTTGGTTTCCGACATCAGTTTCAGCCTGAGGAATAGAAACTGGGGAAAAGAGAAATACTCAAGTGGTAGAGGCAGGGGCTGTTTAGCACAGGGCTAAATCGCTGGCTTTGAAAGCAGACCAAGGCAGGCCAGCAGCACGGTTCATTTCCCATACCAGCCTCCCCGAACAGGCGCCGCAATGTGGCGACTAGGGGCTTTTCACAGTAACTTCATTTGAAGCCTACTTGTGACAATAAGCGATTTTCATTCATTTCAAAGGTGATCTGATGGGAGATAATAAGGAGACTGTACCTCAGATTAAAAAAGAAATCCAGGAGTTGGAAAAGAAATGAAAAGTTTCAAATGTTTTCACTGTAATAAACTAGACCATGTGAAGTCACAGTGTTGGTCGTTGAAGAAAAGCACTGGGAAAGCTGATGTGGTCAAACAGGATAAGATAGTGGGGTTTGTTAGAGTGGTAAAGGAAAGCCCAAGGGAAGCGAAGGAGGTGCAAAAGGCTGTACCGCCTGATCAAGAGGTGATTGATAAGAAGGTACCAGATATCTTTAAAGAATTTACTTGTGTGGGTAAAGTTTACTCATGTGTGCCAGAAGTAGCAGGCAAAGAAGTCACAATTTTAAGAGATACAGAGGCTAGTCAATCTTTAATGGTAAGAGATGAGGAGTTCTGTACTTTGGGAAGAATGTTGCCAGAAAAGGAGGTAATATGTGGAATTCAGGGTGAGAAGTGTGTTCCATTATATAAGGTAAGGTTGGAAAGTCCAGTGAAGAGTGGTGAAGTGGCAGTAGAGAAACTATCTTGTCCAGTAATACAGTTTATCTTGGGTAATGATGTAGCTGGATCGCAGGTGGCAGTGATGCCTACTGTGGTTGATAAGCCAGTGGAAAATCAGACAACTGAAGTGTTGAAGGACGAATATACTGGGATTTTTCCGGATTCTGTAGTAACAAGGTCGCAAAGTCACAGGTACGACAAGAGGAGAAATCAAAGAGTGAAGATAAAGTTGAAGTGCAATTATCAGAAACGATTTTTGATCAGACGGTTAGAAAAGAACAAGAACAGGTGGAGGATGAGGCGGATATTTGTAGTTCAGAAAAATTGGTGGAGTTACAACAGAAAGATGTAGAAATAAAACGGATGTATCAGAAAGCATACATGGAAGAGGAATCTGAGAGTATACCAGAGTGTTATTACCGTAAAAGTGATGTCTTGATGAGAAAATGGAGACCTTTACATATGCAGGCAGATGAAACTGTGGGCAGAAGTTCATCAAATAGTATTGCCGGTCGGGTATAGAAAGGAGGTGTTGTGAGTTGCACATGAGGTACCAGTAGGAGGTCATTTGGAAATAAGGAAAACTCAAGCTAAAATTCAAAAACATTTTTATTGGCCTGGACTACATAAAGATGTAGTTAAATTTTGTCAATCATGTCACACTTGTCAAGTGATAGGGAAACCTCAAGCAGTGATAAAACCAGTGCCCTTAATACCCATTCCAGTATTTGAGGAACCTTTTACAAGGGGTCCTAAATGATTGTGTAAGACCACTTCCTTAAACGAAAAGTGGGAATCAATATCTTTTGACTATAATGGATGTGTCTACTAGGTTTCCAGAGGCCATTCCAGTAAGCAATATTACAGCTAAAACGATTGTGGAGAAGTTATTTAAATTCTTCACTAGAAATGGACTACCCACAGAAATACAATCAGATCAAGGATCAAATTTGACCTCAAGGTTATTCAAAGAAGTTATGGATAGTTTAGGAATAAAACAATTTAAATCAACTGCATACCACCCAGAATCGCAGGGAGCATTAGAAAGGTGGCTTCAGGCATTAAAGACAATGTTGAGGGCTTATTGTCACAATTATCCAGAGGATTGGGATAAAGGAATTCCATTTGTACTGTTTGCAATTAGGGATGCACCAAATGAGTCAACCAAATTCAGTCCTTTTGAACTAATTTTTGGTCATGAGGTAAGGGGACCACTTAAATTGATTAAGGAAAAATTGGTGAGTGAGAAATCGGAACTTACATTATTGGATTACGTGTCAAATTTTAGGGAACAATTAAATTGAGCAGATGAATTGGCTAGACAATATTTAAAAGTTGCACAAAATGTGATAAAATGGGTAACGGACAAGAAATCCAAAGTTTGTAGTTTTGCCAGTGGAGATAAAGTTTTAGTATTGTTACCAGTGGTAGGTGAACCTTTAAAAGCAAGGTTTTGTGGACCTTATCAGATTGAAAGGAAAGTAAGTGAGGTGAATTATGTGGTTAAAAACACCAGATAGAAGGAAGACTCACCGAGTGTGTCATGTGAATATGCTTAAACGGCACTTTGAAAGGGAAGGAGAGAAAAAGGAAGGTTTTAATGATTCTAACTCAAAGTGACGAACCAAATCCAGATGACCATGAATTTGAAATACCTCAAATTAAATTGGAAAACGAGGTCGTTCTTAAAATTTGGGATAAATTGTTGTGTTACCTTCCAGACGAAAAATAAACTGACCTGAAAGAGTTATTGATATCACATGGGCAAGTTTGTAGAGATAAATTGGGAAGTACTAAAATGGCTATACATGATGTAGATGTGGGAAATGCTGTTCCAATCAAACAACATCCACATAGACTTAACCCTTTAAAATTGGCACAGGTTAACAAAGAGATTGAGAGTATGCTTAAAAATGGCATAATTGAAGTGGGTTGCAGCCAATGGAGCTCACCCATAGTGATGGTACCAAAACCAGACGGTACCCAACGGTTGTGTGTGGACTATAGAAAGGTTAATGCAGTTACAAGAACGGACTCTTATCCTTTCACAAGTTTGGAGGATTGCATTGAGAAAGTGGGACAATCAGCATTTAATTCCAAACTGGATTTACTTAAAGGTTACTAGCAGGTACCATTATCTGAAAGAGCGAAGGAGATTTCAGCTTTCGTGACTCCAGATGGTATATACCAATTCAAAGTTTTGCCATTTGGCATGAAAAACGCCCCAGTCACATTTCAACGGTTAACTAACAAAGTCGTTTCAGGATTACCCAATTGTGTGGTATACATCGACAATCTGGTAATTTTCAGCCAGACATGGACAGAACATTTGAAACATCTGATGGAGTTATTCGATCGACTTCAGGAGGCGGGTCTGGTGATAAACCTAGCCAAAGCTGAATTTGGAAAAGCCCAAGTCACTTTCCTTGAGGAGTTTCCGATACCCTCAAGACGAAGGGAAATAATTTCTTGGCATGAGTGGATTTGATCGGACATTTGTGCAAAGGGTTTGTAGCGTGATTGCTCCACTGATGGACTTTGCTGAAGAAACGTTGCAAATTTCAGTGGACAGCGGACTTTCAACAGGCATTTGACGGCCTGAAAGCTGTGATAACCATTGCTCCTGCGTTGGAGAATTACAAAGGACTCTGCGATCAGATTGAACTAAAGTATCTGACTTTAAAGAGAAATGCTGACGTGTAGAGAAATGGACAGATCGTGCAGAGACTTTATTGGTCAAAGAGACTGTCAATCGAGAAAGATTTCAGTTGGAAGAAGAATGGGGAAAAATGTTTGCGTGTGTTGTTTTTTTTTAAACAAAAATGTATATTTACTGTGTGCATTTCTTAAAGGATAGTGAAAAGGTGAAAAATGAAACAATTTTGAAGTTGATGGTTTTTTTTCTGGGGGGAGGTGTCATGTGAGAGTACCTTTAAGAAATGGGTGTTTATAAATGGGTGTTTATAAATGGGTGTGTATATAAATATCTGTAGTGAGAGTACCTTTAAGAAATGGGTGTTTACTACTGCAGTGATGTCAGAGAGTGGGTGGAGCTGGGCTGTCTGTCAGTTTTTTACTTTCGTTTGAGGCTGTTTACTGCAGGGTGTGTTTTAGTTTCGTTTTCAGTGTTGGAGCTGAAGCCAGGCAGAGCAGGTGTACTGTTGATCTCTCTGCCATGAAAATACTATCTCTTGATCATTCGGTGAATTCAGAATTATAAATGTTCTCAGCAGTGAATGTAAACCTAATGTGCTTCTGTTAAAAGGTTTTTCTTTTGTCTTCTGGATGTTCTTTGGGAAGTTATTAAGGATTACTTAGTGTTGTATTCTTTGGGGGTTGTATTTGAATTGATGGTTGCTAAGATGTTCACTGTATGTTTCAAAAAGGTTAACTTGAGTTCATAGAATAAACATTGTTTTAATTTAAAAGTACTGTAAAGCTCTGTTTGCACCACACCTGTAGAGTGGACCGTGTGCTCCCCATAACCACCATCTATTAAAAGACGTGGGTCAGGTGAACTCCATGATACACTTTGGGGTTCTCTAAACACTGGTCCATAACAGTAAGCCTACTTGTGACAATAAAGATTATTATTATTATCCCTCTGTGCTAACGTTTTCTGCAGTCTTTCTCCGTTTAAATAATATTCAGCTCCTTTATTCTTCCTACCCATTTTCCTACACTATATTACATCTGCCAAGTTTTTGACCACTCACCTGTCTATATCACTCTGTAGACACTTTGTATCATCCTCACCACTTGCCGTCTCACCTATTTTTGTGTCAACCGCATACTCGGAAATAGTACATTCACTTCCCTCGTCCAACTCATTTAATATATTGGACTGAATTCTCTATTTGAGAAACTGTTCTCTCACCAGAGATGAATCACCTCTGATTTGCGCAAGCCTTGAGGCAAGTCACTTCCCTTGCCATGCAAACCTGTGCTTAGCAGGGATTGCGAGGGATATCCGGCTTGGCTCACTGTCTGTGCGGAATCTGCACCTTCTCCCAGTGTCTGCGTGGGTTTCCTCCGGGTGCTCCAGTTTCCTCCCACAAGTCCCGAAAGACATACTTGTTAGGTGAATTGTACATTCTGAATTTTTCCTCAGTACCCGAACAGGCGCTGGAATGTGGCGACTAGGGGCTTTTCACAGTAACTATATTGCAGTGTTAATGTAACTTCATTGCACTAGTAATGTAAGCCTACTTGTGACAATAATAAAGAACATTATTAATATATTTGGTGTAGGTGCAGGATAATCCTTCATGGTGTATATGGCTGACTCCGGATTGAGGAGGAGGTTGAGAGACTCCCAATTGGGTTCGTCACATGGAACGTATGGGGGCGGGGTGGGGGGGGGCAGTAAAAAGGTTGAGGATTTTTGCTCACCTCAGGAATCTAAAGGCTGATGTGGTGATTTTGCAAGAGACTCGCTTGCAAGTGAGGGACCAGACTCCGGAGGGAGTCAGTGAGCTAGATATTTCACTTGGACTGTGACAGTCGGACCCAGGGAGGTGGCAATTTTAGTTAACAAGCGGGTTCGTTTTTTAGAGGACAGGGTCGTGGCAGACCTGGGTGGCAGGTATGTGATTGTTAGTAGGTGGGTAAGTTGGTGGTATTGGTGGATGTATATGCCCCGATTTGGGACAGATGAGGCAATCATAAAGTCTTAATTCCTGATGTGAACACACACGAGCTAATCCTGGGGGGGGAGATTAAAACTGTGTTCTGGAACTGAAATTAGACCATTCTAAGCTGAAGCTGTTGGCTCCTCCAGGGTTAGAGAAGGCACTGTTCGCGTTTATGGAAGAGATGGAGGGTGGACCCGTGGTGGTTCATGCATCCAGGGGATAAAGAATTCGCATTCTTTTACCCAGTTCATAAGGTATACCCCAGCATAGACTTCTTTTTGATGCAGATCGCTTCTTCCTGGGGTACGTAAAGCAGAATATTCGGCTATAGTCATTTCAGACCATGCTCCGCACTTGGATGACTTGGTTTTAGAGGTGGGCCCTATTCAACGTCAGGTGTGGAGGTCGGGGCGGGATTTACCGACTGTTCACACTGGTTTCCCAGCGACGAGGGGTGCTGACAACGGGAAATTACACAGAGAAACACCCGGCACGCTGGTCGGTAAACCTGCCCTAGATATAGGGCTACCTGCTGATATGGAGTTTTGCATTTCTAAGGCTATAGATGAGTTTGTAGGTTTCAATGGGAAGGGGTCTATCTCTCCCACCACATTGTGGAGGCCCTGAAAGCGGTTATCGGAGAGGAGATTATATCGCACAAAGTGCACATGGATAGGGAAGTAAGTGAAGAGCGTCAGAAGAGCGGGTGCATATCCGGTGGTGTTTTATAAGACGTTTGCCAATCAGTTGGTCCAATTGCTGGTGGACATGTCTTTGATCTGGAACTCCCTTCCGGTGACACTAATGCAAGCATTCTGGTGAAAAAGAATAAGTATCCTGTGGAATGTGGGTCATACCGTCATATTGCGTTGCTGATTGGTGATACCAAGTTATTGGCTAAGGGATAGCGATGAGGTTGGAGCCCAGTCTCCCTGGGGTGATCGGTGAAGATCTGACCGGATTTGTTAAGGGCTGGCAACTGTTGCCGAACGCCTGCCGACTGTTTAACGCAGTTCTCTCCCCTCCTGTGGGGCCTGAGCCAGAGGTGGTTATGTCTTTGGATGCCGAAAAGGCATTTGAAAAGGTGCAGCAAAGGTACCTGTTTACAGTTGTGTAGATATTTAGTTTTGGACCAAAGTTTGTTTCCTGGATACGTCCACTGTATAATGCCCCATCAGCCAACACTTTGAGTTCAGAGTACTTTCAACTGGGTAGGGGAATGAGACAGGGGTGTCCGATGTCTCCCCTCCTATTTGTATTGGCGAGTGAGTGTCTGTCTATTGCTTCAAGGGCTTTGAGAAAGTGGAAAGACATAATTGTAGGATGGAGCATAGGGTGTCCCTGTAGGCAGACAACTTACTGCTTTATGTGACAGACCCAGTCCCCACTATGGATGGTACAATGGAGCTTCTGAAGAGCTTTGGTTCTTTTCCAGGATAAAAGTTGAATCTGCAAACGAGTATTTCCCGGAGGGCCCCAGAGGGAGGGGAGCAAACCCGGGGGTGCTTTCCATTCGCCTTGCCAGATAAAGCTTCAGGTATCTGGGTGTCTGAATGGCCCGGGATAGGGCCCTGTACCATAAATTGGATTATGCCAGTCTGGTGAGTAAGAATAAGTCTGGTCTGCAAAGTGGGATAACCTTCCCCTGTCCTTGGTGGGCAAGCTCCAGTCCAAATGAATATTCTTCCGTGGTTTTTATTTCTTTTTCAATGTCTTCCTCCCTAAATCCTTTTTTGGGAGAGTCACTAGGTTGATAGCAGCTTTTATATGGGCGGGTAGGATTCCTCGAATTCATAGGATAGTTTTACAAAGTTTTATGGGCCAGGGTTTAGAAAACTCCAAAGTATATCATGGAGTTCACCTGATGTACAACTGTTTATTGGTTTTAGTTACGATGAGCACAGGAGCCTGCCTTTCAGGTGTTAGTCAACAGAGTTCTAAGGCGCTTTTAATTTAAAAAAAAGCTTTATTCTACAAATTTAGTTAACGTTTTTATAAACACGCAGTCAGAACATTTTTCAACTACAAACATAAAGACCCATCACAACTACGGTAAGCTATGTATAACCCTTAATGAATTTCCCCTTAACTGTTCCAATTCAGTAACAAAATCCAAGTAAAACCAGAAACCCCTTTTCAAAGGTGTAGCCCAGCACATGGCACTCTTACTGGTGTAAGACTTGTTATTAATACTCTGTTCCCCTTTCCAAACAACAGGTTTGAATTTCTTCCAGAAAACAATTATCCACCTTGAGAATATGGAGACAGTTCAGGCAACATTTTAAGTCCGGGTCTCTGTCGAAGTTGGCCCCTCTTTGTGCCAGCCACGTATTTGAGCAGGCGAGGCTTGCCGCCTTGTTTAGGGAGTGGGGAAGGAAGTGGCTGGAGAGACTAGGAGTCTTGTTTTTGGAAGGGCGGTTTGCCAGCTTGGAGGAGTTAACAGTGAAATAGGGGCTCGCGGATTCGAGTTCATTTAAATATCTCCAGGATCGGAATTTTATAGGGAATGTTTTTCCGACATTCCCCAATATGCCGCCAAAGTTTCTTATTGAAAGGATCCTTTCACGGGCGGCACGGTGGCGCAGTGATTAGCACTGCTTCCTCACGGTGCCAAAGACCCGGGTTTCATCCCGGCCCCGGGTCACTCCCCGTGTGGAATCTGCACGTGCTCCCCGAGTCTATGTGGGTTTCAACCCCACAAACCCAAAGATGTGCAGGGGAGGTGGTTTGACCACACTAAATCGCCCTGTAATTGAAAATTGGTATATAAATTTAGAGAATTGGGTTCATAATTTAGGCCCTAAATGGTCCAATGCAGGAACCAGCTGAAGCTGCCCTACAGCGCCCCAGGGCTCAGGGAAATAGCGGGGTGAGAGGTCACAGTGTGTGGGGGAGACAGAGTGGTTCGGGAGGGTTTAAACTAAAATGGCAGGGTTGGGGGAACCGATACAAGGAGTCAGAGGAGAAGAAAACAAGGACAAAAACAAAAGACAGAAATGGGAATTAGAAAAATGATAGGCAGAGAAACCCAGGGCCAGATTCAAACAGGGCCACAGTGACAAATATTGGGAGCGAGACAAGTAATGTTAAAAAGACAATCTTAAAGGCGATGTGCCTTAACGCGCGGAGTATTCACAATAAAGCGGATGAACTAATTGCGCAAATAGACTTAAACAGGTATGATACGATCGGGATTTCAGTGCCAGGACCGGCAACCCATGGTCACGCCTCTCCGTGTCCTACCTCCTCTCTCTCCCTCATCAGCCGCGTGCCTGTTTCCCGATTTTCAAAAGTACAAGTGAACCTCGCCGTTGGGAATTCGCCCCAGTGGAAGCAGAGAATCGCCGAGGCCCTGAGAATACCGGGTCAGACCCGCGAATGAGATGCCAATGGTGTTTACTGTACGTGCGGAGTGGAATGCATTGATGATGAGGTGACCGAGAATTGCGATTTGGCGTGAAACCGGCGCCCGCCACGCACTTGGCATCAAAAATGATTCTCCGCCCAACCACGTTTCCCGATTCCGGCACTGGCCGACGGAGAATCCAGCCCCATGCCTTTGCTTCAAACTGATACAACATACCCCAGCGCTCTTCATCTGAGGCTAACACTGAGAAGGGTATCTGATTAACTCTTGCAGCTGGAAGTGCTGGTTCTTGTAATCCATTGACGATTGTCACTTTACTGGTTAATAATTTAATATTTTATTGAAAATATTGAACACATTTGTTAAATTCCCACCTCCTCACCGCATACAAAGCCATTAAAACAATGCGTTAAGGCAGAAGATACAAATTAGAAATGCAGAAGTTCTGACATCAAAGTAAAACAATCATCAATGATTAAATTTAAAAAGCTGACATGCATTTGGTTTGTAAATTTCCACCTTATTATCCAAATTAATCACAGCACCGAATTGCTGTAGAAACACGCACAATGCCACCTCAGAATACTTTTCCAAGCAAATTTGATTTCCAAATTGTAAATTCTGTGATCATTGTGTTTATAATCTATGAGCTGGATTACCCGGAAAGGTCACTACAGGCGTTTACAGAATCACCTCTGCTAATGTGTTGTTTATTTTGACACCAAAGTTGCCATAATCGAGAGCTGGTTCAGTGTCTTGGTGTTTACAGTTTGGGCTGACATCTCATATTTCTGACATAGTCCCGCACCAGTTGGGCAGCTTCCTTCGCCGTTCCCCAGTGGAAGGAAACCCCAGCCCCCCCGTGACCGTAATTGTGCACCAAGAGCATCTGACGGCCGTCACGCTCCAGCTTCTCCTTTTCCAGCCTCAACACTGCCCGAGTAGGCCTCAGACCCACTCCTTCAAATAACTTACGAGAGAGCTTGAGACTTGGTTCATAACGACAGCACGCCTCGAAAATTGCCTTGCTGTCGTTTGGGTCGGCTGACGTGCACCAATCGCCTTTCTGCCTTGTTCCACCCAAGATAACGCTGGTGATTCCTGGGAATGCGTAAGTGGTCCTGCCATTTATACAGAAAAAGTGTTTCAGCCAAGGTGCATGAACCTTCTGGATTTGGCCCCTGACTGGATATAATTTTGTATCTCCAGTAAGTGCCCTGGCTCCAATACCTGAACAGTTCACAATGATGTCAAACGTTCCGTCGAGTTCCCAGAAATCCCTGATCTTCGCAGACCGTAATCGGCCGCCAGCATTCTTTAACCTGAAATTAATAATTCAAACTTCATCAACACACAAAGAGAATTCTACAGTCGGTAATAGTCAATAGATTAGTGGATAAAGAGGAAAGGATCAGACAGGTTTCCCTCTCTAGTCTGTAAAGCCTACCAGGGATTACATTACTTGTCACTTGACTGACAAGGATTTGTGCCTCTTCCCACTTGCCTCCCCTTCCCTGCAGCTCCTGATATCTCTCCATTACTTCCCTGCCTGTTATCAACTACAAGCACTGGGTGAAAGTGACATTTGGAAAAATAATGGTCGACACGCACAGTCAAAGATGATCTCTAATGAGCTAAATAACATCAGAACCAGAAAAGGATCAGAGGCGGGTCAAACCCAGGCATTCAAGTGTTTGAAATTTCAAACCTGCCTTAGATATTCTCAAGGGTACGGTGGTGACTCCTGTAATGATCCCACATCTTACTGTCAAGGCTGTGTCTGTACTGCTGAATACCTCATCATACAATTAGCATGCGCTGGGGCTGTAACAGTAGTACGCACTTGTAATCTGCACTGGAGATCATCCACGCCTTCATGTTTGTTTCTCTCATACAAAAGCAAAGTGAAACAGTTCAGTCAGATGAGGGCAGATAAAAGCCATTGAGAAGCTTTATTTTACAGATAGTAGGTGACTGAATGCAGCAACAGATGTGATCACCCTGACCTGCCGAACTGCTGCAGTAAAGGTGAATAATATACAGAGACTGCACCATCCCTGTTTGTCTGAACTTTTCACGGTTAACCTTCTGTGGTATTATAGGTATTACGGTACCCGAGAGGCTGAAGTACCATTGGTAGAACCTATATGCTTGCCATTGGCTAGAGTGCATAATAGCTCCGCCCTGATAGGCGGGGTATAAGAACCCGTGCCGTCCCAGCAGCCCTCAATCTGTACCTGAGCTGCTGGGGGAAGCATCTAGCTTATTAAAGCCTTCAGTTGTACTACAACCTCGCTTTAGTGGTCATTGATCGTGCATCAATTTAATAAGCTAGATTTTAAGAAGAAAGGATGGAGCTTTGAATCAAGCCGGAGTGTCTGCAACTTAGCCCCCACGTAGCGAACTCAGCGGCGATCTTTAAACACTGGCTGGCGTGTTTTAAAGGGTACCTCGAGACGGCAGTAAACGCACCCACGGGAGAGCAGAAACTGCACGCCCTGCAGTCAAGGGTGAGCCCGGAGATCTACACCCACATCGAGGCAGCGTAAGACTTCGATGCGGCAATCGAGCTGCTAAAAAGACACTATATTCGCCCGGTAAACCAGGTCTACGCCCGGCACCTGCTTGCAACAAGACGGCAAACCCCTGGGGAATCATTGGAGGAATTCTACCGC
Source organism: Scyliorhinus torazame (assembly GCF_047496885.1). NCBI lineage: Eukaryota > Metazoa > Chordata > Chondrichthyes > Carcharhiniformes > Scyliorhinidae > Scyliorhinus > Scyliorhinus torazame. The sequence goes on from NC_092710.1 coordinate 300,728,394, forward strand.
GCAGTCCTGATGTGGCTGCCCGCAAGTTTCGGCGAGCGAGCACACGGCACTCTTAGTACGGGACGCTTTCGTGGCAGGTATGCTTTCATCTCAAATCCGCCAGGGCCTGTTAGAGAAAGACACCCTGGGTCTTAGGAAGGCACGGGCCCTTGCAGACTCCCTGGACGTGGCCTCCAGGAACGCCCGCGCCTACGTTCCCGACTGCGCAGCAGCCCTCTGGGCAGCGTGGTCCAGGGAAGGGAGTTTAAAAATTACAGGCTCTACGTCCTTCCCCACCTCTGCAAGGCTACACTCCTGGGTTTAGACTTCCAGTGTAACCTTCAAAGTCTGACCTTCTAATTCGCCGGCCCTTACTGTCTGCGGCCTCGTGACCCTTAAGGACGACCTGCCTTCCCTGTTTGCGAACCTCACCCCGGATTGCAAACCCGTCGCCACCAGGAGCAGATGCTACAGTGCCCAGGACCGGATCTTTATTAGATCAGAGGTCCAAAGGCTACTGAGGGAAGGGGTCATTGAAGCTAGTAACAGCCCCTGGAGAGCTCAAGTAGTGGTGGTAAAGACCGGGGAGAAGCATAGGATGGTCATCGACTACAGTCAGACCATCAACAGGTTTACGCAGCTGGATGCGTACCCTCTCCCCCGTATAGCCGACCTGGTAAACAGGATCTCGCATTATAAGGTCTTCTCCATGGTGGATCTCAAGTCCGCCTACCACCAGCTCCCCATCCGCACTAGTGACTTCAAATACACTGCCTTTGAGGCAGATGGGCGGCTTTACCACTTCTTAAGGGTTCTCTTTGGTGTCACTAACGGGGTCTCGGTCTTCCAATGAGAGATGGACCGAATGGTTGACCGGTACGGTTTACGGGCAACATTCCCGTATCTCGATAATGTCACCATCTGCGGCCACGACCAGCAGGACCACGACACCAACCTCAGAAAATTCCTCCAGACTGCAAAGATCCTTAACCTAACGTACAATAAGGATAAATGCGTTTTTAGCACCGACCATCTAGCCATTCTCGGCTACGTAGTGTGAAATGGAGTTATTGGCCCCGACCCTGAATGCATGCGCCCCCTTATGGAGTTCCCCCTCCCTCACTGCTCCAAGGCCCTGAAGCGCTGCCTAGGGTTTTTTAGCTACTACGCCCAGTGGGTCCCCAACTACGCAGACAAGGCCCGTCCCCTGATCCAAACCACAGTTTTTCCCCTGTCGATAAAGGCCCGCCAGGCCTTCAGCCGCATCAAAGCAGACATTGCAAAGGCCACGATGCACGCCATCGACGAGTCCCTCCCCTTCCAGGTCGAGAGCGACGTGTCTGACGTAGCTCTGGTGGCAACCCTCAACCAAGCGGGCAGACCTGTGGCCTTCTTCTCACGTACCCTCCATGCTTCCGAAATCCGCCACTCCTCAGTCGAAAAGGAGGCCCAGGCCATAGTAGAAGCTGTGCGACATTGGAGGCATTACCTGGCCGGCAGGAGATTCACTCTCCTCACGGACCAACGGTCAGTGGCTTTCATGTTCGATAATGTACAGCGGGCCAAGATGAAGAACGACAAGATCTTGCGGTGGAGGATCGAACTCTCCACCTACAACTACAAGATCTTGTATCGTCCCGGGAAGCTAAATGAGCCTCCTGACGCCCTGTCCCGCGGCACATGTGCCACCGCACAAGTGGACCGCCTCCGAGCCCTCCACGAGGACCTCTGCCACCCGGGGGTCACTCGCTTTTTCCATTTCGTCAAGACCCGCAACCTACCCTACTCCATCGAGGAGGTCAGGACAGCCACCAGGGACTGCAAACTGCCTTCTACCGGCCAGAGAGAGCGCACCTGAAAAAGGCTTCCCGCCCCTTTGAACGCCTCAGCATGGACTTCAAAGGCCCCCTTCCCCTCCATCGACCGCAACACGTACTTTCTGAACGTGATTGACGAGTACTCCCGGTGCCCATTCGCCATCCCCTGCCCAGACATGACCGCCTCCACTGTCATCAAGGCCCTCCACAGCATCTTTGCACTGTTCGGGTTCCCCGCTTACATACACAGCGATAGGGGGTCCTCCTTTATGAGCGACGAACTGCGTCAATTCCTGCTCAGCAAGGGCATCGCCTCGAGCAGGACGACCAGTTACAACCCCCGGGGTAACGGACAGGTAGAGAGGGAGAACGGAACGGTCTGGAAGGCTGTCCTACTGGCCCTACGGTCCAGGAACCTCCCAGTCTCCCGCTGGCAAGAAGTCCTCCCGGATGCCCTCCACTCCATCCAGTCACTACTTTATACAGCCACCAATCAGACACCTCATGAACGTCTCCTTGTCTTCCCCAGGAAGTCCTCCTCTGGGACCTCGCTCCCGACCTGGCTGGCAGCACCCGGACCCATCCAGCTCCGAAAACACGTGCGGGCGCACAAGTCGGACCCGTTGGTCGAGAGGGTCCATCTGCTCCATGCTAACCCCCAGTACGCCTACGTGGCGTACCCCGACGGCCGACAAGATACGGTCTCCCTACCGGGCGCCCGCCGGAACTCCACGTACATTCCAGCCACCAGTCTCACCCTCCCCTCCACCGCAGCACCTTACAGGAAGATCGGTCCTTCCGCCGCCCCTGCCTAGGCCCCCCCACCCACCGACGCCCCCCCAGCAGGCGCTCCCTCCCCAGGCCAGCCGTTTTCCCCACCAGCGCCGTCTAGGGGTGACGAAGCTGCCATGGAGATCGAAGCCACACTCCCGGAGTCACAGAAACCCGAGCCTCCACCAGAGTCACCACTGGGGCTCCGACGATCACAGAGGATGACCAGGGCCCCCAATCGACTGATTGCTTCATTTTAACTGTAATCTGTAAATATAAACCATCAAATGTACATAGCTACAAAACTTGTAAATAGTTACTAAACACTATACGGAGGTATTACGGTACCTCCATAACTAATTATACCATGTTATGTTTTGTAGTTGCTGGCCACCACCCCCGCCGGACATTTTTTTTAACAGGGGGTGAATGTGGTATTATAGGTATTACGGTACCTGAGAGTCTGAAGTACCATTGGTAGAACCTATATGCTTGCCATTGGCCAGAGTGCATAATAGCTCCGCCCTGATTGGCAGGGTATAAGAACCCGTGAAGCCCCAGCAGCCCTCATTCTGTACCTGAGCTGCTGGGGGAAACATCTAGCTTATTAAAGTCTTCAGTTGTACTACAGCCTCGTTTTAGTGGTCATTGATTGTGCATCACCTTCCGATTCTGCGGGCTTCAGGTTTGAGGTAGTTCAGATTCCCATTGCTGGGTTCAGCGACCTCTACTAGATTGATTGCCTCTGTGTCCCTTTGTCTTTCTTCTCTATATTTCTCATTGTGGTAAACCACTGTGTTCCTATATTAAGGGTTGTACGGTAGAACCTGCACTACAGGTTCACCTGTGGCCCCTGCATGCTAGCTCTGCCCAGGAGGCGGGGTATAAATATGCGTGGCCTCCAGCACGCAGCCATTTCACCAGCTGCTGTGGGAGGCCACACATCTGATATTAAAAAAGCTTCAGTTTGGATTCAACTTCGTCTCCAGTCAAATTGATCGTGCCTCAATTCATTAGTATCAGATTCAGAAGATGGACCTCCGGATTAAACCAGAACGACTGCAGCTGGATCCACACGCAAGCGACACCAGAAAGGACTTCCAGCACTGGCTAGCTTGTTTTGAAGCGTATATCAACGCGGCGCCGACCCCTGTTCCAGAGGCTCAGAAGATCCAGATCTTATACTCCAGGCCCAGCTCCAAAGTCTTCCCACTGATTTAGGATGCGCCAAAATACGCCGAAGCCATGACTCGACTCAAGGACAATTACGAGCAGAAGACGAACACGCTCTTCGCCAGGCACGCGCTCGCAACTCATGCTCAACTACCTGGTGAGTCCATCGAAGACTTCTGGCGGGCCTTGATCCCACTAGTTCGGGTCTGTGACTGCCAGGACGTTACCATAAGACCATAAGACATAGGAGCGGAAGTAAGGCCATTCGGCCCATCGAGTCCACTCCGCCATTAAATCATGGCTGATTTAAACTCCATTTACCCGCTCTCTCTCCATAGCCCTTAATTCCTCGAGAAATCAAGAATTTATCAACTTCTGTCTTAAAGACACTCAACGTCCCGGCCTCCACCTCCCTCTGTGGGAATGAATTCCACAGACCCACCACTCTCTGGCTGAAGAAATTTCTCCTCATCTCTGTTCTAAAGTGACTCCCTTTTATTCTAAGGCTGTGCCCCCGGGTCCTAGTCTCCCCTGCTAATGGAAACAACTTCCCTACATCCACCCTATCTAAGCCATTCATTATCTTGTAAGTTTCTATTAGATCTCCCCTCAACCTCCTAAACTCCAATGAATATAATCCCAGGATCCTCAGACGTTCATCGTATGTTAGGCCTACCATCCCTGGGATCATCCGTGTGAATCTCCACTGGACCCGCTCCAGTGCCAGTATGTCCTTCCTGAGGTGTGGGGCCCAAAATTGCTCACAGTATTCTAAATGGGGCCTAACTAGCGCTTTATAAAGCTTCAGAAGTACATCCCTGCTTTTATATTCCAAACCTCTTGAGATGAATGACAACATTGCATTTGCTTTCTTAATTACGGACTCAACCTGCAAGTTTACCTTTAGAGAATCCTGGACTAGGACTCCCAAGTCCCTTTGCACTTCAGCATTATGAATTTTGTCACCGTTTAGAAAATAGTTCATGCCTCTATTCTTTTTTCCAAAGTGCAAGACCTCGCACTTGCCCACGTTGAATTTCATCAGCCATTTCTTGGACCACTCTCCTAAACTGTCTAAATCTTTCTGCAGCCTCCCCACCTCCTCCATACTACCTGCCCCTCCACCTATCTTTGTATCATCGGCAAACTTAGCCAGAATGCCCCCAGTCCCGTCATCTAGATCGTTAATATATAAAGAGAACAGCTGTGGCCCCAACACTGAACCCTGCGGGACACCACTCGTCACCGGTTGCCATTCCGAAAAAGAACCTTTTATCCCAACTCAACAGCTAAGGAGCACTCAGATCTCCTTATGCGGGACGCTTTTGTGACTGGGATTGGGTCCGATATTATCAGGCAGCGGCTCCTAGAAGGGGCCACGCGTGACCTCGCAGAGACTAAAACACTAGCGCTCTCCATGACGGTCGCCCTGCGCAATGTCCAGTCCTATGCCCCCAATCGCGTGGCCCACTCCTCCTACGCTTCATGGGCCCCACACGCAGCCGCCCCAGCGGGGGCGCTACCCACCCACTATGCCTGCGCCACGCACCAGCCACTGGTGCCTTTTCCTCTTCCAAAACAGCCCCGTAAACCGCTGACACTACCCCCTTCTCCAGTCCCCCTGTCATCAGCACCTCCTCCAGCAATGTGGAGGCCGGCTCCACCGGGAAGCTCTGTATCTCCTTTCTGGCAAAATCTCGAATCTGCACGTATCTAAACATTTCCCCCTGCTCCAGCCCATACTTCACTTCCAGCTCCTTCAATCCTGCAAACCGACCCGGAAGAAACAAATCTTTTAGTGTTTTAATCCCCTTCTCCTCCCATTTCCGAAAATTTCCATCCCACCTCCCTGGCTCAAATCTGTGGTTCCTCCGAATCGGCATTTCCCTTGACCCTGCCCCCAACCCGAAGTGTTGGCGAAACTGACTCCAAATTCTCAATGAAGCTATTATTACCAGACTACCTGAGTACTTCCCCAGGGCTATCGGTAATGCTTTCAATCCCGACCCCCTGCACAAACTCTCCTCCATTCTGACCCACTGGGAATCAACCCCTCTGACCCAGCTCCGCACCTTCTCCACATTCGCCGCCCAGTAGTAATACATCAGGTTCGGAAGACCCGAACCCCCTGCCTGCCTTCCGCTCTGTATCAGCACCTTTCTAACTCTGGCCACCTTCCCTCCCCATATGAACGACGTAATCCCTCCCTCAATCTCTCTGAAAAGCCTTTGGCAGGAAAATCGGCAGCATTGAAAAATAAACAGAAATCGTGGCAACACGTTCATTTTAACCGCCTGTACCTGACCCACCAGTGACAGAGGGAGACCATCCCACCTTGCCAGATCAGCTTTCACTCTCCCCACCAAACTAGAAATGTTGTACCTGCGGAGCCCCCCCCTCCCCCCCACACTCTCGGGCAACCTGCACCCCCAGGTACCTAAAGTGAGTCCCTGCCCTACGGAATGGCAGCCCCCCCCACCCCCGGCCGAGACACCACAAAATACTCACTCTTGTCTAGATTTAGTTTGTACCCCGAGAAAGACCCAAACACTCGAAGCAGCACCAATATTCCCCCTATCGCCACACTCGGTTCCGTCACGTATAACAGCAAATCATCGGCATATAAGGACACCCTATGATCTATCCCCCCCCCCCCACACTATTCCTTTCCATACCCCCAAACTTCTTAATGCGATGGCCAACGGCTCAATCGCAAGTGCAAACAGCAGGGGGGATATAGGACAGCCCTGCTTAGTCCCACTGTGGAGAGAAAAGTATCTCAAGCTGATGTTGTTTGTGTGGACACTCGCCCTTGGCTCCTTATATAGTAGCTTTACCCAGTTCACAAATCTGGGTCCAATCCCAAACCGCTCCAGAACTGCCATCAAGTACCCCCATTCTACCCGGTCGAACACCTTCTCAGCGTTCAATGCCACAACCACCTCGGTTTCCTTCCCCTCTGCTGGGGCCATAACGACGTTCAATACCCTTCTAACGTTTGAAAAGAGCCTCCCTCTCACAAACACAGTCTGATCTTCACCTATCACCAGTCGGTCGAAGCTCGCCTGTAGTTCCTTCCTCTTTTCCAGCTTTGCTGGGTCCCCATCCTCTGCATAATTCCTATCTAACTCCAGCATCACATCTATTACCCTCTGCCGCTCCAACCTCTCCCCTTTGTCCACCCTAGCCTTAAACGATATCACCACCCCCCTCACCACCGCCTTTAGAGCCTCCCAGACAACCGCCTTCGACACCTCACCCGTACAGTTGAAACCTACATATTCCTTAATTACCTTTTCAATTTTGTCACAAAACACTTGGTCCCCCAAAAGTCCCATATCTAATTTCCACCCTGGCCTCTGCGCTACCCCCTTCTCCAGCACCATATCCACCCAATGCGGAGCATGATCTGACACTGCAACTCACCAAGTATTCCGACCCCTTAACCTCAGCCAGCAAAGCCTTCCCCACCACAAAAATGTCGATCTGCGAGTATACCTTATGGACTGCTGAGAAAAACGAGTACTCCCGTTCCCTTGGGTGCAGGAACCTCCAAAGGTCCACCCCTCCCATTTCCAACATTAGCCCAGCCAGCGCCTTCGCTCCCCCCCCCCCCCCCTCCTGATGGGACCAGTGAGCATGGCCGTGACCTGTCCAATCTTGGCTCCTGCACCAAGTTCCAGTCCCCCCCCCCACTATCAGTTTGTGTTTGTCCAAGTCGGGGATGGCCCCAAACACCTTCTTTGCGAATCCCACATCGTCCCAATTGGGGCCATATACACTTAACAGCGTCATTAACCTCCCCTCCATCTCCCCTGTTACAATCATATATCTACCCCACTGATCTGCCACCACCTTCTCCATCTGGAAGCGTACTCTTTTGCTGACCATTACTGCTACCCCTCGTGCCCTTCCGTCAAATCCAGAGTGAAACACCTGACTAACCCAGTCCTTTTTAAGTCTCACCTGGTCCTTCACCCTCAACTGAGTCTCTGCCCCTGGATGAACAATGAGGTGGACAGGAACTGACTGTGACACAACGTTGGCAATGTCCGAAAAACAACTTTAGAATGGACACAAGATCCTGGTAAACAACAGGTGACAGGATGGGGTTAAATCATGAGCTGATCACAAGTCATGATTTTGTTTGAAGTAATTTTACTAGATAATAAAGAAGTGACAGCTCCAAGGGTTGGATCAAGTCCAACTGAGTTGGGCTATGGATTTTTGGAAAACGCTACAATTAATGTGTTTTTATCAGTGATCAATAGTTTGATCTTGGCATTTATCCAGATCTATCTCTCATGTTCACAAAACCAAGCTTGGGATAATAAAGCCATCTTAACCTGCCTGTGTGTCTGTTCTGTTTATTAAGCTAAGCCATAACAATGAGGGAGGAACCTCACGTAAAGGCTGGCTCACTACTCAGGCCTTGGAAACGTCCTTCAGAAGAACCAAGGGATTGATTAAGAAGGGGAAAATAGAGTATGAGAGCAAACTTGCAGGGAACATAAAAACTGACTCTAAAAGTTTCTATAGGTACATGAAAAGAAAAAGATTGGTGAAGAATGTCTTACAGTCAGAAACAGGGGAATCTATAATAGGGTACAGATAAATGGCTGAGCAACTAAACGCATACCTTGGTTCTGTCTTCACAAATGAGGACACAAATAGGATACCAGAAATGTTGGGGATCGCAAGGTTTAGAGAGAAGGAGGAACTGAAGGAGATCAATATTAGTAGAGAAATTGTGTTGGGGAAATTAATGGGATTGAAGGCTGATAAATTCCCAAGGCCTGATAATTTACATCTCAGGGTACTGAAGGAGGTGGCTCTAGAAATAGTGGATGCATTGGTGGTCATCTTCCAGGATTCTATAGACTGCGGAACAGTTCCTGCAGATTGGAGGACGGTTAATGTGACTCTGCTATTTAAAAAGGGAGGATGAGAGAAAGCAGGGAATTATAGACCAGTAAGCCTGACATTGTAGTGGGAAAAATTCTAGAATCCATTATCAAAGATTTTAACGCAGAACACTCTGAAAACAGTGGCAGGATCGGACAGATTCAGCATGGATTTCTGAAGGGGAAATCATGCTTGACAAATCTACTGGAATTCTTCAAGGATGTAACCAGTGGAGTTGATGAGGAGGAGCCAGTGGATGTGGTATATTCGGACTTTCAGAAGGATTTTGACAAAGTCATGCATAAGAGATTATTGTGCAAAACTAAAGCGCATGGGTTTAGGGATAGTGTATTTAGGGGGATAGAAAACTGGTTGGCAGACAGGAATTACTGCGTCTTTATTAAATTATCAGGCAGTGACTAGCGGGGTACCACAGGGATCGGTGCTATAACTCCAGCTATTCGCAATATAGATGAATGTTTTAGATGAGGGAGCAGAATGTAATATCTCCAAGTTTGCAGATGACACCAGGTTGGGTGGGAGGGTGAGCTGTGAGGAGGATGCAGAGATCCTTCAGTGTGATTTGGACAAAGTGAGTGGGCAAATGAATAGCAGATACAGTATACTTTGGAGAAATGCGAGGCTATCCATTTTGGTAGCAAAAACGAGATGGCAAATGGTTGTCTGAATGGCCATAAATTAGGAGAAAGGAATGTGCAATGAGGCCTGGGTGTCCTCGTACACCTGTCACTGAAGGTAAGCATGCAGGTACAGCAGCTTCCTTTATAGTCCTTTTCACCCGTTTCTGAGGATACTTCTGTTTAAAATCCTACCTGATCGATGGTGCCCACATAAGGGAAACGCCCAGGGCAAAGAATGTTGTAGAAAGAAGTTGGTTGATGGAGTCAGGGGCTTCTTGGGGCTCTGCGTGGGTTTCCTCCGGGTGCTCCGGTTTCCTCCACAGTCCAAAGACGTGCAGGTTAGGTGGATTGGCCATGATAAATTGCCCTTAGTGACCAAAAAAGTTAGGAGGGGTTATTGGGTTACGGGGATAGGATGGAAGTGAGGGCTTAAGTCGGTCGGTGCAGACTCGATGGGCCGAATGGCCTCCTTCTGCACTGTATGTTCTATGTTCTATATAAATTGTCCTTAAGGTTAGGAGGGGTTATTGGGTTACGGGGATAGGGTGGAAGTGAGGGGTAAGCGGGGACACTAATAACGATTATTATTATTAAGCTGGTCATTAGGGAGGGTTGTATGGGAGCTAATATCCCACAAAGAACACATGGAAAGGACTGCAAGGTGGATTGGCAGGGCCTGGTGGACTCCAGCCTTGTGGTGGACCATCAGTACTCACTTGCCCCAACCCCGGGGTTACTTGCGAGTAGGAGAAAGCTACAGACACAGTTTGACTTGCTATCCGCAAGTTGCTATCCGCTTGTTGACCGCAAACATGCCCCCCTAGCAACCCCTCTGCCTCAACCAGCGCCCGGGACCCTGCCAGACGCGACCCCAGATACGTAAACAGCGCCTTGGTCCCCGCCAGCGCCCTGGACCCCGCCAGACGCGACCACCTACCTTCCACAAGAGCTGACGTCGGCCATCGGATCCCAGGATCATCCAGCAGCAGCCGCCGACCGGGGAAGCGAGGGAAACGCGGCGGTCTGCAGATTAGACTGAAGCAACGCGGTTTCAAGACCCCTCTCCCCAGCATACTCCTGGCAAACGTCCAAGAGATCGAAAACAAGCTGGATGAACTTAATGCCAGACCTACCTCTGAGAGGGAAGTAAGAGACTGCTGTGTGCTCTGTTTCACAGAGACATGGCTCACCCCCGCCTCACCGGACTGTGCCATACAACCTGAAGGCTTCTCAATTCATCGGGCGGACCGCACGGCATCATCAGGCAAAGCGAAGGGTGGAGGGGTTTGCCTCCTCATCAACTCCTCCTGGTGCTTGGATGTGGCGACTCTGGCGACCTACTGCTCCCAGACCTGGAATACCTGACCGTGAAGTGCCATATTATCTTCCACGCGAGTTCACTTCAGCCATTATCACAGCGGTCTACATCCCACCCCAGGCAGTAGTGAGGAAGGCGCTGAACGAACTATACACAGTAATAAACAACTACGAAACGGAACATCCGGAGGCCTTGTTCATCGTGGCCGGAGACTTCAACAAGGCCAACCTCAAGAGTGTACTGCCAAAATTCTACCAGCACATCTCCTGTCCCACCAGGGGCGACAACACTCTTGACCACTGCTATTCAAAAATCAAGGGCGCCTACCGTTCCATCCCCCGACCGCACTTTGGGAAATCAGACCACAAGACGGTGCTCCTTCTCCCGGCATACAAGCAGAAACTCAAGCGGGAGAATCCAGCTAAGAAGGTTGTGCAGTGCTGGTCCGAGGAGACAGAAGAGCTCTTACGTGACTGCTTAGAGACAGTGGACTGGTCCATATTTAAGAACTCAGCGACCAACTTAAATGAGTATGCCACCACCGTCACAGACTTCATCAGCAAATGTGTGGATGACTGCGTGCCAAAGAAAGCAGTACGTGCGTTCCCCAACCGGAAACCATGGCTCAATCGTGAGATTGACTCCCTACTGAAGGACAGATCTGAGGCGTTCAAGGCAGACGACCCTGACCTATACAAGAAATCCAGGTATGACCTCCGCAAAGCCATCCGGAATGCCAAGAGAGAATATCAAACCAAGCTAGAGTCACAGACAGACTCTCGGCGGTTGTGGCAAGGACTAAACAACATAACGGGCTACAAAGCGAAGCCGAACAGTATCTCTGGCAGCAGCGCACCACTCCCCGATGAACTCAATGCATTCTATGCTTGGTTCGAGCAGGTAACCAACAATCCGCTGGCGGGTGCCCCAGCAGCCCATAATTCACCCATCCCCACCATCACAGCTTCCGAAGTCAGATTGGCCTTCCTGAAAGTGAACCCTCGGAAGGCGACGGGCCCAGACGGGATCCCTGGTCGTGCACTCAGAGCCTGCGCGGACCAGCTGGCAGAGGTATTCACGGACATCTTTAACCTGTCCCTACTCCACTCCGAGGTCCCCACCTGCTTCAAGAAGACCACCATCACACCGGTACCAAAGAAGAACCAGGCAACGTGCCTCAATGACTACCGATCAGTGGCCCTGACTTCAGTCGTAATGAAGTGCTTCGAGAGGTTGATCATGAAGCGCATCACCTCCATACTCCCAGAACGCATTGATCCACTGCAATTCGCATACCGCTGCAACCGGTCCATATCAGACACCATTTCCCTGGCCCTACACTCATCCCTAGAGCATCTCAAAAACAAGGACTCCTACATTAGACTCCTATTTATTGACTACTGCTCTGCCTTCAACACCATAATCCCAGCCAAGTTCATATCAAAGCTCCAAAACCTAGGACTTGGCTCCCCACTCTGCAACTGGATCCTCGATTTTCTGACCAACAGACCACAATCAGTAAGAATGAACAACAACACCTCCTCCACAATAGTCCTCACACCGGTGCCCCGCAAGGCTGCGTACTTAGCCCTCTACTCTACTCCCTGTACACACACGACTGCATGGCAAAACTTGGTTCCAACTCCATCTACAAGTTTGCTGACGATACGACCATAGTGGGCCGTATCTCGAATAACGATGAGTCCGAATACAGGAGGGAGATAGAGAACCTAGTGGAGTGGTGTAGCGACAACAATCTCTCCCTCAATGCCAGCAAAACTAAAGAGCTGGTAATTGACTTCAGGAAGCAAAGTACTGTCCACACCCCTGTCAGCATCAAAGGGGCCGAGGTGGAGATGGTTAGCAGTTTCAAATTCCTAGGGGTGCACATCTCCAAAAATCTGTCCTGGTCCACCCACGTTGATGCTACCACCAAGAAAGCACAACAGCGCCTATACTTCCTCAGGAAACTAAGGAAATTCGGCATGTCCACATTGACTCTTACCAACCTTTACAGATGCACCATAGAAAGCATCCTATCAGGCTGCATCACAGCCTGGTATGGCAACTGCTCGGCCCAGGACCGCAAGAAACTTCAGAGAGTCGTGAACACTGCCCAGTCCATCACACGAACCTGCCTCCCATCCATTGACTCCATCTACACCTCCCGCTGCCTGGGGAAAGCGGGCAGTATAATCAAAGATCCCTCCCACCCAGCTTACTCACTCTTCCAACTTCTTCCATTGGGCAGGAGATACAAGAAGTCTGAGAACACGCACGAACAGACTCAAAAACAGCTTCTTCCCCACTGTCACCAGACTCCTTAATGACTCTTATGGACTGATTTCATGAACACTACACCCTGTATGCTTCATCCGATGCCAGTGCTTTTGTAGTATATGTTGTGTTGCCCTATTATGTATTTTCTTTTATTCCCTTTTCTTCTCAGTACTTAATGATCTGTTGAGCTGCTCGCAGAAAAATACTTTTCACTGTACCTCGGTACACGTGACAATAAACAAATCCAATCCAATCAACAGGTAAGGCGGTGAGCCAGCTGCGACGCTTGCAGGGGCCATTTTCTGAGTATGGGGTGAAGACGAGTCGCCTTTTGAGGTTTCAGGCTGCTTCCTGGGAGATTGTACAGATAAGGGACTCGGGTGGTGGTTTGGTTTCCATCCTGTCTAGAGTCAATGCGGCTTTCAAAACATTCTATAAGGATCTCCAAAGATTGGAGCTCCCGGAGGTGGGTTCGGCCAATGCAGAGTGTTTGGATAGGTTATCCTTCCCGTGGACAGAGAGGCAGGAAGAGTTGGAATCCTCAATGGGCCGTGAGGAAATTATGAAATGTATTAGGCTTAACGCAGACGGGTAAAGCGTCTGCCCTGATGGATTCCCCATTGAGTTTTACAAGAGGTTTGCAAGTCAGTTAATCCCGTTAATATTGGACATGTTCAATGACTCCTTCTCCCGGGGTTCGTTGCCCATTACACTTGCGCAGGCCTCTATTTCCCTGATCCTAAAGAAGGACAAGGACCCGATGGAATGTGGTTCATTTCGGCCCATTTCGCTTTTGAATGCAGACGTTAAATTGCTCGCAAGGATGCTGGCACTCCGGTTGGAGCCCTGCCTTCCAGAGGTGATCACTGAGTACCAGACAGGCTTCATTAAGGGTCAGCAATTGTCAGCCAATAAACATCGGTTGTTAAATATTGGTCTTTCTCCCTTCTCTTGTGCCCGAACCTGAGGTGATTGTGTGCATGGACGTTGAAGAAGCGATCGATAGGGTGGAGTGGGGATATCCCTTTGAGACCCTTGGGAGGTTTGGTTTAGGACAAAAGTTAATTTCTTGGATTTGTTTGCTGTGCAGGGCCCCTGCTAGTGTCCACACTAATGGGTTGAGGTCAGGCTATTTTCTGTTGAATAGGGGTACGAGGCAGGGGTGTCCATTGTCTCGACTTCTGTTTGGTTTAGCAATTGAACCACTGGTCATAGCGTTAAGATCCTCCAGTAAGTTGAAGGGGATAAGTCGGGGGGGAGTATAAGGTATCCTCGGACGCAGGTGATCTGCTTAGAATCCCTCCATTCGGTCCATCGGGTCTGCACTGACCCCGTGAAAGAGCACCCCATCTAAATTCAATCCCCTGTAACGCTACCTAACCTCTGGGGAATTTACCATACCCAATCCATCTAACCTGCTCATCTTTGGACTGGGGGAAACCGGAGAAAACCCACGCAGACACGGAGAGAATGTTTAAACTCCACACAGTGAATCGAGGTCGGAATCAAACCCGGGTCCCTGGCGCTGTGAGGCAGAAGTGCTAACCACTGTGCCACCCCTTCTTTATATTAGGGACCCAGTTTCCACAATGGTGTGATAATGAAGCTACTGAGGAGTTTTGGCTGCTTATCTGGGTATAAGTTGAATTTGGACATGAGCGAATACTTTCCGGTGAATCCCCTGGGGAGGGGAGCCTATCTGAGAATATTGCCTTTTCATAAGAACATACGAACTAGGAGCAGGAGTAGGCCATCTGGCCCCTCGAGCCTGCTCCACTATTCAATGAGATCACGGCTGATCTTTTGTGGACTCAGCTCCACTTTCCGGCCCGAACACCATAACCCTTAATCCCTTTATTCTTCTAAAAACTATCGATCTTTATCTTTAAAACATTTAATGAAGGAGCCTCTACTGCTTCACTGGGCAAGGAATTCCATAGATTCACAACACTCTGGGTGAAGAAGTTCCTCCTAAACTCAGTCCTAAATCTACTTCCCCTTATTTTGAGGCTATGCCCCCTAGTTCTGCTTTCACCGCCAGTGGAAACAACCTGCCCGCATCTATCCTATCTATTCCCTTCATAATTTTATATGTTTCTATAAGATCCCCCCTCATCCTTCTAAATTCCAACGAGTACAGTCCCAGTCTACTCCACCTCTCCTCGTAATCCAACCCCTTCAGCTCTGGGATTAACCTAGTGAATCTCCTCTGCATACCCTCCAGTGCCAGTATGTCCTTTCTCAAGTAAGGAGACCAAAACTGAACACAATACTCCAGGTGTGGCGTCACTAACACCTTATACAATTGCAGCAGAACCTCCCTAGTCTTAAACTCCATCCCTCTAGCAATGAAGGACAAAATTCCATTTGCCTTCTTAATCACCTGTTGCACCTGTAAACCAACTTTTTTGCGACTCATGCACTAGCACACCCAGGTCTCTCTGCACAGCAGCATGTTTTAATATTTCATTATTTAAATAATAATCCCTTTTGCTGTTATTCCTACCAAAATGGATAACCTCACATTTGTCAACATTGTATTCCATCTGCCAGACCCTAGCCCAATCATTTAGCCTATCCAAATCCCTCTGCAGACTTCCAGTATCCTCTGCACTTTTTGCTTTACCACTTATCTTAGCGTCGTCTGCAAACTTGGACACATGGCCCTTGGTCCCCAACTCCAAATCATCTATGTAAATTGTGAACAGTTGTGGGCCCAACACTGATCCCTGAGAGACACCACTAGCTACTGATTGCCAACCAGAGAAACATCCATTAATCCCCACTCTTTGCTTTCTATTAATTAACCAATCCTCTATCCATGCTACTACTTTCCTCTTAATGCCATGCATCTTTATCTTATGCAGCAACCTTTTGTGTGGCACCTTGTCAAAGGCTTTCTGGAAATCCAGATATACCACATCCATTGGCTCCCCGTTATCTACCGCACTGTTAATGTCCTCAAAAAATTCCACTAAATTAGTTAGGCACGTCCTGCCTTTATGAACCCATGCTGCGTGTGCCCAATGGGACAATTTCCATCCAGATGCCTCGCTATTTCTTCCTTGATGATAGATTCCAGCATCTTCCCTACTACCAAAGTTAAGCTCACTGGCCTATAATTACCTGCTTTCTGCCTACCTACTTTTTTAAACAGTGGTGTCACGTTTGCTAATTTCCAATCCGCCGGGAACACCCCAGAGTATAGTGAATTTTGGTAAATTATCACTAGTGCATTTGCAATTTCCCTAGCCATCACTTTTAGCACTCTGGGATGCATTCCATCAGGTCCAGGAGACTTGTCTACTGTTAGCCCCATTAGCTTGCCCATCACTACCTCCTTGGTGATAACAATCCTCTCAAGGTCCTCATCTGTCATTGCCTCATTTCCATCAGTCACTGGCATGTTATTTGTGTCTTCCACTGTGAAGACCGACCCAAAAAACCTGTTCAGTTCATCAGCCATCTCCTCATCTCCCATTATTAAATCTCCCTTCTCATCCTCTAAAAGACCAATATTTACCTTAGCCACTCTTTTTTGTTTTATGTATTTGTAGAAACTTTTACTATCTGTTTTTATATTCTGAGCAAGTTTACTCTCATAATCTATCTTACTCTTCTTTATAGCTTTTATAGTAGCTTTCTGTTGCCCCCTAAAGATTTCCCAGTTCTCTAGTCTCCCACTGATCTTTGCTACTTTGTATGTTTCTCCTTCAATTTGATACTCTCCCTTGTTTCCTTAGATATCCCTCTTTTTACCGTCCTTCCTTTTTGTTGGTATAAACCTTTGCTGAGCACTGTGAAAAATCACTTGGAAGGTTCTCCACTGTTCCTCAACTGTTTCACCATAAAGTCTTTGCTCCCAGTCTACCTTAGCTAGTTCTTCTCTCATCCCATTATAATCTCCTTTGTCGAAGCACAAAACACTAGTGCTTGATTTTACCTTCTCACCCTCCATCTGTATTTTAAATTCCACCATATTATGATCGCTCCTTCCGAGAGGTTCCCTAACTATGAGATCCTGAATCAATCCTGTCTCATTACACAGGACCAGATCTAGGACCGCTTGTTCCCTCATAGGTTCCATTACATACTGTTCTAGGAAACTATCGCGGATACATTCTCTCAACTCCTCCTCAAAGCTGCCTTGACCGACCTGGTTAAACCAATCGACATGTAGATTAAAATCTCCCATGATAACTGCTGTACCATTTCTACATGCATCAGTTATTTCTTTGTTTATTGCCTGCCCCACCATAATGTTACTATTTGGTGGCCTATAGATTACTCCTATCAGTGACTTTTTCGCCTTACTATTCCTGATTTCCACCCAAATGGATTCAACCTTATCCTCCATAGCACCGATGTCATCCCTTACTGTTGCCCGGATGTCATCCTTAAATAACAGACCTACACCACCTCCCTTACCATCCACTCTGTCCTTCTGAAAAGTTTGGTACCCTCGGATATTTAACTCCCAGTCGTGACCATCCTTTAACCATGTTTCAGTAATGGCCACTAAATCATAGTCATTCACGATGATTTGCGCCATCAACTCATTTACCTTATTCCGAATACTACGAGCTTTCAGGTAAAGTACACTTATGTTGGCTTTTTACCTCTGTTCGGAATCTTAATACCTCGATCAGTAACCTCTCCTAAGTTATATTTCCTCTTAACCTTTCTCTTAATTTTCCTTGTCGTTGAACCCATATCTTCATGTAACAACCTGCCGCATCGCTTACCGTTAATGTTTTCACTTCCCGTTTTATTTCTTTTAGTATTCCAGGTCCTATTCACTGAGCTCCCCTCAGTCACTGTACCTTGTACTGTCGCCCTTTTTGATTTTTGACTATGGCTTCTCTGCCTTACACTTTCCCCCTTACTGCCTTTTATTTCTGTCCGTTTTACTACCTTCCAACTTCCTGCATTGGTTCCCATCCCCCTGCCACATTAGTTTAAACTCTCCCCAACAGCTCTAGAAAACATCGGTTCCAGTCCTGCCCAGGTGCAGACCGTCCGGTTTGTACTGGTCCCACCTCCCCCAGAACTGGTTCCAATGTCGCAGGAATTTGAATCCCTCCCTCTTGCACCATCTCTCGAGCCACGCATTCATCCTCTCTATCCTGACATTCCTACTCTGACTAGCTTGTGGCACTGGTAGCAATCCTGAGATTACTACCTTTGAGGTCCTACTTTTTAGTTTAACTCCTAGCTCCCTAAATTCAGCTTGTAGGACCTCGTCCCGTTTTTTACCTATATCGTTAGTGCCTATGTGCACCACGACAGCTGGCTGTTCACCCTCCCCCCCCCCCAGAATGTCCTGCAGCCGCTCCGAGACATCCTTGACCCTTGCACCAGGGAGGCAACATACCATCCTGGAGTCTCGATTGCGTCCGCAGAACCGCCTGTCTATTCCCCTTACAATTGAGTCCCCTATCACTATAGCCCTGCCATTCTTCTTCCTGCCCAGCTGCGCAGCAGAGCCAGCCACGGTGCCATGAACCTGGCTGCTGCTACCTTCCCCTGGTGAAGTAGTATCCAAAGCGGTATATCTGTTTTGCAGGGAGATGACCGCAGAGGACACCTGCACTGCCTTCCTACTCTGTCTTTTGGTCACCCATTTTCTATCTTCCTCAGTACCTTTCACCTGCGGTGTGACCAACTCGCTAAACGTGCAATCCACAACGTCCTCAGCATTGCGGATGCTCCAAAGTGAGTCCATCCGCAGCTCCAGAGCCGTCAAGCGGTCTAACAGGAGCTGCAACTAGACACACTTCTTGCACGTGAAGAAGCCAGGGACAGTGGACGTGTCCCTGAGCTCCAACATGGCATACGAGGAGCATGACACGGGTCTGAGATCTCCTGCCATGTCTTAAACCTTCGGTTAACTTCAATAATTACAATTCCCCCCCCCCAAAAAAAAATTAAATAAATAAATAAACAACAAAGAAAAATATAAATAAATATACCAATGAAAAGAAACTGAAAAACAGAAACACTACTTACCAGTCACTTAAAAAGCATCTCCTCCCAACCCAGCTTTGAATTCCCACCTAGATTCAAATTCCCAAACTCACTCTTAGCTGTGTCTCACTCTGGCTGTGTCTTCTCTGGCTCACTGGGAGAACTCACTGGGAGTGAGTTTACAAGTTGCTCTTTTTAAACTGTCCTGAATTGACTCCCCTCCCCACCTGCTTTTAGATCAAGGTAGGTTTAAGTGACTGACAATTAACTGCCAACCAGTTGTGTGATGCCAGATCCAGCTTTCATTATCTGGGAATCCGGTGGCCCACGATGAGGCCTCGCTCCATCAATTAAATTATGCTAGTCTGGTGAATGGAGTCAAGTCTGACTTGCGGAAGTGGGATAACCTCCCCCTGTCCTTGGCGGGCAGGGTTCAGACAATTAAAATGAATGTCTTCCGGGGCGGCATGGTGGCACAGTGGTTAGCACTGCTGTTTCAAGGACCCGGGTTCAGTCCCGGCCCCGGGTCACTCTCCCTGTGGAGTTTGCACATTCTCCCCGTGTCTGCGTGGGTCTCGCCCCTGTAGCCAGTTAAAATGGCTAACTCTGGATTTAAAATGGCGAACGGCAAAGGCTGAAGGGAAAGTCAGCCAACAGGACACAAACAAGCAGCTGCGGGTTGAGTGTGTATTTACCTCTGGAAAGGCCAGACAAGATCGATACCAGCAACCATCAGCATAACAAAACACCAGCCATCTGCATAGTAATGAGCAATCCCCGGGAACAATGAGCAACATTTAGATACATAAAGCCAACCCAGACTCTTCGGTGCTAGCAGGAGCCCACACAAAGGGAGGTGAACGACCACCTCAAGACCGCCCATCGATCAAGGAATCGCTCCAGCATTGGAGAAAATCGAAACAAGTGATTGGGAGAAAGTCCAATCATTTTGAACCAGGTACAGGGTCCGCCCCGAAAGGCGGAAGCCCCTGGGGACTATAAGAATAGAGGCCAAGTTCAAATCGGCCCTCTGCCTCTCTTCTGGACCGGGTCACCCAGCAACGCGAACCAACCCTTGACAGTGACCGGTCCAGCCATCGCTGAAATCCAGTAAGTCTTACTTCAATGCTCAATACGAGATAGGCGCTCCTAGCTACCAATCTGTACCAACTTCGAATCCCACAGGCTCAGAACCCGAACAAAAGGCCATTTGTTTCCCTGACCTGGTGGGCCAGTTCTGAGTTAAGTATTGGCCTGTTAGTCGTAGAAGTAGCTTAGACGTAGAATTTATGCATGAGTAGTAATTACTGTGTATAATAAATGTGCTTTGATTTAAATCTTACTAAGCGGTGTATTGGACTATTGATCATTACTCGGGACTTGAACCACGTGGCGGTATCATAAAGGTACCTGGCGACTCAAGAGCAAAGGTGATAAAACAGAGCAATTAAACTAAGGCAAAAGTTAGCAACAGCTCACTGCAGTTTGGAGGTAGTAACAGGGACAGCTGAATGCTTGGGGAAACTTCATCCCAGTTGTTTACTCACATGTAAGGCGGTCCAGGCCTCACCCCTTATACCTCATACCCACTCAACCTCACCCATACCAATCCATATCACTCATCTTCCATACCCACTCCCAATGGCCCCTCTTACTCTATGTGCCAATTTGGTCACGCCTCATGAGAGCCCAGACTCCATAAAAGGATGTGAGTATGTTGACACAGGAGCAGAGACGATTGACAGCTTAGCTATTTTATAATAAGCTATTTTTTCTCTGATCTCTTTTGTCAATGGCTCTGTGTTTATTTACACACAATAAAGATGTGTCAAGTACTTATAGCTTCTGCTATTGATACTTAAATGACTGGCACTGACTGATACTTTTATAGGGTTGTCACAACAGCAGTTTTTTAAAATCAAAATTGTAGAATGATTGTTTTTTTAAGCTTTTCCACACAAACCGTTGTTACCCTTGGGTTAATTGGTTCAGTATATATATATATATATATATATATATAAAAATAGAATCTCCTCTGATCTTTCGTGGCCAGTGACAATCTTGTGCTAAAGATCATTCACTAATTTTAATAATCTATAGTGTCACAAGTAGGCTTACATTAACAGTGCAATGAAGATACTGTGAAAAGCCCCTAGTCGTCACATTCCGGCGCCTGTTCGGGTACACAGAGGGAGAATTCAGAATGTCCAAGTTGCCTACCAGCACGTCTTTCGGGACTTGTTGGAGGAAACCGAAGCACCCGGAGGAAACCCACGCAGACACAGGGAGAATGTGTAGCCTCTGCACAGACAATGCCCCATGCAGGAATGGAACCTGGGACCCTGGCGATGTAAAGCAACAGCGCTAACCACGGTGTTACCGTGCCGCCCATTGCTCTTAATTGCTCTCAACATATAGCCACTCACCAAATTCATTTATTCCATGGTTTCTTCTTAACAGATATACCTAAGAAAACCTCCTAAATTAAAAGAGCTTCAAAAGTAACCAAATTATATGAACTTCAGGTGCCGGGTCAGGTAGACAGAAACTCACATTGGGGCCATTGATTATAATCAAAAGCCCACCAACATTACTCTCCCTGCTGTTTCCAGAGCTCAGTTACCAAAGTAGACTATTCATGCATTCTTCAAACCGGCACTGACATTTCATTGTAACATTTTAAAACTATTCAACCAACTTTAGAATTACTAACCAGATAATTTGTTACTCTTTGAAAAGTATTGTAATTACCATGCATCGATATTGGCTTGATTTGCTACTAGGTGGCAGGTCTTCTACAAAGGAACATGATTTACACTGACCTTCCATCATAAACAATGTAGCTTTCCTGGTCTGATTGTCTTACACACAAATAGCGTGGCAGATTTATTTTGTATTGAAGATGGTAGCAGTTCAATGTAGTCGATGATAAATAACAAAGTAAATGAAAAATGGTGCATCGAGTTGCAGGAGCAATCGCTACCCATTACAATTTGGCTTTCAAAGTTATAACGAGCTTCCTCAGTAT
Organism: Scyliorhinus torazame; assembly: GCF_047496885.1. Lineage (NCBI taxonomy): Eukaryota > Metazoa > Chordata > Chondrichthyes > Carcharhiniformes > Scyliorhinidae > Scyliorhinus > Scyliorhinus torazame. Next base: position 300,750,273 of record NC_092710.1, read on the forward strand.
ATTGCAAGGAATACTGAAGATGTCAATGTCAGTGTAGAAGCCCACTGTTTTCCAATACATCTAATAGGTAAAAGTGATGATTAAAAGATAGCTATTGAGCATTAAGCCCCTATTGACCATTTTAAAAACTCACTCATAACCTTAGGTCATTTCAAAACACACATTCAGCATTTCAAAACATAGCTTCAACAGAACACAGCATTATTGATTAAAAATGACATTCCTATGCAGCTAACAAGATAAGGTAACCCAAGGACAAGGCAAGCTCCATGGCACAGCATAGAGACCATTGTCCTATCAAGCAGGTCAGCAAGACACTGGTTCAGGCTGTATGCGATAAGGAAGCCGAAACGCATTCCATAGCTCATACAAGAATACATTTAAGTTAATGTTGCATATTAAATGACAGACGGCTAAAACATCGAATCAAACTTATTTGACGTTAACCCAAACCAATTAGGATTCCATCGGGGTATAGCTAGATGGCTAAAGTCTGATATGATTTAGTATAACCGTGTTAGATCGTATGGCCATTTTCCTTTCATGAATCATCTATACTTTGATCTAACTTATTCGCTGTCTCTCTATTTTTCGTATTTTCACTTTTCCACTCTGACTCTTGAAGTAAATGCAAGCTGTTTTGCCGTAAGCAAGAAAATCATTTCTGAATTATTTGAAAGTTGAATTGTCTACAAAATTGCTTCTCTTTGAGTCCTTTTGCTAGCTGGACTTATTAGAGAATAAGATTTAAATGATTCTCAATTGTAATCGATAGAGACAAATAAAACGATTCTTATTTGCACCTGAGAAGTGTCAAGTCAAATTTCTACTGAGTTTTAGTGATCGCAAGTGCCACTAGATCCGCATGGTAGATCTCTACAGTCAAGGAACAATGAAGGAGAAAGTTTAGGTTGATTATAGAAGCTATCACACAGTGATGGTGAATGAGTGTAAGCATCATTGCAGGTATAGGACTGCATTCTCCACTGCCCAACACTGCTGTCTGACGGCGGCAGAGAGTAGCCCGAGGCCAGAATTGAACGCGGGTACCTGGAGCTGTGAGGCAACACTGCTAACCACTGTGCCACCGTGCCGCCCCACGTTTGTCTTTTAGCAACATTTCCTGATCCATCATATCCAGCTCGCACCTCAGACCATCATAGTTTCCCTGATTAAGATTCAGGAATTTAGTCTCAGAACCAACTACGTCACTCTCCATTCTATTATATTATGGTTGCACGACTATATTACCAATTATTCCTTTCTCATTACAAAATACCCAGTCTGGGATGGCTTGTTCTCCAGTTGGTTCTTCAATGCATTGGTCAGAAAATCATCCCGATTATACTCCAGGAATTTCTCCTCTACGATATTGTTACTAATTTGATTTTCCCAATTTATGTGCAGATTAAAGTCACCCATAATTACAGATGTTTCTTTATTGCATGCATCTCTAATTTTCTTTTCAATGCTATTCCCAGCATCACCACTACAGTTTGAAGGTTTATATATAACCACCACTAATGATTTTTGACCCTTAGTGTTTCACAGCTCTATCCAATCAGATTTCACATTGTCAGAGCTAATGGGCGGGATTCTCCCGATGCTGGCGCCAAGAATGACGCAAACCACTCCGGCATCTGGCCACCCGGAAGTTACGGAATCCTCCGCACTTCCGGAGACTAGGCCAGCGCCAGAGGGGTTAGCGCAGCGCAAATCGGCGCCGAAGGGCCATCGTGTTCCCACACATGCGCAGAACCGCCGCCGTGTTTCCTGCGCATGCACAGGGGGTTTCCTCTCCGCAACGGGTTTGGCGGAGCCTTACAGAGGCCAGTGCAGAGGGAAAGAGTGCCCCCACAGCACAGGCCCACACGCATTTCGGTGGGCCCCGACCGTGGGCCAGGCTTGGGGCCGGATCCCCCCGTCCACCCCCGCCCTCCCCCCTGAGGACCCCACTTGACGGCCGACAAGCCAGGTCCCACCGTGACGGACCATGTCCATTTCACGCTGGCGGGACTGGCCAGAAACGCGCGGCCGCTCGGGGACCGGAGAATTGCCGGGAGGACCACTGCCAAGGGCCCTCGACCGGCGCGGCATAAACCCGGACCCCATCGGCAACCGGCGCCGGAGAATACGGCAGCTGGCGTTGGAGCGGGGGGGGCGGAATTCACGCTCCCCCCCCCCCCCCCCCCCGGCGATTCTCCGACCCGGCGGGGGGTCGGAGAATTCCACCCAACATCTTTCCTCTCTATGGTATTAATCTCCCCTTTAATGATCAATCCAACCCCACCACCTTTTCCTTTTTGTTTGTCCTTCCTGGACACTGAATGCCGCTGGAAGTTCAGTTCCCATCCCTGGTCACCCCACAGCCGGCACTCCATAATTCTGACTATATCATATCCATTTATATCTATTTGTTCGATGAATTCATTCACTTTATTGTGAATGTTCTGCTTATTAAGGCACAAAGCCTTAAGGCTTGTCGTTTAACATTACTTCTCCTGTTCCCACTATTTTTCACTTCAGGCCCCATTTGATTCTGGCCCTTGATTTCTTTGCCTATCATTTTTCTTATTACCTTTACAGCCTTTTGTTTCTGTCAATGTTTTCCCCTCCTCTGACTCCGTGTATAGGTTCCCAACCCCCTGCCATTTTAGTTTAAACTCTCCCGTACCACTGTAGCAAATACTCCCCCTAGAGCATCAGTTCCAGTTCTGCCCAGGTGTAACTGTCCAGTTTGTACTGGTCCCAGCCCTCCGGAACTGGTCCCAATGACCCAAGATTCTGAAACCCTCCCCCTTGCACCATCTCATCAGCCACATATCCATCAATATATCCTGCTATTTCTACTCTGACAAGCATGTAGCACTGGTAGTAATCCTGAGATCACCATCTTTCTTCCCAACTCCCTGTATTCTGCTTTTAGGACCTCACCACTTTTTAAACCGATGCACCACGCCCACAGACTGTTCCCTCCCATTTCAGATAGTCCTGTTGCCGCTCTGAAATATCCTTGACCCTAGCACCAGGGAGGCAACATATCATTCTGGGAGTCTTTTTTACGGCATCCGGGAGCTGCAGCCGGAAACACTTCTTTTTAAAAAAATAAATTTACAGTACCCAATTCATTTTTTCCAATTAAGGGGAAATTTAGCGTGGCCAATCCACCTACCCTGCACATCTTTGCATTGCGGGGGCGAAACCTACGCAAACACAGGGAGAACGTGTGTAGCCATCTGGGATGGCCACATCCCGATTACAAAATGGACACTTGCAAAGAATGCAGGGAAAATTGGACAATACTGAAAAAGCAAGCAGGTGCAAGGTCTGTCTGTTGATTAGAGCCTTAGCTCTCAGATAAGACCGGTACTGTTAAGCCATCTACATACTAATGAGCCATACCCGGGAACAAAAGGCAACATTTAGGTAAACAATGCTAAGCCAGACATCCCAGCGCCAGAGGAGACTAAAACAAAGCAAACCAACAGCCACCTAGGACACGCCCAGCAACCAGGGAACTTTTGTGAGGGCCACGAAGAATCCAGCACGAGTTTAAGGATACAAAGAAATAACATTTATTTACAATAACAACAAAGAACAAACAAAGAACAAAGAAATGTACAGCACAGGAACAGGCCCTTCGGCCCTCCAAGCCCGTGCCGACCATACTGCCCGACTAAACTACAATCTTCTACACTTCCTGGGTCCGTATCCTTCTATTCCCATCCTATTCATATATTTGTCAAGATGCCCCTTAAATGTCCCTATCGTCCCTGCCTCCACTACCTCCTCCGGTAGTGAGTTCCAGGCACCCACTACCCTCTGCGTAAAAAACTTGCCTCGTACATCTACTCTAAACTTTGCCCCTCTCACCTTAAACCTATGCCCCCTAGTAATTGACCCCTCTACCCTGGGGAAAAGCCTCTGACTATCCACTCTGTCTATGCCCCTCATAATTTTGTATACCTCTATCAGGTCGCCCCTCAACCTCCTTCGTTCCAGTGAGAACAAACCGAGTTTATTCAATCGCTCCTCATAGCTTATGCCCTCCATACCAGGCAACATTCTGGTAAATCTCTTCTGCACCCTCTCTAAAGCCTCCACATCCTTCTGGTAGTGTGGCGACCAGAATTGAACACTATACTCCAAGTGTGGCCTAACTAAGGTTCTATACAGCTGCAACATGACTTGCCAATTCTTATACTCAATGCCCCGGCCAATGAAGGCAAGCATGCCGTATGCCTTCTTGACTACCTTCTCCACCTGTGTAGCCCCTTTCAGTGATCTGTGGACCTGTACTCCTAGATCTCTTTGACTTTCAATACTCTTGAGGGTTCTACCATTCACTGTATATTCCCTACCTGCATTAGCCCTTCCAAAATGCATTACCTCACATTTGTCCGGATTAAACTCCATCTGCCATCTCTCCGCCCAAGTCTCCAGACAATCTAAATCCTGCTGTATCCTCCGACAGTCCTCATCGCTATCCGCAATTCCACCAACCTTTGTGTCGTCTGCAAACTTACTAATCAGACCAGTTACATTTTCCTCCAAATCATTTATATATACTACAAAGAGCAAAGGTCTCAGCACTGATCCCTGTGGAACACCACTGGTCACAGCCCTCCAATTAGAAAAGCATCCCTCCATTGCTACCCTCTGCCTTCTATGGCCTAGCCAGTTCTGTATCCACCTTGCCAGTTCACCCCTGATCCCGTGTGACTTCACCTTTTGTACTAGTCTACCATGAGGGACCTTGTCAAAGGCCTTACTGAAGTCCATATAGACAACATCTACTGCCCTACCTGCATCAATCATCTTAGTGACCTCCTCGAAAAACTCGATCAAGTTAGTGAGACACGACCTCCCCTTCACAAAACCGTGCTGCCTCTCACTAATACGTCCATTTGCTTCCAAATGGGAGTAGATCCTGTCTCGAAGAATTCTCTCCAGTAATTTCCCTACCACTGAAGTAAGGCTCACCGGCCTGTAGTTCCCGGGATTATCCCTGCCACCCTTCTTAAACAGAGGAACAACATTGGCTATTCTCCAGTCCTCCGGGACATCCCCTGAAGACAGCGAGGATCCAAAGATTTCTGTCAAGGCCTCAGCAATTTCCTCTCCAGCCTCCTTCAGTATTCTGGGGTAGATCCCATCCGGCCCTGGGGACTTATCTACCTTAATATTTTTTAAGACACCCAACACCTCGTCTTTTTGGATCACAATGTGACCCAGGCTATCTACACCCCCTTCTCCAGACTCAACATCTACCAATTCCTTCTCTTTGGTGAATACTGATGCAAAGTATTCATTTAGTACCTCGCCCATTTCCTCTGGCTCCACACATAGATTCCCTTGCCTATCCTTCAGTGGGCCAACCCTTTCCCTGGCTACCCTCTTGCTTTTTATGTAAGTGTAAAAAGCCTTGGGATTTTCCTTAACCCTATTTGCCAATGACTTTTCATGACCCCTTCTAGCCCTCCTGACTCCCTGCTTAAGTTCCTTCCTACTTTCCTTATATGCCACACAGGCTTCGTCTGTTCCCAGCCTTTTAGCCCTGACAAATGCCTCCTTTTTCTTTTTGACGAGGCCTACAATATCATTCGTCATCCAAGGTTCCCGAAAATTGCCGTATTTGTCTTTCTTCCTCACAGGAACATGCCTGTCCTGTATTCCTATCAACTGACACTTGAAAGCCTCCCACATGTCAGATGTTGATTTGCCCTCAAACATCCGCCCCCAATCTATGCTCTTCAGTTCCCGCCTAATATTGTTATAATTAGCCTTCCCCCAATTTAGCACATTCATCCTCGGACCACTCTTATCCTTGTCCACCAGTACTTTAAAACTTACTGAATTGTGGTCACTGTTACCGAAATGCTCCCCTACTGAAACATCTACCACCTGGCCGGGCTCATTCCCCAATACCAGGTCCAGTACCGCCTCTTCCCTAGTTGGACTGTTTACATAAGTTTACATAATAACATATATATACAACAGCAGCAGCAACTTCCCTTGCTGCTCACTCCTTCCAGCTGGTTCCAAACTGGCCAGCTTTATTTATACAGGGAATCTGCTAATGGTTTCTCCGCCCCCCCCCCCCCCCCCTCATTGGGGAAGCACATACTCCCACAGGATTGTGGGATTGTCATTAGTCCCAGCCAATGGTAAGCAGGCAGGTTATAACATCCCTTCCCCCACCCAAAGTCCAAGGAATCCACCGAAGACCCTGGCGAAGGAGGGCGTCGGACTCGTTTTGCCGCAGGCCGGACACCATTTTCACGAGGCGCTGGATTGGGCGGCGTGTAACGAGACAGAGAGACCATGATGAACGGCGTAACGGTTGTACATCCACGGCCCGTGGGCCCGAGGATTCCCCCTCTGATGCGTCCTGTGTCTCCATCTCGGAGTCAGAGTCTGCTGCCTCCGTCATCTCGGCGTCTCTATCTCCACGCGGTTCTGTATCGACCTGTGCAGGCTTTGAGTGAGGCACCAGAGGAAGATTGTGAGAACTACTTTCCATTGTCTCTGGTCTCTGTGGCTGTAGAAATGAGCTCCGGGGGCGGGGAATCTTTTGAGGGGATAGTCTTCTGGACCGAACATGGTCTACATGTTTGCGCTGGAGACGACCCTGGGCTTGCACCTGGTAAGATATAGGGCCCATTTGGCGAAAGATTACGCCAGGGACCCACTGGGCACCAACAAAATTTCGAACGAACACTGGGTCACTGGGTGCAAACTGCCGAATCGGCCGATGCCGAGAAAAACCCTGTCCCTGCCGTTCTTGTGTGCGGTGTACTTTTGCGCCAATGTCCGGGAAAACCATGCTAAGGCGGGTGCAAAGTCTCCGGCCCATTAAGAGTTCTGCGGGAGCTACCCCAGTCACCGCATGGGGGGTGGTCCTATACGAAAACAAAAAGCGAGCCAGTCTCGTGTCCATTGACCCGGAAGACTGCTTCTTTAGGCCTCGTTTGAATGTCTGCACTGCGCGCTCCGCCAACCCATTTGAAGCCAGGTGGTATGGGGCAGTGCAGATATTGCGTATGCCGTTCATCTTCATGAACCTCGCAAACTCCTCACTTGTGAATGAAGTGCCATTATCTGTGACCAGCACTTCGGGGAGGCCATGCGTACTAAAAGACAAACGCATCTTTTCAATTGTTGCGCAGGACGTTGTGCCTAGCATCTTATGCACCTCTAGCCATTTAGACTGGGCGTCGATTAATAGAAGGAACATGGATCCTTGAAAAGAGCCTGCGAAATCCGCATGCAAGTGCGTCCAAGGCCGCCCTGGCCAATCCCAGTGATGTAGGGGCGAGGCCGGCGGGAGCTTCTGATGCCCCTTGGCAAATGGAGCAGTTTTGGGCCACCTTCTCAATGTCGGTGTCGAGGCCTGGTCACCAGACATAACTCCAGGCCAACATTTTCATTTTGGTCACACCTGGATGCCCATTGTGCAAGTCTCTTAGTATCAGCTCCTGTCCTTTTTCCGGGACAATCACACGCATCCCCCACAAGAGGATGCCGTCTTCCACGCTGAATTCTGACAGCTTGGAGAAAAATGCCCGCAACTCGCCTGGGAGCTGTCTATGCTGCCCACCATACAAGACTATATGCTGAACCTTCGACAGGACTGGCTCCATCTGGGTCCACTCACATATCTGTGATGCCGTGACAGGCAAGATGTCCATAAAATTTAGGGTTGCAACCACCTCACTGGTCGTGGGGGTCGACATGGGGCAGTTCGATAAAGGCAATCGGCTCAGTGCATCGGATGCGCTATCTGCGTTCCTGGTTTGTGCTCCAGAGAATACTCGTAGGCAGCGAACAACAAAGCCCAGCACTGGATCCGTGCGGAAGCAATGGGCGATATTGGCTTATCCTCTCTGAAAAGTCCCAGCAGAGGCTTATGATCAGTCATGATAGTGAAGTGGCGGCCATATACGTACTGGTGGAAACGTTTCACCACAAAGACCACCGTCAGGCCCCCCCCTCCTCGATCTGCGTGTACTTTTTTTCCGCTGCAGTCAATGTGCGGGAGGCGAAAGCTATCGGCCGCTCGGCCCCGTTCTCCATCTTGTGGGACAGGACGGCCCCAATACCATACGGGGATGCATCACATGTAATGAGCAAAGGCTTTCCAGGATCATAGTGGGTTAGTAACTTGTCAGAGATCCACAAGAAGAGCTTAGGGAAAGCTCGCAAGCCGATGGCAATCGTGTCCTGTTTGGCACAATTGCGAGACACAGAGGAGGTCGTTAGGACGCTCCGTAGAGAGATAGAGGAGAGAGACAGAAGTAGTGAGGTAGACGTGAGTGAGGTAAAGGGCACACCAGTCTTGTCTCGCGCATTTGAGTAGTTTCCAAACGCAATACAATAAGGCCTACCAGGACACGCAACGTGCGTTCTTGGTAAGACAAGAGACCGAACAACAAGTTGAGAAATTGCAGAAACAGTGCAATGATCTGAAAGCAGCCCTACGAGCACTCCATACTTCCACGACGGGACAAAGGCAGAGCTCCGTAGACCACGCAAAGTGCCGGAAGCAAATTGCAGAATTGCAATCTCTGCTTTCCATTCAAAATGGGTTTCAAAGCACATTCGGACCCCAATTAGATCAAGAAAACGGCCCCGACTGGCAGGAATTGAACGAGACTGCCCATAGATACGTACATGGGACATGTACGCAGGAAAAACCCCAGAAAAGGTGAGTGCCCCAACCGAACAGGCAGAACACACCCCCATGAACCCTGTGACCACACACCGCAGGGCCGCAGGAGAAGGAGCAGCAGATTTCCTTTACACAACCCCGTTAACCGTGACCCAATTACGGGACGCGTGTGGAAAAATTACACCGTTCCTGCCCACATCAGACCCCCACCAATTTTTCGCGAGAGTCAAACAGCAGGCTACCATGTCCGGCCTGGACAAAAAGGAGCAAGTGAAGCTCACAGTTTTAAGCCTCGACCCTTCCTGACCCACAGAATGTAGGAGGAGGCACACTCCAAGAGATGCACACAGCGATCCTAGATGCGATCGGCTATAACAGAGGAGACCCCGTAGAAGGCCTAAACAAGTGTAGGCAAAAGAAGACAGAGCACCCCACAGCGTTTGCTGGACGCTTGTGGATACACTTCACAGCAGTTTTCGGAGAGTTAGCCCGCGCCCATTTGTCCCCAGATAATATGGCCAAGTGGACCCGAATTCTAGTTTCCCACGCCACAGACGCAGGACAGAAAGCTTGCGCAAATTATGACCCCTCAGACGAGTCCCACAATGAAAAATGGGTTTTGAAGAGATTGTCCCGCGTTTGGGAGCAATCACTCCAAGGCAAAACCGCATTTATAACACCTGACGAAGAGCAGGCAGACATGAATCCAGTTAAAGCGCACCAGAACCCCGCATGGGTAAATGAGGGCAGGAACAGCCCACAGCAGCCTAAATCCCAAGAATGTTACAATTGCGGACAATTAGGACTTTACGTGCGAGAATGTCAAGCTCCCCTGAAACAGCAACGGAATCAGCCCACAAATACCCCCCGAACCAGCAACGACACCAACAGCCCCCACCCCCCCACCCAGGGAACCAGACCCAAGGGAGCAATGCACCAGAGAGCCTGCTCCACCTTACGTGCCCCAGGGGTCATGGTACAACTGTGGGCAGTCAGGACACTTCACCCGAGATTGCAGGAGACCTCCACCAGCTAGACTAGCCCCCAGGTATGAAAGAGAACACCACCCACCGCAGCGGCAAGGTCCCAGCTGCCCCATGCAAACTGTGAGCGCTTACCCACCACTTCTCATGGCAGCAATACCTCAGCAATGCCACTTCATTTTTGTTTCGCTCCTCCTTTCCTCTCTTCTTCGTTCATACTACACTCCCTCCATATGCTGGTTACACCCCAAGCCAAATGTGATTTACGGTGTCCTTCCTCCTGATGGAACCTGCACGATTTTTGTTATGTTTGTGTGTTACGTTAAATGTTGGTTATTGTGAATGTTGAATGTTGTTTGCCCACTTAAAGTTTTTCACGGCCCCACGTCACCACTCCTTTAACGCCCCCTGGCGGTTAATGGAACACGTTTGTCCCCAGACAACAGTTCAGAGGAACTAGTTTGTCAACAGAAACCAGTTTAAAGGTACAAGTTTGTCGCCAGACAACCGTTCAGAGGAACTAGTTTGTCGACAGCCACGACTCATAGCTACTCTCCTGATTCGAGAGGCAGCCCCCCACGACGACCACATTCTTACCCGTTCTTGCTGGTTGCTCAGGCAGTGGAGAAATGGCATTGGTCCCCGCCCTGCCTGAGGACCCCCCCTCTGGTCAGCTACGCTCGGGTAGAGCACAAACGGCATTGATCACTGTCCTACCCGAGGATTCCACCCATTTCTTACCCGCCGCGGCCCATACACACCCCATTGTGGCACTTTCAGCTCGAAATTCTGTTCTTTGGTTTTGGCAACCCTTAGGTTGCTTCCGTATGCTATTTACATCCTCAAACACTAGGATGGTAGATCGCACAGGCTGCGAGACGGCTCGCACGATGTCAGTATCTTTCTCGGATGTCTTGTCCAAATATTTGGTTTTTAAAAAAAAGAGGGAGTCACAGATGGTGACCAATTATAAAGGGAAATTGGCAACAAAGGACAGACATACGAGATCTTAAGCAAGATAATAACAGATATTATGCTTGTGTTCACAGAACCTCAGGAACCCCAGAGCAAGACAAAGGAGAAGACAGAAAGACGGAAAGATGAAGACGGCCTCCACCTTTTTCATCTGGATCTTAGCGGGAACCCTTCAGTTGCGCACGGACGCTACCCCCCTGACCCCTACCACACAAGCTGTAAATGATTCCCACCCCTGCAATACACAGAACCCCGTGACAGCTAACAATACCCCGACCTGGTGTGATAAGTTTGTCACCTGGTACTCAATATCATATGTAGTAGAAGCCCTCTTAGTACTAGCGATACTTTGCAGTGTCGTGCAGACACTTAAGAGTCAGGAAATGGCGAAAGAGAGCTTACCGCTCTCGCACCCCGGTATACAGGATTAGGTCCCCTATTTTTGGATTTCACCAGACCCCCGAACCCATTGAGACGGACTAAAGTGCATCCATTTCTCCTTATGTATTCTGTGAAATAAAGAGATGTAAACCTCGGTGTCTGACTGCCAGTCCAGAGAAATGTGTGTGCTGCTATTTTGTACAGTTTAAGATGTTGTAGATTTTTGGATTGTTTGAATAAGGATAGTTTATTGAGAATCGTTAGAGGTTCCAGCTTTTTTATTTTTCTGTAATGCATGCAGTAATGTCATAGCGCCCCGTAGAATTTTATAATAATGTATGTATTTAAAATGATTTAGGTAAAATTGTGTTTCATGGGATAGGACAGAGTAGAGCCTGACTATGGGTGCCCCGTTTGGTCAGAGGATGAAGACAACGCAGTAATGTGATCCTTCACGCTTTGCATTGAGGATCACAAGGAGGGAGTGTAGCCATCTGGGATGGCCACGTCCCGATTACAAAATGGACACTTGCAAAGAATGCAGGGAAAATTGGACAATACCGAAAAAGCAAGCAGGTGCAAGATCTGTCTGTTGATTAGAGCCTTAGCTCTCAGACAGGACCGGTACTGCTAAGCCATCTACATACTAATGAGCCATCCCCGGGAACAAAAGGCAACATTTAGGTAAACAATGCTAAGCCAGACATCCTGGCGCCAGAGGAGACTAAAACAAAGCAAACCAACGGCCACCTAGGACACGGCTAGCAACCAGGGAACCCACCCCTCTATTGGGGAAAAATTGATAAGGATAATTGGGAAATGGCCCAATTAATTGGGGCCAAGTTCAAGGCCCGCCCAAAAGCGCGCAAAGCCCTTTTGGGTATAAAAAGGACTCCCCAAGAGAGAATCGCTCTCTTGGCCTTGGCTCTCAGCGAGAAGAGACCTGCCTAGCAGCTACGCCAGACCAAGTAAGTTCCAAGTCAACGCACACTACGAGATAGACGCTTCTAGTTGCTATCCTGTAAACAGCTCAACCCAGCAGCCTCAGAACCGAACAACGGCCATTGTTCCTCTGACTGAGTGGGCACCCGAAGCTAAGTATAGGCTTTTAGTAATAGTGATAGTTTAGTTTGTAGAGTTTTATGCATGAGTAGATTTGACTGTGTGTAAATAAATATGCATTGCTTTTGAACTTACTAACTGGAGTATCGAGCCTTGGATCAGTATTCGGTTTTGAACCTTGTGGCAGTGTCGAAAGATATCTGACGACTCTTGAGCAAACGTAATTAAACAGAGCCAAATTAAGAGACAATAGCAAGTTAGCAACACGTGCAAACTCCACACGGGCAGTGACCCAGAGCCGGGATCGAACCTGGGACCTGGGCACCGTGAGGCGGCAGGGCTAACCCGCTGGAAACACTTCCTGTACCAATGCAGGCCCCAGGCGGTGGAAATAATTCTGACTTCCCACATAGAGCAGGAAGAACACACCATGGCTTTAAGCACTCTGCCTGACTTACCCCTTTGAATTAAATTACACGTTTTGGAAGATACTTAACAACAAATAATATCAATTACTCTGGGGCCCTTCTTCCCTGCACCTTGTTGTTACAGAATGTAGCTGTTGCAAACAATGGAACACAAAATAACACCTGAAAAACTATAAGTGATAAAAGTAGGAAATACTTACCCTACCATACTCACCCAATCAGCTGCTTCCCTACATAACCTATGAATCCAGATGTCACTTCAGAAGATCCAAGCTAACACTCCGCTCACAGTCTCACTCTTTCCGTTGCTCCTTTATCCACCAAGCTCCGCTCTCAGTCTCACTTTGTCACTTGTTTATCCACCAGGTTTCTCTGCCAGTCTCGCTCTTGCTCCTTTATCCTCCCAGCTCCGCTCTCTGTCTTTATCGTATTTTGTTTAATTTATTACCTAATTTCACCTTAACTTGATTCAACTTTACTTCCCTATTGCTGTGTTGCTTACTGAAATTCAAGGAGCTACTTTAGATATGTTTTTCTAGTTAAAGCTATTTAAACACACTCCCTCACAGCAGCTTCTCACCAATCAAAGAACTTACTGTTTTCCTGTGATATCACTCATGGGTTTCTGTTTGAAACTCAGCCCACTGCCACAGTCAGGGTGTCCCTCGCAGGTCCGGCTGTCTCCGCTCCTGGAATATAAAAGCCTATCGATCTGAGCCTTGAAAATGTTCAAGGACTCAGCTTTCACAGTTTTACAGGTCCTACTTACCAAAGCCTTCCTGAGGAAACGTAGAAAATGAAAGGATCACTTTGTTCCCTCCTCACCGAACTCCCTCAGTCACCAAACTCCAACTTAAGCACTATATTGCATCCCAAACCAGCACTCCAGTGCAGACACGGGCACTGTAAGATGGTCTGCTTTTATACTCTCTGAACCCAGACTCTGCAAACCTGTTTAAGCCAGTTATCTAATTAACTAGCTGTCGCTGAAAGCAGAACCTGCATGAACCCGATTTTAAACCTGGCCTAAAACTCACCTTCTTGCAACCCAAAGAACACATTTTAGTTAATTACCAAATTAAAGAAAGACTAGACTTTAGATATAAATTAACCCTTAAATTCTTCCAGTCACGTAATGGGAAAGATGGCCAACATTGTGATCTGAGGCATGATGGTAAAAGAGGACAAGTGCTAACATTGTGCCATGAGGCATGCTGGTAAAAGAGGCAAACAGATTTGTCTGTGTGAAAAATTGCAGAAAGAACATCATGGTAACAGGCAGAAAGACTACTTGCAACTGGACATTTCACTGATAACACTTTGTTTTGGAACATCAAGAGCAAGGAACTCTCAAGGATGAATGATGCCTAGAAACTGAATGATTGGTTAACTTAAACCTTATAAAATAGTAGGAACGTCCGAAACTCAACAGCAATAACCTTGAGGAACAACCTTACCAAGAACAGACCTGAGTTTGAAAACTCACAGCCATACATCGTTCAGAGCAAGTCTGGCCATTTCTCTCTGCATGGGTAGTATATTTTCATCAAGTCATGAGTCCTGAAATGTATGTGACTATTTGAATAAACACATAGCTTAAAGTCAGAGTTGGACAATAAACTGTATTAATTCAACTGGAAGTGAGTATTCAATTTTATCTGTCATCAGTTGCTGCCAGCAGAGGGCAACAACACAGCAAACTCCAACTTAAGCAGTCTACTGCAGCCCAAAGCAGCACACGATTAGTGGAAAATACTGCTTGGGCCACCACTCCACTGTAGCAGAGAACCTGTTTCCTTTTCCTCAATGTTGAGAAATCTCCTAATGGGTTCTCCATTATTGACTACTGCAAGCCTGCCTTCACCAGTCAATGTACATGCTGGGATCTGTGTAGCTTCATGCGCTCAAAGATCGGCCTTATCAGAAATCTTGCAAATACGGCCTGAGCCATTTGCTCATCTTGTAAGTTTGACACAGTTAATCAAAGCTATCCTATAGGGAAATATCCTAATCAGGTCATTGTTTATGGTGTATTATGCAAACTCACACATGGCCCAAAGGTCCCACTTTTGGATCTGATAAGTGCCCGCTACACTTCAAATTGCCCTGGAATACTGAAGCATCTCAAAACTTTGAACGGGTGAAGTAAGCCATATCACACGAAAACAATGAATGGATAATTTCCATTCATGTTCTACATACAAAACCTCCTCCACAATAGTCCTCAATACCGGGGCCCCGCAAGGCTGCGTACTTAGCCCCCTACTCTACTCCCTGTACACACACGACTGCGTGGCAAAATTTGGTTCCAACTCCATCTCCAAGTTTGCTGACGATACAACCATAGTGGGCCGGATCTCGAATAACGACGAGTCAGAATACAGGAGGGAGATAGAGAACCTAGTGGAGTGGTGCAGCGACAACAACCTCTCCCTCAATGCCAGCAAAACTAAAGAGCTGGACATTGACTTCAGGAAGCAAAGTACTGTACACAATCCTGTCAGCATCAATGGGGCCGAGTTTCAAATTCCTAGGGGTGCACATCTCCAAACATCTGCCCTGGTCCACCCACATCGACGCTACCACCAAGAAAGCACAACAGCACCTATACTTCCTCAGGGAACTAAGGAAATTCGGCATGTCCACATTAACCCTGACCAACTTTTACAAATGCACCATGGAAAGCATCCTATCTGGCTGCGTCACAGCCTAGTATGGCAACTGCTCGGCCCAGGACCGCAAGAAACCAGACAGTCGTGAACACCGCCCAGTCCATCACACAAACCTGCCTCCCATCCATTGACTCCATCTACACCTCCCGCTGCCTGGGGAAAGCGGGCAACATAATCAAAGACCCCTCCCACCCGCTTACTCACTCTTCCAACTTCTTCCATCAGGCAGGATATACAGAAGTCTGAGAACACACAGGAACAGACTCAAAAACAGCTTCTTTCCCGCTGTTACCAGACTCCTAAATGACCCTGTTATGGACTGACCTCATTAACACTACACCCTGTATGTTTCGTCCGATACCGGTGTTATGTAGTTACATTGTGTACTTTGTGTTGCCCTATTATGTATTTTCTTTTATTCCCTTTTCTTCCCATGTACTTCATGATCTGTTGAGCTGCTCGCAGAAAAATACATTTCACTGTACCTCGGTACACGTGACAATAAACAAATCCAATCCAATCCATACCATAAAATTGAGCAATATCATGTATGAAAGTCAGTGATGGTGCAATGCCAGGTTTGTAACCCGTACATCCCAAAGACTGCCTAATCAAATCAATCAGCATGTTCCTTTGGCTGTTTGTTATAGGTAGAGTACAGACCGTACTCAATCAGCCTATGCTGACAAAACTCAAAATAAAACATACAATGCTAGATGTCATTCCATGATTGGGCAGCATTTGCTGAACAATCCTGACTGAGCTAATAACTACACCAACAACCAATTTAAGATAATCAGTCGAGCTTATAAGGTTATGCGTGTCAGTAGAAACTTACATTCGTACACAAGAACCCTTATCTGCAAAGAAAAGGAATATGTTCAAGCCTTGTATCTTTTTTGAATTAGTTGGCGGTTTGGGGAACGTATTGATCTCATTGCTTTTTCCATGGCAACAACTTGGTCAATCAGAGGTGACTTAACTTGCCAACCAATCAGTGGGACTTGAACCTGGAATCTTATGGCTCAGAGACATGGGTGCAACCAATTCAAGCACAACCAATAAGGCAGAGAGGAGAGGCCTCCCAAATTCAGGTTGAAGGACTCACCGTTTCTCCAACCAAGGTAAATAGTGGGTACAATCACAAAGCAAAGTGGTGTACATCCAGCCAAAGATGGCCTGTGGAAACCTCTTCAGCTCAGCGTCATTCATAACCCGAAATGCTAGCACACTGTCAGCCCAGAATGGGATATGTTCCACAGGAGGTTCTTGAAATATCTCCCATCTGGAAAAGCATAGAAAGAAAACATTTATCATCAGGCAGAGCAGCAATGTAATATTTCAATTATCCTGATGTTCCCAAACCTCTCCATCTCTCCCCCCTCCTTCAAGATGCTCTGTCAAACCTGTTTTTGTTACTGGTCCTACCTACATACAAATTTAATCGTGTGAAGTGTCCTGCGATATGGTCGTAAGTTAAAGGCGCTATCGAAATGCAAGTTGGTGTTGTTGGATACACCAACTTTAAAGAAGACATTGGGCTGGATTCTCCGCAACCCCACACCAAAATCGCGGCCGGTGCGGGGTCTTTCATGCCGTAATCGGGCCCGGCGCCGGTTCGGCGTTTCTCCGGGACCTGAAAATCGCTGTGACCGCGGAGTACTCCGCGCCACCAGGGGGCATTGACAGCGGCCCGCCAAGCAATCCTCAGCTCCCTACCGGCCGAGTTCCCGACGGTGTGGAACTAACCACCTTGTGCCGGTCGGGGTACTGGCGTGGCGGTTGCGGATTCAGTCCGCGGCCGCCCTGGTTGTGGTGGGGGGATCGGATACCGGGGGGGGGGGGGGCTTATAGGCGGCCGGCAATTAAATGTGCGCGGTTTGAGGCTCGGGCGCGTGGCCGATTGGGGGGGGTCTGTTTTTTCGGTGTGGCTCCGCAGTCTGAATCCGCCATTGAGCACGACACGGCCGCTGGAGGCTGCCGCCACGCGCAGACTCTGAACCAAACCCCGGGCCCGTATCCGCAGCAAAAGCTGCAAGATTCACTCCGGGTCCCTGCTAGCCCCCTGCAGGGCATTGAATTCGTCTAACTTTGTTCCAGGAATTTCAGGAGTAAAACTCCACTGTTTGTACACCGGTGTGGGGTCATCGTCTCATTTTGGGAGAATCCAGCCCATTTAATTTCAAAGTTGGTGAAAATGAATAATTGTTCTGAAGGTTGGCAGTTCCCATTGCCAGCGATATTGAGTTCACAACCCGCCCCACTGCTGTTACATCGTGGGACACGACCCTTGCCATTTTTCTTTCAACGTTCCCAATGATACGGCAGAGAAAGCTGCCATTGGGGTTTGCAGCTTTATTGCTGCTTTTCCTGGCCACCTTTGCCGATATTCAAGAAAATTCCTCCCTCTAATTCTATGAGTCAATCAACTGCATAAAAAAGCCTTCCATAAATCCACCCCCGCACCCCCACGCTACCTCCCCCCCCCCCCCCCCCCCCCCCCTCCCTCCCCACCGGCTCCCCCCAAATATTTACCCCTGCCTACTCAGACCCGGTCTCTCATGATTTTGAATACCTCAATCAAATCTCCGCTCAGTCTTCTCTTCTCCAAGGGGAACAGACCCAACTTCCCCAATCTATCCACGTCACTGCAGTTTCACATTGCTGGAATCATTCTCATGAATCTTTTCTGCATACGCTCTAATGCCTCCACCTCCTTCCTGAGATGGAGTGCCCAGAACTGGATGAGATATTCCAGTTGAGTCTGAACCAGTGTTGTATACACGCTTTAACGTAACTTGCTAACTTTTGTGTTCTACTCCCATATTGAGCCCAGGGTGCTGTATGTTTTATTAACCACTCTCTCAATCTCTCCAGACACCTTCAGTGATCTATGCACATACACCCCCAGGTTCATCTGCTCCTGTACCCACTTCAGAATTGTATCCTTTATTTCTCTGCATTCTTCCTATCAAAATTCTGATACATTAAAAACATTTGCTGATTTGCAGAGCCTTACCCTTTATGAAGAGCGTAAGGGAGTGGTAGCACCTTTCACATGTGGGCTCACCAAACTCTTTGGCGTTGCTCATTGTGTATTTGGTCCTCACCTTTATCTCGCTCTCATCTGTGGCTCTAAGTAGTTGTCAGCATGACAGACGATGAACATGACTTGCACGTGAATTGGGTTAAAGTGAGGGACCCTCAGCCTCACTCTCACATCCTGAAATCCCTTGGTCCAGCGGCAAGGTGAATCTAGATGGCTGGAGATAGATCCAGATGCAGTGGGTGAACAGGACGGCCTGTGCCTTGTCGAGCTCTACGCAGTCCACAACGCAGTGCTGACCCACCGTTAAGGCGATTGGACCTTAGATTGGCAACAACCCAGTAAACTGCATTGATGTTGGGGCAAACCAACTGAGGGCAGCCATTGGGTCCCCTACCCTCAGTCACAGGGATTTGAACGCTCCGGCATGGGAAGCCTGATTCAGGCGGATTGGGGGATGAATCTAAGGTCCAATAGTCTCGAAGGCAGGATGGCATTGTATTGTGGAATGCATGGAGCTCAATAAGACACAGAAGATGTCCTGGTCACCCACTATCCAGATCTATCTCCAGCTGTCCAGATTCACCTTACCACTGGAATCAAGATAGGTCAGGATGAGAGAGTGAGGCTGACGATGTGCAATTCTCCCTTACTATAATATCATTTAAATACAGGTCTTCGTCACCACTTTCAACCACTGTCATCCATTAGCTATCTGTATCACAAGTTCTGTGCGAGGGGCGAGTGTTGCAGCAGCAGATGTAGATTCACTGGGAGCTGTAGCCATGATCCTGCACACAGGTGACTCAGGCCATCGGCTCGTTTCTCAGTGTAAGGAAGTTGAAGTGGAATTCAGCGGCTCTCTGAGTGCGTGAGTAACCCTTTTCAGAACTTCGCTGCTCACCTCCCTAATATGAGGAAGGGACTAGAAACAGTGTCTTAAACATTGTTTGCTTCACCTTCCTGGACAGCAGGCCACGGCCAGCAGGGATCCCATCAATTCAGTCAAGTTGATATCAAAAAAGAAAGTTAAGGGGACACAGGTAACCACTGGCACATGGAATGTGCACATCCTCATAGACAACGCCATAGCCGACAGAACTGAGAGAAGAACTGTGATTGTCCATGAAGAGCTGGCTAGGTACACTGCCCTCAGCATTCTACTAGAGGAAAGCAACTCAAGGAAATCAGCGCAGGTTTCACAAGGAAAAGAACAGAGCTAAGCTGGCGAAGGTGACCTTCAGAGATACAGTGTACTCCATTGTTCTGGAGGCCTTTGGCCCTACATCTTATTGGCATCATAATTGGTTTGATGAAAAACATGAGGTAATCCAGAAGCTACTGGAGGAGAAACATCACTTCTGCAGAGTTTACCTCAATGACAATCATCACTATCCAAGCACAATGCCTACTGAAACAACTGCAGGATAGTCCAATGTGAGCTACTTGCCAGAATCTTCAGTCATACACCGGCTACAAAGACTGGCAGAGATTCTACAATGCTCTGAAATCTGTCTATGGGCCCGTCTACTAGCTCATCACCAATCCTCAGTGCTGATTGTTCATCACTGCTCACAGAAGAAAACAATTTCCAGAAAGATGGCCAGAGCACTTTAAACACCTCCTCAATCGGTCTTCATTCATCAATGGGGAAGCAAGCAACAGGCTGCCACAGGTTGCCATCAACTGTTCTCCTGATGACCCTCTCATGCTGTTAGGAATGATCAACGCAATCAATCTCTTGTCTACAAGCAAACCTCCCGGAGCTGATGCTATTCCAGCTGAGGTTTACAAGGCTGGGGGTCACTACCGGGTCAGGAAACTCACTGAACTCTTTCAGTCTATATGGGAGCAGCAAGGAACCATCCCATAATAATACAAAGAGGTGCCTCCATTGTCCATCTGTACAATTTTGCGACAATTATAGAGAAATCTCACTCCTCTCCATCACTGGCAAAGTCTTCGCCAGAATTCTAAACCAAGGTAGTGGAACATTCCGACCAGGAACTGCTGTCAGACAGTCAGTGTGGTTTCACAAAAGGTTGAGAAACTATTGATATCGAGTAGGCAGCTAGACAGCTCCAGGAGAAATACCAAGAGCAGAACAAACACCATATTTACTGACCTGACCCAGACCTTGTCAGCCATGAGGGCCTTTGGAAGGTGATAGAGAAATCCGACTTCTCTGGGAAACCCATCACAGCGTTTAACAATTCCATAACGGTATGCTTGCACCTGACCGGATGATGGTGAGTCTTCTGACCAGTCACTAATGGAGTGTAGGGTGTGCTAGCACCAACCCTCTTCATGTGTTTTCCTCTCATGCTCGCCAACGCCTTCCATGATGGTGATTGTGGCATCAAAAGCACATCTCGCATGAACAGGAAGCTGCTCAGTCAGAGATGAGACCAGGCAAAGAACAAGGACTCCAAGGACATACTGCGTGGTTTCCTGTTTGACAATGATGGTGCACATGCTGCCGATTCAGAGCTAGCTGTGCAATTTAGCCTGGGCTTGTTCTCCAATGCATGCAACAACTTTATGATCAGCACAAAGACAACTGAACTAATGGACCAGCCTGCTCCAGGAAAGCTCCATCTCAAGCCCAAGGTTTTAGTCCATGACCAGAGCCTGTCAGCAGTGGATAAGTTCACCTAATTTGGCAGTGCACTCGCTCCAGCGGTTTATATTGACCACCAGACAGATGCATGGGTTTCCAAAGTAAGTGTAGCTTTTGGTAGACTTTTGAATATCAGTCTGGAATTGAGAGGAGTTACTCCGCCAACCAAACTGAAAGTTTACAGAGCAATAATACTTCCCTCTCTGCCCTACACATGTAAGACTTGAATGATGTACAAGTATCATGCCAAGACGTTCAACCATTTTCATTTGAGCTGCCTTCGGAAGCTTCTGAAGATCAAATGACGGGACAAAATACCAGACACTGAAGAGCTCCTAGAATCATAGAATTTGTACTGCAGAAGGAGGCCATTGGGCCCATCAAGTCTGCACCTGCCCTTGGAAAGAGCACACTACTCAAGCCCACACCTCCACCCTATCCCCGTAACCCAATAACCCCATCTAACCTTTTTGGACACAAGGACAATTTACCATGGCCAATCCACCTAACCTGCACACCTTTGGATTGTGGGAGGCACCCGGAGGAAACCCATGCAGACACGGGGAGAACGTGCAGACTCTGTGCTTCCCTGCCGCCTCACCCGAGCATTCACACCATATTCAGACAGTCACACTGAGTTGGGATGGTCATGTAGCCAGATTCAACAAAGTGAATCTTGAAATGAAAATGAAATGAAATGAAAATTGCTTATTGTCACAAGCAGGCTTCAAATGAAGTTACTGTGAAAAGCCCCTAGTCGCCACATTCCGGCACCTGTTCGGGAGGCTGGTACAGGAATTGAACCCGCGCTGCTGGCCTGCCTTGGTCTGCTTTAAAAGCCAGCTATTTAGCCCTGTGCTAAACCAGCCTCCATCTTCTATGGAGAGCTTGAGTCTGAGGTGCTTGTCGTGATGGTGAAAGGAAACGCAACAAGGTAATCTGAAAGCTTCACTTAGGAGTTATGATATTGACTTTGAGCCCTGGGAGAAGCTTGCCCAGGATTGCTGCACCCGGTACAACCATATGAAAAAGAAAGGGTGGGCCTCTCTAGAAAACAAACAATTATCAGAAGCAGAGAGAAAAGGCAAGCAGAGGAAATCCCAAATCAGAAACTTGTCCAAACCTCGCTCACCTGCGGTATCCTGCCTTATTTGCAGCAGGAACGTCTCGATGTAGCTCAGCTTTAGCAGTCACCTACATACCCACCGTAACACTGCCAAACACCCCAGAAAATGAACACCTCAAAGGACAAACAAGAAAGACAGAGACCTTTTCTAAATCTGGCACATGAATCATAAGTTTTCAAGCAATTTCCAAAAAGTGAATGGCTTACGTAAATTGTGGGTGTTGGCAATTCCATAACAGAGTTGTCAAAAGTGTTGTGCTCAGTTGTCTTGCGGGTTCAATTCCCGTACTAGCTTACCCGAACAGGCGCCGGAATTTGGCGACTAAGGGCATTTCACATTAACTTCATACTTGTGACAATAAAAGGTTATTATTATTATCACCACATCCCCCTTCCTTTGGAGATGTCAACATTTATATACAGAAACATCCTTTGTCACATACAGAGGCATTATTTGCATTGTTTTTCAACACATGTGACATTTGTCTGAGCTTTAATCCACATGATATATTGATTTAACTGTGCTTTAATTTACTGGGTCCTTTGTACACAGCTCATTGTGCACCTCAGATGGATATTCAAGAGGTGGCTGGGTATAGCACTTGGGGAGAATGGGATCAAAGACTATGGGGCGAAAGCAGGATTAGGCGAAAGGCGGAGCAGGCCTCGAAGGGCCAAAAGGCCTCCTCCTGCTCCTGTCTTCTATGTATCTATGACCCCGCTGATCGACTGAAGTCTTGTCAACTTTCTGGAATTCTGGTTTCCGTGCCGGTGTTTTGTGATTTTTTAGCCTTTATAGGCGATGTGCCTTGAAACCTGGTATTCTTGTTGGCCATCCCTGTGTCTTCAGCTTCTTCCTTTTCTTTACTCGATGCTGTTGGCTGCTGCGTTGCTTTGTGCTCTCACAATGCCCTCTGCTGCTGCGCTGTTGTATGGTCTCAGGCCTGTCGGTCACATGGCCGTTGTCTTCTTTCTTGGTGTCCTCGGTGGGACTTACAGTACCCCCCAATCTCCTTCTCTCCCTCTTTTTTGTTTTTAGTGCCGATTTGAGGCTGTTCCTTTTATCTTTCCTGCGAGCTATCTTTTGAGCGCTTTTCGTCTTTCATTTGGCTCTGGTAGCACCCACCTTCTCGCTGGCCTGCACCATGGAATCAGTGTGTTGTAGGCCACCTGCAGAGACGTCCCATGTCAGCTTCCGAGGGGCTGCGTGGTGGTGGTGAAGTCAGCACCTTCAATGACCAGCTGCAGAGCCTCGCTGTCTGGGTAGGATTAGCATCCTCAGCGTGGGCACTGCCCTTTCGTCTTGTGCTTGAGCCCCAGGTGATGGCTCCTCTTCACTTGAGATCACAATGCACACCTCATCTTTTTCAGATAGCCCACGTGGGGACTCATCCTCATTGTATGATAGTACATCCAATGCCATGGAACTGCATCCAGATTCAGTATCAATTGTCGCTGCGGCGCTGCATACAGACGCAGGCCATGGTTCATCCTGATCATGGATTATTATGTACGTATCATCATTTGCTATTTGAACTCGTCTTGCAGTGGAATGGCCTCATGTCTTGGGGAGTCCATTACCGGAACTTCTTCATGGGGCTGCGATGGTTTCCCTTATGCTTCTGGAGCTAGTTTCTCCAGAATTGGCACAATATTTTCTGTTTACAGTTGGTTCGCAGCTGCATCAGTTTCGTCTGAGGTGTCTGCTGCTCATTTCTTGCTGTCCATTTCTACGTGTACCATCTCAGAGTATTCGCACTTCTCGGTGCCCAGCACAGGCTGAGCGTCCCTTGTGATCACCTCGTCATTCCCGCCAAACCACCGCCGTGGCGCTGCAGAGGCTCCCTCACTGAGTTTGCCATCTCTTCCGCGAATATTAGCATTTCATATTAGTCCAGCTCCTGTTCATCTTCCAAACCTTTGCTTACTTCTTTGTCTTCATAGTGTTCGTAGGATTCATCAAGGTACTCATCTTCAGAGTCAGTGTCATTAACAAAGACTTCTCCTGTAAAATACGACATTGCACATCGAATGAAGGGTTCGACCAACTTCAAAGTCAGCAGCGAGTCGAAATATGAAATTAGATATTCTGAACAACTCTCAACATTGATGCCTTCACACCCTCAGATCTTAAAAACACATCTCTTTATGCAATTCATGCTCCTGCCTGACATCTCTACACTCAGCCGCTAACTCTGCCTCCTCTGAATTGTCTCCCCGATGATATCGGAGGTATTTGCTCGGACCCTATCACTACATCTGGCATTGTTCCCCACGGCCTTTCCAATCTTTCATCCTGTCAATATTCCAACTTAATTTTGCCCATACTCTCCCTCTGCTGCTCTCCTTTACCATCTGCCCACTTTGATTACTCACCAGATCAACCTAATGCTGCAATAAATTCTTGACCTACCCTAACAGGGCACCACACACATATGCATCTTCAGTAAAGTACGAAAGGCTGTGCTTGAAATGGGCCATCCAAATGACATGTGCTCCGAGGTTCCCTTTTGCTCAATTATATCCAATTAATAGCATCCACTACTCTGAACTACAACATATATTCCTGCTATAATATACTACCTGAACCTCTATGGAAAATAAGAACAAACAAACAACCTTGCATTCATAATCTTATTTACTAAAGCACTCACTTTTCTTGAGCAATCGCGATTGTCATGCAGCCAAGTGCCAAAGCTCACACGCACACATCTAACAAGATAAATAATCAGTTAAGCCATGTTTGTGGCTTTGGTTGCAGGCTCAACACTGGGAGAGTGCTTTGCTTTAAACATTCCTGTTGAAATTTTACACACACTTGGGGTTTTACAGAGAATATGTAGAGAAACTTTGCTGTTTATCATCGAGCCAAGGTACTGCCTATCTCGGTGCTTTCAATTTTGACTATTGCATTGCCAATTTCAACCATAAGGTTGGTCTTTTCCTCAAAATTACAACCAAGAATAAAATCGAGATTAGATTAGCTATGTCAAGAGGCATGGCCAGTGGCTTAAGTAACATCTGAAAGTCCAAAAGCATCAGTCTGAAGCTAAAAAAAAGTTTCTCACAGTCACTAGTGTGGAGCGTTACCCGTGTGGATGCGAGAGGTGGAAAAGACAAGGAGGAGAAGAGGAGAGTAAGCAGCTTCTGAAATTTGGGTATGGCGGAGGATGCTCAGAATCAGTTGGATGGACAAAAAGAGAAATGAGTGGATTAGATCAAGAGAAGTTCAGGAATCAAAAGGGCTGGGTGCAATTAGAGAGAGAAAGGCAGACAAGTGTGGACATTGGTTGGAAACGAAGACCTGACAGCCTTGCCCTGGCAACAATTGAAGGAGGTACCGAGGGTAAAATCAGAAGAGGAAGACGACAAATCAGAGGGATGAAACCATTGAGGTGTGGGCTGAGGGAAGCAGAAAGGAAGCCAGAGAAGAAGCAAGGCAGTATCAACGGTGAAAACAAATAAACAAACCACCGCACAAACAAACAACATAGAGAAACGAGTTAAGATAACTGGCAAAATGATTCAGGGGAGGAAAGGAGAAAACTTTATTTTTAAATTCAGCAAGTTGTTACCGTCTGGAATGCACCACCTGAAAGACTGGAGGAAGCAGGATGAAGAATAACTTTCAAGAGGTTATTAGACATATATATGAAAATAATTTGCGGCATGGGGGCTGGAGTGTAATCGTATGGAAGCCTTGGTACCACTGTACAGGGCGTTGGTGAAGCTAAATTGCTTTTTTTCCAGATTAAGGGGCAATTTAGAGTGGCCAATCCACCTACCCTGCACATCTTTGGGTTGTGTGAGCGAGACCCACGCAGATGCGGACCCGGTCCTCGGCGCAGTGAGGCAGGTATGCTAACCACTGCGCCACTGTGCCGCCCCACACATTGACCTCCTTACCTCAGGAAGGATATACTTGCATGGGAAGCAGTTCAGAGAAGGTTCACTAGGCTGACTCCTGGGCGGAAGGCATCTTCTTATGAGGAAAGTTTCACACTCATTGGGGATTAGAAGAGTGAGAGGTGATATTATTTAGCACACTGGGCTAAATCGCTGGCTTTTAAAGCAGACCAAGGCAGGCCAGCAGCACGGTTCAATTCCCGTACCAGCCTCCCCGAACAGGCGGCGGAATGTGGCGACTAGGGGCTTTTCACAGTAACTTCATTGAAGCCTACTTGTGACAATAAGCGATTTTCATTTCATTTCATTTCATTATTGAAACATATAAGATTCTAAGGGTTCTGGACAGGGTGGTTGCTGAGAGGATATTTTCTCTTGTGAGAGAATCTGGAACAAGGGCACAATTTAAGGGGTCTCCCGCGTAGGATGGAGAGGAAGAGGAATTTCTATCCTCAGAGGGTCGTTAGTCATTGGAATTCTCTTCCACAGATATCACAGATTCCACAGATATTCAAGACCGAGTTGATTGACACGGGATTCAAAGGCTATGGGGTAAAGGGAAAGAAGTGGCATTGAGACCACTATGAGATCAGCCATAGTGGAGTCGCTGCAATTGAATCCATCTTTGAAAGAGTCAGGACAGCCACAATACAGCCTCTGTGCTGTAGGGGTCTATTAGAAGGCAGATGGGTCAGCATCTAATGTCTCACCTGAAATATTATAACCTAGTAAATCTCACCAATAGGTCAGAGTGCAAAGCTGACTGCAAACAGAGAATCTCTGAACGTTAATGTGTTGCAATTTGACATATAACAGTAACTGAAAAGTATTTCCTTACCCAGACAAAATCTGTACACCAATATTGGGTGCCTCTGCTGTCTGCGCAATAGAGTAGACATGAGCAAACGTATCTTCAAACCAGCGTTTCTGACGATGAACTGGTGTCTCTGATTTGAACAAGATAGGATAGTTGTAAAAAGTAGAATCAGTAAAAACTAAACTAAAGTTAACAAACATACACAGCCAGTATACATTTATTAGTGCACGGAAAGGATACCAAAAGTAGAACCAACTATTGTACGGCACGGTAGCACAGTGGTTAGCACTGTTGCTTCACAGCACCAGGGTTCCAGGTGCGATTCCCGGCTTGATAATAATATGAATTATTATCACTAATAATCTTTATTAGTGTCACAAGTAGTCTAACATTAACACTGCAATGAAGTTACTGTGAAAATCCCCTCGTCGCCACATTCCAGCACCTGTTTGGGTACACTGAGGGAGAATTCAGAATGTCCAATTCACCTAACAAGCACGTCTTTCGGGACTTGTGGGAGGAAACCGGAGCACCCGGAGGCAACCCACGCAGACACGGGGAGAACGTGCAGACTCCACGCAGACAGTGACCCAGCGGGGAATCGAACCTGGGACCCTGGAGCTGTGAAGCAACAGTGTTAACCACTGTGCTACTGTGCTGTCCTTTTGGGTGAAAGGGGACTAATAGATACACTTTAAAATCTTATAAATGTAATTCTCTTTTAAAGTAATTATTACTTGAAACTGACTCCTACGCCCTAAGGCACTGGTCCCCAACCTTGTGTATGTCCCGGCACATTTTCATACCATAAAAATAATTGAGGCACCGCACCCCTCCTATTTTCTCCAACTGAGAAAACGTTTTATCTCTAAAACATCGTAAAAACAGATCAAATCACCATCTAATACAAATTTCATTAGTTTGACTCAGGCTTTTCCAACCTTTTCGCTCAGGCGCCACATTTGCAAATCTTTCTCACTCAAATTTTGGAAAGGCAAAGTCTGGAACGAGGTTAAACTCAATTTTTAAAAAATGTTGTGACTTTAAACAGAGAAACAATTGCTGAGCAAAAGTACAGCAATGACATAGCAATAAATTGTTCAGTTACAAAAGTGATAAGAATGACCAGTGTGAGAGGGTCAGTATATGTGAGTGGGTGGGTGTGTGAGTGGGTGCATGTGTGCGTGTATTGCTGCGTATGGTGGTGAGAGTGAGTGAGAAGTCAGAGACTGAGTGTAAGACAGACTCACTTACACACACACACGGCAGCACGGTAGCACACGTGGATAGCACTGTGGCTTCACAGCGCCAGGGTCCCAGGTTCGATTCCCCGCTGGGTCACTGTCTGTACGGAGTCTGCACGTTCTCCCCGGTCTGCGTGGGTTTCCTCCGGGTGCTCCGGTTTCCTCGCACAGTCCAAAGACGTGCAGGTTAGGTGGATTGGCCATGATAAATTGCCTTTAGTGACCAAAAAGGTTAGGAGGGGTTATTGGGTTACGGGGATAGGGTGGAAGTGAGGGCTTAAGTGGGTCAGACTCGATGGGCCGAATAGCCTCCTTCTGCACCTTCTATGTTCACGCACACACACACACACACAAAGGGAATAGGCCGGTTAGATCGATAACCGATCAGCGGCTGGCGCGGATCCCAATTTCAGCCTCTCCCGTGATCTCGCACAGTTCCACGCTGGGCGCACCATGGCCGTTAGATCGCGCCCCGAGTGTGATCGCGCCTAGACGTGGCGAGAAACCAATAATCACCAATTAAGGCCAATCTCCATATCATTAACGGGACAGACCCCCCATGAACAACCGGCTCCCCAGCGAGCAGTCACCCGGGCTTCTTTTAGCACACCCATTTAATAACGTGAAGCCAGCACAATGGCTGCTGTGGGGATCAGAGGAGGTGAGTAGCCGTCTTTGAAATCGGGCAATCAGCCTGGGGGCACTGGGGCTGTTACCCCAGGGGGAAGGGGCCTGGTCGGGCGTGGGGGGGGGGGGTTTGTCATCAGCGGTGGGGTGCTCGCCCCTGGGCTGGGGGGGTGGGGGGAGGTGAGGTGCTCAGTGCCCAGGGGTCCAACAGGCCACCTTCCCCGAATTGTATTTACCCATACCAGGGGCAACTGCAGCCGCTGCCTGTCCATCACACGAGCACCGTCAGGACAGCGCCCTGTCCGTGGTAATATGGTGAAGGACACTGTTATCCCCTCTAACCGTGGCAACTTATGGCTGCACAGCCAAAGGCGATTGTCAATAGGGAGTTGACAATGTTAGTTACAATGTTGCATGAGCACTTCAGAGCTGCAGGTTGTGTTTGCTGTTTGCTCCTGCTGGTGGCTGCAGATGCCTGGAGGCTGCTGTTGCTGTTTCCTTCCTTTTCTGGAGCTGGAAAAAAGGACAATTTTTTTCAAGATACCTTGGTCCTAGAACACCGGGCTCAGGGAGATGTATGAATTCAGAAGAGAATCCGTTTTGAAGATGCTGCGGGACCTGGTGCGCGACATTGGTCCAACTAGGCCATCTGATGATGCTGCTGAAGAAATGCATTCGCAGATTGCTGATGCTTTTGTTGTTGGTGTGGTGAGTGCTGCATGTAACTGGCACATCACCGCGGGTTATACACACTGGAAGTCAAGGATGCTCAACTGCACCTTTTTATTTTTATTAAATATTTTATTGAAAATTTTTGGTCAACCAACACAGTACATTGTGCATCCTTTACACAATATTATAACAACACAAATAACAATGACCTATTTTATAAACAAAAAATGAATAAATAATAAATAACAAAAATGAAAACTAGCCCTAATTGGCAACTGCCTTGTCACAAGTAACACTCTCCAAAAATATAATTTAACAGTCCAATATATAATTATCTGTAGCAACGACCTATACATACTATACAGTATATATTAACAACCCTGAGAGTCCTTCCGGTTCCTCCTCCCGCCCCCCCCCCCCCCCCCCCCCCCGATCCTGGGCTGCTGCTGCTGCCTTCTTTTTCCCATTCCGTCTATCTTTCTGCGAGGTATTCGACGAACGGTTGCCACCGCCTGGTGAACCCTTGAGCCGACCCCCTTAGGACGAACTTAATCCGCTCTAGCTTTATAAACCCCGCCATGTCATTTATCCAGGTCTCCACCCCCGGGGGCTTGGCTTCTTTCCACATTAGCAATATCCTGCGCCGGGCTACTAGGGACGCAAAGGCCAAAACATCGGCCTCTCTCGCCTCCTGCACTCCCGGCTCTTGTGCAACCCCAAATATAGCCAACCCCCAGCTTGGTTCGACCCGGACTCCTACTACTTTTGAAAGCACCTTTGTCACCCCCATCCAAAACCCCTGTAGTGCCGGGCATGACCAAAACATATGGGTATGATTCGCTGGGCTTCTCGAGCACCTCGCACACCTATCCTCCACCCCAAAAAATTTACTGAGCCGTGCTCCAGTCATATGTGCCCTGTGTAGTACCTTAAACTGAATCAGGCTTAGCCTGGCACACGAGGACGACGAGTTTACCCTGCTTAGGGCATCTGCCCACAGCCCCTCCTCGATCTCCTCCCCCAGCTCTTCTTCCCATTTCCCTTTTAGTTCATCTACCATAGTCTCCCCTTCGTCCCTCATTTCCCTATATATATCTGACACCTTACCATCCCCCACCCATGTCTTTGAGATCACTCTGTCCTGCACCTCTTGTGTCGGGAGCTGCGGGAATTCCCTCACCTGTTGCCTCGCAAAAGCCCTCAGTTGCATATACCTGAATGCATTCCCTTGGGGCAACCCATATTTCTCGGTCAGCGCTCCCAGACTCGCGAACTTCCCATCCACAAACAGATCTTTCAGTTGCGTTATTCCTGCTCTTTGCCACATTCCATATCCCCCATCCATTCCCCCCGGGGCAAACCTATGGTTGTTTCTTATCGGGGACCCCCCCAAGGCTCCAGTCTTTCCCCTATGCCGTCTCCACTGTCCCCAAATCTTCAGTGTAGCCACCACCACCGGGCTTGTGGTGTAGTTCCTCGGTGAGAACGGCAATGGGGCTGTCACCATAGCCTGTAGGCTAGTCCCCCTACAGGACGCCCTCTCTAATCTCTTCCACGCCGCTCCCTCCTCCTCTCCCATCCACTTACTCACCATTGAAATATTAGCGGCCCAATAATACTCACTTAGGCTCGGTAGTGCCAGCCCCCCCCCCCCCATCCCTGCTACGCTGTAAGAATCCCTTCCTCACTCTCGGGGTCTTCCCGGCCCACACAAAACCCATGATGCTCTTTTCAATCCTTTTAAAAAAAGCCTTCGTGATCACCACCGGGAGGCACTGAAACACAAAGAGGAATCTCGGGAGGACCACCATCTTAACCGCCTGCACCCTCCCTGCCAGTGACAGGTATACCATATCCCATCTCTTAAAATCCTCCTCCATTTGTTCCACCAACCGTGTTAAATTTAACCTATGCAATGTGCCCCAATTCTTGGCTATCTGGATCCCCAGGTAACGAAAGTCCCCTGTTACCTTCCTCAACGGTAGGGCCTCTATTTCTCTAATCTGCTCCCCTGGATGCACCACAAACAACTCACTTTTCCCCATGTTCAATTTATACCCTGAAAAATCCCCAAACTCCCCAAGTATCCGCATTATTTCTGGCATCCCCTCCGCCGGGTCTGCCACGTATAGTAGCAAATCGTCCGCATACAAAGATACCCGGTGTTCTTCTCCTCCTCTAAGTACTCCCCTCCACTTCTTGGAACCCCTCAACGCTATCGCCAGGGGCTCAATCGCCAGTGCAAACAATAATGGGGACAGAGGGCATCCCTGCCTTGTCCCTCTATGGAGCCGAAAATATGCAGATCCCCGTCCATTCGTGACCACGCTCGCCACTGGGGCCCTATACAACAGCTGCACCCATCTAACATACCCCTCTCCAAAACCAAATCTCCTCAACACCTCCCACAAATAATCCCACTCCACTCTATCAAATGCTTTCTCGGCATCCATCGCCACTACTATCTCCGTTTCTCCCTCTGGTGGGGCCATCATCATTACCCCTAACAACCTCCGTATATTCGTGTTCAGCTGTCTCCCCTTCACAAACCCAGTTTGGTCCTCGTGGACCACCCCCGGGACACATTCCTCTATTCTCATTGCCATTACCTTGGCCAGGACCTTGGCATCTACATTTAGGAGGGAAATAGGTCTATAGGACCCGCATTGTAGCGGGTCCTTTTCCTTCTTTAAGAGAAGCGATATCGTTGCTTCAGACATAGTCGGGGGCAGTTGTCCCCTTTCCTTTGCCTCATTAAAGGTCCTCGTCAGTACCGGGGCGAGCAAGTCCACATATTTTCTATAGAATTCGACTGGGAATCCATCCAGTCCCGGGGCCTTTCCCGCCTGCATGCTCCTAATTCCTTTCACCACTTCTTCTACCTCGATCTGTGCTCCCAGTCCCACCCTTTCCTGCTCTTCCACCTTGGGAAATTCCAGCCGATCCAAGAAGCCCATCATTCTCTCCCTCCCATCCGGGGGTTGAGCTTCATATAATTTTTTATAAAATGTCTTGAACACTCCATTCACTCTCTCCGCTCCCCGCTCCATCTCTCCTTCCTCATCCCTCACTCCCCCTATTTCCCTCGCTGCTCCCCTTTTCCTCAATTGGTGTGCCAGCAACCTGCTCGCCTTCTCCCCATATTCGTACTGTACACCCTGTGCCTTCCTCCATTGTGCCTCTGCAGTGCCTGTAGTCAGCAAGTCAAATTCTACATGTAGCCTTTGCCTTTCCCTGTACAGTCCCTCCTCCGGTGCTTCCGCATATTGTCTGTCCACCCTCAAAAGTTCTTGCAGCAACCGCTCCCGTTCCTTACTCTCCTGCTTCCCTTTATGTGCCCTTATTGATATCAGCTCCCCTCTAACCACCGCCTTCAACGCCTCCCAGACCACTCCCACCTGGACCTCCCCATTATCATTGAGTTCCAAGTACTTTTCAATGCACCCCCTCACCCTTAGACACACACCCTCATCTGCCATTAGTCCCATGTCCATTCTCCAGGGTGGGCGCCCTCCTGTTTCCTCCCCTATCTCCAAGTCCACCCAGTGTGGAGCGTGATCCGAAATGGCTATAGCCGTATACTCCGTTCCCCTCACCTTCGGGATCAATGCCCTACCCAGCACAAAAAAGTCTATTCGCGAGTAGACTTTATGGACATAGGAGAAAAACGAGAACTCCTTACTCCTAGGTCTGCTAAATCTCCACGGGTCTACACCTCCCATCTGCTCCATAAAATCTTTTAGTACCTTGGCTGCTGCCGGCCTCCTTCCAGTCCTGGACTTCGACCTATCCAGCCCTGGTTCCAACACCGTATTAAAATCTCCCCCCATTATCAGCTTTCCCATCTCTAGGTCCGGAATGCGTCCTAGCATCCGCCTCATAAAATTGGCATCATCCCAGTTCGGGGCATATACGTTTACCAAAACCACCGTCTCCCCCTGTAGTTTGCCACTCACCATCACGTATCTGCCCCCGTTATCCGCCACTATAGTCTTTGCCTCGAACATTACCCGCTTCCCCACTAATATAGCCACCCCCCTGTTTTTCGCATCTAGCCCCGAATGGAACACCTGCCCCACCCATCCTTTGCGTAGCCTAACCTGGTCTATCAGTTTCAGGTGCGTTTCCTGTAACATAACCACATCTGCCTTAAGTTTCTTAAGGTGTGCGAGTACCCGTGCCCTCTTTATCGGCCCGTTCAGCCCTCTCACGTTCCACGTGATCAGCCGAGTTGGGGGGCTTCCTACCCCCCCCCCCCCCCCCTTGTCGATTAGCCATCACCTTTTTCCAGCTCCTCACCCGGTTCCCACGCAGCTGTATCTCCCCCAGGCGGTGCCCCCCCGCCCATCCTCTCCCATACCAGCTCCCCCCTCTCCCCAGCAGCAGCAACCCAGTAATTCCCCCCTCCCACCCCCCCCGCTAGATCCCCCGCTAGCGTAATTACTCCCCCCATGTTGCTCCCAGAAGTCAGCAAACTCTGGCTGACCTCGGCTTCCCCCCGTGACCTCGGCTCGCACCGTGCGACGCCCCCTCCTTCCTGCTTCTCTATTCCCGCCATGATTATCATAGCGCGGGAACCAAGCCCGCGCTTCTCCCTTGGCCCCGCCCCCAATGGCCAACGCCCCCTCTCCTCCACCTCCCCTCCTCCCCCATCACCACCTGTGGGAGAGAGAAAAGTTACCACATCGCAGGATTAGTACATAAAACCCCTCTTTGCCCCCCACATTCGCCCCACCACTTTGTTCGAACGTTCTTTTTAATAACCCGCTCATTCCAGTTTTTCTTCCACAATAAAAGTCCACGCTTCATCCGCCGTCTCAAAGTAGTGGTGCCTCTCTCGATATGTGACCCACAGTCTTGCCGGTTGCAGCATTCCAAATTTTATCTTCTTTTTATGAAGCACCGCCTTGGCCCGATTAAAGCTCGCCCTCCTTCTCGCCACCTCCGCACTCCAGTCTTGATAAACGCGGATCACCGCGTTCTCCCATTTACTACTCCGAGTTTTCTTCGCCCATCTAAGGACCATTTCTCTATCCTTAAAACGGAGGAATCTCACCACTATGGCTCTGGGAATTTCTCCTGCTCTCGGTCCTCGCGCCATCACTCGGTATGCTCCCTCCACCTCCAACGGACCTGCCGGGGCCTCCGCTCCCATTAATGAGTGCAGCATCATGCTCACATATGCCCCGACGTCCGCTCCCTCCACACCTTCAGGAAGACCAAGAATCCTCAGGTTGTTCCTCCTTGCGTTGTTTTCCAGTGCCTCCAACCTTTCCACACATCGTTTCTGATGTGCCTCCTGCGTCTCCGTCTTCACCACCAGGCCCTGTACATCGTCCTCATTCTCGGCTGCCTTTGCCTTCACGACCCGAAGCTCCCGCTCCTGGGTCTTTTGTTCCTCCTTTAGCCCTTCGATCGCCTGTAGTATCGGGGCCAACAGCTCTTTCTTCATTTCCTTTTTGATCTCTTCCACACAGCATTTCAAGAACTCTTGTTGTTCAGGGCCCCATGTTAAACTGCCACCTTCCGACGCCATCTTGGTTTTTGCTTGCCTTCCTTGCCGCTGTTCTCAAGGATCCACTGCAATCTGGCCACTTCCCTCTCCTTTTTCCATCCGTATCCAGGGGGGATTCCCTTCTGGTTTACCGCACAGTGTTTTTAGCCGTCAAAATTGCCGTTGGGGCTCCTATCAAGAGCCCAAAAGTCGTTTCACAGGGAGCTGCCGAAATGTGCGACTCAGCTGGTCATCGCCGCACCCGGAAGTCCCTCAACTGCACCTTGAGCACCAGTGGAATATATGGATGCCAGGATTTGATTCCGGTGAGATTGGGCCTGTGGAAGAGTCTGCACAGCTCCGGCTCCTGGACAGAGAATGGCACTAATACGTGGAACATAATATGTGGATGCATTGATGGACACATCATTCAACTCAATAGCCTGATCTCGCCTTCCCCCATATCTTTTGATCCCTTGTGTCTGTTATAACGTGACAGGAGGCCCAGAAATCAGCAACATCAGAGTCCCTGTGGCCTCGCCTGAATACGATTTACCCAGATGAGGGGGAGGGGCTACCCCCTTGTCCTAGGACTGCTGGGGCAAAAATACCCCAGCCCGGAGTGTGGGAAGTAGGAGGAGTGTATAAAACTGATGTTGTCTACAACCATCGCGTCCGAGTGGTCACTTGCCTGACACACACACACACGCACGCACACACGATGCATTATTTCAAGGCGAAGCGTTCTGTTTTCTTATTCGTACAGGCTGTACCTGCATTTATTGCCCATCCCTAATTGCCCTTGTGGGGGCAGTTAAGAGTCAACCGCATTGCAGTGGATTCTGAGTCATGTGTAGGCCAGACCAGGTACGGAGATTTCCTTCCCTAAAGGCCATTAGAGAACCAGATGGCGTTTTATGACAATTGACAATGGTTTCATGGTCATCACTAGGCTTTTAATTCCAGATATTTTATTGAATTCAAATTTCACCATCTGCAGTGGTGGGATCTGAACCTGGGTCTCCAGAGCATTACTCTGGGTCTCTGGGTTACTAGTCCAGTGACAATACCACTACACCACCGCCTCCCCATTCTGAGACATCTAGACACGTATTTCTATCACTTTTCCATCAGTTTTCTGATGAACAAATCAAGATATTATTTGGAAATCATTTCATCCGTCCTTTCACATGCATTTCACAATTCTATTATGCTATATCATGATAACATGCTAAAACCCACTCATTTGCCTCCAGGATCTTTTAAAACCTACATTCAAGATTGCTATTTCGGGGTTTCAACATGTTTCAGCAGCCTGAGCTTGAATTGGATTCTAAATCACAATTGCCCCGGGGCTAGATTCTCTAATCCCCGACGCCGAAATCGCTCTGGGCGATGGGGCGGAGAGTCCCCGATGACGCTGAAATCGGGGGCGGTGCCGCTTTCGCGATGCTCCGCCTTCTGTGAGTACACCGCACGCCATATCCAAGGTCTCTGTACGTTGGCTGAGGCCCGCCCCCTGACACTCCGCCCCGACGAGCCAAGTTCCCGACGCCGTTGGGCCGGTGTGGTCTCACCTGTCGGGAACGTGGCGTGGCAGCTGTGGACTCAGTCCAGCGCCGCTACTGTCGGGGAGGGTAGATCCACGGGCAGGGATGGACATATTCGGCGCGAGCCAGCCAAAGGGGGGACTATTTTGTGGGCCGGGTCCGTGAGTGGCATCCGCCATGAAGCACGGAGCGGCCGCTGCAGACCGCCACCGGGCGCTTGAGCGGCCACGGACCGGGCAATTCTCCAGACCGCATCGGCAGCTACAGCTCCCGGCTGCTTGGCTGCTAGACCCCCAGCAACATGGGGAATCGGTGGCTGTTTCACGACAATTGTTCCGTCTGCCAGGGAGGGTACAAACCATAAAAAGGACGGTCCACCCGAGGTTTCTGTTTGTTTTCCAGTGCCTCCTTATTTTCATACTGATGCTCGATCAATAACTCCAGAAGCGAGATTGGAGACAATTGAAGGCTTTATTAAACGAGGTAATTCCCCCAGCAGCGCAGATACAGAAGGCAGCTGCTGGGGAGACACGGGCTCTTATACTCCGCCTTACTGGGCGGAACCAGCAGGCAGTCTTAACCAATGAAAATAGTACCTCCTACACCAATGGTCTTCCAGCATTACAGGGTACTGTAATACCTCTAATACCGACTACCACATTCACCCCCTGTTTAAAAAAAAAGAGTCTGGCAGGGGTGGTGGCCTCGCATTACACAGTGGTAGAGGTTAAGGTTATGGAGGTACCCGGTATACATCAGTACAGTGGTTTTGTCTCGTTACATTGCAACTATTTACAAAACTTATTTACAGTTCAGAATGAAGCAATTAGTCGATCGGGGGTCCTGGTCGTCCTCTGCGATCGTCGTAGCTTCAGTGGTGATGCAGGTGCCGGCTCGGGCATCTGTGGCTCCGGGAGCGTGGCTTTGGCTTCTTCGGCAGCTTCATCACCCCTAGCCGGGGCCGGTGGGAGGACCGATCCACCTGGGAAGGAGGCGGCTGTGGGGTGCGCCGGTGGGAGGGAGGGTGGGGTTGGTGGTGGGGGTGTGTGTGGGGATCCAGCGGGCGCCAGGTCCCGTAGGGAGACCGTATCCTGTCCGCCGTCGGGGTACGCCACGTAGGCATACTGAGCGTTAGTGTGGAGGAGATGGACCCTCTCGACCAATGGGTCTGACTTGTGCGTCCGCAAGTGTTTGCGGAGCAGGATGGGTCCAGGAGTTGCCAGCCAGGTTGGGAGCGAGGTCCCAGAGGAGGACTTCCTAGGGAAGACAAGGAAACGTTCGTGAGGTGTTTGGTTGGTCGTGGTACACAGCAGCGACCAGATGGAGTGGAGGGCATCCGGGAGGACCTCCTGCCAGCGGGAGACTGGGAGATTCCTGGACCGTAGGGCCAGTAGGACGGTCTTCCAGACCGTTCCGTTCTCCCTCTCTACCTGTCCGTTTCCCCGGGGGTTGCAACTGGTCGCCCTGCTCGAGGCAATGTCCTTGCTGAGCAGGAATTGGCGCAGTTCGTCGCTCATAAAGGAGGACCCCCTGTCACTGTGTATGTAGGCGGGGAAACCGAACAGCGTAAAGATACTGTGGAGGGCTTTTATGACGGTAGCTGCGGTCATGTCGGGGCAGGGGATGCCGAATGGGAACCGGGAGTACTCGTCAATCACGTTCAGGAAGTCGGTGGCGGGGAGGGGCCCTTTGAAGTCCATACTGAGGCGTTCAAAGGGACGGGAAGCCTTAATCAGGTGCGCGTTCTCTGGCCTGTAGAAGTGCAGCTTGCCCTCCGCGCAGATTTGGCAATTCCTGGCGGCTGTCCTGACCTCCTCGATGGAGTAGGGCAGGTTGCGGGTTTTAATGAAATGGAAGAATCGAGTGACCCCCGGGTGGCAGAGATCCTCGTGGAAGGCTCGGAGGTGGTCCACTTGTGCTTTGGCACATGTGCCGCGGGATAGGGCATCAGGAAGCTCGTTTAGCTTCCCGGGACGATATAAGATCTCACAGTTGTAGGTGGAGAGTTCGATCCTCCACCGTAAGATCTTGTCGTTCTTTATCTTGCCCCGCTGTGCATTATCGAACATGAAGGCCACCGACCGTTGGTCAGTGAGGAGAGTGAATCTCCTGCCGGCCAGGTAATGCCTCCAATGCCGCACAGCTTCGACTATGGCCTGGGCCTCCTTTTCAACTGAGGAATGGCGGATTTCTGAAGCATGGAGGGTGCATGAGAAGGCCACGGGTCTCCCCGATTGGTTGAGGGTGGCCGCCAGAGCTACGTCGGACGCGTCGCTCTCGACTTGGAAGGGGAGGGACTCAACGATGGCGTGCATCATGGCCTTTGCAATGTCCGCTTTGATGCGGCTGAAGGCCTGGCAGGCCCCTGTCGACAGGAGAAAAAACATGGACTGGATTAGTGGACGGGCCTTGTCCGCATAGTTGGGGACCCACTGGGCATAATAAGAGAAAAATCCCAGGCAGCGTTTCAGGGCCTTGGAGAAGTGAGGGAGGGGGAACTCCATGAGGGCATCCCAGGCATGCGTTCAGGGTCTGGGCCTATAACTCCATCATGCACTACGTAGCCGAGGATGAAAATCTAAACCTAGGAGTGTGGCAGCACAGAGATGGGGAAGGACGTAGAGCCGGTAATTTTTAAACTCCCTTCCATGGACCGTGAGGTTCGCCATGCAGATCCCCTTGATTTCCACTGAATAAGACCCGGAGGCCAGTGAGATGTTTTGGTTCACTGGGTGAACGGGGGAGAACAGCGCCTAACCGTGTTGGGGTGTGTGAAGCTCTCCGTGCTCCCAGAGTCGATCAGACAGGATGTTTCATGCCCATTGATGAGCACGGTCGTCGTTGCAGTCCAGAGCGTTTGGGGCTGAGACTGGTCCAGGGTCACCGAGGCTAGTCGTGGCAGAAGTTCTCCTTGGGCGGTGTGTGGTCATCCGAGTCGGGGTACTGAGAGTCCAGCCAAGATGGCGGTGCGCACATGGCTGGGGGTGCACAAGATGGCGGCGCCCATCCATCACACATGGTGTCCGAGAAATAAGATGGCGGCGCCCGGAGGCCACACGTGGCCCTGAAGGAGGAAGATGGCGGCGCCCGCTGGCCGCAAGTGGCCCGTGGAGAGGGTTGTGGTGGCGGTCCCGATTCGCCTCCGGAGACCGCAGCGACCGCCCGGGCCTGGCATACTGCCACAAAGTGGCCCTTTTTGCCGCACGCTTTGCAGAGGGATGAGCGGGCCGGAGAGCGCTGTCGGGGGTGCTTGGCTTGCCAGCAAAAATAGCAGCGGGGCCCCCCGGGGTTGCCTGGCAGTCTAGCAGCACAAGCTTGTGGGGGGATGGGGGATGCATCGGAGTCGGTCGCAGGGGGGGTTCCACGCTGCCCAAGGGGCTGCCGCGCGGTCGGGGACGTAAGCGTGGGCGTTTCAGGAGGCCACATCCAGGGAACTAGCAAGGGCCCATGCCTCCTTGAGGCCTAGTGTCTCTTTCTCCAGCAATCGCTGGTGGAGGCTTGTGGTAACTAGATGTTTCCCCCAGCAGCGCAGGTACAGAAGGCAGCTGCTGGGGAGACACGGGCTCTTATACTCCGCCTTACTGGGCGGAACCAGCAGGCAGGCTTAACCAATGAAAACAGTACCTCCTACACCAATGGTCTTGCAGCATTACAGGGTACCGTAATACCTCTAATACTGACTACCACACATACCAAAGGCCTTTTTTAAACGGGTAAATAGGGTGATCTCTGGTTTTGTGTGGGCAGGTAAAATCCCGAGAGTAAAGAAAGTGTTGCTGGACCGAAGCCAAGGGGGGTGGGCTGGCGCTGCTGAACTTTAGTAATTACTACTGGGTGGCAAATATAGCCATGGTCAGGAAGTGGGTAGTGTTGGGGGGGGGGGGGGGGGGGGGGGGCGGGTGTCAGCGTGGAAGCGAGTAGAGGCGGCATCATGTAAAGACACAAGTTTGGAGGCATTGGTAACGGCTCCTCTGCCTTTCTCGCCAGCCTGGTACTCCACAAGCCCGGTGGTAGTGGCGGCCCCGAGAGTCTGGGGGCAATGGCGGAAGCATATGAGAGTGGAAGGAGCGTCGGTGTGGGCTCAAATTTGTGGTAATCACCGGTTTGTCCCAGGGAGGCTGGATGGGGGGGTTTCGGAGGTGGCAGAGAGCTGGGATTGAGAGGCTGGGGGGTCTATTAGCTTTCCATGTTTAGTGGATTTGGAGGAGGAATTTGAATTGCCGGGAGGGAATGGGTTTCGATATCTGCAGATGAGGGATTTTGTGCGAAGGCATGTTGCGACCTTTCCGCTTATACCACCGCAGGGGATACAGGACAAGGTAGTTTCTAAAACGGGGGAGGGGCAGGTTTCAGATGTCTGTAAAGAACTCATGGAGTGGGAGGAAACTCAGATAGGTGAGCTAAAGCGTAAATGGGAAGATGAGCCGGAATGGGAGGATGAGGCGGGTCTGTGGGAGGATGCTCTGAGCAGAGTCAACATGTCCTCATCATGTGCCAGGCTCAGCCTGATACAATTCAAGGTGGTTCACCTGGCACACATGACGGTGGCCCGGATGAGCAAGTTTTTTTATCCCTTGTATCCAGAAACATTCAACACCTCATTTTGCCCTTTGAGCCAGGTCTCAGTCATGACATTGTAGTCGACATGGCAATCTGTTAATCCTATTAACCACTCTTCTTGATTACTTTCTCTCTTACTCGACCCCACCTGTCCTGGAGTACCACATATTCTTACATGATTATTAAGACTTATAGAGGTATGTTGTGTGAAGAGACTAAGGCCTCACTCACACTGCATATTTTTAATAAAATACCTGTAGATATGCTCATTGCTATTTCTAAAAAATTTAAACTGAACAAAGATCTGCGAAGTGGCTGAACCTATGCCTGTCTGCTGTAATGAATGTATATTTTATAGTTTGTGTTTTTGCACTAATATTATTAAATCCTAGGTTAAAATGCTTACAGCCAATGGATGTTAAAGCTGTGATTAAAGTGAGGTAGTCAGGGATTTTGCAGGGGAAGTGTTTTGCTAATAGATAGTAAAAGCCATTTTATCTCTGGCAGATAGAGAACTAATTTAATGTTGTAACCGTTTGAGCCTGGCTAAACAAATCAAGGCACATCTTTTAACAAGAGACAAAATAATGCTGTGTGCTTTGAGTACAGTTGGTGTAGTTAAAGGAAGGGGCCAGGTCTGTCTGGAAAAGGAGTTGCTTCCACGGCTCTATGCTGAGCAAAGGGTTTTCAGCTTGGTCCTAAAACAAAATTTCTCTCTCCAAGGACTTTACACCAAGATAATAATAATCTTTTATTGTCACAAGTATGAAGTTACTGTGAAAAGCCCCTGGTCGCCACATTCCGGCGCCTGTTCGGGTAAGCTGGTGCGGGAATTGAGCCAGTGCTGCTGGCCTTGTTCTGCATTACAAACGAGCTGTCTAGCCCACTGAGCTAAACCAGCTCTCAGCAAGTAAAATCTGATTGTTAACTTTATACATCAGTGGTAGTTGAAATATGTATGTTGCTTAATTGAAATGTAGAGGCAGATTTATAGGAAGCACATTACGATGTTGTATCTGTTAATTGCAAAGCTATTTCTTTGTTGCTAATGCACTTAATTCTGTGCTCAAATTAAATGTTGTTTTAACATAAAACCTGTCCACTGGGCACTCCTGTGGTGCAATAACATTTTAGGTTTTACCAAATGCAAACCAGGATCTTAACCAAAATTGGGGTTCAGGGCCAGACCCATAACACTGTGACCGCAAACAAAAGAAGCCACTTGGCAGTTTTAGGAAATACTCACACTCCGCTATCTCTGAGGAGCCATTAACGACTTGCTATGGATTGTGCAGCTCAACTTTAAAGAGAACTCTGCAAAGGCCATCTGCAGTTAATAATCCAAGCTGGCCAGAAAGAGATGGATCATTTGTTGAAACAAAAGCCCTGTAGCCTCCCTTTCATAATGGCTGAGATATTTACCAATCGTTGGAATCCAGGTGATGGATACATACCATTTATCAAAGATAGTAGAATTGAGAGAGTAATGTGACATGGGCCTCTTACTTGTGGAACAAGCAATATTGCCTTGTGGAACTGTATTGTCTCAGTCTGCTGTTTAACATCAAAGCAGGCCACAACAAAGTAATTCTGGTCCAGGTTGGACAATTGGCCCCATCTGCCCTGCTTCTCTTGGAAGTTCTATTCCATTGCCTACAAGACTGATTGATCTCTGCATGCCTATTTCATCATGTGAAGTCAACACTACTGGAAAAGTATTTATCCAGCATTGGCTTTCAACCAACTGACCTCATTCGGCTTTGATTCTGGACTCTGGAGCCCATGTGGAACAATATTTATTGTTGTCAGCGCACGCCGCGTAACTGGCATCACCCGCGCATGCGTGGTTGCCGTCCTCCCCGAGGCCGCCCCGCAAGAAGATGTCAGATGGATGTTGCGGGGCGCGGAGGAACAAAGAACAAACAAAGAACAAAGAAATGTACAGCACAGGAACAGGCCCTTCGGCCCTCCAAGCCCGTGCCGACCATACTGCCCGACTAAACTACAATCTTCTACACTTCCTGGGTCCGTATCCTTCTATTCCCATCCTATTCATATATTTGTCAAGATGCCCCTTAAATGTCCCTATCGTCCCTGCTTCCACTACCTCCTCCGGTAGTGAGTTCCAGGCACCCACTACCCTCTGCGTAAAAAACTTGCCTCGTACATCTACTCTAAACCTTGCCCCTCTCACCTTAAACCTATGCCCCCTAGTAATTGACCCCTCTACCCTGGGGAAAAGCCTCTGACTATCCACTCTGTCTATGCCCCTCATAATTTTGTATACCTCTATCAGGTCGCCCCTCAACCTCCTTCGTTCCAGTGAGAACAAACCGAGTTTATTCAATCGCTCCTCATAGCTTATGCCCTCCATACCAGGCAACATTCTGGTAAATCTCTTCTGCACCCTCTCTAAAGCCTCCACATCCTTCTGGTAGTGTGGCGACCAGAATTGAACACTATACTCCAAGTGTGGCCTAACTAAGGTTCTATACAGCTGCAACATGACTTGCCAATTCTTATACTCAATGCCCCGGCCAATGAAGGCAAGCATGCCGTATGCCTTCTTGACTACCTTCTCCACCTGTGTTGCCCCTTTCAATGACCTGTGGACCTGTACTCCTAGATCTCTTTGACTTTCAATACTCTTGAGGGTTCTACCATTCACTGTATATTCCCTACCTGCATTAGCCCTTCCAAAATGCATTACCTCACATTTGTCCGGATTAAACTCCATCTGCCATCTCTCCGCCCAAGTCTCCAGACAATCTAAATCCTGCTGTATCCTCCGACAGTCCTCATCGCTATCCGCAATTCCACCAACCTTTGTGTCGTCTGCAAACTTACTAATCAGACCAGTTACATTTTCCTCCAAATCATTTATATATACTACAAAGAGCAAAGGTCTCAGCACTGATCC
Source organism: Scyliorhinus torazame (assembly GCF_047496885.1). Taxonomy (NCBI): domain Eukaryota; kingdom Metazoa; phylum Chordata; class Chondrichthyes; order Carcharhiniformes; family Scyliorhinidae; genus Scyliorhinus; species Scyliorhinus torazame. Next base: position 300,794,027 of record NC_092710.1, read on the forward strand.
CTGTGGAACACCACTGGTCACAGCCCTCCAATTAGAAAAGCATCCCTCCATTGCTACCCTCTGCCTTCTATGGCCTAGCCAGTTCTGTATCCACCTTGCCAGTTCACCCCTGATCCCGTGTGACTTCACCTTTTGTACTAGTCTACCATGAGGGACCTTGTCAAAGGCCTTACTGAAGTCCATATAGACAACATCTACTGCCCTACCTGCATCAATCATCTTAGTGACCTCCTCGAAAAACTCTATCAAGTTAGTGAGACACGACCTCCCCTTCACAAAACCGTGCTGCCTCTCACTAATACGTCCATTTGCTTCCAAATGGGAGTAGATCCTGTCTCGAAGAATTCTCTCCAGTAATTTCCCTACCACTGAAGTAAGGCTCACCGGCCTGTAGTTCCCGGGATTATCCTTGCTACCCTTCTTAAACAGAGGAACAACATTGGCTATTCTCCAGTCCTCCGGGACATCCCCTGAAGACAGCGAGGATCCAAAGATTTCTGTCAAGGCCTCAGCAATTTCCACTCCAGCCTCCTTCAGTATTCTGGGGTAGATCCCATCAGGCCCTGGGGACTTATCTACCTTAATATTTTTTAAGACACCCAACACCTCGTCTTTTTGGATCACAATGTGACCCAGGCTATTTACACCCCCTTCTCCAGACTCAACATCTACCAATTCCTTCTCTTTGGTGAATACTGATGCAAAGTATTCATTTAGTACCTCGCCCATTTCCTCTGGCTCCACACATAGATTCCCTTGCATATCCTTCAGTGGGCCAACCCTTTCCCTGGCTACCCTCTTGCTTTTTATGTACGTGTAAAAAGCCTTGGGATTTTCCTTAACCCTATTTGCCAATGACTTTTCATGACCCCTTCTAGCCCTCCTGACTCCTTGCTTAAGTTCCTTCCTACTTTCCTTATATGCCACACAGGCTTCGTCTGTTCCCAGCCTTTTAGCCCTGACAAATGCCTCCTTTTTCTTTTTGACGAGGCCTACAATATCACTCGTCATCCAAGGTTCCCGAAAATTGCCGTATTTATCTTTCTTCCTCACAGGAACATGCCTGTCCTGTATTCCTTTCAACTGACACTTGAAAGCCTCCCACATGTCAGATGTTGATTTGCCCTCAAACATCCGCCCCCAATCTATGTTCTTCAGTTCCCGCCTAATATTGTTATAATTAGCCTTCCCCCAATTTAGCACATTCATCCTCGGACCACTCTTATCCTTGTCCACCAGTACTTTAAAACTTACTGAACTGTGGTCACTGTTCCCGAAATGCTCCCCTACTGAAACATCTACCACCTGGCCGAGCTCATTCCCCAATACCAGGTCCAGTACCGCCCCTTCCCTAGTTGGACTGTTTACATATTGTTTTAAGAAGCCCTCCTGGATGCTCCTTACAAACTCCGCCCCGTCTAAGCCCCTGGCACTAAGTGAGTCCCAGTCAATATTGGGGAAGTTGAAGTCTCCCATCACCACAACCCTGTTGTTTTTACTCTTTTCCAAAATCTGTCTACCTATCTGCTCCTCTATCTCCCGCTGGCTGTTGGGAGGCCTGTAGTATACCCCCAACATTGTGACTGCACCCTTCTTATTCCTGATCTCTACCCATATAGCCTCACTGCCCTCTGAGGTGTCCTCTCGCAGTATAGCTGTGATATTCTCCCGAACAAGTAGCGCAACTCCGCCTCCCCTTTTACATCCCCCTCTATCCCGCCTGAAACATCTAAATGCTGGAACGTTTAGCTGCCAATCCTGCCCTTCCCTCAACCAGGTCTCTGTAATGGCAACAACATCATAGTTCCAAGTAGTAATCCAAGCTCTAAGTTCATCTGCCTTACCCGTAATGCTCCTTGCATTAAAACATATGCACTTCAGGCCACCAGACCCGCTGTGTTCAGCAACTTCTCCCCGTCTGCTCTGCCTCAGAGCCACACTGTCCCTATTCCCTAGTTCTCCCTCAATGCTCTCACCTTCTGACCTATTGCTCCCGTGCCCACCCCCCTGCCATACTAGTTTAAACCCTCCCGTGTGACACTAGCAAACCTCGCAGCCAGGATATTTATGCCTCTCCGGTTTAGATGCAACCCGTCCATCTTATACAGGTCACACCTGCCCCGGAAGAGCTCCCAGTGGTCCAGATAACGGAAACCCTCCCTCCTACACCAGCTGTTTAGCCACGTGTTTGTCTGCTCTATCATCCTATTTCTAGCCTCACTGGCACGTGGCACAGGGAGTACTCCCGAGATTACAACCCTCGAGGTCCTGTCTTTTAACTTTCTGCCTAGCTCCCTGAACTCCTGCTGCAGGACCTCATGCCCCTTCCTGCCTATGTCGTTAGTACCAATATGTACAACGACCTCTGCCTGTTTGCCCTCCCCCTTCAGGATTCCCTCTACCCGTTCGGAGACATCCTGGACCCTGGCACCAGGGAGGCAATATACCATCCTGGAGTCTCTTTCACGTCCACAGAAGCGCCTATCTGTGCCCCTGACTATAGAGTCCCCTATTACTATTACTCTTCTGCGCTTTGACCCTCCCTTCTGAATATCAGAGCCAGCCGTGGTGCCACTGCTCTGGCTGCTGCTGTTTTCCCCTGATAGGCTATCCCCCCCGACAGTATCCAAAGGGGTATACCTGTTCGAGAGGGGGACAACCACAGGGGATTCCTGCACTGACTGCCTGCCCTTTCTGGTGGTCACCCATTTCTCTGCCTGCACCTTGGGTGTGACCACATTTACATAACTGCGATCTATGACGCTTTCCGCCACCTGCATGCTCCTAAGTGCATCCAATTGCTGCTCCAACCGAACCATGCGGTCTGTGAGGAGCTGCAGTTGGGTGCACTTTCTGCAGTTGAAGCCATCCGGGACGCTGGAAGCCTCCCGGACCTGCCACATCTCACAGTCAGAGCACAGCACCCCTCTAACTGACATTGCGTCAATTAATTAAAATTAAAATTTGTCTTTTTTTTTAATACTTTTTTTTTAAATTGCAAAGTTACTGTCAACTATCTGTTTCCTAGCACTAGATTTCTAATAGAAATGCGATAGCTAACTATAATACTCTCCGATCTCTGGCTTAGATATCCTCTAAATTATAATTAAGTTATTATGTTTAATTAGTTCCCAAATACTCAAATTTTTTTTAAATTTAGGTTAGAATCCCAACCAGCCACTCTGGCCACAGCTTTTCTGTGATGTCACTTCAGTTTCCCCCCGACACACACAATTTGAAAAAACTTATAAAAGTAAAAATCACTTACTTACCTTCTTACTTTCTGAGTGTCTGAGATGTTCTCAGGTTCTCTCGCTGACAGAGACTGCTCCTCCACCTCCGATCCTTGACCTGCACAATGCTAATAATATAATATGGCACTTACCTCACACCAATGGGTCTTATTATTAGGTTAGAGGAGGAGGGCGGGTGGGAGACACTACACGTGTAGTGTCTCGGGTTTCCTCTCCACCAGAATTTATTGGTTGGGCGGGTGGGGGGGGGGGGGGGGACTTGCCAGAGGTCGAACTTCCGGTTCCCGCCTTATATAAAAACAAATAAAACAGAAAAGAAGAACAGACACGGGACCAGGCAAGGCTTTTTAAATTCACTACTCACCTCCCAGAAGGCCCCTGCGCACCGCTGCCGCCGAAATCCAAAGGGCTGCTCCTGTAAAGGTAAGAGCTTTTAAACTCACTACTCACCTCCCAGAAAGGAGGTCCTCCTTCAGAGAGGCCAGCCCACCGATCGTGTGGGCACGATCACGGGCCAGACCCCTTTTGAGTCCTACCCCGGTGAAAGAACCCCCCTCGCCCCCCCCCTTTTGAGTCCTACCCCGGTAAAAGAACCCCCCTCGCACCCCCCCCCCCCAACAGGGCCCCCCCCCCAGCGTTCCCATGCTGTTCCCACCGGCAGCGACCAGGTGTGGATGGCGCCGGCGGGAAGCCGTCGTTTTGGGCAGGCCGCTCGGCCCATCCGGGCCGGAGAATAGCGGATGTAGCGTAGAATTGCCATTTTGGGTGTCCCGGGCGATTCTCCGGCCTGCGCCACGCAGAACTCGACGGGGCCGTTCTCGCTGCTTGGGTGAATCGCGGGAGGGCGTCGGACCGGTGTCGCGGGAAAAAATGGCCCGCCAGGGGATTCTCCCAACCGGCACGGGAGAGGAGAATCGCACCCAAGAACTAGGAGCAGGAGTAGGGCATCTGGCCCCTTGAGTCTGCTCCACCATTCAATGAGATCATGGCTGATCTTTTATGGATTCAGCTCCACTTTCCTGCCCGAACACCATAACCCTTAATCCCTTTATTCTTCAAAAAATTATCTATCTTTATCTTAAAAACATTTAATGAAGGAGCCTCTACTGCTTCACTGGGCAAGGAATTCCATAGATTCACAAACCATTGGGTGAAGACGTTCCTCCTAAACTCAGTCCTAAATCTACTTCCCCTTATTTTGAGGCTATGCCCCTTAGTTCTGCTTTCACCCGCCAGTGGAAACAACCTGCCCGCATCTATCCTATCTATTCCCTTCATAATTTTATATGTTTCTATAAGATCCCCCCTCATCCTTCTAAATTCCAACGAGTATAGTCCCAGTCTATTCAACCTCTTCTTATAATCCAACCCCTTCAGCTCTGGGATTAACCTAGTGAATCTCCTCTGCACACCCTCCAGTGCCAGTACGTCCTTTCTCAAGTAAGTAGACCAAAACTGAACACAATACTCCAGGTCTGGCCTCACTAACACCTTATACAATTGTAGCATAACCTCCCTAGTCTTAAACACCATCCCTCTAGCAATGAAGGACAAAATTCCATTTGCCTTCTTAATTACCTGTTGCACCTGTAAACCAACTTTTTGCGACTCATGCACTAGCACACCCAGGTCACTCTGCACAGCAGCATGTTTTAATATTTTATCATTTAAATAATAATCCCTTTTGCTGTTATTACTACCAAAACGGATAACCTCACATTTGTCAACATTGTATTCCATCTGCCAGACCCTAGCCCATTCACTTAGCCTATCCAAATCCCTCTGCAGACTTCCAGTATCCTCTGCACTTTTTGCTTTACCACTTATCTTAGTGTTGTCTGCAAACTTGGACACTTTGCCCTTGGTCCCCAACTCCAAATCATCTATGTAAATTGTGAACAATTGTGGTCCCAACACTGATCCCTGAGGGACACCACTAGCTACTGATTGCCAACCAGAGAAACACCCATTAATCCCCACTCTTTGCTTTCTATTAATTAACCAATCCTCTATCCATGCTATTACTTTCCTTTAATGCCATGCATCTTTATCTTATGCAGCAACCTTTTGTGTGGCACCTTGTCAAAGGCTTTCTGGAAATCCAGATATACCACATCCATTGGCTCCCCATTATCTACCGCACTGGTAATGTCCTCAAAAAATTTGTCTAAATTAGTTAGGCATGACCTGCCCTTTATGAACCCATGCTGCGTCTGCCCAATGGGACAATTTCCATCCAGATGCCTCGCTATTTCTTCCTTGATGATAGATTCCAGCATCTTCCCTACTACCGAAATTAAGCTCACTGGCCTATAATTACCCGCTTTCTGCCTACCTCCTTTTTTAAACAGTGGTGTCACGTTTGCTAATTTCCAATCCGCCGGGACCACCCCAGAGTCTGGTGAATTTTGGTAAATTATCACTAGTGCATTTGCAATTTCCCTAGCCATCTCTTTTAGCACTCTGGGATACATTCCATCAGGGCCAGGGGACTTGTCCACCTTTAGCCCCATTAGCTTGCCCATCACTACCTCCTTAGTGATAACAATCCTCTCAAGGTCCTCACCTGTCATAGCCTCATTTCCATCAGTCACTGGCATGTTATTTGTGTCTTCCACTGTGAAGTCCGACCCAAAAATCTGTTCCGTTACTCAGCCATTTCCTCATCCCCCATTATTAAATCTCCCTTCTCATCCTCTAAAGGACCAATATTTACCTGAGCCACTCTTTTTAGTTTTATATATTTGTAGAAACTTTTACTATCTGTTTTTATATTCTGAGCAAGTTTACTCTCATAATCTATCTTACTCTTCATAGCTTTTTTAGTAGCTTTCTGTTGCCTCCTAAAGATTTCCCAGTCCTCTAGTCTCCCACTAATGTTTGCTACTTTGTATGCTTTTTCCTTCAATTTGATACTCTCCCTTATTTCCTTAGATATCCATGGTCGATTTTCCCTCCTTCTACCGTCCTTCCTTTTTGTTGGTATAAACCTTTGCTGAGCACTGTGAAAAATTGCTTGGAAGGTTCTCCACTGTTCCTCAACTATTTCACCATAAAGTCTTTGCTCTGAGTCTACCTTAGCTAGTTCTTCTCTCATCCCATTGTAATCTCCTTTGTTTAAGCACAAAACACTAGTGTTTGATTTTACCTTCTCACCCTCCATCTGTATTTTAAATTCCACCATATTGTGATCGCTCTTTCCGAGAGGATCCCTAACTATGAGATCCTGAATCAATCCTGTCTCATTACACAGGACCAGATCTAGGACCGCTTGTTCCCTCGTAGGTTCCATTACATACTGTTCTCGGAAACTATCGCGGATACATTCTATAAACTCCTCCTCAAGACTGCCTTGACCGACCTGGTAAAACCAATCGACATGTAGATTAAAATCCCCCATTATAACTGCTGTACCATTTCTACATGCATCAGTTATTTCTTTGTTTATTGCCTGCCCCACCATAATGTTACTATTTGGTGGCCTATAGATTACTCCTATCAGTGACTTTTTCGCCTTACTATTCCTGATTTCCACCCAAATGGATTCAACCTTATCCTCCATAGCACCGATGTCATCCCTTACTGTTGCCCGGATGTCATCCTTAAATAACAGACCTACACCACCTCCCTTACCATCCACTCTGTCCTGCCGAAAAGTTTGATACCCTCGGATATTTAACTCCCAGTCGTGACCATCCTTTAACCATGTTTCAGTAATGGCCACTAAATCATAGTCATTCACGATGATTTGCGCCATCAACTCATTTACCTTATTCCGAATACTACGGGCATTCATGTAAAGTACACTTATGTTTTTTTAACCTCTGTTCTGAATCTTAACACCTTGATCAGTAACCTCGCCTAAATTATATTTCCTCTTAACTTTTCTCCTAATTTTCCTTGTCGTTGAACCCATATCTACATGTAACAACCTGCCGCGTCGCTTACCATTAATGTTTTTACTTCCAGTTTTATTTCTTTTAGTATTCCTGGTCCTATTCACTGAGCTCCCCTCAGTCACTGTACCCTGTAATGTCGCCCTTTTTGATATTTGACTATGGCTTCTCTGCCTTCCACTTTCCCCCTTACTGCCTTTTGTTTCTGTCCCTGTTTTACTACCTTCCAACTTCTTGCATCAGTTTCCATCCCCCTGCCACATTAGTTTAAACTCTCCTCAACAGCTCTAGCAAACACCCCCCCTAGGACATTGGTTCCAGTCCTGCCCAGGTGCAGACCATCCGGTTTGTACTGGTCCCACCTCCCCCAGAACCGGTTCCAATGCCCCAGGAATCTGAATCCCTCCCTCTTGCACCATCTCTCGAGCCACGCATTCTTCCTATCTATCCTGACATTCCTGCTCTGACTAGCTCGTGGCACTGGTAGCAATCCTGAGATTACTACCTTTGAGGTCCTACTTTTTAGTTTAACTCCTAGCTCCCTGAATTCAGCTTGTAGGACCTCGTCCCGTTTTTTACCTATATCGTTGGTGCCTATGTGCACCACGACAGCTGGCTGTTCACCCTCCCCTCCCCAGAATGTCCTGTAGCCGCTCCGAGACATCCTTAACCCTTACACCAGGGAGGCAACATACCATCCTGGAGTCTCGATTGCATCCGCAGAACCGCCTGTCTATTCCCCTTATGATTGAGTCCCCTATCACTATGGCCCTGCCATTCTTCTTCCTGCCCAGCTGCACAGCAGAGCCAGCCACGGTGCCATGAACCTGGCTGCTGCTGCCTTCCCCTGGTGAGCCATCTCCCTCAACAGAATCCAAAGCGGTATATCTATTTTGCAGGGAGATGACCGCAGAGGACACCTGCACTGCCTTCCTACTCTTGCTCGGTCTTTTGGTCACCCATTTTTTATCTCCCTCAGTACCTTTCACCTGTGGTGTGACCAACTCGCTAAACGTGCTATCCACAATGTCCTCAGCATCGCGGACGCTCCAAAGTGAGTCCATCCGCAGCTCCAGAGCCGTCAAGCGGTCTAACAGGAGCTGCAACTGGACACACTTCTTGCACGTGAAGGAGCCAGGGACAGTGGACGTGTCCCTGAGCTCCCACATCGCACACAAGGAGCTTGACACGGGTCTGAGATCTCCTGCCATGTCTTAAACCTTCGGTTAACGTCAACAACTACAATTCCCCCCCCCCTCACAAAAAAAACAACGAAGAAAAAAATTAATAAATATACCAATGAAAAGAAAAAGAAAACAGAAAAGCTACTTACCAGTCACTTACCAGGGATAAAAAGCACTTCCTCCCCACCCAGCTTCAAATTCCCACCTCGACTCAAATTCCCAAACTCACTCTTTGCTGGCTCACTCTGGCTGTGTCTTCTCTGGCTCACTGGGAGAACACACTGGGAGTGAGTTTACAAGTTGCTCTTTTTAAATTGGCCTGAATTGACTCCCCTCCCCCACCTGCTTTTAGGTCAAGGTAGATTTAAGTGACTGACACTTAACTGCCAACCAGTTATGTGAGTGGGTGGGGCAGCCCTTGTTAACCTACACGGCACAATTCTAGATTAATCTAAACTCCTGAAATTTAAAAGGAGCTGACTTACTGATTTGATTTGATTCAATTCACACCTAGATTCAAATTCCCAGTCTCACTCTGGCTGTGTCTTCTCTGGCTCACTGGGAGAACTCACTCTGGCTCACTGGGAGAACTCACTCTGGCTCACTGGGAGAACTCACTCTGGCTCACTGGGAGAACTCACTCTGGCTCACTGGGAGAACTCACTCTGGCTCACTGGGAGAACTCACTCTGGCTCACTGGGAGAACTCACTCTGGCTCACTGGGAGAACTCACTCTGGCTCACTGGGAGAACTCACTCTGGCTCACTGGGAGAACTCACTCTGGCTCACTGGGAGAACTCACTCTGGCTCACTGGGAGAACATAGGAACAGGAGTTGGCCATTTAATGAGATTGTGGCTGATTTGTGGCCTAAACTCCATACACCCACCTTTGCCTCAGATCCCTTAATATCTTTGTTTAACAAAAATCTCTCTATCGCAGATTTAAAATTAACAACTGTTCTAGCTTCAACTGCTGTTTGCGGGAGAGCGTTCTTGCTAACATCTCTCCTGAATGGTCTAGCCCTAATTTTTAGACAATGCCCCCCAATTTTAGAATCTCCAACCTGTGGAAATAGTTTATCTTTATCTACCCTGTCTTTTCCTTCAAAGTATTCTTTGAATACTTTGATCCGATCACCCCTCAACCTTTTAAGTTCTAGTGAAAACAGGTCTAAAGGTCTAATCTCGCCGCATAACTCAACCCCTGTAGCCCAGATATGACTTTTGTAAACCTACATTGCACTCCCTCCAAGGCCAAACTATCCTTCTTAAGGTGCGGTGCCCAGAACTGCACACAAGACTCCAAGCGGTTTTGTATAGCTGCAGCATAACCTCTGTGACTTTAAACTTCAATCCTCGAGATATAAAGGCTAGCATTCCAATAGCATTTTAGATTATTTTCTGCACATGTTTGTGGCATTTTAAGGATCTATGCACCTGAACCCCCAATTCTCTTTGGGCAGCCACTGTACCTAATCTCATTCCATGCAGAAAGAATTCTGCTTTATCCATTTTTGGTCCGAAATGGATAACCTCACACTTGCTTACATTGAATTCCATCTGCCACAACTTTGTCCATTCACCAGACTGTTCACAATCTCGGCATCCTATTTTTGACTCTGACCTGAAATTCTGACGCCACATAAAATAAAAACTTGCATTTATACAACCTCGTTCATGACCAGGGACTTCTCAAAGATTTTCAGAGCCAATTGAGCACACTTCGAGTGTAGCCACTATTGCAATGTAGTCTGTTTTAACCACCTCTCTCTAACATAGCCCATGTTCTCGGCTTCTCAGCCTGGCTTGCTGCTGAAAATCTCATCCATGCTTTTGTCACCTTGACTATCCAATACTCTTCCGGCTGATCTCCACCCACCGCCCCACATAAACCTCACCTGTTCCATACTCCCTGGTCATATTGGCTCTTCATCATGCACACTGACCATCCAGCAAGACCACTAATTCTAGGGCGCGATCTAATAGCCTCATCACGCCCGACTCAGTGGCACGACAAGGCCGTTTAATCGCAAGAGAGGCCTCCCACAAGATCTCGCGAGGTCTGGCAAGATGAACATATTTAATTGAGATGATTTAAATATGCATGCGCTGGATTCTCCTGAGGCCCAGGAACGAACATTCCTTCCTGAGAGACCTCACCATGACGCAGTTTAGCATGGTCCACACAGGCATTTGGAGATCTCCAGTGGTCGGGCTCCAGGCAGCGTGGTACCCTGGCACTCCCGCTGACACCCAGGCACCTTGGCACTGCCATCCAGGAACCCTGGCACTGTCAGGTGAGCAGGGGTACTGTCAGATTGGCACTGCCAAGGTGCCCGGGTGCCTGCTTGCCCATGCCAGGGATCGGGCCCGGGTGTCCTATCCTTAAGAGGGGTGAGGGAGGGGCTTGAGAATCCCCAAGAGGTAAGATGGGGAAGTGGTGGGGGGCCTGGAGGCTATGGTGGAGGAGCAGAGTGGTGGGGGTGGGGGGGGGGGGGGGGGGGTGGGGGGGTTGAAGGATTGGGGCATCATTTATAAATTGCGCCCTGATCCGCAAGTCATCTTCCTACAGGAAATGAGGCAATGAGCCTCGGAGAGGGGGGAGGTGTTCCTGACTGAGGTCGAAAACGGCAGAATCCCATTAGATAGCGGGTTTATTGCTGGCGTTGCAGGTGGTGAGAAACATCCTGTTATACGTGTCCAAAACGGGACTCTTGTAGTTGCACGTTAAATCGCGCCCCTAAATTCTCACACGCATTCCAATCCACACATTGTCTTGCTCCCTTGTCATTGCTGTAACCTCCGAGAATTCTCCTAGTTCTCTGTGCTTCTACAATTCTGTCCTCTTGCACATCCCCAATTTCTACACCCCCCCGCCCCCCCCCCCCCCCCACCCACCAAAATGCCTCGGCCCTAAGCTCTGGAATTCTTTCCCTAAATCTCTCCACCTCTCTTTTCTCATTAAAACCTACCTCTATTGGCCAAGCTTGTGGTCACTACACTAATATTTGGCTCCATGTCAATTTAGATGAAGTGCTTTGGGAAGTTTTACTATGCCGAAGGCACTATTTGGTCATTATCATTTTGCTGCTTGCGGGAACTGTCTATGTGGAAATTGGCTGCGACGTTTTCTACTTTACAACAGTGACTGTACTCCAAAAGCACTTCGCTGGATGTAAAGTATTTTAAGACACCCAATGGTCCCTATATAAATGAAAATCTTTCATTCTTTTCTTTATAAATGCAAATTGTTGCTGTTGTTACATCCCAATATGATTGCATTGTTTATTGCAGGAATGAAATTTGCAGCTTGACCCTTGCAATAGTTTCTTTGCTGCAAATCTGCATTCAAATGTGGTGCAAACTAATTCACTGCCAGCTCACCTGGAGAGAAGTGTGGGCTGAGAACTCCTGCAGCTACATCACTGGTTGTCTGTGGAGAGAATTTTTCCGCAACCACAGTAACGGAGCAACCAGGAACAGACTCCGCGACACACACAGCAGTAGATAATCCAACAACACCAGCTCCAATCACAGCAACTCGGATCTTGTCCATGGTCTGTGTGGAAAAAACAAAAGTCCAAAACAACATATATAATTAATCCCAAGAATGAGAATTATGCTCCCAATAAAGCAGCGAAATTCAAATTTGCAAGGAGCTTTCTTTTAAAAAATATATATATTTATTCAAATTTTTCAACAAATTTTCAACAAACTCCCCCCCAACAAAAAGAGACAAGAACACAACAATCAGAAATTATACATTGGATTTCCCACATATACAATAACCCCCCATATAACATTTAAAAACACAAATAGGGAAAAAAAAACACCTTCACCCAAATGCCACTCCAAAAGAACCCCCCCCCCTCCCTCCCCCGCCCTTGGGCTGCTGTTGCTGCTGCTGACCTCCTCCTAACGCTCCGCGAGATAGTCTAGGAACGGTTGCCACCGCCTGAGGAACCCCTGCACAGACCCTCGCAAGGCAAACTTTATCCTCTCCAGCTTGATGAGCCCTGCCATGTCATTGATCCAAGCTTCCACAGGAGGGGGCTTTGCATCCTTCCATAATAGCAAAATCCTCCACCGGTTAACCAGGGACGCAAAGGCCAGAATGCCGGCCTCTTTCGCCTCCTGCACTCCCGGCTCGTCTGATACCCCAAATAATGCTAATCCCCAGCTCGGCTTGACCCGGGCGTTCACCACCTTGGGCATAGTCCTCGCAAAACCCCTCCAAAACCCATCCAGTGCCGGGCACGACCAGAACATTTGTTTTAGCACAGGGCTAAATCGCTGGTTTGAAAGCAGACCATGGCAGGCCAGCAGCGCGGTTCAATTCCTGTTTCAGCCTCCCCGAACAGGCGCCGGAATGTGGCGACTAGGGGCTTTTCATAGTAGCTTCATTTGAAGCCTACTTAAGCGATTTTCATTTCATTTCACATATGGACATGGTTTGCCGGGCTCCCCGAGCACCTCCCACATCTGTCCTCCACCCCAAAGAACCTACTCAACCTCGCTCCTGTCATATGCGCTCTGTGGGTAACTTTGAACTGTATTAGGCTGAGCCTGGCGCAAGAGGAGGAAGAATTAATCCTACTCAGGGCATCAGCCCACAGACCCTCATCTATCTCCTCCCAAGCTCCTCCTCCTACTTGCCCTTTAACTCCTCTACCGAGGCCTCCTCCTCTTCCTGCAGCTCCTGTTAAATCACCGAAACCTTGCCTTCTCCAACCCATACGCCCGAAATCACCCTGTCCTGGATCCCACGTGCCGGAAGCAGCGGGAATTCCCTCACCTGCCGCCTCACAATCGCCCTCACTTGCATGTACCTGAAAAAGTTTCCCGGGGGTAGCCCAAACTTCTCCTCCAGCGCCCCTAAGCTCACAAACGTACCATCGATGAACAGGTTTCCCATTCTTCTAATCCCTGCCCGATGCCAGCTCCGAAACCCCCCACCCATCCTTCCCAGGACGAACCGATGGTTCTCCCGAATCGGGGACCAAACCGAGGCTCCCACCTCGCCCCTGTGTCGCCTCCACTGCCCCCAGATCTTCAGCGTCACCGCCACCACCGGACCCGTGGTGTACCTTGTCGGCGAGAGCGGCAGCGGTGCCGTCGCCAGCGCCCTCAGGCTCGTGCCCACACAGGACACCATCTCTAGCCTCTTCCACGCCGCCCCCTCTCCCTCCATTACCCACTTACGGATCATCATCACATTGGCTGCCCAATAATACCCACACAAATTCGGCAGCGCTACGCTCCAGAAACACACTCTTCACCCTCGGGGTCTTATTCGCCCACACAAATCCCATGGTGCTCCCGCTTACCTGTTTGAAAAAGGCCTTGGGGATCATAACGGGAAGGCACTGGAACAAAAAGAGAAGCCTCGGGAGGACCGTCATTTTGACCGACTACACCCTACCCGCTAGTGAGAGTGGCAGCATATCCCATCTTTCAAAATCTTCCTCCATCTGCTCCACCAACCGAGTCAAATTGAGCTTGTGCAGGCCCCCCCCCCCCCCCCCCTCCCCCCCAAACTCCTAGCTACTTGGATCCCTAGGTACCGAAAGCTCCTTTCCGCCCTCTTCAGCGGTAGCTCGTCTATCCCCCTTACCTGGTCCCCTGAATGCACCACAAAGAGCTCACTCTTCCCTACGTTGAGTTTATACCCCGAAAAGCCCCCAAACTCCCTAAGGATCCGCATGACCTCCGCCATCCCCTCCACTGGATCCGTAACATACAACAACAGGTCATCGGCATACAATGACACCCGATGTTCCTCTCCCCCTCGGACCAGTCCCCTCCATTTCCTGGACTCCCTCAGTGCCATGGCCAGCGGCTCAATTGCCAGTGCAAACAACAAGGGGGATAAGGGGCACCCCGCCTCGTCCCCCAGTACAGCCGAAAGTACTCCGACCTCCGCCAGTTCATAGCCACACTCGCCACCGGGGCTTTATATAGCAGCCTGACCCAACTGATGAACCCCTCCCTGAACCCAAACCTCCGCAACACTTCCCAAAGATTCTCCCACTCCACCCGGTCGAAGGCCTTCTCCGCATTCATAGCTGCCACTACCTCCGCTTCCCCCTCCACCGAGGGCATCATAATCACATTGAGGAGCCTCCGCACATTTGTATTTAGCTGCCTGCCCTTTACAAATCCCGTCTGGTCCTCATGAATCACCCCCGGGACACAGTCCTCAATTCTCGTAGCCAGCATCTTCGGCAGCAACTTAGCGTCAACATTGAGGAGCGAGATCGGTCTATACGACCCACATTGCAATGGATCCTTGTCCCGCTTCAAGATCAAAGAAATCAGCGCCCTGGACATTGTCGGGGCAAGGTCCCCCCCTCCCTCGCCTTATTAAAAGTCCTCACTAGCAACGGGCCCAACAGGTCCACATATTTCCTGTAGAATTCAACCGGGAACCCATCCGGCCCCGGGGCCTTCCCCACCTGCATGCTCCCCAATCCTTTACCCAGCTCCTCCAGCCCAATTGGCACCCCCAAACCAGCCACCTCCTCCCCCTCCACCCTCGGGAACCTCAGCTGATCTAGGAATCGTCGCATCCCCTCCTCCCCGCTGGGGGCTCAGACCTGTACAGCTCCCCATAGAAGTCCCTAAATACCTAGTTTATTCTCACCGCACTCCGCACCGTATTACCCCCTCTATCCTTAACTCCACCAATCTGTCCCACTGCCTCCCTCTTACGAAGCTGATGTGCCAGCATCCGACTCGCCTTCTCCCCATACTCATACGCCGCCCCCTGCGCTTTCCTCCACTGTGCCTCTGCTTTCCCCGTAGCCAACAGGTCGAATTCCGTCTGGAGGTTCCGTCGCTCCCTAAGTAGCCCCTCCTCGGGGGCCTCTGCATAACTCCTGTCCACCCTTGAAATCTCCCCCACCAACTTCTCCCTCTCCCTCCTCCCTGTGGGCCCTAATGTCAAGGAGCTTTCTTAATTCATTCATGGGATGTGGGCATTGCTGGTAAGTCCACCATATTTTGTACATCCCTAACTGACCTCGAGAAAGTCATGGTGTTACTGGAAAAAAGAGAGATTGAAAGCTCTAAATACTGTGTCCACTATTAGATAAGATCTGAGATTGGACATTTTCCAAATAAATCTAAATTACGTTGACAACCAATTTAAGATTGTCAGTCGGGTTCAAAATGTGGCACATTTCCAAGTACTGGAAATTACATATTTTAATACATGGGCCCCTGTTTTTTGCAGACAGAAAGAACACGATCACACATTGCACCCATTTCAGTTAAACAAAATAAGTGACAGCCATTTGCTGGTTCATTCCTCAGGGTAATGCCTTAACCAATGCGAGTCAAGCTGCCTGGTTCAAACTTCAAACAATGCTTGCCAGTTAACATCGACCATGGCAATGCCTCTACCAATTAAAGTCCACTTGCTAACCAATAAGCACTTTCTTCCCATACAGTATCAATTGTTCTACCCGTGAGTTCGGTATTCTTGAAAAATGCCCTGATGAATGCAAGATGAAAAGCTTTAACATAAAATGTCTCTCTTTTTAAAAAAAAAAGTAATATTCAAGTTCACCAAATCTGTACACCAAATGACGAAAGTGGAGATGAGAAGATAAGCTGAGACAGGGGAGGAGATGGGCTATGTCACAGAAGTAGAACTAAGTGATTGCAAAAGCCACTGCATTACAACAGTGCCAAAACTTCAAAAAGTATTTAGTTGGACGTAAAGTGCTTTGTGGTGGTTCGTGGCTGTGAAAGATGCTACCTTGTCAGAGGGCAACTAAGAATCAACCACATTGTTTTCATCAAGAAAGAATGTTCATGGCTCCAGCTGAATTGAACGCCACACAGCACAGTACCACCACAGACCGAGCTAGCCGGGTTCTAAAGGACATAGCTGCTAGACTGGGACTGCAGGTGGTGAGGGATCCAACAAGAGGAGAAAACATACTTGACCTCATCCTCACCAATCTGTCTGACAGGATAGTGTCCTAGGCCCAATCATCTTCAGCTGCTTCATCAATGACCTCCCTTCCATCATAAGGTCAGGAGTGGGAATGGCCACACAATGTTCAGCACCATTCGTGACTCCTCAGATAATGAAGCAGTCCATGTCCAAATGCAGCAAGACTGGGAAAATACTTTTCACTGTACCTCGGTACACATGACAATAAACAAATCCAATCCAAAATATCCAGGCTTGCGCTGACAAGTGGCAAGTTACATTTGTGCCACACAAATGCCAGGCAATGACCATCTCCTACAAGACAGGATTTAACCATCGCCCCATGACATTCAATGGCATTACCATCGCTGAATCCTCCACAATCAACATCCCCGATGAACTGAACTGGACTAGCCATATTAATACTGTGGCTACCAGGGCAGGTCAAAGGCTAGAAATCCTACGGCGAGTAACTCACCTCCTAATCCCCCAAAGCTTGTCCACCATCTACAAGGCACAAGTCAGGCGTGTAGTGGAATACTCTCCAATTACCTGGATGAGTGCAGCCCCATCAATACTCAGGAAGCTCGACACCATCTAGGACAAAGCAGCCCCCTTCTTTGCTACCACTTCCACAAATATTCCAACCCTCTACCACTGACGAACAGTGGCAGCTGAGTGGACCATCTACAAGATGCATTGCAGTAACTCGCCAAGTTTCCTCAGACAGCACCTGCCAAACCCACAGCTGCGGTCATCTAGAAGGACAAGAGCAGCAGATACCTGGGAACCCCACCACCTGGAGGTTCCTCTCCAAGTCACTCACCACCCCGACTTGGAAATATATTGCCATTTCTTCACTGTCCTTTGGCCACTCCCTCCCTAACCTACACCTCAGGAACTGCAGCGGTTCAAGAAGGTAGCTCACCACCATCTTCTGAAGGGCAACTAGGGATGGCCAATAAATGCTGGCCAGCAATGCCTACATCCCGTAAATTAATAAAAAGATTAATAAAGAATGATTGGCTAATAATTGTGTGTTGTACTGTTCTGTCTGTTATCTGCTTACCAGTAGGAAGAAACTAATCTGTGATACTCAATCTTACAGACCTATAATGGGAACATAGAACATAGAACAATACAACGCAGTACAGGCCCTTCAGCCCACGATGTTGCACCGAAACAAAAGCCATCTAACCTACACTATGCCATTATCATCCATATGTTTATCCAATAAACTTTTAAATGCCCTCAATGTTGGCGAGTTCACTACTGTAGCAGGTAGGGCATTCCACGGCCTCACTACTCTTTGCGTAAAGAACCTACCTCTGACCTCTGTCCTATATCTATTACCCCTCAGTTTAAAGTTATGTCCCCTCGTGCCAGCCATATCCATCCGCGGGAAAAGGCTCTCACTGTCCACCCTATCCAACCCCCTGATCATTTTGTATGCCTCTATTAAGTCTCCTCTTAACCTTCTTCTCTCCAACGAAAACAACCTCAAGTCCATCAGCCTTTCCTCATAAGATTTTCCCTCCATACCAGGCAACATCCTGGTAAATCTCCTCTGCACCCGCTCCAAAGCCTCCACGTCCTTCCTATAATGCGGTGACCAGAACTGTACGCAATACTCCAAATGCGGCCGTACCAGAGTTCTGTACAGCTGCAACATGACCTCCCGACTCCGGAACTCAATCCCTCTACCAATAAAGGCCAACACTCCATAGGCCTTCGTCACAACCCTATCAACCTGGGTGGCAACTTTCAGGGATCTATGTACATGGACACCTAGATCCCTCTGCTCAGCCACACTTTCAAGAACTTTACCATTAGCCAAATATTCCGCATTCCTGTTATTCCTTCCAAAGTGAATCACCTCACACTTCTCTATATTAAACTCCATTTGCCACCTCTCAGCCCAGCTCTGCAGCTTATCTATATCCCTCTGTAACCTGCTACATCCTTCCACACTATCGACAACACCACCGACTTTAGTACCGTCTGCAAATTTACTCACCCACCCTTCTGCGCCTTCCTCTAGGTCATTGATAAAAATGACAAACAGCAACGGCCCCAGAACAGATCCTTGTGGTACTCCACTTGTGACTGTACTCCATTCTGAACATTTCCCATCAACCACCACCCTCTGTCTTCTTTCAGCTAGCCAATTTCTGATCCACATCTCTAAATCACCCTCAATCCCCAGCCTCCGTATTTTTTGCAATAGCCTACCGTGGGGAACCTTATCAAACGCTTTGCTGAAATCCATATACACCACATCAACTGCTCTACCCTCGTCTACCTGTTCAGTCACCTTCTCAAAGAACTCAATAAGGTTTGTGAGGCATGACCTACCCTTCACAAAGCCATGCTGACTATCCCTGATCATATTATTCCTATCTAGATGATTATAAATCTTGTCTCTTATAATCCCCTCCAAGACTTTACCCACTACAGACGTGAGGCTCACCTGTCTATAGTTGCCGGGGTTGTCTCTGCTCCCCTTTTTGAACAAAGGGACCACATTTGCTGTCCTCCAGTCCTCTGGCACTATTCCTGTAGCCAATGATGATATAAAAATCAAAGCCAAAGGTCCAGCAATCTCTTCCCTGGCCTCCCAGAGAATCCTAGGATAAATCCCATCAGGTCCCGGGGACTTATCTATTTTCAGCCTGTCCAGAATTGCCAACACCTCTTCCCTACGTACCTCAATGCCATCTATTCTATTAGCCTGGGGCTCAGAATTCTCCTCCACAACATTATCTTTTTCCTGAGTGAATACTGACGAAAAATATTCATTTAGTATCTCGCCTATCTCTTCAGACTCCACACACAATTTCCCATCCCTGTCCTTAACTGGTCCTACTCTTTCCCTAGTCATTCGCTTATTCCTGACATACCTATAGAAAGCTTTTGGGTTTTCCTTGATCCTTCCTGCCAAATACTTCTCATGTCCCCTCCTTGCTCGTCTTAGCTCTCTCTTTAGATCCTTCCTCGCTACCTTGTAACAACCGAAACTTCACACCTCATCTTCACATAGGCCTCCTTCTTCCTCTTAACAAGAGATTCCACTTCCTTGGTAAACCACGGTTCCCTCGCTCGACGCCTTCCTCCCTGTCTGACCGGTACATACTTATCAAGAACACGCAGTAGCTGATCCTTGAACAAGCCCCACTTATCCAGTGTGCCCAACACTTGCAGCCTACTTCTCCACCTTATCCCCCCCAAGGCACGTCTAATGGCATCATAATTGACCTTCCCCCAGCTATAACTCTTGCCCTGCGGTGTATACTTATCCCTTTCCATCATTAACGTAAACGTCACCGAATTGTGGTCACTGTCCCCAAAGTGCTCTCCTACCTCCAAATCCAACACCTGGCCTGGTTCATTACCCAAAACCAAATCCAACGTGGCCTCGCCTCTTGTTGGCCTGTCAACATATTGTTTCAGGAAACCCTCCTGCACACACTGTACAAAAAACGACCCATCTATTGTACTCGAGCTATATCTTTTCCAGTCAATATTTGGAAAGTTAAAGTCTCCCATAATAACTACCCTGTTACTTTCGCTCTTATCCAGAATCATCTTCGCCATCCTTTCCTCTACATCCCTAGAACTATTAGGAGGCCTATAAAAAACTCCCAACAGGGTGACCTCTCCTTTCCTGTTTCTAACTTCAGCCCATACTACCTCGGAAGAAGAGTCCCCATCTAGCATCCTCTCCGCCACCGTAATACTGCTCTTGACTAGCAGCGCCACACCTCCCCCTCTTTTGCCTCCTTCTCTGAGCTTACTAAAACACCTAAACCCCAGAACCTGCAACATCCATTCCTGTCCCTGCTCTATCCATGTCTCCGAAATGGCCACAACATCGAAGTCCCAGGTACCAACCTATGCTGCCAGTTCCCCTACCTTGTTTCGTATACTCCTGGCATTGAAGTAGACACACTTCAAACCACCTACCTGAACACTGGCCCCCTCCTGCGACGTCAAATCTGTGCTCCTGACCTCTATACTCTCATTCTCCCTTACCCTAAAACTACAATCCAGGTTCCCATGCCCCTGCTGCATTAGTTTAACCCCCCCCAAAGAGCACTAACAAATCTCCCCCCCAGGATATTTGTGCCCCTCAGGTTCAGATGTAGACCGTCCTGTCTGTAGAGGTCCCACCTTCCCCAGAAAGAGCCCCAGTTATCCAGAAATCTGAATCCCTCCCGCCTGCACCATCCCTGTAGCCACGTGTTTAAATGCTCTCTCTCCCTATTCCTCATCTCACTATCACGTGGCACGGGCAACAACCCAGAGATAACAACTCGGTTTGTTCTAGTTCTGAGCTTCCATCCTAGCTCCCTGAAAGCCTGCCTGACATCCTTGTCCCCTTTCCTACCTATGTCGTTAGTGCCAATGTGGACCACGACTTGGGGCTGCTCCCCCTCCCCCCTAAGGACCCGGAAAACACGATCCGAGACATCACGTACCCTTGCACCTGGGAGGCAACATACCAAACGTGAGTCTCTCACGCTCCCACAAAATCTCCTATCTGTGCCCCTGACTATAGAGTCCCCAATTACTAATGCTCTGCTCCTCTCCCCCCTTCCCTTCTGAGCAACAGGGACAGACTCCGTGCCAGAGGCCCGTACCCCATGGCTTACCCCTGGTAGGTCCCCCCCCCCCACAAGTATCCAAAGCGGTATACTTGTTTCTCAGGGGAACGACCGCAGGGGATCCCTGCACTGACTGCTTTTTCCCAGTCCCTCTTACAGTTACCCATTTATCTCCAATCTTTGGTGTAACTAATTCCCTGAAGCTGCTATCTATGACCCCTTCTGCCTCCCGAATGATCCAAAGTTCTTCCAACTCCAGCTCCAGTTCCCTAACTCGGTCTTGGAGGAGCTGGAGATGGCAGGACTTCCTGCAGGTAAAATCAGCAGGGACACTAACTGCATCCCTCACCTCAAACATCCTGCAGGAGGAACATTGCACTCCCTTCCCTGCCATCCCTCTAACTTTCTACCAAGATCTGGCTAACAACTAAATTAAATTTTTTATAAAAAATAATAATAATATAATAAAATATGGTACTTACCTCAGACCAATGGGTTTTATTATTAGGTTAGAGGAGGAGGGTTTTCTCAATGCCAGCATGAAGTTATAGAAACAGAGTTAACGTTTTGAGTCCGTATTCGAGACTCTTCTTTGGGGAGAGTCATGCGGACTTGAAACAGTCACTGTGATTTTACTCTCCCCAAATGTTCCCAAGCCTGCTGGGCTTTTCCAGCATTTTCTGTTTTTGTTTCAGATTCCAGCATCCACACAATTTTGCTTTTGTACTACCAACCGGAGAATTGGTGTTTTGGTGAAACTCTTACCCCTTCCTCCCAAAATCCGCCCCCCCCACCCCCCGCAACTCCCCCCATCATTAGTAACCTGGTGGGGGCTACCAAAGATTATTCTTATTTATTATTCTTTATAAATTCATTCAAGGGACGTGGGCATTGTTGCTAGGCCAGCATTTATTACCCATCACTCATTGGGTATTCTTGAACTGCTGCGGTCCATGCACTGTAGGTAGGCACACCCACAGTGCTGTTAGGGAGGGAGTTCAAGGATTTTGACCCAGTGACACTGAAGGAACGGCGATATATTTCCAAGTCAGAGTGGTGAGTGACTTGGAGGGGAACTTCCAGGTGGTGGTGTTCCCAGGTATCTGCTGCCCTTTTCCTTCTAGATGGTAGTGCTCATGGGTTTGGGAGGTGCTACCTAAGCACCCTTGGTGAGTTCCTGTGGTGCATCGTGTAGATGATGCACACTGCTGCTACTGTGCATTTGTGGTGGAGGGATTGAATGTTTGTGGATGTGGTGCCTATCAAGGAGCTGCTTTATCGTGGATGGCGCGAGCTTCTAGAGTGTTGTTGAAGCTGCAGTCATCCAGGGGGTCAGTGGAGAGCATTCCATCACACTTCTGACTTGTGCTTTGTAGATAGTGGACAGGCTTTGGAAAGTCAGGAGATGAGTTACTTGCCACAGGGTTCCTAGCCTCTGACCTGCTCTTGTATAGCTAAAATATTTATATGGTCAGTCCAGTTCAGTTTCTGGTCAACAGTGACTCCCACAATGTTGAAAGTTGGGTTTCAGCGATGGCCATTTAATGTCAAGGGGCAATGATTAGATTCGCTCTTGCTAAAGATGGTCATTGCTTGGCACTGGTGTGGCACAAGTGTAACTTGCCACTTGTCAGCCCATGCTTGTGCGTTGTCCAGGTCTTGCCGAATTTGGACATGGAATGCTTCAGTACCTGAGGAATCGCAAATGGTTCTGAACACCATGCAATCATGAGAAAATATCCCCCACTGCTGACCTTATGATGGAATGAAGGTCATTGATGAAGCAACTTAAGATGGGCCGAGGACACTACCCTGAGGCACTCCTGCAGTGGTGTCCTGGAACTGAGATGATTGACCTCCAACAACCAGAATCATCTTCCTTTGTACCAGGTATGATTCAACGTCTTCAGTACTTCTGCCAGAATACTGTCAGGGCCCATTGCCTTTCCAGTATCCAGAGCCTTCAGCCATTTCTTGATATCGTAGGTGAGTTCCACTGGTGCCCTGTGTAACATTTATCCTTCAGCAATACGAGCAAAATAAATTGGTACGTCAGATCTCACATTTCTGTTTGTGGGAGTTTATACTGTGCAAATTGGCTGTTCTAACATTGACTACGTTTCAAAGAGTATTTAATTGGTTCTGAAGTGCTTTCAGGCCGCTCAAACCTGTGAATGGGGAGGGTTTTGCAAGATCAGAAGATAATTGATTGAGAGTAACCAAGCCCTACCCTGGAATTGCAGCCAAGATGCTGACATGAGATCACACAATGATTCCAGACATGGGAACAATTTAACCATTTAACTCATGTGAGAGCCAGCAAGCGGCCACCGATTGCCCGCCCCCCACAGCAAATTACCTTGTGTGAAACACAATTATCATCCCCTTCACCAGGTTAATCTACACCTCCTCAGTCTACACATGCAATTTGGTCCAAAATATTCTGGGCAAACCTTCTCTTTTAAACAATCTTTATCTCAGTCTTGCATCACCTCCCAGACACCTCACTTTTAGGATACAAAAACCCCACCAGTTTCTTTGATGTTCCCTCATTACTCTGACTTTTCTTCCAAGGTTGGGAAAGGGACATTAGGACTTTCTCCGGGCCTCGAGCTGCCTCTAGTCGGGGCAAGCAGTCACATGCCGCGGGTTTCACTGTTAATTGGCTGCAGGGTGGGTTGCGTGGCCAATTAAGAGCTGTGGGGGTTTGGAACAGAGACAAGACAGAGCGGGGCTGACCGGATTTAAACCCAACAAACCAACCACCAATGTGGCTGCTGTTTCAGTGGTTTACGCATTGTGTGAAGCAGGAACAACAGAAAGTTGGAACCTGTGGTCAGAGCTGCCCCTCACTTTGTTAATGCAAATTCTGGAGGTCCTCCTTGAGAGATCCTTGTTCCAGAGGACCACCTGTCTGGAGTGTTGTGGTCTCCTGTGACACTGATTCTAAATCATCTCAAAGTAGCTCTATCTCCTGTGGTAAAGCCCATGCTGGGGCTATGGCCTACATTGCCTTCCTAACTCGCATCCTTTCCTGCCATCCTCATGCCTGTGGCTCTGTCTCTTCTGTGAAGGATGCTTGCTGTGCCCCATTTCCTCGATAAAAAATCTGAGAGTCATGCTTCTGTTACCAGCTACTGTCGCCTTTACACTCACGTGGCTTCCGAATTGTGCCTGTAAGCCTTGCTCTCCCTCCTGGTGTTCCCCTTCAACGCCAGGAGCATGACAACACCTGTATTGCCCAAGTATGCATAAAATACCGCCCCCCCCCCCCCCTCCCCACACAGACAACCTGAGCAACCTTGATTACACTCTGATGTACCGTCAATTACGAGACGAGAATGGTGAAACAATCGGGGCTTTATTGCACAAGATGTTGTGCCTCCTGCAGCTGGAACCAGAATGGGAGCAGCGCAGGAGAGCAGACACTTTTATACATCGCCTGCTGGGAGGAGCCAGCAGGCTGGGATTTACTGTGGTACCTGTAATACAGTGGCAGTACCGTAATACATGCAGTGTGTTACCAGTGGTGTTTACCACACACTCATTCGCGGATTGGTCGGTGGAGCCTTTTGAAAAGTGCAATATATGTTTTGTTCCACTGAAGGCGGCATGCAGAAATGTACCAGCAGAGGGAGTCAGCACTCAGAAGCAAGATTCAGAAGAAGCTGATTAAATAAAAGGAACCATTTGTGCTTGAGCCCTTTTAACTCTGGCTGGTTCCAGTCCCAAGAACCTCACACTACCAATGAGGATAATACAAAATAAGGAGCTGTGGAATTTAGAAGAATGAGAGGTAATCTCATTGAACCATAAGGCTTGATTTTACGGCCCCTGTTCGGGTGCACGGAGGGAGAATTCAGAATGTCCAATTCACCTAACCTGCACATCTTTGGACTGTGGGAGGAAACCGGAGCACCCGGAGGAAACCCACGCAGACACGGAGAGAACGTGCAGACTCCGCACAGTGACCCAAGCCGGGAATCGAACCTAGGACCCTGGTGCTGTGAGGCGACAGAGCTAACCACTGTGCTACCATGCTGCCCATGCATCATCTTTTAAGCATGGTATCAAATCGAAAGAAAAGGCTTACAATGCTGTGAAGACTGCAGTTGCCCAGAAGATTAGAAAGGTTTTAGAAACCAGCAAAAGATGATGAAAATCATATTAAAGAGAGAGAAATTGGAGTTTGAGAGAAAACTAGCAAGAAATATAAAAGCAGATAGTGATAGCTTCCACAAATATATAAAGAATAAAAGCGTAGCTAAAGTCAGTATCTGTCCCTTAGAAGGTAAGAATTGGGAATTAATAATGGGAAATTAGGAAATGGCTTTGAACACATATTTTGTATCTGTATCTTCACAGTAAAAGACACAAAAAGCATCCCAAATATAGTTTAAAAAAGAATCAAGAGGCAAATGGGAGGAACTTAAAACAATTGTGATCACCAGAGAAAAAGTAATTAGAATACTGATGAGCTCAAGGCTGCACCAGCCCCTGGACCCAATGGCTTGCACCCTCGGGTCTTAAAATAAGCTGCTGCAGAGATAGAGGATACACTGATTGTCATTTTCCAAAGTTCCTAGACTCTGGGATATCCCAGCAGATTGTAAAATCTGTTCTGGAACGGGGGGAGACAGGAGACAGGAAAATATAGGCCAGTTTGCCTAACATCTGTCATTGGGAAAATGCTACAACACATTATTAGAGCAGGACATTTAGAAAATCATAATACAATTAGACAGAGTCAACATGGTTTTGTCAAAGGGGTGGAACAATCAAGATGGATAAAGGGGAGCCTGTAGATTTAGTGTATTTGGATTTCCAATAAACACGCGCCGTGTTTACCAAAGAGTTTGAGTCGTTCATGGACTCGAATGGAATTCGGCATGTCCAAACCTTCAAAAAGGCAATGAACAAACTGGCCACAGGGCCTTGGAAGACGCGACTCACCCTTTTTCTCTTCAGTTACCGGACAACCGCTCATGCTACCACAGTGGCAGTGTGGCACCAGCAGAGATGCCGATGGGGCGTCGGCTCAGGACCCACCTCAGAATCGTCATTCTGGACATAGGCACTCGGATCCGCCAGCGACAGGACCGCTCTGAGACGGACACAGGTTGACGCTTGCAGCTGCATGACTTCAAGCCAGGGAATGCTGTATCTGTACGCAATTTCAGTGCCGGCGCCACAATGGTCCCGGGCGTGATGCTCTGGGCAACTGGTCCGGACACAGGGACGTGAAGCCAGCCGCCAGCTGGACAACATCCGATGCCGCGCGCAGGAACCTCCAGAATAGGCTCAGGATGCAGCAGTCTGGGTCCACCTGTGGACCCTATTGCCGTCCAGATTGCCACACCGATCACTGTGATCTCCGCCAGTTGAAGCCCAGGAGGCTGAGATGTCAGAAGGCTCATCGGTAGCCTCTGACACCGATTCGGACATGGTAACAGGCCTGCCTGCCTTAGTCGTCCAGCCTCCCTCGGCGCCGGCACCATGGCCGGCTGCACCACTCCCACCTCAACGTTCCACCCAAAAACATCGGTCTCTGGTG
This sequence comes from Scyliorhinus torazame, assembly GCF_047496885.1. Lineage (NCBI taxonomy): Eukaryota > Metazoa > Chordata > Chondrichthyes > Carcharhiniformes > Scyliorhinidae > Scyliorhinus > Scyliorhinus torazame. The sequence goes on from NC_092710.1 coordinate 300,820,462, forward strand.
CGTCACACACCTCCCGGACCCATCCCGTCGACGGTGGACCATCATCAGCTCCCCAAATGAACAAGATGGCCTCGGCCTGAAGACATGGATGTTTCTCTGGACTGGGGGGAGATGTTACGACCCCTTTGGGGGCCAAGGACTGTGTTCTATGCGATTCCACCCCCCCCCGACACAGCTGAATATGAACTACCCTGGTAAGTAGGGGCAGGGTTTCCCCTTAACAAGGGGGCCCTTCCGTATAAAAGCCCTGGCTTGGGTGTAGGTCAGGAAGGGTGCCCTTCGGGGAGAAGAATTGTAGTTTTAAATTTGTGTATATTGTAATATTTCTACTCTGCCTTGCGTTCCTGTTGTCTCTCCTATCAGATTCGACAGGAGTCAGCGAATCTACATGTCTTTATATATGAATCATGTGAAGTGTCTAGGGGGTCCAGCACCTTTTCCCAGGATAGCACAAGTGGATAGCACTGTGGCTTCACAGCGCCAGGGTTCCAGGTTCGATTCCCCGCTGGGTCACTGTCTGTGTGGAGTCTGCACGTTCTCCCCGTGTGTGCGTGGGTTTCCTCCGGGTGCTCCGGTTTCCTCCCACAGTCCAAAGATGTGCAGGTTAGGTGGTTTGGTCATGCTAAATTGCCCTTAGTGACCAGAAAGGTTAGGAGGGGTTATTGAGCTACGGGGATAGGGTGGAAGTGAGGGCTTAAGTGGGTCGGTGCAGACTCGATGGGCCGAATGGCCTCCTTCTGCACTGTATATTCTATAATTGTAAATTAAAGAGGAATAGAGAAAGCTTGCTAGAAATGTACAGGACATTGTTGAGACCATACCTAGAGTCCTATGTGCCATTTTGGTCATCTTACCCAGGGAGTATACTGCAGGAAATTCAGAGCCGGTTCATCAGGCTGATTCCTGAAACCAAGGGCTTGTCTTAAGAGGAAGCGTTGAGCAAATTGGAGTTTAGAAGACTGTGAGGTGATCTTGTTCAAACACAAAACACAAACACGAATTGACTGGAGCAGGCAGGAGGGGGCGAATGGCCTGCTGCTATTTGTCTTGAACGGGGAGGGGTGGGGCGGGGAGCAGACAGGCCTTTTACAATAACCACTCGTAAGCAATGGGGAAGGGTGGGTGTTTACAAAGCAAAGATGTGTCTGAAACCCGCACAGATTCGCCTGGGACTGCAACGTGTCTGCCGCAGGCGGGCGGCAGAGGCAGGCTCAGGAGAAATGAAGTTTAAAAACAGAACGGCGACAGCGATCCGAAGCCGGAGACAAATCCCTCCAGGTCTCAGAGTTTAAAAAGTTCACCGACCCTGGCTGCTGCCCTCCAGCTGCCGCCTGATCCCCGGGTCTGTGTCTACTCCGAGCCTTACCCAACTGGAAAGGTCTGTCCTTGCTCCCCCCCGATCTCCATGCACTGACACAGCGAGTGGAGTAGAAATATCTCCACCCCTGACAGCAGGCAGGTGGGGCTGATTGAGCCTCAGGCAGACGTGTCACTGAACATCGACAGCCACCTCAGCATCAACATTTTTTTTTTTTAAAGTCACATTTAAAACGTAAGTAAAACTGGTATTGTTACCTTTCAAGATAGGTGAAGAAATGTGTCATATTTGTTTTGTTCCTTCATGGTACAAGGGTGTCACTGGCTTGGGCCAGCGTCAACCACATTGCTGTGGGTTTGTCTGGAGACACATCTGGGCCAGGCCGGATAAGGCAGATTTCCTTCCCTAAAAAGGGGCACTTTTTAAACAGCAATTCTTTCACCATCTGCCTTGGTGGGATTTGAACCCTGCTCCCTAGAGCTTTACCCTGGGTCCCAGGATTATTAGTTGTGACAATACCACTACCCCACTGTTTCCTCCCCCCTCTCGAAAGTACAAAATCTAAAATGCTGCCAAAGCCGAAAAACTAAAATAAACTCAGAGAATTAACTCTTCAGCAGCAGGACACAGAGAGGAAAGGAGTTGTCGTTTCAAATACTTGAACTGCAGAGTGTATTCCGGAGTTTTCTGTTTTTATTATTGTAGCACACAATGAGTTACGAGAGAGACGAGAAGTGATGAAGTCGATTCAGGCTTTATTAAGCGAGACTTGTCCCCAGCAGCTCAGCAACAGAATGAAGCGGCGGGGAGAAGCTCGGGTTCTTATACTCCGCCTTCAGGGCGGAGCCAGGAGTCGGCAGCCAACCAGGACCCGGGATCTGTCAGCCAATAGCATCACGGCTTCACAGTCCCACATGACCCCTAATACATACCACCATGTTCACCCCTTGTTAAAAGGAACCCGGCGGGGTGGTGGTTCGCATGGTGGTAGGGGTTTACAAGGCTGGCCCTGGAAGGAAAATTTCGGACATGTTACTACAGTTTTAGCCCTACACTGGGCTATGTACAAGTTTGTGAAAACTATTTACAATATTATCATCATAGATATCATAGAATTTACAGTGCAGAAGGAGGCCATTCGGCCCATCGAGTCTGCACCGGCTCTTGGAAAGAGCACCCTACCCAAGGTCCACACCTCCACCCTATCCCCACAACCCAGTAACCCCACCCTACACCAAGGGCAATTTTGGACACTATGGGCAATTTAGCATGGCCAATCTACCTAACCCACACATCTTTGGACTGTGGGAGGAAACCGGAGCACCTGGAGGAAACCCACGCACACACGGGGAGGATGTGCAGACTCCACACAGACAGTGACCCAAGCCGGAATCGAACCTGGGACCCTGGAGCTGCGAAGCATTTGTGCTATCCACAATGCTACCGTGCTGCCCTTGAAATTAGCAAAAAAAATTTTTGTTACAACAACATTCTTGGTGTCACACGGAATCCACGAGTCGAGCGGGCGGTCTGGTCTCCCTCGTCGATCGCCTCAGCCCCGGTGGTGGTGCAGGTGCTTGTTCAGGCGTTGTCGTCTCCGGGAGCGTTTCGGTGTTTGTTCCTGTTTTACTCCTGGGCGGGCACGGGAGGAGGACCGATACCCCCGGGAAGGGGGCGGTCGCGGGGTGCACCGGTGGCAGGGAGGGGATGATCGGTGTCGGGGGGGGTGTGTTGCCGGCGGGCGCCAGGTCCCGCAGGGAGACCGTGTCCTGTTGGCCGTCGGGGTACGCCACGTAGGCGTACTGTGGGTTCGCGTGGAGAAGGTGAACCCTCTCGACCAACGGGTCCGATTTGTGCGCCCGCACATGTTTCCGGAGCAAGATGGGTCCTGGGGCCGCCAGCCAGGTCGGCAGCGACGTTCCGGAGGAGGACTTCCTGGGGAAGACAAGGAGGCGCTCATGAGGCGTTTGGTTAGTGGTGGTACACAGCAGCGGCCAGATGGAGTGGAGAACATCCGGGAGGACCTCCTGCCACCGGGAAACTGGGAGATCCCTGGACCGTAGGGCCAGTAGGACGGTCTTCCAGACCGTGCCGTTCTCCCTCTCTACTTGCCCGTTCCCCCGGGGGTTGTAGCTGGTCGTCCTGCTCGAGGCTATAACCTTGCTGAGCAGGGACTGGCGCAGCTCGTCACTCATGAAGGAGGACCCCCTGTCGCTATGGATATACGCGGGGCAACCGAACAGTGTGAATATGGTGCCAAGGGCTTTAATGACTGTGGCCGCTGTCATGTCGGGGCAGGGGATGGCGAAGGGGAAACGAGAGTACTCGTCCACCACGTTCAGGAAGTATGCGTTGCGGTCAGTGGAGGAGAGGGACCCTTTGAAATCCAAACTGAGGCGTTCAAAGGGGCGGGAAGCCTTGATCAGGTGCGCTCTATCCGGCCTGAAAAAGTGCGGTTTGCACTCTGCGCAGATGTGGCAGTTCCTGGTGACTGTACGAACCTCCTCCACAGAGTAGGGGAGGTTGCGGGACTTTACGAAATGGTAGAATCGAGTGACCCCCGGGTGGCAGAGATCCTCGTGGAGGGCTTGGAGGCGGTCTATTTGTGCGTTGGCACATGTGCCGCGGGATAGGGCATCGGACGGCTCATTCAGCTTTCCGGGACGGTACAAGATCTCATAGTTGAAGGTGGAGAGCTCGATCCTCCACCTTAAGATCTCGTCATTTTTAATTTTGCCCTGCTGTGCATTATCGAACATGAAGGCTACCGATCGTTGGTCGGTGAGGAGAGTGAATCTCCTGCCGGCCAGGTAATGCCTCCAATGTCGCACAGCTTCCACTATGGCTTGGGCTTCCTTTTCCACTGAGGAGTGGCGGATTTCTGAGGCGTGGAGGGTCCGGGAGAAAAAGGCCACGGGTCTGCCCGCTTGGTTAAGGGTGGCCGCCAGAGCTACGTCGGATGCGTCGCTCTCGACCTGGAAGGGGAGGGACTCGTCGATGGCGCGCCTCGTGGCCTTTGCGATATCCGCTTTGATGCGGCTGAAGGCCTGGCGAGCCTCTGTCGACAGGGGGAAGGTAGTGGACTGTATTAGCGGGCGGGCCTTGCCTGCATACTGGGGGACCCACTGGGCGTAATATGAAAAGAAACCCAGGCAACGTTTCAGGGCTTTGGAGCAGTGGGGGAGGGTAAATTCCTTCAGGGGCCGCATGCGTTCGGGGTCGGGGCCTATTATCCCATTGCGCACTACGTATCCCAGGATGGCCAACCGGTTTGTGCTAAAAACACACTTTTCCTCGTTGTATGTGAGGTTCAGGGCGTTAGCGGTCTGGAGGAACTTTTGGAGGTTGGCGTCGTGGTCCTGCTGATCGTGGCCGCAGATGGTTACGTTGTCGAGATACGGGAACGTGGCCTGCAACCCGTGCTGGTTAACCATTCGGTCCATCTCCATTTGGAAGACCGAGACCCCGTTTGTGACACCAAATGGGACCCTTAGGAAGTGGTATAGACGCCCGTCTGCCTCGAAGGCTGTGTACTTGCGGTCACCTGGGCGGATGGGGAGTTGGTGGTAGGCGGACTTGAGGTCCACGGTGGAGAAGACCTTATACTGGGCAATCCGATTGACCATGTCGGATATGCGGGGGAGAGGGTACGCATCTAGCTGCGTGTACCTGTTGATGGTCTGACTATAGTCTACGACCGTCCTTTGCTTCTCCCCGGTCTTTACTACTACCACCTGGGCTCTCCAGGGACTATTGCTGGCCTGGATTATGCCTTCCTTCAGCAACCGCTGGACTTCAGACCGAATAAATATCCGGTCCTGGGCGCTGTACCGTCTGCTCCTCGTGGCAACGGGTTTGCAATCCGGGGTGAGGTTTGCAAACAAGGACGGCGGTTCAACCTTGAGAGTTGCGAGGCCGCAGATAGTGAGTGGGGGTATTGGGCCGCCGAATTGGAATGTTGGGCTCTGCAGGTTACACTGGAAATCTAATCCCAGTAATGTGGGCGCGCAGAGTTGGGGAAAGACATAGAGCCTGTAGTTCTTAAACTCCCTCCCTTGCACCATTAGGTTCGCGATGCAGAACCCTTTGATCTCTACGGAGTGGGATCCTGCATCTAGGGAAATCTTTTGCGTGCTTGGATGGATGGTCAGAAAACAGCGTCTTACCGTGTCTGGGTGAATAAAACTTTCAGTGCTCCCGGAGTCGATCAGGCATGGCGTCTCGTATCCGTTGATCAGCACCGTTGTTGTCGTCGTCTGGAGCGTCCGGGGCCGCGATTGATCCAGTGTCACCGAAGCCAGTCGTGGTAGTAGTGTCGCGGCGTCTTCTTCGGACCCCGTGGAGCCGTCGATGCTGGGGTCCTTTGTTGTCAACCAAGGTGGTGGCGTCCATGAATCGCACGCGGCCGGGGGTGGACAAAATGGCCACCCCCATGGATCGCACGTGGTCGGGGGTGGACAAAATGGCCGCCCCCATGAATCGCACGTGGCTGGGGGGTCACAAGATGGCGGCGCCCATCCTCCCCTCGTGGTGCCCGGGACCCAAAATGGTGGCACCCGCGGGTCACACATGCACAGGCACAGCGGGGCGCTGGGGGGGGGGGTTGAGGAGCGTTTGGGATGTGCTGGGCTCGTTCTTCTCCGGGGATTGCGGCGACCCCCCGGGACCGGCACACTGCCGCGTAATGGCCCTTTTTGCCGCAGCTTTTACAAATAGCTGCGCGGGCCGGGCAGCGCTGCCAGGGGTGTTTCGCTTGCCCGCAGAAATAGCAGCGGGCCCCCCCGGGATAGTCTGGCGCTTTACCCGCGCAAGCTTGCGAGGGGGGGGGGGTTGTCGCGACGGGGGTCCACGGAGCCCAAGGGGCTGCCGCGCGGTCGGGGCTGTAGGCGCGGGCGTTTTGCGAGGCCACATCTAGGGAAGCTGCAAGCGCCCGTGCCTCTGAGAGTCCTAGCGACTCTCTTTCTAAAAGTCTTTGGCGGATTTGGGGAGAGTTCATACCTGCCACAAATGCATCGCGAATTAGCATGTCCGTGTGTTCGATCGCGTTCACCGGCGGGCAGCTGCAGCCCCGTCCCAAAATTAGCAGCGCGGCGTAGAATTCTTCTAGCGATTCTCCGGGACTTTGCCGTCTCGTCGCGAGTTGGTGGCGCGCGTAGACCTGGTTAACGAGCCGAACGTAGATGCCCTTCAGCAATGCGACGCCGTCGGGAAATCCTCTGCGTCTTCTATGAGAGGGTAAATTTCCGGGCTCACCCTCGAATGCAGGACCTGCATTTTCTGGTCTTCTGTGATCTGGCCGGGGGCCGTTCGGAGGTAGCCTTCAAAGCATGCTTGCCAGTGTTTAAATACTGCTGCCGAGTTCGCTGCGTGGGGGCTGATCCGCAGGCATTCCGGGGCGATCCGGAGCTCCATAGTCTTTTAAGCTCGCTTAATAAATTGTAGCGCACAATGACTTACGAGAGAGATGAGAAGTGATGAAGTCGATTCAGGCTTTATTAAGCGAGACTTGTCCCCAGCAGCTCAGCAACAGAATGAAGCGGCGGGGAGAAGCTCAGGTTCTTATACTCCGCCTTCAGGGCGGAGCCAGCAGTCGGCAGCCAACCAGGACCCGGGATCTGTCAGCCAATAGCATCACGGCTTCACAGTCCCACATGACCCCTAATACATACCACCACAATTATAAATATGCAGTTTAAAATATGCACATAGGCTATGGCCACTGTTGTGTTATTGTACAGATAGAGAGTTCCAAAAAACGGTGCGTGTGCACCCAGGAATGGGGAAGTCACACATGGAGTTCTGCTCCTCTGCTACCTCACAGGAGCTTGACATTGAAATCTGAGCAATGGGGTGAAGTTGCTGGACTCACCATTAAATACACCAGAAAATGATAGGGCTGACGCATTCAGGTGTAAGCAATTATTTAACATGACATGTCACAATTACTGCAAAACTGTAGAATAATGGGTTAATAGTTATGTTAATGAGATAGTGATGTGACAGCGGCCTCGGCAGTCATGAGCAAGTGATTAAGTGAAGCTGGACTAGGCTGTACAAGAGGGGGATGTATTTGCCAAGGAGCTTATTATAGTTTAAATGAAGAAGTTTTTTGAAGAAACATACCGGAGTTAGACCTATGTCACTCATAAGTAGTGGGAAATCTTCCCAATCCAGAACAGGCCACAAATTAGCCAATGAGAGGTTCAAAGTGGAATCCAAACCAGAAAAAAACTGTCTGGCACTGAAATGTACTTTAACAAGTCTTAACCCCATCCGTGGCCAGCTAGGGAAGTTAAAGATGGTATCACATTATGAGAAAAGATATACAATGCTGCAAAGGTTAGTGGTAGGCTGGAAGATTGGGAATACTTTAGAAATTGACAAAGGAGGTGGGGTGGGGGGGGGGGGGGGGGTGCACCGGGCCTCGCTCTCGCTCTACGCAGATGGCCTGCTCTTGTGCGTTGGAGGGGATGGGGGAAGTAATGTGAATCTTGGGGGAATTTAGCAATTTTTCAGGGTATAAATTGACATGGGGAAAAGCGAGATGTTTGCGATCCAGGCAAGAGGACAGGAGAAGAGACTGGGAGAGCTGCCGCTTGGAATGGTAGGGAAGAGCTTTCGATATCTGGGAATCCAGGTGACCTGGGAATGGGAGGCACTGTACAAGTTAAACCTATCCAGGTTGGTAGAAAAATGGAAGGGGACTTTAAGAGCTGGGACATGCTCCCGCTATCACTGGTGGGGAGGGTACAGACCGTGAAAATGACGGTCCTCCCCAGATTTCTGTTTGTCTTTCAGTGCCTCCCCATCTTCATCCCCAAGGCCTTTTTCAAGCGGGTGAATAAGATTATTTTGGGCTTTGTGTGGGCGGGTAAAACCCCGCGAGTGAAGAAAGTGTTGCTGGAGCGCAATCGGGTGGAGGGTGGGTTGGCGCTGCCGAACTTCTGCAATTACTACTGGGCGGCTAATATAGCCATGATTAGGAAGTGGGTAGTGGGGGAGGGGGAGGCATGGGAGCAGATGGAGGCAGCGTCATGTCAAGATACCAGTCTGGGAGCATTGATAATGGCACCTCTGCCGTTCTCGCCGGCCCGATATTCCACAAGCCTGGTGGTAGTGGCGGCTCTGAGGATCTGGGGGCAATGGAGGAGATATAAGAGAGTGAAGGGAGCATCGATTTGGACCCCGATTTATAATAACCACAGGTTTGTACCGGGTAGGCTAGATGGCGGGTTCCGGAGTGTTAGAGGGCAGGAATTGGAAGGATGGGGGATCTATAGACGGGCGCTTTCCCAGCTTGAAAGCTTTGGAGGATAAATTTAAATTGCCAGCAGGGAATGGTTTTAGGTATTTGCAGGTGCGAGACCTCCTGAGAAAACAGGTGCCGGCCTTTCCGCTGCTGCCCCCACTGGGGATACAGGATAGAGTAGTTTCCAGTACCTGGGTGGGAGAGGGGAAGGTATCGGATATTTACCAGGAGCTTTTGGAGGTGGAGGAAACCCCAGTGGAGGAGCTTAAGGGCAAGTGGAAGGACAAGTTAGGAGGAGAAATAGAGGCGGGTCTCTGGGTGGATGCCCCAAGCAGGGTTAATACATCCTCAGGCTCAGCCTGATACAATTTAAGGTGGTCCACTGGGCACACATGACAACGGTTAGGATGAGTACGTTCTTCGGGGTAGAGGTTGGAGGTGCGCGGGAAGCTCAGCAAATCATGTCCACATGTTTTGGGCATGCCCGAAGCTTAGAGGATTCTGGCAGGATTTTGGTAAGGCAATGTCCACGGTACTAAAAACACGTGTGGTGCCGAGTCCGGAGGTAGCGATCTTTGGAGTGTCGGAAGATCCGGGAGTTCAGGGGGCGAAAGAGGCCGACGTCTTGGCCTTTGCCTCCCTGGTAGCCCGGAGACGGATCTTATTAATGTGGAGGGATTCGAAGCCCCCGAGTGCAGAGACCTGGGTTAGTGACATGGCTGGGTTTCTCAGTCTCGAGAAAATAAAGTTTGCCTTAAGAGGGTCAATGTTAGGGTTCACCCGGAGGTGGCAGCCGTTCGTCGACTTTCTCGGGGAAAATTAACATGTCAGCAGATGCAGTATTCCAAAGTGGGGGGCGGGCGGGCGGATTGTTGTTATACGGGGTGAGGTTTGCAAACAAGGACGGCGGTTCAACCTTGAGAGTTGCGAAGCCGCAGATAGTGAGTGGGGGTATTGGGCCGCCGAATTGGAATGTTGTGCTCTGCAGGTTACACTGGAAATCTAATCCCAGTAATGTGGGCGCGCAGAGTTGGGGAAAGACATAGAGCCTGTAGTTCTTAAACTTCCTCCCTTGCACCATTAGGTTCGCGATGCAGAACCCTTTGATCTCTACGGAGTGGGATCCTGCATCTAGGGAAATCTTTTGCGTGCTTGGATGGATGGTCAGAAAACAGCGTCTTACCGTGTCTGGGTGAATAAAACTTTCAGTGCTCCCGGAGTCGATCAGGCATGGCGTCTCGTATCCGTTGATCAGCACCGTTGTTGTCGTCGTCTGGAGCGTCCGGGGCCGCGATTGATCCAGTGTCACCGAAGCCAGTCGTGGTAGTAGTGTCGCGGCGTCTTCTTCGGACCCCGTGGAGCCGTCGATGCTGGGGTCCTTTGTTGTCAACCAAGGTGGTGGCGTCCATGAATCGCACACGGCCGGGGGTGGACAAAATGGCCACCCCCATGGATCGCACGTGGTCGGGGGTGGACAAAATGGCCGCCCCCATGAATCGCACGTGGCTGGGGGTCACAAGATGGCGGCGCACATCCTCCCCTCGTGGTGCCCGGGACCCAAAATGGTGGCACCCGCGGGTCACACATGCACAGGCACAGCGGGGCGCTGGGGGGGGTTGAGGAGCGTTTGGGATGTGCTGGGCTCGTTCTTCTCCGGGGATTGCGGCAACCCCCCGGGACCGGCACACTGCCGCGTAATGGCCCTTTTTGCCGCAGCTTTTACAAATAGCTGCGCGGGCCGGGCAGCGCTGCCAGGGGTGTTTCGCTTGCCCGCAGAAATAGCAGCGGGCCCCCCCGGGATAGTCTGGCGCTTTACCCGCGCAAGCTTGCAAGGGGGGGGGTTGTCGCGACGGGGGTCCACGGAGCCCAAGGGGCTGCCGCGCGGTCGGGGCTGTAGGCGCGGGCGTTTTGCGAGGCCACATCTAGGGAAGCTGCAAGGGCCCGTGCCTCTGAGAGTCCTAGCGACTCTCTTTCTAAAAGTCTTTGGCGGATTTGGGGAGAGTTCATACCTGCCACAAATGCATCGCGAATTAGCATGTCCATGTGTTCGATCGCGTTCACCGGCGGGCAGCTGCAGCCCCGTCCCAAAATTAGCAGCGCGGCGTAGAATTCTTCTAGCGATTCTCCGGGACTTTGCCGTCTCGTCGCGAGTTGGTGGCGCGCGTAGACCTGGTTAACGAGCCGAACGTAGATGCCCTTCAGCAATGCGAGCGCCGTCGGGAAATCCTCTGCGTCTTCTATGAGAGGGTAAATTTCCGGGCTCACCCTCGAATGCAGGACCTGCATTTCTGGTCTTCTGTGATCCGGCCGGGGGCCGTTCGGAGGTAGCCTTCAAAGCATGCTTGCCAGTGTTTAAATACTGCTGCCGAGTTCGCTGCGTGGGGGCTGATCCGCAGGCATTCCGGGGCGATCCGGAGCTCCATAGTCTTTTAAGCTTGCTTAATAAATTGTAGCGCACAATGACTTACGAGAGAGATGAGAAGTGATGAAGTCGATTCAGGCTTTATTAAGCGAGACTTGTCCCCAGCAGCTCAGCAACAGAATGAAGCAGCGGGGAGAAGCTCAGGTTCTTATACTCCGCCTTCAGGGCGGAGCCAGCAGTCGGCAGCCAACCAGGACCCGGGATCTGTCAGCCAATAGCATCACGGCTTCACAGTCCCACATGACCCCTAATACATACCACCACAATTATAAATATGCAGTTTAAAATATGCACATAGGCTATGGCCACTGTTGTGTTATTGTACAGATAGAGAATTCCAAAAAACGGTGCGTGTGCACCCAGGAATGGGGAAGTCACACATGGAGTTCTGCTCCTCTGCTACCTCACAGGAGCTTGACATTGAAATCTGAGCAATGGGGTGAAGTTGCTGTACTCACCATTAAATACACCAGAAAATGATAGGGCTGACGCATTCAGGTGTAAGCAATTATTTAACATGACATGTCACAATTACTGCAAAACTGTAGAATAATGGGTTAATAGTTATGTTAATGAGATAGTGATGTGACAGCGGCCTCGGCAGTCATGTGCAAGTGATTAAGTGAAGCTGGACTAGGCTGTACAAGAGGGGGATGTATTTGCCAAGGAGCTTATTATAGTTTAAATGAAGAAGTTTTTTGAAGAAACATACCGGAGTTAGACCTATGTCACTCATAAGTAGTGGGAAATCTTCCCAATCCAGAACAGGCCACAAATTAGCCAATGAGAGGTTCAAAGTGGAATCCAAACCAGAAAAAAACTGTCTGGCACTGAAATGTACTTTAACAAGTCTTAACCCCATCCGTGGCCAGCTAGGGAAGTTAAAGATGGTATCACATTATGAGAAAAGATATACAATGCTGCAAAGGTTAGTGGTAGGCTGGAAGATTGGGAATACTTTAGAAATTGACAAAGGAGGTGGGGGGGGGGGGGGTGCACCGGGCCTCGCTCTCGCTCTACGCAGATGGCCTGCTCGTGTGCGTTGGAGGGGATGGGGGAAGTAATGTGAATCTTGGGGGAATTTAGCAATTTTTCGGGGTATAAATTGAATATGGGGAAAGGCGAGATGTTTGCGATCCAGGCAAGAGGACAGGAGAAGAGACTGGGAGAGCTGCCGCTTGGAATGGTAGGGAAGAGCTTTCGATATCTGGGAATCCAGGTGACCTGGGAATGGGAGGTACTGCACAAGTTAAACCTATCCAGGTTGGTAGAAAAATGGAAGGGGACTTTAAGAGCTGGGACATGCTCCCGCTATCACTGGTGGGGAGGGTACAGACCGTGAAAATGACGGTCCTCCCCAGATTTCTGTTTGTCTTTCAGTGCCTCCCCATCTTCATCCCCAAGGCCTTTTTCAAGCGGGTGAATAAGATTATTTTGGGCTTTGTGTGGGCGGGTAAAACCCCGCGAGTGAAGAAAGTGTTGCTGGAGCGCAATCGGGTGGAGGGTGGGTTGGCGCTGCCGAACTTCTGCAATTACTACTGGGCGGCTAATATAGCCATGATTAGGAAGTGGGTAGTGGGGGAGGGGGAGGCATGGGAGCAGATGGAGGCAGCGTCATGTCAAGATACCAGTCTGGGAGCATTGATAATGGCACCTCTGCCGTTCTCGCCGGCCCGATACTCCACAAGCCTGGTGGTAGTGGCGGCTCTGAGGATCTGGGGGCAATGGAGGAGATATAAGAGAGTGAAGGGAGCATCGATTTGGACCCCGATTTATAATAACCACAGGTTTGTACCGGGTAGGCTAGATGGCGGGTTCCGGAGTGTTAGAGGGCAGGAATTAGAAGGATGGGGGATCTATAGACGGGCGCTTTCCCAGCTTGAAAGCTTTGGAGGATAAATTTAAATTGCCAGCAGGGAATGGTTTTAGGTATTTGCAGGTGCGAGACCTCCTGAGAAAACAGGTGCCGGCCTTTCCGCTGCTGCCCCCACTGGGGATACAGGATAGAGTAGTTTCCAGTACCTGGGTGGGAGAGGGGAAGGTATCGGATATTTACCAGGAGCTTTTGGAGGTGGAGGAAACCCCAGTGGAGGAGCTTAAGGGCAAGTGGAAGGACAAGTTAGGAGGAGAAATAGAGGCGGGTCTATGGGTGGATGCCCTAAGCAGGGTTAATACATCCTCAGGCTCAGCCTGATACAGTTTAAGGTGGTCCACTGGGCACACATGACAACGGTTAGGATGAGTACGTTCTTCGGGGTAGAGGTTGGAGGTGCGCGGGAAGCTCAGCAAATCATGTCCACATGTTTTGGGCATGCCCGAAGCTTAGAGGATTCTGGCAGGATTTTGGTAAGGCAATGTCCACGGTACTAAAAACACGTGTGGTGCCGAGTCCGGAGGTAGCGATCTTTGTAGTGTCGGAAGATCCGGGAGTTCAGGGGGCGAAAGAGGCCGACGTCTTGGCCTTTGCCTCCCTGGTAGCCCGGAGACGGATCTTGCTAATGTGGAGGGACTCGAAGCCCCCGAGTGTAGAGACCTGGGTTAGTGACATGGCTGGGTTTCTCAGTCTCGAGAAAATAAAGTTTGCCTTAAGAGGGTCAATGTTAGGGTTCACCCGGAGGTGGCAGCCGTTCGTCGACTTTCTCGGGGAAAATTAACATGTCAGCAGATGCAGTATTCCAAAGTGGGGGGCGGGCGGGCGGATTGTTGTTATATGGTTGAGGTGCGTGAAGATCGGGCTGGGGGAGGGGGGGGGAAATGTTTATTTTATCATGTTGATATCATTGTTTATGTTACTGTTATAAAAAAATTCAAATACCTCAATAAAATATTATTGAAAAAAAGGAAATTGACACAGGATGACTTAACAAAATAAAGAGAGAGAAATTAGTGCATGGAAGAAAACTAGCAAGAAATATAAAAACAGACAGTAAAAGCCACTAAAGTATACAAAAAGAAAGAGAGTAGCTAAAAGTGTGTGTTGGTAACTTAGAGGATGAGACTGGGAATTAATAATAATAATCTTTATTGTCACAAGTAGGCTTACATTAACACTGCAATAAAGTTACTGTGAAAAGTCCCTAGTCGCCACACTCCGGCGCCTGTTCAGGTACACAGAGGGAGAATTCACAATGTCCAAATTACCTAACAGTACGTCTTTCGGGACTAGTGGGAGGAAACCAGAGCACCCGGAGGAAACCCACGAAGACACGGGGAGAACGTGCAGACTCTGCACAGACAGTGACTCAAGCCGGAAATCGAACCTGGGACTCTGGCGCTGTGAAGCAGCAGTGCTAACCACTGTGCCGTCATGCCACCCAAATTAATAATGAGAAGCAAAGACAGGACCAGATGGCCTGCCTCCTGGGGTCAGCAAAGAAGATAGTGGAAGTATTGGGTATAATCTTGCAGAATTTCCTGGATTCGGGAAAGGTTTCAGCACACTGCAGAACCACAAATGTAACACCACTATTCAAGGAGTTGTGAGGAGGATACAAAGAGTTCGCAAAGGGATATAGGTAAGTTACGTGAGTGGCCAAAATTTGACAGATGGAATATAATATGGGAAAATATGAGTTATCCATTTTGGGCAGGAAAAATAGAAAAATGAAATGTTTTAAGTATAATGGTAAGTACATGGTTCATAAAAGTTTAGCATGAAGATACAGGAACTAATTAGGAAGGCAAATGGAATGTTGAGGTTTATTGGAAGGGGGGTGTAATATAAAGTAGGGAAGTTCAGCTACAACAGTAAAGGGCATTGGTACAGCAAGTAATTAAGAAGACAAATAGCATATTGGCCTTTATTACATAAAAATTTGAGTATAGAAGGAAATATGTCTTACTGACATTGCATAACGAACATACAAAATAGGAGCAGAAGTCAGCACCTCAGACCTGCTCCACCTTTTGATAAGATGATGATCTGCTTGTGTTTCAAGTTCCATGTTTCCATCAACCCCAATAACTTTAGATTATTGTTTGGTAAAAGAACCAATCTGTGCCTTAAAAATATTCAGTGACCACCCCCCCCTCCCCCAAACATATTCAGTGACCACCCCCCTCCCCCAAAAATAATCAGTGACCAACCCCCCCCCCCCCCCCCCCCCCCCCCCCCCCGCCTCCCACCCCCTCACCTCCTTCTGAGGCAGAGTTCCAAGTTCCAAGGTCACAGACCCTCTGGGAGAAAAACATTCTCCTCATTGCCGTCCGAGAGGGCGACCCCTGATTTTAAAACAATTCCCCATCGTTCTGGACTCCCCCACAAAAAGAAACATCCTTTCCACGCCCACCATCAGGACCATTCAGGATTTTATATACTTCAATCAGGCCACCCCTCACTCTTCTAAACTCCAGTGGAAACTGTTACGACCCCCTAGAGGGACAGAGCTGTATAACATCCGATTCCCCTCCTACACACCTGAGACTGAGCTACTCAAGTGACTATTAGAGGAGCACCCCACAGAATATAAAGCCCGACCCTGGAAGCAGTTCGGGAAGGAGCCCCTGTGGGGATTGCAGTGTGGAGAGGAGTGATTATTGTGACTAATGCGAAATAAAGTTAGTTGTACCCTGTCAGTCTGCCTCTCGTGGAGTCTTTGCTTCTGTCCACAACACTGGCGAAGTGGATCAAGTAGAGCTGCTGTAAGAAGCAACTGCTGCGGCTTCGGATTACTTTCACACACCTCGGGAGGTCGCGCGCGCTCCGACCTGCAGGCTTTGCATACATAATTAGACTTCAACCTTTTGGGCCCAGTATGTTGAAAGACTCCAACTTTTTTTCCGCACGAACACCGTCACCAATCCAATGACGAGCGACAGACCATCACCTTACTGACCGCCGTTGGCCGACCAACTTATGTGCTAATCAGGGACTTGACTTACCCTGACAGGCCGGATGGGTTGCCGTTCGCCATGCTGATCGACTGGGTGGACTATGATCGATATCCACAGCCACAGATTATGGTCCGGCAGTACCGGTTCCATACTGCATCGCAGATGCTGGTGGAGTCCAGAGGGGAATACGTAGTACGTTTACGGGAACTCGCTGCCCCCATGTGAGTGTGGAGCCGCCCTGGCTGAATTACTGTGGGATCGCTTTGCTTGCGGACTTTGGGAGTGGCAGCAGCGGCTGTTAATGACCGTGGAGCTTCCACCGACAGAGTTCCCGGATGGTAGGTGCCTGTATCAAGCAGGATACCAAGACCAGGAACGAGGCTCTGGTCAATTATGTGAGGCCGTTGTCTTCTGGCGGTGCACAAATCGTCACTTTCCCCCAGGAGGCTGCATACATTTCCTGGAGAACTTGGACGCAGAGGAACCAACCCGACTGCTGCTCTGTGTTACTGGCCCAGAGCGGCCCTATCCAGGTGCGCACCTGCTAAACCCCGCCAAGATGGAGCTGGACACGGGAGCGGCAGTTTCAGTCATCAGTTTACGTATGTTTGCCGCCATCCGTACAGGTCTTCAGCCGCTAGAGCTTCGCAACACGGGGGCCCCGACTGGTCACATAGACTGGGGAGCACTTAGAAATCGAGGGCACCGCCCATGTGCCCCAGCTTTTATGTTCATATCATTGCCCTTGTTTAACTTTAAAATACTAGTCTTAAACCCACACTTCACCCTTTCAGACTGCTTGTGAAATCCAATCATATTGTGCTCGCTGCTACCTAGGGGTGCTACTACTCTGAAGTCATTAATTTATCCTGTCACATTACATTGTGCCAAGTTTAAAATAACCTGCTAAAATTAAATTAAAATACTAAAATAAAATAAAATCAAAATACTGAAGATGCTAGAAATCTGACATAAATCTGAGCTCTGATGAAGAGGCATACAGACTCAAAACGCTAACTCTGTTTCTCTCTCCACAGATATTGCCACACCTGCTAAGTTTTCCAGAATTTCCTGTGATTATTTCTAATATAACCTACTCTCTATTTAAGCCAGAAAGTGGTTCTGAGAAACTTACCTCAAAAGCATTATATGAACTCCTCATCCAAGCTACTACTTCCAGTTTATATGTAGATTAAAATCACCCATGATTATTGCTGTCACTTTATCACAAGCACCCGATATTTCTTCTTGTATACTTTATGGTTACTGTTAGGGGGGCTGTAGACCACTTCAATGAGGGACTTCTTTCATCTACTGTTCTTTATCTCCACACTGATTCTACATCCTGATCTCCTGAACCAACTTCATTTCTAACTATTGCACCAATGCCGTTCTTTTTTTTAACAAACAATTTTATTGAGGTTTTTTTTTGGCATTGTAAACAGTTACAGCTAACAGAAATGTGCAACATCAATATAAAACCACTACTTCAATCAAACCATACTGCACATGGCCGCTCCTCTCCCCTAGACACTACCCACCTATTTATCCCTCCTACTCTACCCTAATCTCCCCCCCTCCTCCCCTCTTCCTCCCCCACCCCCCCCCCCCTCCCCCCCCCCCCCCCTCCCCCTGCTGACGTTCACTCTCTCTCGCGAAGAAGTCGATGAATGGTTGCCACCTTCGGGCGAACCCCAGTACAGATCCCCTCAAGGCGAACTTAATTTTTTCCATACCCAGAAAACTTGACATGTCAGAAAGCCATAGTTCGGTCTTCGGGGGTTTTGAGTCCCTCCATGCCAGCAGTATTCGCCGCCGGGCTATTAGTGAAGCAAAGGCCAGAACATCTGCCTCTTTCTCCCCCTGGACTCCCAGGTCTTCCCGAACCCAAAAATTGCCACCCCTGGACTCATCACCACCCTTGTTTTCAGCACCCAGGACATGACCCCCGCAAATCCCTCCCAGTAACCCCTAAGCTTAGGACATGCCCAAAACATGTGAACGTGGTTCGCTGGTCTCCCGCGCATCTAGCGCACTTGTCCTCTACCCCAAAGAATATTGCTCATCCGAGCACCGTCATGTGGGCCGGTGGACGACCTTAAATTGAATCAGGCCGAGCCTGGCACATGTTGCGGTTGAGTTTACCCTACTCTGAGCTTCCGCCCACACCCGTCCTCCATCTCCCCACCAAACTCCTCCTCCCATTTGAGTTTCAGTTCCTCCGTCTGGGACTCTTCCCCCTTCATGAGCACCTTGTAGATATCCAAGACTCTACCCTCTTCTCCTTCTCCTCTAGAGACTCTTCTGTCCTGGACCCCTATTGGCGGGAGGCGTGGGAAGGATGGGACCTGTCTGCGTACAAAGTCCCGCATCTGTAAGTACCTAAGGTCATTTCCCCTTACCAGCCCAAATTTCTCCTCCAAGCCCCTCAAACTCGCAAAGCTCCCCTCCAGGGACATATCACTCACCCTCCCCACCCCCGCCCACCGCCATGTTCGAAACGCTCCATCCATGTTCCCGGGGGCGAATCGATGGTTATCACATATTGGAGCCCAAACAGACGCACCTCCGCCCCCCCCAAACATGCCTCCTCCACTGGCCCCATATCCGCAGGGCCACCCCTACTACCGGGCTGGTGGAGTACCTGGCCGGCAACAGTGGTAGGGGAGCCGTGACCAGGGCTGCCAAACTGGTGCCCCTGCACGAAGCCGCCTCCACTCGCTCCCAGATAGACCCCGTACCCACCATCCACTTCCTTATCATGGCTATGTTAGCCGCCCAGTAGTAGTTGATCAGACTCGGCAATGCTAGTAACCCCCTCGCTGCGGCTCCTTTCAAGCATCGCCTTCTTCACCCGCGGGGAATTTCCCGCCCAGACAAAGCTCATGATGATTTTGCCGGTCCTTTTGAAGAAGGACCGTGGGATAAAGATCGGGAGGCTCTGGAAGATGAACAGAAATCTAGGGAGGATTGTCATCTTTACAGTCTGCACCCTCCCCGCCAGTGACAGCGGGAGTGCATCCCATCTCCGAAACTCCCTCTTCATTTGTTCCACCACCCTAGTCAAATTTAACTTATGCAACCTGCCCCGGTCTCGTGCCACCTGTATCCCCAAGTACTGGAAACTTTTCTCCACCAGCCTAAATGGCAGCTCCTTCAGTCAATTCTCCTGGCCCCTTGCCTGCACCACAAACATCTCACTCTTGGCCATATTTAATTTGTACCCTGAAAACCGGCCGAACTTCCTCAATGTTTCCAGTATATTTTCCATCCCGGCCAGTGGGTCCGACACGTACAGGAGCAGGTCGTCCGCATAGAGAGAGACCCTATGTTCCACCCCCACCTAGTCATTCCCTTCGCAGCTCTCAACGCCAACAGCTCTATGGCCAGTGTGAACAGCAACGGGGAGAGTGGGCACCCCTGTTTGGTCCCGCGATGTAGTCTGAAATAATCTGACATTATCCTGTTCATCCTAACGCTAGCTTTTGGGGCCTGGTACAATAGTCTGACCCAATTAACCAGTCCCTCCCCGAACCCAAACTGTCCAAGCACCTCCCACAAATAGTCCCACTCCACCCGGTCGAAGGTCTTCTCAGCGTCCATTGCCACCACTACCTCCACCTCCTTGCCCGTCGGGGGCATCATGATCACATTAAGCAATCTTCTCAAGTTAGCTGTCAGCTGCCTGCCTTTCACAAACCCTGTCCGATCGTCCCCAATCACCTCCGGTACGCAGTCCTCAATTCTAATTGCCAGGACCTTGGCCAGGAGCTTGGCATCCACATTGATCAGGGCGATTGGCCTGTATGACCCGCTGGATTCCGGGTCCTTGTCCCGCTTCAGTATCAGGGAGATGGTGGCTTGCGACATCGTCGGTGGCAGGGTCCCTCTGTCCCTCGCCTCATTAAAAACCCTTGTCAGGACCGGTCCCACTATCTCCGAGAACTTCTTGTAAAACTCTACTAGGTATCCATCCGGTCCCGGGGCTTTCCCCGCCTGCATGGCCTTTAGGCCCCCCCAATACCTCCTCCGCTCTAATCGGGGCCCCCAGCCTGTCCACTAGTCCCCCGCCTACTTTTGGGAAGGTTAGTCCATCCAGGAACCTTTTCAACTCCTCCGGCTCTTCCGGGAGTTCTGAAGTGTACAGCTTACTATAAAAGTCCCGAAATACCTTATTCAGTCCTGCCGGGTCCTCCACTCTGCTCCCCTCCCCATCAACCACTCTACTTATTTCCCTGGCCGCCTCCCTCTTCGTGAGTTGCTGCACTAGCAATCTGCTGGCCTTCTCCCCATGCTCATACACCACTCCCCTCGCCATCCTAAGTTCCACGGCCCTACTCGTGGATAGCACCCCCAGTTCCGCCTGCAATCTCCGTCTCTCCCTGAGTAGGTCCTCCCTCGGGGACCCCGCATGCTCCTCGTCTATCCGGTGAATTTCCCGAACCAATCTGTCCATTTCTGCTCTGTCCGCCCTGACCCTGTGAGCCCGAATTGAGATCAGCTCCCCCCTCACTACTGCCTTCAGCGCCTCCCACAGGGTCGCTGCTGAAACCTCCCCCGTATCGTTCACCTGCAAGTAATTTTGCATACACTTCCGAAGTCTCTCTCATATCCCCTCTTCCGACAACAGTCCTACGTCTAACCTCTATTGCGGGCGTTGGTAATTCGCCCCCCCCCAGACCTGCAGGTCCACCCAGTGCGGGGCATGGTCTGAGATAGTGATTGCTGAGTATTCCGTATTCTTTACCTCCCCTACACAGTCCCTGCTCACGATAAAAAAATCAATCCTAGAGTATACTTTATGAACATGCGAATAAAACGAGTAGCCCCTTCCTGTCGGCTGTCTGGCTCTCCATGGGTCCACAGCCCCCATTTGCTCCATGAACCCTTTCAGCTCCCTTGCCATTGCTGGGAGTCTGCCTGTTCTGGGACATGACCGGTCCAGCCCCGGGTCAAGGACCGTATTAAAGTCCCCCGTCCCCCCCATTATCAACCTACGTGAGTCTAGGTCCGGGATCTTCCCCAGCACTCTTTTGATAAAGTCAACTTCGTCCCAGTTCGGCGCATATATGTTCACCAGCACCACTCTTCTCCCCTCCAGCTTGCCCCTTACCATAAGGAATCTGCCCCCGCCGTCTGCGACTACGCCCTCCGCCTAAAATTGAACCCGCTTATTGATCATAATTGCTACCCCCCTGGACTTAGAATCCAAGTCCGAGTGGAAGACCTGGCTGATCCAGCCTCTCCTTAGCCTAGTCTGGTCAGACACTTTCAGATGTGTCTCCTGCAACATAATTACGTCCGCCTTTGGAGCCCGCAAATGCGCGAACACACGTGCCCTTTTAACTGGCCCATTTAGTCCCCTGACATTCCAGGTGATCACTACCCTCTGGGAGAAGAAATTCCTCCTCATCTCTATCTTAAAGGGGTGACCCTTACTCTGAGATTATACCCTCTGTTCCTAGACCATACCACAAGAGGAAAGAGTCTCTCAACATCTACCCTGTCAAGCCCCCTAAGATTCCTATATGTCTCAATAAGGTCACCTCTCATTCTTCTAAAATCCAATCAATGATTACAGACCCAACCTACTCAACCCCTCCTCATAAAATAATCCCACCAAACCCAGAATCAACCTGGTGAACCTTCCCTGGACTGCCTCTAAAGCCGGGATATCATTCCTTAGATAAGGGGACCAAAACTGTTCGTAGTATTCCAAATGTGGTCTAACTAGTGCCGTGTATAGCTTTAGCAGGACATCCCTATTTTTATACTCCAATTTCTTTGAAATAAAAGCCAACATTCCATTTGCCTTCCCTATTACCTGCAGAACTTGCATGGCAGCTTTTTGTGATTTATGCACGAGGATCCCCAAATCCCTCTGAGCTGCAGTTTTCTGCCATCTTTCTCCATTTAAATAATATTCTGCTCCTTTATTCTTCCTACCAAAGCGCATAATTTCACATTTTCCTACATTATATTCCATCTGCCAAGTTTTTGCCCACTCACCTAACCTGTCTATATCCCTCTGTAGACACTTTGTGTCATCCTCACCACTTGCCTTCCCACCTATTTTTCTCCCTCATCAGTCTTTGAGCCATGCATTCATCTCTCTGATCTTATTTGCCCTGTGTCAATTTGTACGTGACTTGGGTAATAATCCAGAGATTATTACCTTCGAGGCTCTGCTTCTTAATTTGATATCTAGCTTCTCACACTGACTAGGCAGAACATCTTTCCTTGCCCTGTCCTCCCCCTCCCATTGTAAGTTCCAATCCTGAGAAGATGTCCCGAACCTTGGCACTGGGCAAGCAATCCAGACTTCTGGACTCTCGCTCTTTGCAGGGAACAGTGTCAGTCCCTTTCACACTGTCCCCCACATTCCTGTTTGCTCTCCCCACTTGTGCGGCTTCCTGTACCATGGTGCCATGGTCAGCCTGCACATCCAACCTGCAGACCTCGCTTGTGACCACACAGGTTGTCAGCACCTCAAACATGACATCGAACATTGGAATATTGTGTGCAGGTTTGGTCTCCTTAGTCCATTGGAAGGAGTGCAACCAAGTTTGATGGGATGGAGGGATTATCCATCAAGGAAATGGTGGCACGGTGTTAAGCACTGCTACATCACAGAGCCTGGGACCCGAGTTCAACGCCAGCCTTTGATGATTGTCTGTGAAGAGTTTGCACTTCCTCCCCGTGTCTGGGTGTACTCCCCCTCCACAGTCCAAAGATGTGCAGGTTAGGTGAATTGGTCATGCTAAATTGCCCCTTAAGTGTCCAAAGATATGTAGGTTAGTTAAGTGTGGTTACGGGGATATGGTGGGGGAGTGGGCCAAGGTGGAGTGCTCTTTCAGAGGGTCGGTGCATATTCGATGGCCTCCTTCTGTACGATAGAAATTCTATGGTTCTATAGAAAGATTAAATAGACCAGGCATTTATTTTTAAATAGACTGGGCCTTTATTCTCTGGAGTTTAGAGGAATGAGAGGTGATCGCATTCAAAAATAAAAATTCTTATAGGGCTCGATAGGTAGATTCAAGAAAGATGTTTCCTCTGGCTGGGGGTCTAGAACCAGGGGCACAGTCAGGACTGAGATGAGGAGGCATTTCTACACTCAGAGGGTGGTGAATCTTTGGAATTCTCTGCCTCAGAGGGTAGTGGAAGCTCAGTCATTGAGTCGAGATCGATAAGATTTCTCCATATTAA
Source organism: Scyliorhinus torazame (assembly GCF_047496885.1). Taxonomy (NCBI): domain Eukaryota; kingdom Metazoa; phylum Chordata; class Chondrichthyes; order Carcharhiniformes; family Scyliorhinidae; genus Scyliorhinus; species Scyliorhinus torazame. The sequence continues at coordinate 300,843,493 of NC_092710.1, forward strand.
AAACATCAAGGGATAGGGGGATAGTGCAGGAAAATGGCGTTAAGGTAGATTGGTAATTGGTGTTGGGTGACCTGGTAGCACAGTGGTTAGCACTGTTGCTTCACAGCGCCAGGGACCCGGGTTTGATTCCCGGCTTGGGTCACTGTCTGTGCGGAGTCTGCATGTTTTCCCCCTGTCTGCGTGGGTTTCCTCCCGGAGCTCCGGTTTCCTCCCACAAGTCCCAAAATTGCCGTTAGGTAATTTGGACATTCTGAATTCTCCCACTGTGTCCCCGAACAGGGGCCGGAGTGTGGCGACTAGGGGTTTTTCACAGTAAATTAATTGCAGTGTTAATGTAAGCCTACTTGTGGCAATAATAAAGATCATTATTATTGTACAATACATCTGAAATTCATACATTGCACCGCAAGCTGCTGTAAAGATGTTCCCTTTCATGAGCAACTCAAAAAACTAAGGAGCACTATTTGAAAATAAGGGATCTCCCATTTAAGGTGGAGGTGAGGAGGAATTTCCTCTTTCAGAGGGCTGTTAATCTTTGGAATTCTGTTCCTCAGTGGAGGCTGAGTCATATCCAAGGCTGAATTTGACAGACCTTTGATCTACGAGGTTTGTGGGACAAGCAGGAAAGTGGAGCTAAGGCCACACCAGATCAGCCATGTTCTCCTTGAATGACAGAGCTGGGTCAGTAGGCCAAATAGCTTATTCCTGATCAGATTTCTTATGAAATCTCAATCATTCAGAATTAAATTATTGTTGAAAATTACATTAAAAATTAAAATATTTTTTCTTCCTGACCTTCTACGCCGCAGATCCCTTTTTTGTTCTCTCTATTTCGCTTTCAATACATGACTTTACATTGAATTAAATATTCAAATCTGGAGTCTATGGGGCTCAGTGAACATTCTTCAATCTGATTGATTGAGGATGCACTCAGTTTTCTTGTCCTGCTCGCATATGCCATAGATGGTCCGCAGAGGGCGCCACACTGTTGAAGATCTCAAATAGCTGCAAATTGATGTTCAGACGGCCGCAAGATGAAGGCAGCCGCAAGTTTAGTGAGCGTCAGGCATCATTTCTTCACAAACAAAACAGAAAATACCGGGCAATCGCAGCAGCTCTGACCGCATCTGTGGAGAGAGAAGGGAGCTAACGTTTCGAGTCTGGGTGATTCTTTGCCAAAGCTTATTCCTTCACTCCATTCGACAGAACCCGAGTCAATGGTCTGGATTCACCGTTTTTGAGACTAAGCGTTGACACCAGCGGAAACCTGGCACTACCGATCCTGCGACAGGTGAGGGGTCAGCAGCCGTGCCGAGTAAAGCTCCCGGCTTCCACGATTAAAACGGCTGGAGAATGGCCGGGTCCATGGCCGCGCAGGCGCACGGCGACTTGCTGCAGCGGTCGCACTGTAAAACATAGTGCCGGCCATGGGCCAGATAGTGCCCCCCTTGGCCACACCCCCCCCCCCCCCCCAGCCCTTGCGGAAGCCCCCCCCCCAGCCAGCAACACGGCTCCCTACCGAATGTAGCAGCATTGGACACTTACCGCAGCCGCCATGCCGGGCACCTGACCGCTGAGGCCATGTGTCAACCGCGCAGTCGGGAACTCGGACCATTGGGGGCGGAGCATCGGGGGAGGGCCTTCAGGTGGCGCGCTAACGCCGTTCCAGCGGCGTGCACCGCACGATGCAATGATGCCATTTTGGAGGGAACAGAGGGCACAAAACCGGCGGCAAACAGGCGTCGCTCCCAATTTCCACATCCGAAGGGATTCTCTGCCCGATCGCCAATTATGATTTGAGGGCTCTGATAGGTCCCCTTTGATAGGTCCCCGGCTCACTTGCGGCACATGCACAGCCGTGCCGCCCTGTCCCATGTGCTGGCTGTGAGACACGGCATCATCAGACGGGTGAAACCACTTGCAGCACAGCCGCCTCTCTTCCTGAAGGAATCAGGTTTGCACTATTTTGAAAATGTCACTCTGTGGCAGACGTGGTGCATTTGATGTGGGTGTGGAGGACTGGACTCTTATGTGGAGCATATGTACTGTTTTTGTAAGAGGAACGTCATAATTGGGGATCATCGGCAGACAGTAATTCTTCTGACTGCCTGTGGGGCTCCCACTTTCAGCGTCATAAAGAGCCTGACCTAACCCATGGCCTCAGACTCCAAGATGTTGGAAGAGCTAGTGGCGCTCATGGCAAACCATTACCACATCAAGCCATCAGTTATTGTACAGAGGACCTAGGGTTTTTTTCCTCTTGATTATGCAAAGTGACAGAGTTTTGTGACTATGGGCCATTCCTAACAAGGATACTATGTGACCGCCTTGTATGCGGGAGTGAATCATATGGCGACCCAGTGGAAATTGCTGGCTGAGCCATTGCTGGACCTGAAAAAGGCCATTGATATCTCCCTCTCATGGGTGAGTGTAGAGAAGCGAGTCCAGGAACTCCAGGGGATGTCAGGGTAAACAGCGTAGGACACCCCCCATTACTGTGCACAGTGCACCTAGGACTGGGACCCCCCGGATGATGAGGAGTGTGTGCAGTTGAATTTCATTGCCGCGCCAGAGTTGCTCCCAGCAGGATTACCGTCCAGGTGAACGTTGGAGATGGAATTCCACACGGGGGGTTCAGTTTCGGTAATTGGGAGGCAGACCTTCAAGAGAATCAGGACTGGAGTTCATAAGTTGTGTTTGCAGGACACTTGAGACAAGGCTAGCAACCTATACGGGTGAAGTCCTAGCCATAAGACCCCGGGCAGCAGTCCATTAGGCTGCCTTTAATAATGGTGAAGGGTCCCGGACCGAGTCTGCAGGACTCGCTACAACACCTTCGGTTGAACTGGCAACAGATCTCCTAGATGGGCATCGGAAGTATTGGGAAATATCTGAGCAAAATTCAGGCAAAAATATATGTGGACCCCGAGGCCCAGCCTGAATACATGCTTGCCTACCCGGTCCCCTATGCACTGCTGGCGAAAGTCGAGGACAAACTCAGCCGACTGGAAGGCCTCAGGAACATCCAGCTGGTCCGGTTTGCTGATTAGGAACATTGGTGGTCCCAGTACTAAAACCTGACAAAATCATATTCCTGTGCGGTGATTATGAGCTGACCATCAGCAAGGCCTCCCTTGTTGGTACCCAATGCTGCACACAGAAGTCCTGCATACAAAGTTAGCTGGGGGTCATTCTTTTTCCAAGTTCATGAGCCATGCCTATCTCCAGCTCGAGCTGAACGCCGATTGCAGGCATCATATAACCATTAATACCCACAAGGGCCTCTGCGAATACACCAGACTGCCATTTGGAGTGTCATAGGCTTGTGCAATTTTTCAGCAGGTTATAGAGAACATCCTGAGAGGGCTATCGTGTGTGGTGGTCGACTTGGACAATGTCCTAATCACTGGGGCCATGGAAAGGGAGCACATCAACAAACTGAAGTAAGTCCTCCGCCGGTTTTCCAAAATGGGTGTCCACCTCAAAAGGGGAACATGCATTCTCTTCGCCAAGGCAGTTACATACTTGGGGTATTGCGTGGATCGGGACAGACTACACCTGTTAGAGGAGAAAGTGTGGGCGATTAGGCAAGCCCCCACTCCGGAAAACGCAACAGAGTAACGGTCGTTCTTAGATCCTGTAAACTACGACGGGAAATGTCGACCATCCTCGCCCCACTGCACGCATTACTGAAGAAGCATCAAGAATGGGTATGGAAAGGGCCTAGGCGGAAGCTTTTGCCAAGGGTAGCAGCAGCTAATGTCGTCCGGATTATTGACACATCACGCTTTCTCCAAGCCTCTTTTGGTGATGTCCAACACCTCGCCTTACGGTATCGGAGCTGCATTGTCCCAGCGTATGTCTGACGGAAGAGAAAGGCCATAGCATTCCCGTTGAAGACATTGGCCGCTGCGGAGCGTAATTACGCCCAGATTGAAAAGGAAGGGCTGGCCGTCATATTCGTGGTGAAGAAATTTCCTCAGTATGGGTGCCGATTCACCATTGTGACTGACCACAAGCCATTGCTCAGGATTTGTAAAGAGGACAAGATGATCCCACCAATAGTGTCCGCCTAGATTCAGCAATGGGCCCTATTGCTAGCAGTGTACGAGTACACCTTCGAGCATTTCCCAGGCATGCAAATTGCAAATGCAGACGCATTGAGCAGGTTCCTACTGCCGATTTGCCCCCCCCTCCCCATCTCCACCAAGAGCCGACAAAGTAGTTTCAACATAACTTTATGGACACCTCACTTTTCACCACCGCCCGGATACATGACAGGACGCAAAAAGACTGTATTGGTGAAAGTGCGCCACATCATCTTACACGAGAGCCAACAAGGGAAGCTGCCAGAGAACCTACGGGCCTTTGAAGGCAAAATGCAGGAGTTCAGCGTGGAAAATGTCATCCTTCTGAGGCAGCTCACATCATGGCCCCACGCCGGGACAGAGACTCCATCCTTCAGGATCTACACAACAGACACCCAGGGGTGTCAAAAATGAAGATGCCGGCCTGCAGTTTTGTGGGGTGTCCAGCCCTGGATGGTGTGATGGAACGACAAGAACAGCAGAAACCCGCGCCAGCCACATCACTGCATCCATGGGAATGGCCAGGCCACCCTGGGTGTGCCTACACGACGATTTTCCCCAGACCTTTCCAAGGGTCAATGTTTCAACCTATGACTGATGCCCATTCCAAGTGGCTGGACGCCCATCGGATTTCATCCACGACGTCGGAGGCTACGGTTGAGAAGCTATGGCCCTCCTTCAGCACGCACGGCATTCTGGAGTTGCTGGTCACAGACAATAGCATCCCCTTCACCAGCGATTGGTTTGAGTAGTTCATGCAGACAAATGAGGTGCAGTCCCCTTTCACGCTTCCTCGAACGAGTGTGCAGACCTTCAAGAGGGGACTGAAGAAACTGACCACGGGGTCTGGAAGACAGGGTCAAGACCTGCAGAGGTGAAGGCAAGGCAGGCGGCAGGAACGAGGGGTTTCAAACCAGCGGACGCAGTTTACGATCGATGTATTCCAGGGGCAGTGGTACAGCTGACCAGACAGGTTTCTTTCTACGTGAAGAAACAAAACTGAGGGTACAGAGGCTCCTTGACCATCTCAGGAGCAGGGGACCAGCGTTAGGCCACACCTTACCAGAGGAACCGTCTTCCAGTCACGTCGCCCCGACACATGGGAGCCTGGAGGTGACACTGCCTGGGGGGCTTCCCCACACCGAGCTGCGAGAGGTGGTAGACTCTGACTCAGAAAAGGAGACCCCAGGCATACGAGGCTTCCGAGGGCAACCTGGCCAGGCATCAGTCGCCAGTGGTGGTACCCCCAGGCGGTCATCGAGGAAACGATATTCCCGACAGGCTATACACCCCCAACCCAGCCTCCAGCCCCTGGAAGTGCAGTCGCGCGCGAAGAGGAGCAGGTGTGCTCTTGCTCCACCTTCTTCGAAAGGATGTACAGACTTTGGGGGGAGGGATGTTATAATCCCCACAAGAGCCAAGGGGACAACCCGATGAATCGCCCAGTGAGCTTTGTGGAGTTCGAGCACCCCTGTTGAGGGGCAGAGGCCCATCAGCAGGCTAGTTAACTCAGGACCTTAAAAGCCGGCCCAGGTAGAACATAAAACATAGAACATACAGTGCAGAAGGAGGCTTTTTGGCCCATCGAGTCTGCACCAACCCACTTAAGCCCTCACTCCCACCCTATCCCCGTAACCCAATAACCCCTCCTAACCTTTTTTTGGACACTAAGGGCAATTGAGCGCGGCCAATCCACCTAATCTGCACGTCTTTGGATTGTGGGAGGAAACCGGAGCACCCAGAGGAAACCCACGCAGACACGGGGAGAACGTGCAGACTCCGCACAGACAGTGACCCAGCGGGGAATTGAACCTGGGACCCTGGAGCTGTGAAGCCACAGTGCTAACCACTGTGCCACCATGCTGCCGTAGGAGCCGAGGTGCAGAGTATTCCCACTGGGACTGGGTCTGGGGACTGCGTCTGGGACTGGGGACTGGGACTGAGATCTGGGGACTGGGGACGGGGACTGGGGACGGGGACTGGGGTCTGGGGTCTGGGACTGTGGTCTGGGATCTGGGTCTGGGAACTGGGACTGGGATCTGGGGACTGGGGACGGGGTCTGGGACTGGGGTCTGGGACTGTGGACTGGGGTCTGGGACTGGGGCCTGGGGACTGCGTCTGGGACTCGGGACTGGGACTGGGATCTGGGAACTGGGATGGGGACTGGGGTCTGGGACTGGGGTCTGGGACTGGGGTCTGGGGTCTGGGACTGTGGACTGGGGTCTGGGATCTGGGACTGGGTCTGGGACTCGGGACTGGGATCTGGGACTGGGTCTGGGGACTGGGGTCTGGGGACTTGGGATCTGGGACTGGAGACTGGGACTTGGGTCTGAGACTGGGGTCTGGGACTGGGGATTGGGGATTGGGGACTGGGACTTGGGACTGGGGTCCAGGACTGGGACTTGGGACTGGGGTCCAGGACTGGGACTCTGGACTGGGACTGGGGTCTGGGTCTGGGTCTGGGGTGTGGGACTGCGTCTGGGACTGGGGAAGGACTGGGTCTGGGACTGGGGGCTGGGTCTGGAACGCGGGTCTGGGCCTGGGGACTGGATCTGGGGTCTGGGACTGGAACTGGGATCTGGGTCCTGGGTCTGGGTCCTGGGTCTGGGGACTGGGTCTGGGATCTGGGACTGCGGTCTGGGACTGGGTCTGGGGACTGGGGACTGAAATGAAATGAAAATCGCTTATTGTCACAAGTAGGCTTCAATGAAGTTACTGTGAAAAGCCCCTCGTCGCCTCATTCCAGCACCTGTTCGGGGAGGCTGTTCCTGGAATTGAACCGTGCTGCTGGCCTGCCTTGGTCTGCTTTCAAAGCCAGCGATTTAGCCCTGTGCCAAATAGTATGGGCGGGATTCTCCGGCTTCCCAGCTGTATTTGTGTCGGCAGCGGGAGGTGGCACGCCATTCGCTGCTAGCGGGATTCTCAGTTCCTGCCGCTGTCAATTGAAACCGTCGGGAAAGCCACGGGATGGGCTGCCAGTGGGACCTGGGAATCCCGCCGCCAGAGAATGGGTCGGAGAATTCCAGCCTATGTTACCAGCCACCTGGCCTGGGATAGTACACACTCTAGCAGCCAGTCTTCCTATTGTACAGCCTTAACTTGCATCCTTTGTTGGAGGTCTTATAACACCAGGTTAATATCATGGATTTAAACAATGAATGTAATTTATTCACATGAAAGTTGTGTTGCTAAGTTAATCACACAACACATGGCCAAGAAAGATACAATTGAAGAGAATGGTGCACTTCTCCAAATATTAAAACTAAACTGAATATAGTTAGCGGTACACGTCTGTTTGAGATTCCAGTGAAGGAGGGAGCTTTTCCCTCTCTGGAATTGAAGTTAAGGCATGTTCAGATGTCCGGAGTCAAACCCGGATTAACTGCACAGTTCATTCAAAATAAAGATTGTTCAGGTCATGTAGACAGCTCCTGTTGACTTTTGTAACCGAGGTCCAGTTTCTTACAGACAAATTCAGAGCTGTTCAAAATAGATCGGAGGGGGCTTTTAAAAGATTTCAAGTCTCAAGGTCTTTAAAAGACAAGGTGACACAGCCTTTCTTTGACAGCTGTGATATTGTTGTTAAGTGTTCTGCAGACTGGTAGGTCTCTCTCTCTCTCTCAGTTTTTGGATTAAAGGATTTTAAAAACAAGGCAGTTTCAGTCATGTGACGAATGGGCCATTGATACATGATTGATGGCAAATAATGGTCTTTCATTGTGGAGGAGGAGTTTTGGTGAAATGGTCAAAAGCCATTGATGTACAATAAAGGATATGTAGCGGTTTTTGGCAGTATATTATGGATACTCAGTCTCTATAGCCGTCTTAGTTACATGGCGGACCCAGAGCTGGGCGTTTATCATTCCGGTGTTTTTTAAGCAATCGTTGACAATAGCAGGTGTAAAATTCCACAGAAGGGTACTGTCTAGGCAAGTCTATTCAAGGGAGTCCCTGTCCATTATACTCTTAAAATAGGATATGGGCATCACTGTCAAGGCTAGCATTTGTTTCCCATCCCAAATTACCATTGAACTGAGTGGCTTGCTAGGCGGTTTCAGAGGGCAGTTAAAAGTCAATCACATTGCTGTGAGTCTGGAATCACATGTAGACAAGTAGATTTCCTTCCCTAAAGGACATTCAATGGGATTTTACAACAATTGATCATAGTTTCATAGCTCTATTATGAAGACCATCTTTATATTCCAGGAGGAAATCGGAGCACCCGGAGGAAACCCACGCAGATACGGGGAGAAAGTGCAAACTCCACGCAGTCAGTCACCTAAGGTTGGAATTGAACCCGGGTCCCTGGCGCTGTGAGGCAACAGTGCTAACCACTGTGCCACCATGCCGCCCAAATATGGACACATGCTTTCTATTAAATTGCCACAGAATACAAAACATGCACTCACAATGAAGACCTGGGATAATGAAATGAATTGAAAATCGCTTATTGTCACAAGTAGGCTTCAAATGAAGTTACTGTGAAAAGCCCCCAGTCGCCACATTCCGGCGCCTGTTCGGGGAGGCTGTTACGGGAATTGAACCGTGCTGCTGGCCTGCCTTGGGTCTGCTTTCAAAGCCAGCGATTTAGCCCTGTGCTAAACAGCCCAAGTGAGGAAAATATCCCTAATCAGCTAAACATAGCAGGATCATTGACCTGATCTTTATAAAAGGGGTTTATGATTTTGTCATGCAAAGGAATACCCACCACTGTGTCTTTCTAATGCTGTTACAAAATTTTAAAACCCAAATTGTAATCCCCACTTATATAAGCTGTGACTCAATGGGAACACAAGAAATAGGGCAGGAGTACACCACACGGCCCATCGAGCCTGCTCCACCATTCAATACCATCACGGCTGGTCTGGGGCTTTAACCCCATTTTCCTGCCCACTCCCCATATCCCTTAATTCCCTGAGAGACTGCAAATCTGTCTATCTCAGCCTTTATTGTATTCAATCATGGTGCATCCTCAAGCCCCTGGGCAGAGAATTCCTAAGATTCATAACCATTTGAGTGAAGTAATTTTCCCTCATATCAGTCCTAAATGATCAGCCCCTTATCCTGAGGCTGTGTCCCTGTGTTTTAGATTTCCCAACCATCAGGAACAATCTCTCAGCGTCTGGCCCATCAGCCCCTTCAGAATTTGTCGGTTTCAATGAAATCGCGTCTCACTCATCTAAACTCCCGCGACTAGAAGACCGATTTACTCAGTTTATCATAGGACAACCCCCTCATTCCAGGGACCAATTTAGTGAACCTTCACTGTACCCCCTTCAATGCAAGTACATCCCTTCTTAAATGGGGAGACCAAAAACTACACACAGTACTCCAGGTGTGGCTTCAACAAAACCCTGTACAACTGCAGCAAGGCTTCTTTTTTCTTGTACCCCAATACCTTCACACCGAAGGAATCATTCTTGCCTCCAAGTCAGAAGGCTGTGGGTGCAGGTCCCACTCCAGAGAGTTGAGCAGATTATCCAGATGGGCACTTAACCAATACTGATGGAGTACTAGACTGTCAGTGGTGCAGTCCTTTGGTGAGTCTCTGCCTACCCTCTTAGCTGGGCACAAATGATCCCACAGCACTATTTGAAAACGAGCGGGGAAGATTGCCACCCCACACACGTCCCTTCCAATATTTAGTCCTCACCCAACGTCATTAAAAAAGAGATGATCTTATTTCCCTGCTGTTTCTGGAAGCTTGCTGTGTGCGATTTGGCTTCTGCCCCACTTACATTACAACGGTAACTGCGCTTCAAAGCGTACTTCATTAGTCGTAATGCACTTTGAGGTGTTCTGGGCTAATGAATGTCACCAAATAAGTGCAAGTGTTTATTTCTTTAAACAGCTTAGGACAAATCAATAAGCTTAGGCATTGTCCAAACCCATAATCATAAAATCGGAAAGTAGGATTGAGAGAATGCCGTCCAGGCGTGTGAGCCCACTCTGTCATTTGGCTCCTTTTTCATGCCTAGATTTGATTGTATCCCAACGATTAGGAGAATTTGATACAAGCCCCTCACAAAGTTAAAGAGTTAATTTCATGGAAATCTAGCCTTGGTTCTGAAAACATATTTTACACTGCAACTTATATCCCCTTCGCAGCTCATCAACTGGGCAAAAGCAAACATTAGATTGAGCATTACAGAGTGTGCTTTTCACTGTTATCAGTCAAGTTGGCAGCATTGCCAAGTCAATACGAGGCTAAGGCTAAGATAACGGGACAATAGGAGCATAAATATTTTCAAATTTGAGCTTTTAAATTCCAGCTGCAGATATTTACATACCCTGAGACGAATTGCTGACTTTCAGAATGTTCATACACTTTAGCATTGGCTCCCTCTTTCAAACTGTCTGTAGATCTATGAAACTGCACCTTAATCTCTGAACATTGCTGCGAGTGTTTTTTGAGCAAGAAAGGTGACAAGTAATTCTCAACTGTTCGGAGACCTGAATAAGCTCCTTTCTTTGTTGGATGTCAGCCTGTCTGTAACGTCCTTGGAGTGACAATCAGCATCGGATTTCCCCCCCACGCCCAATTGCTGACCGACGTGAAATTTCTTCCGTGCCTATCTTGCCCGACCTTTCAGCTGCAGGCCGGGTCAACACCAGGCCAGGTGAAATCCAGCCAGCATAACTGTGTCCGAAGCCGAGCGTCAAAGTGCAGGAGAGGCGAATTGAAGGAGGACATGGCCCCTTTTTTTTACAAAATTAGCTGCCATCAACCAGATAAGTTTTAAATGTCCATTGAAATTGTCAGGCCAGGGAGATGGTAAATATCTAAGTTAAGTGGATAGGATTTTGAGGAAGGGAATTCGGAGATCAGGAGGGTGCAGACACCGGGGATCGGGTGGGTTGGGGTTGATGCTCAGGTCAGGCCGTTGGAGGATGGGGTTTTGGGGGAGGTCGGGTGAGGTCTGGAGTGGGTGGGTTGGGTAGCTAGAGCTGGGGGTTTGTGAGTGTGGGGGAGGGAGCAGGCTATACCTAGTTACCCAGAAATTAGAAGAGGTTTTAATTCTAACTTTTTCTGGGTCACCATTTGTAGAACACAGCCAGAACCATCCCATTTTTGGATGGATCCCAACTCAGGACAATCACCCAGAAGAAGTTTGGCTTCTGGACAATTTTTTTTTTTTAATAAACAATTTTAATGAGGTATTTTTTGGCATTGTAAACAATAGAATTACAGAACGAGAAAACAAAAGGACTGTACAGTAAACAAAGTACATAGTGCAATTGCCGTAGCCCGCCCCACCCAGATCTGCCTAATTGACCTCCTACACTACATTCCCCTAACCCTCCCTCCCCTCCCCACCCCCCACCCCTTCCTCCCTGCTGACGATTAATTCTCCGCAAAGAAATCAATTAATGGTTGCCACCTCCGGGCAAACCCTAACAACGACCCTCTCAAGGCGAACATGTTTTTCTCTAAGCCCAGGAAACTCGCCATGTCTGACAGCCAGGCTTCTGACGCGCTTCTGGGTAATTGCCATGCAAGCCCTTACCTGGGAACTTCCGAGAGGCACGGCAGCACAGTGGATAGCACTGCTGCCTCACAGCGCCAGGGAGCCGAGTTCGTTTCCGGCCTTGGGTGACTGGCTGTGTGGAGTTTGCACTTTTCCCCCGCGTCTGCGTGGGTTTCCTTTGGGTGCTTTGGTTTCCTCCTACAGTCCAAAAAAGTACAGGCTAGGTGGATTGGCCTTGCTAAATTGCTCCTTAGTGTCCAGAGATGCACAGGTTAGGTGGCGTTATGGGGTCCCAGGGAAGTGGGCCCAAGTAAGGTGCTCCTTCAGGAGGTCGGTGCAGACTCGATTGGTCGAATGGCCTCATGTTGCACTGTAGAAATTCTATAATTCTATGTGAGGGATTTCCCAGCGCATCTCCTGGGATATCTCTAAATCAGCTCTGGGGAGCTCGGATATTATGTCCTAATATAAATATGCACGGAGGTTCCCCCAAAGCTCTGTCAAAACCATTGGAGTGGGTTGATGATGACAAAGGACAGGTGGCATAATCCACTGTTTGTGATCATATGGTGAACATCTCTGCCTCCAGCACACTTTATGTAGAAACAAACGATAGGGAGGGATAGACACATCATAATCAACGTGGTGAGTGTACATAAGCAGCAGACAGGATGGGGAAGGGAATTCGGGAATTCCCCCATCATGTTGGGGCACCACATATGACAGGGGGTTCTACTCAGGTGGCCCCACCTTCCACATAGGATCTAAAATTGCTGAATCAGTTTCCTGGATCTCACAGAGGAGCAATGTGTAAAAAGACTCATCCTCTCGCACCAGGACCAGGTAGTTGCAGACCCACAATTCCTCCTTGCAGCAAAAACTCCATCATTTCTCTGGGAATAGTGGTCAAAGAGACCAGCCCTCAATCTTTATGCATCAGGGCCTTTCCGGACTCTGGCAGGAGATATGACTGGGCAGGTGGAAGCAGGTGGTTACAGAAAGCGGGGTGATAATTGCTCTCTTTGAGAAGGTAAATCAATTTTCCCTGCGACAAGTCAACATGTCAGAGCAGTGGGATTTTCTGCAGTTTCCAGCTTCCCAAAGCCTGCCGTTGACTTCACTCGTGTGAACCAGGAACTTTCATTCCACTCTCTCAATGTCCAACAGGCAAGTGACCATCCTGTAATAATTACAATGCCACATAGCCCGGAAACAGCAAAAATGTTCATACTACATCACGCCAACATCTCGGACATCTTTGAAGAAGAGCATCTTCTAGGATACAAGGGCCACCTGCTGTGGCCTTGACTGAGGACACCATTCCTGCCACCCGCGTGAAAGGTGGCACATTAATAACCAGGGGACAACCTGGGCAGGTGCGGAGGGAGTACATTTGTTTCCAGTGAAACAAAATTCTAAATGAAGTCCTTCACATCTGTTCTGCAGAATAGTTCTTCAACACCAGCACCAATCCACATTGCAAAAAACAATTCCTCTGACTAACAGTTCTCAGCTAATATCCATTGCTGGTCAATGAGTATATCTTTGTAATTCACTGCAACAGACACACTAGCACCATTTACCTGTTAACATGTTTATTGCCCTCATGCTTTGACAGACAAAACAGTTACAACCTGATACCATAGAATCTACAGTGCAGAAGGAGGCCATTCGGCTCATCACCGGCTCTTGGAAAGAGCACTCTACTTAACCCCACCCTATCCCCGCAACCCCATTTAACCTAAGGGCAATTTAGCATGGTCAATCCACCTAACCTGCACGTCTTTGGACTGTGGGAGGAAACCGGAGCACCCGGAGGAAACCCACGCACACACGGGGAGAACGTGCAGACTCCACACAGACAGTGACCCAAGCCGGGAATCGAACCTGGGACCCTGGCGCTGTGAAGTCATAGTGCTAACCATATTGTTGTTCCCCCTCCACCATCAGTGACCTTCGCAACTCATGGCCTTGAAGAGCCATGGGAGTTTGGCTGGTGCAGTTGTCTCCTGGGCACCATTGTGAACATTGGTTGAGGGGATGCTGTGAGAGCTGACGTGCTATCATCCTGAGCGAGGGCAGTAGGTCCCACTCCCATTAAAGAACTGCCACTCTAACGGGCCTGAAGGACCTCAATCCTAATGATATTTGGGAAATGAAAAATGAAATGAAAATCGCTTATTGTCACGAGTAGGCTTCAATGAAGTTACTGTGAAAAGCCCCTAGTCACCACATTCTGGCGCCTGTTCGGGAGGCTGGTTCGGGAATTGAACTGTGCTGCTAGCCTGCCTTGGTCTGCTTTAAAAGCCAGCGATTTAGCCCAGTGTGCTAAACCAGCCCATTGGAGATCCATTATGTGAAACCAGCATCAAAATGATTCACCAGCAATTTAAAGCAAGTAGTTATTGAGAAGGCCTGAGCCTGCACAGCATTAGCCTGAATGTCTGTAAGTGCTAGTGATACCATAAGATCATAAGACATAGGAGCGGAAGTAAGGCCATTCGGCCCATCGAGTCCACTTCACCATTCAATCATGGCTGATTTCAACTCCATTTACCCGCTCTCTCTCCATAGCCCTTAATTCCTCGAGAAATCAAGAATTTATCAACTTCTGGCTTAAAGACACTCAACGTCCCGGCCTCCACCGCCCTCTGTGGCAATGAATTCCACAGACCCACCACTCTCTGGCTGAAGAAATTTTTCCTCATCTCTGTTCTAAAGTGACTCCCTTTTATTCGAAGGCTGTGCCCCCGGGTCCTAGTCTCCCCTGCTAATGGAAACAACTTCCCTACGTCCACCCTATCTCAGCCATTCATTATCTTGTAAGTTTCTATTAGATCTCCCCTCAACCTCCTAAACGCCAATGAATATAATCCCAGGATCCTCAGACGTTCATCGTATGTTAGGCCAACCATTCCTGGGATCATCCGTATGAATCTCCACTGGAACCTTGTGCAAAGTTCCTGCCACAACAAGTGGCCCCACTCTCTAAATTAACTGAAGACAGCTGATTCCAGCAGCTGGAATGCGCATGCTGGAATGGGCCTCCACCAGGCACTTAGACATGTTGCTCCCCAACAGGCTAAACAATACCTCCAAAACACCCGGTGCATATCAAAGGACCTCCTTCCTGGCCCCTATGACACAGCTAAGGGCCAGAAAAGCATGGCTTGGACCTCCATATTCACTGTCTCCAGCTGTTGCTCATAAGTGCTGTGTGTGTCACACTGTGCATCTGCCTCTATCTCACTGTCAATCCAAACTGGGGTGCCTCTCTCAGAGAAGATTGTGCCTCTGTGCAAGGGAAGGCATTGCAGCCTCCAAATCGTCAGTTTCCAGTCCCAAAGGATACGGAAAAGCTAGAGAAGGGGCAAGGGTTACCATGGAGATGACCGTTAACATAGCAGTTGAGATGGCCTAGTGCTGCAGAGCACCAATGTGCCACGCAGTCTACATCTTCAGTTGAGATGTGGAGATGCCGGCGTTGGACTGGGGTGAGCACAGTACGAAGTCTTACAACACCAGGTTAAAGTCCAACAGGTTTGTTTCGATGTCACTAGCTTTCGGAGCGGAGCGCTGCTCCTTCCTCAGGTGAATGAAGAGGTCTGTTCCAGAAACACCGACAACTGCCAATCTCCAGACGCAATTCTGCAACTCATCCGCTTCATTCTGGATCACAACATCTTCACCTTCGACAACAAGTTCTTCATCCAGACGCACGGAACAGCCATGGGGA
Organism: Scyliorhinus torazame; assembly: GCF_047496885.1. Lineage (NCBI taxonomy): Eukaryota > Metazoa > Chordata > Chondrichthyes > Carcharhiniformes > Scyliorhinidae > Scyliorhinus > Scyliorhinus torazame. Next base: position 300,858,786 of record NC_092710.1, read on the forward strand.
CCAAATTCGCACCCCAATACGCCAACATCTTCATGCACAAGTTTGAACAGGACCTACTCACCGCACAGGACCTTCAACCGATGTTATACACCAGATACATCGATGACATTTTTTTCCTTTGGACCCACGGCGAAGAATCACTGAAACGACTATACAATGACATTAATAAGTTCCATCCAACCATCAGACTCACCATGGACTACTCTCCAAAATCAGTTGCATTCTTGGACACACTCGTCTCCATCAAGGACGGTCACCTCAGCACTTCGCTTTACCGCAAACCCACGGATAACCTCATGATGCTCCACTTCTCCAGCTTCCACCCTAAACACATTAAAGAAGCCATCCCCTATGGACAAGCGCTCCGTATACACAGGATCTGCTCAGACGAGGAGGAGCGTAACAGACATCTACAGACGTTGAAAGATGCCCTCGTACGAATGGGATATGGCACTCGACTCATCGATCGACAGTTCCAACGCGCCACAGCGAAAAACCGGACCGACCTCCTCAGAAGACAAACATGGGACACAACCGACAGAATACCCTTCGTCGTCCAGTACTTCCCCGGAGCGGAGAAACTACGTCATCTTCTTCACAGCCTTCAACACGTCATTGATGACGATGAACATCTTGCCAAGGTCATCCCCACACCCCCACTACTTGCCTTCAAACAACCGCGCAACCTCAAACGAACCATTGTTTGCAGCAAACTACCCAGTCTTCAGAACAGTGACCACGACACCACACAACCCTGTCATGGTAATCTCTGCAAGACGTGCCAGATCATCGACATGGATACCACTATTACACGTGAGAACACCACCCACCAGGTACGCGGTACATACTCGTGCGACTCGGCCAACGTTGTCTACCTCATACGCTGCAGGAAAGGATGTCCCGAAGCGTGGTACATTGGCGAGACCATGCAGACGCTGCGACAACGAATGAACGGACATCGCGCAACAATCACCAGGCAGGAATGTTCCCTTCCAGTCGGGGAACACTTCAGCAGTCAAGGGCATTCAGCCTCTGATCTCCGGGTAAGCGTTCTCCAAGGCAGCCTTCAGGACCCACGACAACGCAGAATCGCCGAGCAGAAACTTATAGCCAAGTTCCGCACACATGAGTGCGGCCTCAACCGGGACCTGGGATTCATGTCACATTACATTCATCCCCCACCATCTGGCCTGCGAAATCCTACCAACTGTCCTGGCTTGAGACAATTCACACCTCTTTAACCTGGGGTTACCCCATCTCTGGATCTGTAAAGATTTAATCACCTGCTAATGCTCGCATTCCTAGCATTGTTTGGCATCTTTGAATTTGTCTATATATGTGTTTCTGGAACAGACCTCTTCATTCACCAGAGGAAGGAGCAGCGCTCCGAAAGCTAGTGACATCGAAACAAACCTGTTGGACTTTAACCTGGTGTTGTAAGACTTCGTACTGTCTTCAGTTGAGAGGAGAGATGCTAAACATGGGCAACCTGCTGTGGCCTTGTGCCAACGTCACCAGTGTCTATCCTTCTTCAGGATCTGTTGCCCACTAGGTGTGTGACTTCCTCTTTCATATGTCTTGGGGAGCGCACAGCTGCTCTTCTGGCTGAGGCTGTCTCTCTCTCCCTATCGCAACATGCCCCCTTCCTTTGAAGATCGACTTGCTAAAAGTCAGGATTTCTTTTACTATGATTGGCTGTCGCGAGAGAGAAACAAGCAAGAACGGGATTCTCCGTTCCTGAGACTAAGTGTTGACGCCGGCTCAGGTTTCGTGGAGTTCCACGACAGCAAAACTGGCGCTGCACCTGGACTGATTCAGCGACTTTGAGGGGTTAGCACCGGCGCCATGTGGAACGCAGTCGATTCCAATGAGGAATGGTGCGGGATTTACCGGGTCTGAGATTGACACTCAGGGAGCTGAAAAGCTGCAGCCGCATATACACACTTCACTCCCCACACACACCATCCCAGTCAAGAAGATGCCAGGGAGGCGAGTGGCACCCTGTTTCATGGATACCGAGTGGAGAGCCTCCTGGACACAGTGGAGTTGCCCCTGTACCCCAACCTGGGAAGGATGCTGCCAGCTGCCGCCATGCCTGGGTGCAAGTGGCAAAGGTGGTCAGTGCCGTGAACAATACTGTCCAGACTGGCCAGCAGTGCCGTAAAAAACTGCACAACCTCCTCAGTGCGGCCAGGGTGAGTAGGCAGCACCGTGCCTCTGACACTAGCTCACATCCCACACACCCGTAACCCCCCCCCACCCCCCCACCCCTCCCCCACCCCCACCCCCAGGAGAAGGCCGCTTATAACTGCCGGGCACAGGAGAAAACTGGAGGGGGACCATCAGACATGTGGCCCCTGCGTGTTCGGCGCAGGAGCAGGAGGTTTCAGTCCCCGAATCGTTGAGGGTTTCACCCAGATTTTTTGGTCGTAAAAGACCACACCTGTTGCGTTGGCGTCAGCACTTAGCCGCTGAAACAGAGAATCCAGCCCCATGACTCTACAGATTCCACTCTGCTTTTGCATCATCTTCTGTGTTTATTCTGGATTTCCACTATTTCCCCACTGTGTCTTATTATTGGAAACCAAGATAGAGGCCAGATTCTCAACTTGCGCTCAGGACGCAGCAGACCAGCTGCGGAACACCGCCAAACAGATGAGACAACGATACTATGCCACCTATATGCATACCAAGAACAGGAAGCTTGAGAAACTTGGCATCACCACCAGCAATAACCAAGCCTCCCCCGGTACCTCAGTACCTCAGTTTCCCTGTATGACAGGGAAATCTATTGTCAACTTGTCAGACTACACCCTTCAACCAGACGAAATCGAAGTCCTCAGCAGAGGGCTCAATTTCTGCACCACCACCAAAATGGATCCCATCAGTCTCGCGGCAGACACGGAGGAATTCATCAGGCGAATGAGGCTCCGGGAATTCTTCCACAGACCTCAAGAGGCCGACAGCGAACCCAAGGAGACTACCAATGAACCGGAACAGCAGACCGAGAGATCTGCGGTGCGGCAACCGAAGAGGAAAGAGTCGAATTGGACCCCTCCGGAAGGCCGCTGCCCTAGCCTCGACACGTATGCTCAAGCCGTCAGGAGTCGCGTCAATGCCAGATTCATCAGTCGCATTCACAAGACAGCCCCGAACGTCACCCAAGCACAACGCAACGCCATCCGCGCTCTCAAGACCAACAGCAACATCGTCATCAAACCAGCAGACAAAGGAGGGGCCGCCGTCATACTGAACAGAACGGACTACTGCAAAGAAGTATACCGACAACTTAACAACCAGGAACACTACAGACAGTTTCCCGCAGATCCGACCAAGGAACACATCCGCCAACTCAACAGACTGATCAAGACCTTGGATCCAGACCTTCAGAGCACCCTACGTGCTCTCATCCCACGTACTCCCCTCATTGGCGATCTCTACTGCCTCCCGAAAATACACAAGACCAACACACCAGGCCGCCCTCTCGTTTCAGGCAATGGGACCCTGTGTGAGAACCTCTCTGGCTACATCGGGGGCATAGAACATAGAACAATTCAGCGCAGTACAGGCCCTTCGGCCCACGATGTTGCACCGAAACAAAAGCCATCTAACCTACACTATGCCATTATCATCCATATGTTTATCTAATAAACTTTTAAATGCCCTCAATGTTGGCGAGTTCACTACTGTAGCAGGTAGGGCATTCCACGGCCTCACTACTCTTTGCGTAAAGAACCTACCTCTGACCTCTGTCCTATATCTATTACCCCTCAGTTTAAAGCTATGTCCCCTCGTGCCAGCCATTTCCATCCGCGGGAGAAGGCTCTCACTGTCCACCCTATCTAACCCCCTGATCATTTTGTATGCCTCTATTAAGTCTCCTCTTAACCTTCTTCTCTCCAACGAAAACAACCTCAAGTCCATCAGCCTTTCCTCATAAGATTTTCCCTCCATACCAGGCAACATCCTGGTAAATCTCCTCTGCACCCGCTCCAAAGCCTCCACGTCCTTCCTATAATGCGGTGACCAGAACTGTACGCAATACTCCAAATGCGGCCGTACCAGAGTTCTGTACAGCTGCAACATGACCTCCCGACTCCGGAACTCAATCCCTCTACCAATAAAGGCCAACACTCCATCGGCCTTCTTCACAACCCTATCATCCTGGGTGGCAACTTTCAGGGATCTATGTACATGGACACCTAGATCCCTCTGCTCATCCACACTTTCAAGAACTTTACCATTAGCCAAATATTCCGCATTCCTGTTATTCCTTCCAAAGTGAATCACCTCACACTTCTCTACATTAAACTCCATTTGCCACCTCTCAGCCCAGCTCTGCAGCTTATCTATATCCCTCTGTAACCTGCTACATCCTTCCACACTATCGACAACACCACCGACTTTAGTATCGTCTGCAAATTTACTCACCCACCCTTCTGCGCCTTCCTCTAGGTCATTGATAAAAATGACAAACAGCAACGGCCCCAGAACAGATCCTTGTGGTACTCCACTTGTGACTGTACTCCATTCTGAACATTTCCCATCAACCACCACCCTCTGTCTTCTTTCAGCTAGCCAATTTCTGATCCACATCTCTAAATCACCCTCAATCCCCAGCCTCCGTATTTTTTACAATAGCCTACCGTGGGGAACCTTATCAAATGCTTTGCTGAAATCCATATACACCACATCAACTGCTCTACCCTCGTCTACCTGTTCAGTCACCTTCTCAAAGAACTCAATAAGGTTTGTGAGGCATGACCTACCCTTCACAAAGCCATGCTGACTATCCCTGATCATATTATTCCTATCTAGATGATTATAAATCTTGTCTCTTATAATCCCCTCCAAGACTTTACCCACTACAGACGTGAGGCTCACCGGTCTATAGTTGCCGGGGTTGTCTCTGCTCCCCTTTTTGAACAAAGGGACCACATTTGCTGTCCTCCAGTCCTCTGGCACTATTCCTGTAGCCAATGATGACATAAAAATCAAAGCCAAAGGTCCAGCAATCTCTTCCCTGGCCTCCCAGAGAATCCTAGGATAAATCCCATCAGGTCCCGGGGACTTATCTATTTTCAGCCTGTCCAGAATTGCCAACACCTCTTCCCTACGTATCTCAATGCCATCTATTCTATTAGCCTGGGGCTCAGCATTCTCCTCCACAACATTATCTTTTTCCTGAGTGAATACTGACGAAAAATATTCATTTAGTATCTCGCCTATCTCTTCAGACTCCACACACAATTTCCCATCCCTGTCCTTGACTGGTCCTACTCTTTCCCTAGTCATTCGCTTATTCCTGACATACCTATAGAAAGCTTTTGGGTTTTCCTTGATCCTTCCTGCCAAATACTTCTCATGTCCCCTCCTTGCTCGTCTTAGCTCTCTCTTTAGATCTTTCCTCGCTACCTTGTAACTATCCATCGCCCCAACCGAAACTTCACACTTCATCTTCACATAGGCCTCCTTCTTCCTCTTAACAAGAGATTCCACTTCCTTGGTAAACCACGGTTCCCTCGCTCGACGCCTTCCTCCCTGTCTGACCGGTACATACTTATCAAGAACACGCAGTAGCTGATCCTTGAACGAGCCCCACTTATCCAGTGTGCCCAACACTTGCAGCCTACTTCTCCACCTTATCCCCCCCAAGTCACGTCTAATGGCATCATAATTGCCCTTCCCCCAGCTATAACTCTTGCCCTGCGGTGTATACTTATCCCTTTCCATCATTAACGTAAACGTCACCGAATTGTGGTCACTGTCCCCAAAGTGCTCTCCTACCTCCAAATCCAACACCTGGCCTGGTTCATTACCCAAAACCAAATCCAACGTGGCCTCGCCTCTTGTTGGCCTGTCAACATATTGTTTCAGGAAACCCTCCTGCACACACTGTACAAAAAACGACCCATCTATTGTACTCGAACTATATCTTTTCCAGTCAATATTTGGAAAGTTAAAGTCTCCCATAATAACTACCCTGTTACTTTCGCTCATATCCAGAATCATCTTCGCCATCCTTTCCTCTACATCCCTAGAACTATTAGGAGGCCTATAAAAAACTCCCAACAGGGTGACCTCTCCTTTCCTGTTTCTAACTTCAGCCCATACTACCTCGGAAGAAGAGTCCCCATCTAGCATCCTCTCCGCCACCGTAATACTGCTCTTGACTAGCAGCGCCACACCTCCCCCTCTTTTGCCTCCTTCTCTGAGCTTACTAAAACACCTAAACCCCGGAACCTGCAACATCCATTCCTGTCCCTGCTCTATCCATGTCTCCGAAATGGCCACAACAGTGAAGTCCCAGGTACCAACCCATGCTGCCAGTTCCCCTACCTTGTTTCGTATACTCCTAGCATTGAAGTAGACACACTTCAAACCACCTACCTGAACACTGGCCCCCTCCTGCGACGTCAAATCTGTGCTCCTGACCTCTATACTCTCATTCTCAGTTACCCTAAAACTACAATCCAGGTTCCCATGCCCCTGCTGCATTAGTTTAAACCCCCCCAAAGAGCACTAACAAATGCTCTTGAAACCCATTGTACAAGGTACGCCCAGCTTCTGTCGCAACACGACGGACTTCCTACAGAAACTCAGCACCCATGGACCAGTTGAACCAGGAACATTCCTTGTCACAATGGACGTCTCGGCACTCTACACCAGCATCCCCCATGACGACGGCATTGCTGCAATAGCCTCAGTACTCAACACTGACAACTGCCAATCTCCAGACCTAATTCTGCAACTCATCCGCTTCATTCTGGATCACAAAGTCTTCACCTTCGACAACAAGTTCTTCATCCAGACGCACGGAACAGCCATGGGGACCAAATTCGCACCCCAATACGCCAACATCTTCAGGCACAAGTTTGAACAGGACCTTCTCACCGCACAAGACCTTCAACCGATGTTATAACACCAGATACATCAATGACATTTTTTTCCTTTGGACCCATGGCGAAGAATCACTGAAACGACTACACGATGACATCAATAGGGCAGCACGGTAGCCTTGTGGATAGCACAATTGCTTCACAGCTCCAGGGTTCCAGGTTCGATTCTGGCTTGGGTCACTGCCTGTGCGGAGTCTGCACGTCCTCCCCGTGTGTGCATGGGTTTTCTCCGGGTGCTCCGGTTTCCTCCCACAGTCCAAAGATGTGCGGGTTAGGTGGATTGGCCATGATAAATTGCCCTTAGTGTCCAAAATTGCCCTTAGTATTGGGTGGGGTTACTGGGTTATGGGGATGGGGATAGGGTGGCAGTGTTGACCTTGGGTAGGGTGCTCTTTCCAAGAGCCGGTGTAGACTCGATGGGCTGAATGGCCTCCTTCTGCTCTGTAAATTCTATGATAATCTATGATAATAAGTTCCATCCCACCATCAGACTCACCATGGACTACTCTCCAAAATCAGTTGCATTCTTGGACACACTCATCTCCATCAAGAACGGTCACCTCAGCACTTTGCTTTACCGCAAACCCACGGATAACCTCACGATGCTCCACGACAACGAATGAACGGACATTGTGCGACTATCACCAGGCAGGAATGTTCCCTTCCAGTCGGGGAACACTTCAGCAGCCAAGGGCATTCAGCCTCTGATCTCCGGGTAAGCGTTCTCCAAGGCGGCCTTCAGGACACGCGACAACGCAGAATCGCCGAGCAGAAACTTATAGCCAAGTTCCGCACACATGAGGGCGGCTTCAACCGGGACCTGGGATTCATGTCGCATTACATTCATCCCCCACCATCTGGCCTGCGAAATCCTACCAACTGTCCTGGCTTGATACAATTCACACCTCTTTAACCTGGGGTATGTTTCTGGAACATACCTCTTCATTCACCTGAGGAAGGAGCAGCGCTCCGAAAGCTAGTGTTTGAAACAAACCTGTTGGACTTTAACCTGTTGTTGTAAGACTTCGTACTGTGCTCACCCCAGTCCAACGCCAGCATCTCCACATCATGTTATTATTAACTGTAAGTTACACATGCTGGCCACTATTGTTGCTGTTCATCCCTCCCAACAACAGGTGGCGCTGCTGCTCCTCTAAGTGCCACCTTTCTCCAAGATTTACTAATTCTATGATGATTTTATTATGTAAACCAGCTACAGATCAATTTAATACTATTATGTACCATGCAATTAACATAGGAGCTGTTTAGTCTTTCTACTATTGACTCTGAAGAGAGACTTGCCTTTTATTTACTATCCCTGGACTTTGCTGCCTGCCCTCACCCTCTGCTGCTGCCCCACCTTCCACTACATTCAATGGAAGAATGCATGCGGAGTAATATGGGCTGCTAACTTGTCATCAGTTATTGCAGGCTTTGCTTAAAGAAAGCACAATTGCAACCCATTAACTCCGTGCTGGGGACAACCCATTAACTTCGTGCTGGGGACAACCCATTAACTCCGTGTTGGGGACAACCCATTAACTCCGTGTTGGGGACAGCCCATGCTGTTGGGGGAAAGTCCTATGTGTGTTGATTGTCCAAACTGGCCAGTCTCTCCTGTAATACTGAGTGGTAGCAGCCTGTTGAACCATAGGTACCATCACAGTTAAATCTGTCCTCATCTAATGGCCGTTCACATCTTGCAAGAACAAGCTGCATTTATATAGCTTCTTTAATGCAGCAAAATATTCCAAGAGACTTCACAGGAGTATTATCAAACAGTTGCTGGCACTGGACCAGACGCGGGAACAAAGAACAAAGAACAATACAGCACAGGAACAGGCCCTTCGGCCCTCCAAGCCTGTACCGGTTATGATTACCCTTGGCCAAAACCCTCAGCACTTCCTAGTACCATATCCCATCCTATCCATGTATTTGTCGAGATGCTTTTTGAACGCCGTTAATGTACCTGCTTCCACAACCTCCCCTGGCAACGCGTTCCAGGCATTCACCATCCTCTGTGTAAAAAACCTCTAAAGTTTGCCCCATGGACCTTAAACCTATGCCCCCTGGTGACTGACCCCTCCACCATGGGAAAGAGTGCCTGCCCATCCACTCTATCCATGCCCCTCATAATCTTGTAGACCTCTATCAGGTCGCCCCTCAACCTCCGTCTTTCTAATGAAAACAGTCCCAGTCTATTCAGCCTTTCCACATAGCTAACACCCTCCACACCAGGCAACATCCTGGTAAACCTCCTCTGCATCCTCTCCAAAGCCTCCACATCCTTCTGGTACTGTGGTGACCAGAATTGTGCGTAATATTCCAAGTGCAGCCTTACCGAGGTTCTATACAACTGTAGCATGCCTTGCCAGTTTTTATACTCAATGCCCCATCCAATGAAGGCAAGCATTCCTTTCTTGACTACGTTGTCCACTTGTATTGCCACTTTCAAAGATCTGTAGACCTGCATGCCCAGATCTCTCTGACTTTCTATATTCCCAAGAGTTTCGCCATTTACGGTATATTCTCCATTATGTTAGACCTATCAAAATGCACTACCTCACATTTGTCTGGATTAAACTCCATTTGCCATTTCTCTGCCCAAGTCTGCAACCTATCTATGTCCTGCTGAGTCCCCTGACAATCCTCAACACTATCTGCCACTCCACCAACGTTGGTGTTATCCGCGAACTTACTAATCAGACCGATTACATTTTCCTCCAAATCGTTTATGTACACCACAAACAACAGAGACCCAAGCACAGATCCCTGTGGAACACCACTAATCACAACATTCCATTCAGAAAAGCCTTCTATTGGGGGCAACACGGTGGTGCAGTGGTTAGCACTGCTGCCTCACGGCACCGAGGTCCCAGGTTCGACCCCGGCTCTGGGTCACTGTCCGTGTGGAGTTTGCACATTCTCCCCGTATTTGTGTGGGTTTCGCCCCCACAACCCAAAAGATGTGCAGGGTAGGTGGCTTGGTCACGCTAAATTTCCCCTTAGTTGGAAAAAATTAATTGGGTACACTAAATTTAAAAAAAAAGAAAAACTTTCCAGTGCTACCCTTTGCCTTACAGCCAGTTCTGAATCCATCTAGCCCCCTCACCTCTGATCCCGTGTGACTTCACCTTTTGTACCAGTCTGTCTTGGGGCACCTTGTCAAAGGCTTTACTGAAGTCCATGTAAACAACATCCCCCGCCCTCCCCTCATCAATCACCTTTGTCACCTCCTCAAAATCTCGATCAAGTTAGTGAGACACGACCTTCCCTTCCCAAAACCATGGGGCTGGATTCTCCGCCCCGCCGCACCACATTTCTATTTCACCACGCCGGCACGATGCTCCATTACACCGGTCGGTCAATGGCATTTCCCATTGTGGGGCAGCCCCACGCCGTCGGGAAACCCCCGGGCTGCCGGCAAAATGGAGCATCCCGACGGGAGAATCCAGCCCAAGATAGCTATCATGAATTTATACCCGTTGTTTCTAAATGGGTATAAATTCTGTCCCCGAGAATTCTCTCCAATAATTTACCGACTACTGAAGTGAGGCTCACCGGCCTATAGTTTCCAGGATTATCCCTGCTACCTTTCTTAAACAGCGGTACCACATTAGCTATTCACCAGTCCTCTGGGATCTCATCTGTAGCCAATGAGGATACAAAGGTGTCAGTCAAGGCCCCAGCAATTTCCTCCCTTGCTTCCCTCAGTATTCTGGGGTAAATCCCATCTGGCCCAGGAAACTTATCTATCTTAATCTTTAAAAGACCCAATACGTCCTCCTTTTTGATGTCAACGTGACCCAGACTGTCCACACACCCTACCCAAGAATCATCTTCCACAAAGTCCTTTTGTCATGTGATAGTACCTTTAAGAAATGGGTGTTTATAAATGGATGTGTATGTATGTATCTGTAGTGAGAATACCTTTAAGAAATGGGTGTTTATTACTGCAGTGATGTCAGAGAGTGGCTGGAGCTGGGCTGTCTGTCAGCTTTTTACTTTCGTTTTAGGCTGTTTGCTGCTTGGTGTGTTTTAGTTTCGTTTTCAGTGTTGGAGCTGAAGCCAGTCAGAACAGGTGTACTGTTGATCTCTCTGCCATGAAAAGACTATCTCTTGATCATTTGGTGAATTCAGAATTATAACTGTTTTCAGAAGTGACTTCAACCTGATGTGCTTCTGTTAAAGGTTTTGTTTTTAAGTCGTATGGATGTTAAAATGAAAGCTTAAAGGATTACTTAGTGTTGTAGTCTTTGGGGGTTGTATTTGAATTAATGATTGCTAAGATGTTCACTGTATGTTTTTAAAAGGTTAACTTGAGTTCATAGAATAAACATTGTTTTACTTTAAAAAATACTTTTCCATTTCTGCTGTACCACACCTGTAGAGTGGGCCGTGTGCTCCCCATACCACAATCCATTAAAAGTTGTGGGTCAGGTGAACTCCATGATACACTTTGGGGTTCTCGAAACCCTGGTCCATAACACCACACTGTCCTTAAATGGTCCAATCCTTTCACTGCCCACCCTCTTACTTTTTACATATGAATAAAAAGCTTTGGGGTTCACCTTCATCATACTTGCCAAGGACTTGACCCCTCCTTGCCCTCCTAATTTCCCACTTAAATACTTCCTATTTTCTTTATACACCTCAAGGGGTTCGACTGTCTCCACCCTTCTAGACCGTACAAAAGTCTCCTTTTTCTTTTTGATGAGGTTCACAATATCCCTCGTTATCCACGGCTCCCTAAACTTCCCATACTTATCCTTCATTCTTTAAGGAACGTGACTTTCCTGAATCCTAATTAACTGTCGCTTGAAAGACTCCCACATGTCCGATGCTGATTTACCCTCCAACAGCCGCACCCAATCCAAATTCTTCAATTCCTGTCTAATGTTATCGTAATTTGTCTTTCCCCAGTTTAGCACCTTAACACGAGAGTTACCCTCATCCCTATCCAAAAGTACCTTAAAACATGCGGAATTGCGGTCACAATTCCCAAAATGTTCCCCTACTGAAACCTCAACCACCTGTCCAGGCTCATTCCCCAATACCAGATCCAGTACTGTCCCTTTCCCAGTTGAACTATCTACATATTGCATCAGGAAGCCTTCCTGGATGCACCTTACAGACTCTGCCCCATCCAAACCCCTAGCACTAAGTGAGTCCCAATCAATATAGGAGAAATTAAAATCCCCTACCACAACAACCCTGTTACTTTTGCACCTATCCAAAACCTCTCTACCTATCTGCCCCTCTATCTCTCGCTGGCATTTGGGGAGCCTGTAATAAACCCTCAACATTGTGATTGTCCCCTTCCTGTTCCTGAGCTCTCCCCAGATTGCCTCATTGTATGAGCCCTCCGAGGTGTCCTCCCGCAGAATGGCTATAATATTCTCCTCAGCCAGTAATGCTAATCCCCCACCCCTTTTACATCCCCCTCGATTTTTCCTGAAGCATCTAAATCCTCCAAAGTTCAGCTGCCAATCCTGCCCTTCCATTAGCCACGTTTCTGTGATAGCTATAACATTATAGTTCCAAGTACTAATCAGTTCATCTGCCTTACCCGCTATACTTCTGCCATTGAAACAAATTCGCTTCAAAGCACTGCGTTTAAGCAGTCAGGGTGATGTTGTTCCCTTATTTTTGTGCTCTATTTCCCCTTCAGTTATTACACCTTCCAAGGTAACGCTCTGGTTCCCAACAGGACAGGTGACCTGGCCGAAGAGGCGGACCTTCAAAATGAGAGAGAGGCAAAGAGGTTGATGGAGCAAGGCCTTCCAGATCTTCAACCCTCAGCAATTGACTGCACCGTTCTTCTACATCACTGGTTAGCAATTAGAAAGGCGAAATCAGAATCAATCTCGCCTGTCCTGTCACTGAGTTGAAGAGGTTAACAGAGTTCAGCACGAACGAGCTTCAAATTTTCACACCTCCCTGTCTGCATGGGCTCAGCTATGGAGAGCAACCAGAGGAGTCCCCCCCCCCCCCCCCCCAAACAAAGTTTATGGATAATAGTTTTGCAGTTCTTCCGTAATTAAATATGATTTTTTTTAAAAAAACACATGACAAAGCTATAATAAAGTTTTAACGGCAGTATGGCCAAACGGTTTTTCACAAATTCCAAAAAGAAAACACAAAGGACTGTGGTTAACCTGCCTTATTCCAGGGTTTTCCGGTCCTTATTTTGTCAATTGCAAAGGCAGTTGGCGTGGACTCTGATCAGATCCTTCTTCGACTCTTCTTCCCACTGCCGTTTCACATGATATTTATACCATTTTCCAGGCTCTCAAGCCAAGGTGTAAAAATATGATTTGCTGAAAGGTGCTACTTGCTCCTCCTGTGATTGGAGGGCAACCTTTGGATCCCAGATCACATGGTTAAAGACCAATCATCATTATCGCTCTCGCTTCTTCACATGATAACAACTGGTAAATGATTTCAGCGTCCAAGTGTGCCGATAATAATTGTTCTTGGTTCTTGATCATTTCCAACTTAAGGTTCCTTTTTTTTTTACAATACCTGGTTACTTCAGGTGTTTTGAAAGCCAGTGGCTTTTTTTGGGGGGGGGACCTGAAATGGTGATTGAATGGTTGGGAATTGACAGATCCAGCTTTTGTGACTTAAATCCCACTTGCTACCTCATGCTGCGCCTGATAAACTTGTGTTCATGAACTCTGTACCCATTCAAATATAACTTCCTTTTATCAAAAGATTTATGCAACAATTAAAAGTTTGCCCACTGTATTCAGGTAATGAGTCATCCTACTCAGTGAAATAAAGACAGCGGTACTTTGGTTTTGAAAAGATATTAACCCAACAACATGCTGATCAGGACAAAAGGAACAAGCTGTGCAATGTCAGACGGTGCAAATTTGGATTTGAATGATTACACAATATTTTACTGTCAAGGACGTGGGCTACCCAAGCCGTGAACACTTGTTAATTGTTTTCAGTAATTTCAAAACTGTATCCTTCTTTGATATCTTCTTTTCCCTCCCTTGGCTGTGTTGTCTCCATTGGTGAGACAAAGCATGACAAGACAGGGAACTATTCAGGAAAACAGACAGCCTGTTTCACACGCCCCATTAGGTGGGACAAAGGAAGAGCAAAACCATGTCAAAATCAGAAAGTTGGTGACACCAAGCTTGGGTTTTAAAAGCACAATGATTGCAGAGGAAAGGAGAAATTGTAAAGGAATTCCATCAGCGGGATTTTTTTGGCACTGGTTTCACGCCAAATTGCTATTCTCCGGGAGTGCCTCGACAGCGGCGCCACTGCCTTCCGCGCCACACGTACAGGAAACGCAATTGGCATATCATTAGCAAGCCTGACCCAGTATTCTCCAAGGCCTCCACGATTCTCCTCTGCCGATGGGCCGAGTTCCCGACGGCAAGGTTCACTTGTGCATTTAAAAATCGTGAAACGGGTGCCATGACTGATAAGGGAGAAAGAGGAGGTAGGACATGGAGAGGCGCGACCATGGGCTGCCGGTCTGACACTGGCCTGGCTGGCTGGGGTGGGAGGGACCCTGCCAGGGCCGGACGGTGGGTGGGGAGAACCGCCGTCTGGCACTGCGACACATCACGCTGCGACTGTGCCACTAGCTTCTTGGCCGTGAGCCGGGGTGACCACCCCACGGGACTCGGGAGGTCCCCAGGCACGGACCGCCATTGCCGCAGCCTGGAAGGCAGCCACTGACCACCCACCCTGGCCGCTGGTTCTGCAGAGTGACACTAGCTGCATGGATTCCCCCACCCCACCACTCCCACAAATCACCCTCCGCCAAACCCCCCCCCCCACCCACCCAACCAGCTGGCACCCACCGGCGGGGTATCACGCGGCCCACTCAAGGATAACCACCATGTAGCCCACTGGACCTGGTCGGGCATGAGGGCAACAGTGGAGTGGGCAGCAGTGGAGCCTGCCCTAGAGGAACAGGAAGCAGCCGCTGAGGATGGAGTGCCAGCCGCCCAAAGGCTGAGGAGGAGGAGGAAGTGCGGCATGAGGCCACGCGTGCAAAGGCAGTGCCTGTCATTCGAGGACCTACCAGACGTGCCGTCGAAGACTCCGGCTGAGCAGAGAGACAGTGCGACATGTCTGCCAGGTGATAGCACACCTGGCACCATGGGGGTATGAGGGAGAACACCCGCTCCCAGTGGCCATCAAGGTGACGGTCACCCTGAACTTTGACACCATGAGGTTATTCCAGGTGCCAAGTGGGGACCTGTCCGGGGTCTCTCACAGTTCAGTGCACAGGTGCATCCGCGCTATCATCGAGTCCTTGTATGCCCGGTCGGCACAATACATCCACTTCAATGTGGACCGAGCCCACCAGGATATCCAGGCAGTGGGGTTCGCCGCAATTGCCGACATACCCCGGTCCAGGGGGTGGTCGACGGCAAGTTCCTGTGAACACCTGCAGGTGACAGGCTGCTCTACACAAACCGGAAGGGGTTCCACACGTGCTGCTGATATGTGACCATCAGATGCGCACCGTGCACATCTGTGCCCAATACCCGGGCATGTGTGCACAACGGCTTCATCCCAGCACACTCGACGATTCACGGCCTCTTTCAGACGCTCCCCCCGCACCACCCCATGCCCTAGCCCCTATCACTAAACTCTGCCCTGCACCAGTGCCAACTTAACTGGTGTCTTCTTTTCTGGCCTTACGGCCCTAACGACATGTCTAGGTGGATCGCCAGACGGTACACCAGGAGTGGAGGCAGTCTGCTGTGATTCCCGCCCTGCGACCTGGATCCCCATTGGCGGCCGTCTTCTGGGTCGACTGGGCCTGGATGGGCCCGGTTTTTGCTCTGGTGTCCCAGGTGGTGTGGTGCTGCGCTGTTCTGCCCGCTGGCCCCAGATGCACCAGGAAAAAGAGAGGGGAGGAGAGGAGTCTGGGCAGCATGGTGGCGCAGTGGTTAGCACTGCTGCCTCATGGCGCTGAGGTCCCAGGTTCGATCCCAGCTCTGGGTCACTGTCCGTGTGGAGTTTGCACATTCTCCCCGTGTTTGCGTGGGTGTCACCCCCACAACCCAAAGTTGTGCAAGGTAGGTGGATTGGCCACGCTAATTGGAAAAATATAGAATTGGGTACTCTTAATTTATTTTTTAAAAAGGAAGTAAGGGAGTCCAAGGTGTTCCGGCACCTTTACTGTGTGAGTCACCAGCACGGGCCCCATCACCTTCCTCCCCTGGGGTGCCCGATGGCCCCCGGGCTACTCCATGGGATGGGGGTGCAAGCGGTGCTAACCCCTGAGGCTCCCCTGCCACCTCGCTGCCATCTCGACCAGGGTCTCAATGCTCGCGGCCATGGAGCACAGGGAGTGGGCCACCACCGTCTGGGACTGCGCCACATCAACCTGCGACTGTGCCACCACCTTCTGGATCTGGGCCACCTCCCTGTGCGTCTGTGGCACGTCGGCCAGCACCTGGGCAATGTTGCCGACACTCTCGGCCATGACCTGCTGTGACTGGACCACGCTCTGGAGAGCCGCTGCAATGTCCAGGTGGCCCTGGTACACGGTTGCCTGTGAGAAGGCAGCCCTGTCCTGGGCCTCTGCCACTGCCTGCACAGGTTGCTCCAGGCCCTGGACAGGGCCAAAACCCTTGCCCCCAAGGCCTGCACCGTGGAGACCACCCATGGGGCATTGGCCTGGATGGCACGCATGGCCGGCACACACCCCCTGCTCCTGGGTTGGACACTCCACCTGCGCCTGCAGGTGCTGGATGCTCGCCGACAACCCCTCATGTAGCCCCTGGCTCTGCGATCGCATCTCCACAATCGATGGGACTATCCATTCCATAAGCCCGAAATCCATCTGGATGGCAGCTAGTCCCTGGGGTCAGCCTGTCCTCCGACCGTCGGCCCCCTTGGGAGTTCCTACCTCCACCTGATGTACTGGAGCAGCTGAGAGGTGAGTGTCTCTGGGATGGAGCTTTCCTGGCTTCCGGGTAAATGGCTCCCGTTCCGTGCCGTTATCCCCGTCGCTGCTCGGCTCACAGGGGGGCTCGGCTCACAGGGGGGCTTCGCTCACAGGGGGCTCGGCTCACAGGGGGGCTTGGCTCACAGGGGGGCTTGGCTCACAGGGGGGCTCGGCTCACAGGGGGGCCCGGCTCACAGGGGGGCTTGGCTCACAGGGGGGCTTGGCTCACAGGAGGGCTCGGCTCACAGGGGGACTCGGCTCACAGGGGGGCTTCGCTCACAGGGGGCTCGGCTCACAGGGGGGCTTGGCTCACAGGGGGGCTTGGCTCACAGGAGGGCTCGGCTCACAGGGGGGCTCGGCTCACAGGGGGGCCCGGCTCACAGGGGGGCCCGGCTCACAGGGGGGCCCGGCTCACAGGGGGGGCCCGGCTCACAGGGGGGGCCCGGCTCACAGGGGGGCCCGGCTCACAGGGGGGCTCGGCTCACAGGGGGGCTCGGCTCACAGGGGGGCTCGGCTCACAGGGGGGCTCGGCTCACTGGGGGGGGGGCTCGGCTCCCAGGAGGGCTCGGCTCACAGGGGGGCTCGGCTCACAGGAGGGCTCGGCTCACAGGAGGGCCCGGCTCACAGGGGGCTCGGCTCACAGGGGGGGGGGGCTCGGCTCACAGGGGGGCTCGGCTCACAGGAGGGCTCGGCTCACAGGGGGGCTCGGCTCACAGGGGGGTCGGCTCACAGGAGGGCTCGGCTCCCAGGAGGGCTCGGCTCACAGGGGGGCTCGGCTCACAGGGGGGCTCGGCTCACAGGAGGGCCCGGCTCACAGGGGGGCCCGGCTCCCAGGGGGGCTCGGCTCACTGGGGGGGCCCCGGCTCACAGGGGGACCGGCTCACAGCGGGGGGCTTGGCTCACAGGGGGGCTCGGCTCACAGGAGGGCTCAGCTCACAGGGGGGCTCGGCTCACAGGGGGGTCGGCTCACAGGAGGGCTCGGCTCCCAGCAGGGCTCGGCTCACAGGGGGACTCGGCTCACGGGGGGGGGGCTCGGCTCACAGGAGGGCTCGGCTCACAGGGGGACTCGGCTCACGGGGGGGGGGACTCGGCTCACAGGGGGACTCGGCTCACAGGGGGACTCGGCTCACGGGGGGGGGCTCGGCTCACAGGGGGACTCGGCTCACGGGGGGACTCGGCTCACAGGGGGACTCGGCTCACAGGGGGACTCGGCCCACGGGGGGGGCTCGGCTCACAGGGGGACTCGGCTCACGGGGGGACTCGTCTCACAGGGGGGCCCGGCTCACGGGGGGGGTGCTCGGCTCACAGGGAGGCTCGGCTCACAGGGGGGCTCGGCTCACAGGGGGGCTTGGCTCACAGGGGGGCTCGGCTCACAGGGGGGCTCGGCTCACAGGGGGGCTCGGCTCACTGGGGGGGGGCTCGGCTCACAGGAGGGCTCGGCTCACAGGGGGACTCGGCTCACGGGGGGGGGCTCGGCTCACGGGGGCTCGGCTCACAGGGGGGCCCGGCTCACAGGGGGACTCGGCTCACGGGGGGGGGGCTCGGCTCACAGGAGGGCTCGGCTCACAGGGGGACTCGGCTCACGGGGGGGGGCTCGGCTCACAGGGGGACTCGGCTCACAGGGGGGCTCGGCTCACAGGGGGGCTCGGCTCACAGGGGGGCTCGGCTCACAGGGGGGCTCGGCTCACAGGGGGGCTCGGCTCACAGGGGGACTCGGCTCACAGGGGGGCTCGGCTCACAGGGGGGCTCGGCTCACAGGGGGGCCGGCTCACAGTAGGGCCCGGCTCACAGGGGGGCTCGGCTCACTGGGGGGGGCCCGGCTCACAGGAGGGCTCGGCTCACAGGAGGGCCCGGCTCACAGGAGGGCTCGGCTCACAGGGGGGCTCGGCTCACGGGGGGGGGGGACTCGGCTCACAGGGGGACTCGGCTCACAGGGGGACTCGGCTCACGGGGGGGGGCTCGGCTCACAGGGGGACTCGGCTCACGGGGGGACTCGGCTCACAGGGGGACTCGGCTCACAGGGGGACTCGGCTCACGGGGGGGGGCTCGGCTCACAGGGGGACTCGGCTCACGGGGGGACTCGTCTCACAGGGGGGCCAGGCTCACGGGGGGGGGTGCTCGGCTCACAGGGAGGCTCGGCTCACAGGGGGGCTCGGCTCACAGGGGGGCTTGGCTCACAGGGGGGCTCGGCTCACAGGGGGGCTCGGCTCACAGGGGGGCTCGGCTCACTGGGGGGGGGCTCGGCTCACAGGAGGGCTCGGCTCACAGGGGGACTCGGCTCACGGGGGGGGGCTCGGCTCACGGGGGCTCGGCTCACAGGGGGGCCCGGCTCACAGGGGGACTCGGCTCACGGGGGGGGGGCTCGGCTCACAGGAGGGCTCGGCTCACAGGGGGACTCGGCTCACGGGGGGGGGCTCGGCTCACAGGGGGACTCGGCTCACAGGGGGACTCGGCTCACAGGGGGGCTCGGCTCACAGGGGGGCTCGGCTCACAGGGGGGCTCGGCTCACAGGGGGGCTCGGCTCACAGGGGGGCTCGGCTCACAGGGGGGCTCGGCTCACAGGGGGACTCGGCTCACAGGGGGGCTCGGCTCACAGGGGGGCTCGGCTCACAGGGGGGCCGGCTCACAGTAGGGCCCGGCTCACAGGGGGGCTCGGCTCACTGGGGGAGGCCCGGCTCACAGGAGGGCTCGGCTCACAGGAGGGCCCTGCTCACAGGAGGGCTCGGCTCACAGGGGGGCTCGGCTCACAGGGGGGGTCGGCTCACAGGGGGGCTCGGCTCACAGGGGGACTCGGCTCACAGGGGGGCTCGGCTCACAGGGGGGCTCGGCTCACAGGGGGGGTCGGCTCACAGGGGGGCTCGGCTCACAGGGGGGGCTCGGCTCACAGGAGGGCCCGGCTCACAGGGGGGCTCGGCTCACTGGGGGGCTCGGCTCACTGGGGGGGGCCCGGCTCACAGGGGGGCTCGGCTCACTGGGGGGGGCCCGGCTCACAGGGGGACCGGCTCACAGCG
Organism: Scyliorhinus torazame; assembly: GCF_047496885.1. Taxonomy (NCBI): domain Eukaryota; kingdom Metazoa; phylum Chordata; class Chondrichthyes; order Carcharhiniformes; family Scyliorhinidae; genus Scyliorhinus; species Scyliorhinus torazame. The sequence continues at coordinate 300,878,630 of NC_092710.1, forward strand.
GGGGGCTCGGCCCACAGTGGGGCTCGGCTCACAGGGGGACTCGGCTCACGGGGGGGCCCGGCTCACAGGGGGGCCCGGCTCACAGGGGGGGCCCGGCTCACAGGAGGGCTCGGCTCACAGGGGGGCTCAGCTCACGGGGGCTCGGCTCACAGGAGGGCTCGACTCACAGGAGAGCTCGGCTCACAGGGGGGCTCGGCTCACAGGGGGACTCGGCTCACAGGGGGGCTCGTCTCACGGGGGCCGGCTCACAGGGGGACTCGGCTCACGGGGGGGGGACTCGGCTCACAGGGGGACTCGGCTCACAGGGGGGCTCGGCTCACAGGGGGGCTCAGCTCACAGGGGGACTCGGCTCACAGGGGGGCTCGGCTCACGGGGCCGGCTCACAGGGGGGCCGGCTCACAGGGGGGCTCGGCTCACAGGGGGGCTCGGCTCACAGGGGGGCTCGGCTCACAGGAGGGCTCGGCTCACAGGGGGGGCCGGCTCACAGGGGGGCCGGCTCACAGGGGGGCTCGGCTCACAGGGGGGCTCGGCTCACAGGAGGGCTCGACTCACAGGAGAGCTCGGCTCACAGGAGGGCTCGGCTCACGGGGGCTCGACTCACAGGGGGACTCGGCTCACAGGGGGGCTCTGGCTCACAGGGGGGCCTGGCTCACAGGGGGGGCTCGACTCACAGGGGGCCCGGCTCACAGGAGGGCTCGGCTCACAGGGGGACTCGGCTCACGGGGGGGGACTCGGCTCACAGGGGGACTCGGCTCACAGGGGGGCTCGGCTCACAGGGGGGCTCGGCTCACAGGGGGACTCGGCTCACGGGGGCCGGCTCACAGGGGGGCCGGCTCACAGGGGGGCTCGGCTCACAGGGGGGCTCGGCTCACAGGGGGGCTCGGCTCACAGGGGGGCTCGGCTCACAGGAGGGCTCGGCTCACAGGGGGGGCCGGCTCACAGGGGGGCCGGCTCACAGGGGGGCTCGGCTCACAGGGGGGCTCGGCTCACAGGAGGGCTCGGCTCACAGGGGGGCTCGGCTCACAGGGGGGGCCGGCTCACAGTGGGGCTCGGCTCACAGGGAGGCTCGGCTCACTGGGGGGGGGCCCGGCTCACACGGGGACTCGGCTCACAGGGGGGCTCGGCTCACAGGGGGGCTCGGCTCACAGGGGGGCTCGGCTCACTGGGGGGCTCTGGCTCTGGCTGGGGTGGGGGGGGTGGGACACCAGAAGGATCCATCCAATCACCAGCAGCTGCTGCAAGAAACAAGAAAGATGCATAATTAGACCGCGGGCCGAGGGGGGAGTGTGGGGGTGACGGTGGTGTGGTGGTGAGGTTGGTGCGGTGGTGTGCGGGTGAGTGTGGTTTGGGGGTGAGGGTGGTGTGGGGCTGGTGGGGTGTGGGGTTGACGGTGGTGTAGGGGTGAGTGGGTTGTGGGGGTGTGAGGGTGGTGTGGGGGTGACGGTGGTGTGGGGGGTGGCGGTGGTGTAGGGGTGACAGTGGTGTGGGGGTGTAGGGGTGTGGGGGAGATGGTGGTGTGGGGGTGGGGTGGTGTGGGGGTGGTGTGGTGTAGGTGTGTGGGGTTGATGGTAGTGTGGGGTGGGGTGGTGTGGGGGTTGGGTGGGGTGGTGTGGGGGTGACGGTGGTGTGGGGGTGGTGTGGTGTAGGTGTGTGGGGTTGATGGTAGTGTGGGGTGGGGTGGTGTGGGGGTGGGGTGGGGTGGTGTGGGGGTGACGGTGGTGTGGGGGTGGGTGGGGTAGGCGTGTGGGGGGATGGTGTGGGGGTGGGGTGGTGGGGTGACGGGGCTGTGGGGGTGTGGGGGTGATGGTAGTGTGGGGGTGACGGTGGTGTGGGGGTGGGGGTGGGGTGGTGTGGGGGTGGGGGTGACGGTGGTGTGGGGGTGGGGTGGTGTAGGGGTGTGAGGGTGGTGTGGTGTAGCGGTGTGAGGGTGGTGTAGGGGTGTGGGGGTGGGGTGGTGTAGGGGTGTGGTGGTGAGGGTGGGGTGGGGGTGGGGTGAGGGTGGTGTGGGGGTGGGGGTGAGGGGGGTGTGGGGGTGAGGGTGGTGTGTGGAAGTTGTGGAATTGAGGTTTATAACATGGAGTGAAATGAGTGTAGAAATGTTTAAAAATTATGATCCAGGATAGTTGGCCTCGCTTTTCTTCCGAGGGCAAGCCTTCTCTTGATAGGTGTTTCTAGAGAGCAATTTGAAGCTCCTCCAGTTTATCAACAGATTTGCAGGGGTAAAGGGCATATGTGACCTTAAACCAAGCTTCCTGAGGACAGCTTTGCCAATGGAGAAATGGTGAAGGGGCAGGTTGGTGAATGGTAGGAGGATCAGGACTCAAATTCCCACAATGTAGGACACAGTGAAATGGAGGGACCCTGATGTGACGGAGTCGATGACTGCTAAGGGAACCCCTGATGTGGAGATGCCGGCGTTGGACTGGGGTGAGCACAGTAAGAAGTCTTACAACACCAGGTTAAAGTCCAACAGGTTTGTTTCGAAACACTAGCTTTCGGAGCGCTGCTCCTTCACTTGAGGCAGGAGCTGTGCTCCGAAAGCTCGTGATTCGAAACAAACCTGTTGGACTTTAACTTGGTGCTGTAAGACTTTGTACTGTGCTGAGGGAATGTTATTAACTTCCAACAGCCCGACAGCCTGTCTGCTCCGCGATCGAATACAGAAATACAGGGCGACAGAGTGAATTGGGTTGTTTCAAAAAAAAAAATTCAAAGAACGTCTCGCGAACCTAGGGCAACGTGCTTTCTATTCAGAATACTTTTGTTAAGTCCAATTATTTTCTCTTTTGACGGAGAGTAAACCTGGGCATTTCATAGGGTTCTGACAACTTTGGTGGAATAATGGCTGAAAAAAATGACATAATCAGATTCAGAGTTTCCTCTGATCTTCTGTCCAAGTTATGATAAAACCCGCACTGACAGGGCAGCACAGTGATGCAGTGGGTTAGCCCTGCTGCCTCACGGCGCCGAGGTCCCAGGTTCGATCCCGGCTCTGGGTCACTGTCTGTGTGGAGTTTGCACATTCTCCCTGTGTCTGCGTGGGTTTCGCCCCCGCAACCCAAAGATGTGCGAGGTAGGTGGATTGGCCACGCTAAATGGCCCGTAATTGGAAAAACGGGGCGTCATTCTCCGACACCCCGCCGGGTCGGAGAATGGCCGTTGGCCGCCGTGAATCCCGCCCCCGCCGAAGTCTCCGGTACCGGAGATTGGGCCGGGGCGGGAATCGGGCCGCGCCGGTTGGCGGGACCCCCCGCTCAATTCTCCGGCCCGGATGGGCCGAAGTCCCGCCCAGAAATTGCCTGTCCCGTCGGCGTAAATTAAACCTGGTATTTACCGGCGGGACCAGGCGGCGTGGGCGGGCTCCGGGGTCCTGGGGGGGGGCGCGGGGTGATCTGACCCCGGGGGGTGCCCCCACGGTGGCCTGGCCCACGATCGGGGCCCACCGATCCGCGGGTGGGCCTGTGCCGTGGGAGCACTCTTTCCCTTCCGCCTCCGCCAGCTGGCGAGGCAACAAACGCCATTTCCGCCAGCTGGCGGGGCGGAAATCCCTCCGGCGTCGGCCTAGCCCCTCAATGTTGGGGCTCGGCCCCCAAAGATGCGGAGCATTCCGCACCTTTGGGCCGGCGCGATGCCCGTCTGATTGGCGCCGTTTTTGGCGCCAGTCGGTGGACATCGCGCCGTTGGGGGAGAATTTCGCCCCTGAATTGGGTACTCTAAATTTATATTTTTTTAAATCCGCACTGACATCCTCCCCATGATCTCTCAGACTTTTAGCCATGGCTCAGTTGGTGGTTCTCCGGCCTCTGAGTCACGAGGTTCCAAGTTCAAGGACAAAAATCAAAGCTGACACTCCCAGTGCAGACCTGAGGGAGGTGCTGCATTGTTCCAACAGCCCTCCTTTGGCTGAGATATTAAAGCCAAGACCCCATCCCCCTGCTCGGGTGAATGTGAAAGATCCCACGGCACTATTCCAAAGAAAAGCTGGCAGCCTGGCCAATATTTGTGCATCAAACGGTCCCAAAAACCCCGGACATTAACACTTTCCGGCTTGTTGGAATTTGCTGTGCACTCATTGCTAAATCATAGAATTTACAGAGCAGAAGGAGGCCATTCGGCCCATCGAGTCTGCACCGGCTCTTGGAAAGAGCACCCTACCGAAGGTCAACACCTCCACCCTATCCCCATAACCCAGTAACCCCACCCAACACTAAGGGCAATTTATCTTGGCTAATCCACCTAACCTGCACATCTTTGGACTGTGGGAGGAAACCGGAGCACCCGGAGGAAACCCACGCACACACGGGGAGGATGTGCAGACTCCGCATAGACAGTGACCCAAGCCGGAATCAAACCTGGGACCCTGGAGCTGTGAAGCAATTGTGCTATCCACAATGCTACCGTGCTGCCCAATTGGCTGCTGCTTTTCCTGTATTATGGGCCGACTTCAAAAGCACTTGATTGGTTGTGAAGCGCTTGGAGTATACTGTGGTCATGAAACACCCTATGTAAATGCAAGTCTTCCTTTTCTTTCTCAGGGAGAGAGGTAGAAAAGACAAAATGGATTGGTTCTCTGCCACTTTTGCTGAAGCCAAGTACATGTGACGTGATGGCGTTTTCACATCATTCTGAGGCAGTTTGACCAGATGTGTAACATCAGGATGATTGAGGAAGTGAAAAATCATGGGCTGGATTCTCCAAAATGGGGCTATGTCCCCACGTCAGACTTTCCTGAAAATCATATAGAGCAATTTACTTACCTGCAGAGTGCTAGCAGGGACCCAGGGAGCGTCACGCAGCTTCGGCTGCTGATACGGACCCCCACACCTCCTGTTCTGAGTCCGCGCATGGCGGCGGCCTCCAGCGGCCGCGGCGAGCGCCATGGTGGACTCGGACTGTGGACCATCACCGAGAAAGAAGGCCCCCCCGATCGGTCCCGCGCCCCTCCATCGGACCGGCCCGATTGCTGCCTCGACCGCCCATAAGGCCCCACCCCCCGGTGATAGACCCCCCCCCCCCCCCACCCCCACTAGGGCGGCCGTGGGTGAGTCCCGACCGGCCATACATGATTAGAACCACGCCGTCGGGAAATCGGCCGCTCGGGATCGGAGTATCGCTGAGAGGGCCTCTGTCAATGGCCCCCCCAGCCATGCGACGTGATTCGCCGGCGAGCGATTCTCTGGGGCCCGGAGAATCGCCGGAGCAACGCCAAGCCCGATTCGGGCGTAAAAGTCGATTCTCCGCCCACGCGCCAAACGCGATTTCGGCGGGGGGCTGCGGAGAGTCCAGCCCCGTTTGCCCCTTTAATTAATTTGGAATCTGCTGCCTGCGCTCTTGTACGTTTCCATCAACCTGGATTTGGAATGTCAACAAGTAGCCAAACAAATAAATGATTTATCAGACAGAGTTCATGACTTTTTACATTCCACCTTTGAGTACAAGCATTGAACCAGCTGCATCTTGACATTCAGGGGCTGTTTTTTACAGGGGCATAGAACTGGCAAAGATTTGATGGTCCAGTAAGCACCACAGGTTTTTGTTCCCAATTTGCTGTCTCCAGCTTCCCCAGAAATTAAAAATGAGCTACTCTCTATGTCAATCCATCAGGACTATGCATAACACCCAGACCAAAGCTTCAAAACAACCTTGTACCGATTGTCACACTCAGTACAAGCATGAGGATATTTGACACTCCAGACTGGGCGATCATACTGATGCGACCATCAATTCACACGAGACGATTAGTAGAAGTGAACAGTGGTTTTAATCAGCTAGATCTGTGCCTGCCTGCGACTGCCCTGTACCGGGTGCCGCCTACAGGCTGCAGGTTTATATACCTCCCCCGAGGGGGCGGAGCCACAGGCGGAGCTCACAGGGGCATCAACATAATACAGTACAATACAGTGGTGAATTGCAGTAGCAATACGTTCACCACACATACTTTGTGAAAGTGGCCACAAAACTTGTCAAGGTGGCTGAAACTCAACCTGTGACGATAGACATTTAAACTATGGGTAGCATTTAGTTATGTGGCCAATGTTTAGCTGAGCATGGAGCTGAATAAGGGTAGTTCTTTGTTTAAGGATGAACTGGCATTTGAGGAATATGGGCAAGGAGAGTATCTGAGCTCAAATTGGGGCCGAGCGTCCTCCGGTGGCGTTATGTAGGGTAAGACACGCACAAGGTGGCTCCAGCTAGAGTACTGTACTTTTTGCCCTTTTCTCTCAGTTTCAAGGGTTTTTTTTCTTTTGAAAACCCCCATAACTAATGGGATAAGGAGCGAAATGCCCAGAAAGGTCAGGGGAAAGAAGGTGGACAGTGGAAGTTCGTCGACAGAATCAAAGGCCTCTCAGAATCCGTCGGCAGACAGAATGGCGGAGGCAGCATCTGGGGCTCTGGCCGTTCCACCGACGGGCGAGGTGCCTTCGAGTACCTTGGCCAGGGAATTTGACAAACACTGGCGGATTGTGTCGGAGGACCTCCGGATATCAATGGAGGAGACCTTGGCCCCCATCTGAAAGAAGACCAATGAAAATGTGAAAGCCCGTGGAGCAACAATAAAAGAGATGGAAGTGGACCTCTCATGATACAGTGATCAGATTGCCTCACTGGAAGCGGAGATGTCTTTGTGGCAGAAGTGAATAAACTGTTGAAGGCCAAGGTGAGTGATCCAGAAAATCGGTCCCTGGAGGCAAAACATTCTAATTGTGGGGCTGACAGAGGGGGTGGAAGGGGATGTTGAATTCTTGCATGATTGGGGTTCCATGTTTGTTCGTGCATGTTTTCCTGGTCTTGTTGGGGTTGAATTTTTACAGTTTGGGCTTAGATTTAGGGTTTAGATCTTTGTGGGGTTCTGTTCTGTTTGTTACGATAAATTTAGCTCCCTTTCAGAGCGTAATGGTTTATGGGATTTTAGTATTTTGTTGTTTGTAACCATTTTTCTTTACTGTAGTTGGGAGCCTCCCTGCGAACCTAAAAGTTAGCTACCGGGAGAGGTTTTGAGGGTTGGCTGCAGGGGTGATTGGGGGGGCGGAGGGGGGGGGGGTAGATCCTTGATGCTTTCTGCACTCAGGTGACAAAGACTTTCCATTTTTCTGGCATGTTCATCAGGTATCCTTGTGGATTTCTTTGTGGTGGATGGATCTCTCATCCATTCACTGATGGTGGCTGGTTACTTTGTGATTTCAGATCATGCCCACGCTTTGTTGATTTGGCTCCAGAGTCAGGTCCCTCACAGCATCCGCCATAGAGGTTAGACACAATGGGCTGGATTCTCCTCACTTTCTAGTCGTAATACCAGACGGATCCTGCGGACATAGCCACAGGATCGGAGAAACCAGCCCGACATTATTAGCGGACAATGTTGTGAACGCATGTCCACTGCCATTAAGGACTATATAAAATTTAATAATAGTGAGTCAATCTAACCTTCCACGCTGTGGGAAGCCCTTAAGGTGGTTCTCCGATAAAGCGCACTTGGTGAAGAGAGCGAGGGTGGAGCAGCAGAGGCTGGTGGACTCCATTCTTGAGGTGGACCATCAGTACTCACTGGCCCCAACCCAAATTTGTTGGAAAGTAGGAAAAAGCTGCAAACACAATTCAAGCGATTATTGACAGACAGAGCAGTGGGCCGGCTGTCACAGTCAAGGGGCATGTTTTATGAAGATGGGGAGAAGGCCAGTCACCTTTTGGCTCACCACCTTAAGCAGCAGGTGGTTTCCTGGGAAAACGTACAGGTACGCAACTCGAGCGGAGCCTGGTTTCCGCCCTGTTTTAGGTTAATGCGGCTTTGGAATCATTTTATCAGTGTCTTTATAGATCAGAGCCTCCGACGGAGGGATCAGTCATCACCGAATTTCTGGACAGTTTATCTAGCCCAGCGGTGATGGGAGATGAGCGATGAGTTGGAATTCCCGTTCGGCTCAGATGAAATTATAAAATGGTTGGGTTGATGCAGGCTGGTAAAGCCACTGGCCCGGATGGCGTTCCCATTGAATTCTATAATTCAGGGGCTGCTCTCAGGGGCCAGCGAACGGCGTTCATATGTTCTGGTATGGGTCCCAAGCTGGTAAGCCTCTGAGCCTCTTTCTTGAACACCATGTTGGAAATACTCAATGTTCGTTTGGATCCATGTCCGCTGTTGGCCATTTTTGGGGTATCAGACTCGCCGGTGCTTCAGTCGGGGGTGAAGGTGGATGTCCTCGCCTTCATCTCGTTCATAGCCCGGAGATGAGTTCTGCTTGGGTGGAGGTCACCTACTCCACCCAGTGCCTTGGCCTGGTTGGGTGACCTCATGTATTTGCTACATTTGGAGAAGGTCAAGTACACCATTAGAGGGTCGGTGGAGGGGTCCTACCTAAGATGGCAGCCATTCATTTCCTTTTTTTAAGGAGCTAGTCACTGTCAGCTGTTAGGAGGTTTAGATTAATTTTGGGGTTAAAGTTTTGGGTGATTTTGTTTGATATTAATTTTTTGAAACATTTTTTAAAAAATGTTGGGGCCAAGATAAGAGTTAATGACCATTGTCATCTTCCATTGTATCATGGTGGTCTGGACCCCAGTGGTGTTAACCCTGAAGTCATGTGACTGAAACTGGTTTTCAGGGACTGCAGTTTAAAATACACTGAACTCATCGAATCCAGCAGAGAAACATCTAAAACACCAGGAACATCAGAAACAGCTGAACCATCATAGCTGAAGGTCTTCTAATGCAACCAAAATACTGTACTTGTTCCAATACCGGGGCGGCACGGTAGCACAGTGGTTAGCACTGCTGCCCTGCCCCACAGCGCCAGGGTCCCAGGTTCGATTCCGGGCTTGGGTCACTGTTTGTACGGAGTCTGCATGTTCTCCCCACGCGGACTCGACCCGTGTCTGCATGGGTTTCCTCCGGGTGCTCCGGTTTCCTCCCACAAGTCCCGAAAGACATGCTTGTTAGGTGAATTGGACATTCTGAATTCGCCCTCTGTACCCGAACAGGCGCCGGAGTGTGGCGACTAGGGGCTTTTCACAGTAACTTCATTGCAGGGTTAATGTCAGCCTACTTCTGACAATAAAGATTATTATTATTCCAAATTCCACATGATAACCAACCACCTAGTTATTCATCTACACCATGCTTTGCATCTTCATAAGAATACTTTTTGTTTCAGAAAGCCCTGGTGTGGGATTCTCCAGCCACCGACGCCAAAATCGCGTTTGGCAATCAGTCGGAGACTCCCCGTTTGCGCCGAAATCGGGGACGGCGCCGCTTTTGCGATGCTCCGCACCCTCAAAAGCGGCGTACTAGGGGAGTACGCCGCACGCCGTATGGGCAGCACCACGCGTCACCTGAGGCCCTCCCCCGATGCTCCGCCCCCGATGGGGCGAGTACACGACGGCGCGGAGCGCATGTTTTTATTTCATGGGCTCCCCGTGTGGCGGCTGCGGACTGTGCCCAGCGCCGCCACAGTCAGGGGGAGCCGTTCTGCTGGCAAAGGGGGCTGTGGCGGGGGCTGGGGCGACTGGTGGAGGGTGGTCCAGAGATGGCGAGGGGGGTCATTGCAGGACATTATTTGACGGGTCGAGTCCGCCTGCGGCTGGCGCCGTGTTGCACGGCACTGCCGGCTTCGGCCACCGCCGTTCACAGGCGCGGTCACGGACCTGGCAATTCTCCATCCGTATCCGCAGGTAAAGCCGGGGGCTTTTCGCTGCGTGGGTGCTAGCCCCCCCATCAGACGGAGGATCGGTGACATTGTTGCAACGTTTTGTCTGGCATAAAACGCCACTGTTCCCACGCCGGAGTCAGCACTTAGTCTGCAAATCAGAGAATCCAGCCCCTTGACTCCAACTAAAGGATCAAATTAACACAGAAAACAGCAACCCACCATCATCAGAGATCAATTATAACATCCATTTTTATAATTATGGCGTTAACTTCATCTGTACCAAACCCTAACGTGCGTGACAGTGTGTTTCCGACAGTGTGCCTGTCGTGACTTTGCATGTGAGACTGTGTGAGAGTGACAGTGTGCGTATGACCGTGTGCGTGTATGCGACAGTGTGCATGCGACAGTGTGCGAGTGACAGTGTGCGCGTGACAGTGTGCGCGTGACAGTGTGCACGTGACAGTGTGCACGTGACAGTGTGCGAGTGACAGTGCGTGAGTGAGTGTGCGAGTGACAGTGTGTGAGTGACAGTGTGCAAGTGACAGTGTGCCTGTGACAGTGTGCGAGTGACAGTGTGCGAGTGACAGTGCGTGAGTGAGTGTGCGAGTGACAGTGTGCCTGTGACAGTGTGCGAGTGACAGTGTGCCTGTGACAGTGTGCGAGTGACAGTGTGCGAGTGACAGTGTGCGAGTGACTGCGAGTGACAGTCTGCGAGTGACAGTGTGTGCGTGACAGTGTCCAAGTGGCAGTGTGCGTGTGACAGTGTGCGCGTGACAATGTGCGTATGACAGTGTGCGAGTGACTGTGCAATTGGCAGTGTGCAAATGACAGTGTGCGGGTATGTGACAGTGTGCAAGTGACAGTGTGCAAGTGATGTGTGTGTGTGACAGTGTGCGCATGACCGTGTGCGCGTGACAATGTGCGTATGACAGTGTGCGAGTGACTGTGCAATTGGCAGTGTGCAAATGACAGTGTGCGGGTATGTGACAGTGTGCAAGTGACAGTGTGCAAGTGATGTGTGTGTGTGACAGTGTACGCATGACCGTGTGCGCGTGACAATGTGCGTATGACAGTGTGCATGGATGTAACAGTACGCACGTGACAATATGCACGTGACAGTGTGCGCATGAGTCTGCACGTGACAGTGTGCGCATCACAGCATGTGTGTGGCAGTGTGCATGTGACAATGTGCGCGTGACAGTGTGCGCGTCACAGCATGCGTGTGACTGTGTGCGTGTGACAATGTGCAAGTGACAGTGTGCACGTCACAGCATGCGTGTGACAATGTGCAAGTGACAGTATGAATGATATTGTGCAAGTGGCAGCGTGCGAGAGACAGTGTGCATGTATGTGACTGCGAGTAATAGTGTGCAAGTGACAATGTGCAAGTGGCAGTGTGTGAGTGACAGTTTGCACGTAACTATGTACACATGACAGTGTGCGCATGACAGTTTGAACATGACAGATTGCGCATGACAGTGTGCGAGTGACTGTGCAATTGGCAGTGTGCAAGTGACAGTATGCAAATGTCAGTGTGCGAGTGGCAGTGTGCGTGTATGTGACAGTGTGCAAGTAACAGTGTGCGCATGACAATGTGCGAGTGGCAGTATGCGGGTAACAGTTTGCGCATGACAGTGTGCACGTGACCGTGTGTGCGTGACAATGTGCATGTGACAGTGTGCGAGTATGCAACAGTGTACAAGTGACCATGTGCACGTGACAGTGTACAAGTGACTGTGCGAGTGAAGTGTGCGAGTGACAGTGTGTGAATGAGTGTGCTAGTGAAAGTCTGCGAGTGACAATGTGCAAGTGACAGTGTGCGAGTGAAGTTTGCGAGTGACAGTCTGCGAGTGACAGTGTGCGAGTGACAGCATGCCTGTGACAGTGTGCGAGTGACAGTGTGCCTGTGACAGTGTGCGAGTGACAGTGTGCGAGTGACAGTGTGCGAGTGACAGTGTGCACGTGACAATGTGCGAGTGACAGCATGCCTGTGACAGTGTGCGAGTGACAGTGTGCAAGTGACAGTGTGCAAGTGACAGTGTGCCTATGACAGTGCAAGTGGCAGTGTGCATGTGACAGTGTGCATGTGACTGTGTGCGAGTGACAGTGTGTGAGTGACAGTGTGCATGTGACTGTGCGAGTGACAGTGTGCATGTGACAGTGTGCGAGTGACAGTGTGCAAGTGACAGTGTGCATGTGACTGTGTGCGAGTGACAGTGTGCGAGTGACAGTGTGCATGTGACAGTGTGCGAGTGACAGTGTGCGAGTGACAGTGTGCATGTGACTGTGCGAGTGACAGTGTGCGAGTGACAGTGTGCGAGTGACAGTATGCGGGTAACAGTTTGCGCGTGAAAGTGTGTGCGTGACAGTGTACCAGTGTGCGCGTAACAGTGTGCGAGTGGCAGTGTGCGAGTGACAGTGTGCATGTGACAGTGTGCGAGTGACAGTGTGCGAGTGACAGTGTGCATGTGACAGTGTGCGAGTGACAGTGTGCATGTGACAGTGTGCGAGTGACAGTGTGCGAGTGACAGTGTGCATGTGACTGTGCGAGTGACAGTGTGCGAGTGGCAGTATGCGGGTAACAGTTTGCGCGTGAAAGTGTGTGCGTGACAGTGTACCAGTGTGCGTGTGACAGTGTGCGAGTGGCAGTGTGCGAGTGACAGTGTGCATGTGACAGTGTGCGAGTGACAGTGTGCGAGTGACAGTGTGCATGTGACAGTGTGCGAGTGACAGTGTGCGAGTGACAGTGTGCATGTGACTGTGCGAGTGACAGTGTGCATGTGACAGTGTGCGAGTGACAGTGTGCGAGTGGCAGTATGCGGGTAACAGTTTGCGCGTGAAAGTGTGTGCGTGACAGTGTACCAGTGTGCGCGTAACAGTGTGCGAGTGGCAGTGTGCGTGTGGCAGTGTGCACATGACCGTGTGTGCGTGACAATGTGCATGTGACAGTGTGCGAGTATGCAACAGTGTACAAGTGACCATGTGCACGTGACAGTGTACAAGTGACTGTGCGAGTGAAGTGTGCGAGTGACAGTGTGTGAATGAGTGTGCTAGTGAAAGTCTGCGAGTGACAGTGTGCGAGTGACAGTGTGCGAGTGACAGTCTGCGAGTGACAGTGTGCGAGTGACAGCATGCCTGTGACAGTGTGCAAGTGACAGTGTGCCTGTGACAGTGTGCGAGTGACAGTGTGCGAGTGACAGTGTGCACGTGACAATGTGCGAGTGACAGCATGCCTGTAACAGTGTGCGAGTGACAGTGTGCAAGTGACAGTGTGCAAGTGACAGTGTGCCTATGACAGTGCAAGTGGCAGTGTGCATGGGACAGTGTGCATGTGACAGTGTGCGAGTGACAGTGTGCGAGTGACAGTGTGCATGTGACTGTGCGAGTGACAGTGTTCGAGTGACAGTGTGCGAGTGACAGTGTGCATGTGACAGTTTGTGAATGACAGTTTGCGAGTGACTGCAATTGGCAATGTGCAAGTGACAGTGTGTGTGTATGTGACAGTGTGCAAGTGACCATGTGCATGTGACAGTGTGTGTGTGACAGTGTGCGTGTGACTGTGTGCGCGTGACATTGTGCGAGTGGCAGTGTGCCTGTAATAGTTTGCGCATGACAGTGTGTGCGTGACAGTGTCCAAGTGGCAGTGTGCGTGTGACAGTGCGCATGACAATGTGCGTATAACAGTGTGCGCGTGACTGCAATTGGCAGTGTGCAAGTGACAGTATGCAACTGTCAGCGTGTGAGTGGCAGCGTGCGGGTATTTGACAGTGTGCATGTGACAGTGTGCGAGTGACAGTGTGCGAGTGACAGTGTGCATGTGACAGTGTGCGAGTGACAGTGTGCATGTGACAGTGTGAGAGTGACAGTGTGCGAGTGACAGTGTGGATGTGACAGTGTGCATGTGACAGTGTGCGAGTGACAGTGTGCATGTGACAGTGTGAGAGTGACAGTGTGCGAGTGACAGTGTGCATGTGACAGTGTGCGAGTGACAGTGTGCGAGTGACAGTTTGCGAATGACAGTTTGCGTGTGACAGTGTGCGAGTGACAGTGTGCGAGTGACAGTGTGCGAGTGATAGTGTGCGAGTGACAGCAGGCCTGTGACAGTGTGCGAGTGACAGTGTGCATGTGACAGTGTGCGAGTGACAGCATGCCTGTGACAGTGTGTGAGTGACAGTGTGCGAGTGACAGTGTGCGAGTGACAGTGTGCATGTGACAGTGTGCGAGTGACAGTGTGCATGTGACTGTGCGAGTGACAGTGTGCATGTGACAGTGTGCGAGTGACAGTGTGCGAGTGACAGTGTGCATGTGACTGTGTGCGAGTGACAGTGTGCGAGTGACAGTGTGCATGTGACAGTGTGCGAGTGACAGTGTGCGAGTGACAGTGTGCACGTGACAATGTGCGAGTGACAGCATGCCTGTAACAGTGTGCGAGTGACAGTGTGCAAGTGACAGTGTGCAAGTGACAGTGTGCCTATGACAGTGCAAGTGGCAGTGTGCATGGGACAGTGTGCATGTGACAGTGTGCGAGTGACAGTGTGCAAGTGACAGTGTGCATGTGACAGTTTGTGAATGACAGTTTGCGAGTGACTGCAATTGGCAATGTGCAAGTGACAGTGTGTATGTATGTGACAGTGTGCAAGTGACCATGTGCATGTGACAGTGTGTGTGTGACAGTGTGCGTGTGACTGTGTGCGCGTGACATTGTGCGAGTGGCAGTGTGCCTGTAATAGTTTGCGCATGACACTGTGTGCGTGACAGTGTCCAAGTGGCAGTGTGCGTGTGACAGTGCGCATGACAATGTGCATATAACAGTGTGCGCGTGACTGCAATTGGCAGTGTGCAAGTGACAGTATGCAACTGTCAGCGTGTGAGTGGCAGCGTGCGGGTATTTGACAGTGTGCATGTGACAGTGTGCGAGTGACAGTGTGCGAGTGACAGTGTGCGAGTGACAGTGTGCATGTGACAGTGTGCGAGTGACAGTGTGCATGTGACAGTGTGAGAGTGACAGTGTGCGAGTGACAGTGTGGATGTGACAGTGTGCATGTGACAATGTGCGAGTGACAGTGTGCATGTGACAGTGTGAGAGTGACAGTGTGCGAGTGACAGTGTGCATGTGACAGTGTGCGAGTGACAGTGTGCGAGTGACAGTTTGCGAATGACAGTTTGCGTGTGACAGTGTGCGAGTGACAGTGTGCGAGTGACAGTGTGCGAGTGACAGTGTGCGAGTGACAGTGTGCGAGTGACAGCATGCCTGTGACAGTGTGTGAGTAACAGTGTGCAAGTGACAGTGTGCAAGTGATAGTGTGCCTATGACAGTGCAAGTGGCAGTGTGCATGTGACAGTGTGCGAGTGACAGTGTGCGAGTGACAGTGTGCATGTGACAGTGTGCAAGTGACAGTGTGCATGTGACAGTGTGTGAGTAACAGTGTGCAAGTGACAGTGTGCAAGTGAGTGTGCCTATGACAGTGCAAATGGCAGTGTGCATGTGACAGTGTGCATGTGACAGTGTGCGAGTGACAGTGTGCAAGTGACAGTGTGCAAGTGAGTGTGCCTATGACAGTGCAAATGGCAGTGTGCATGTGACAGTGTGCATGTGACAGTGTGCGAGTGACAGTGTGCGAGTGACAGTGTGCATGTGACAGTGTGCGAGTGACAGTGTGCGAGTGACAGTGTGCATGTGACAGTGTGCGAGTGACAGTGTGCGAGTGACAGTGTGCATGTGACAGTGTGCGAGTGACAGTGTGCATGTGACAGTGTGCGAGTGACAGTGTGCATGTGACAGTGTGAGAGTGACAGTGTGCGAGTGACAGTGTGCATGTGACTGTGTGAGAGTGACAGTGTGCATGTGACAGTGTGCGAGTGACAGTGTGCATGTGACAGTGTGAGAGTGACAGTGTGCGAGTGACAGTGTGCATGTGACAGTGTGCGAGTGACAGTGTGCCAGTGACAGTTTGCGAATGACAGTTTGCGTGTGACAGTGTGCGAGTGACTGTGCAATTGACAGTGTGCAAGTGACCATGTGCGTGTGACTGTGTGCGCGTGACATTGTGCGAGTGGCAGTGTGCCTGTAATAGTTTGCGTATGACAGTGTGTGCGTGACAGTGTCAAAGTGGCAGTGTGCGTGTGACAGTGCGCATGACAATGTGCGTATAACAGTGTGCACGTGACTGCAATTGGCAGTGTGCAAGTGACAGTATGCAACTGTCAGCGTGTGAGTGGCAGCGTGCGGGTATTTGACAGTGTGCAAGTGACCGTGTGCAAGTGACCGTGTGCCCCTGACAGTGTGTGTGTGACAGTGTGCTCATGACCGTGTGCGCGTGACAATGTGCGTATGACCGTGTGCGTTGATGCAACAGTGTGCACGTGACAGTGTGCATGTGACTGTGTGTGACAGTGTGCGTGTGACAATGTGCAAGTGACAGTGTGCACGTCACAGCATGCGTGTGACAATGTGCGTGTGACAATGTGCAAGTGACAATGTGCGCGTCACAGCATGCGTGTGACAGTGTGCGTGTGACAATGTGCAAGTGACAGCGTGCAAGTGACAGCATGCGTGTGAGTGTGCATGTGACAGTACGAGTGATACTGTGCAAGTGGCAGTGTGCGAGTGACAGTGTGCATGTATGCGACTGTGTGAGTAATAGTGTGGTCTAGTTAGTTATAGTAAGCACGCTTAGATTAGTAGAGTGTCACACCCACAGCGAACTGTGTGCACTGCTTAACAAGTTCAATAAAGTATATTGAACTAACATCAAAGTTTGGAGTCTACTTTCAAGTACAACTGCATCCAGTTGCAGTCCGTGTTACCCCAGGGTGATTAACACGACATGGTACAAGTAGTCTACTTTCTCTAAGTGATTTACATCGAGTGATTCCGTGACAACCAGCAAGTGCCTTCTAGCGGCATGGAAAAAATCCAGGCCCCTCCACAGGTACGGATCTCCGGCAATCTCGGCGCCAATGGCGGGTCTTCAAGCAAAGGTGCCTTCTCTACATTGAGGCCTCAGGCCTCAAGGATGCGTCCGATGCCAGAAAAATCGTGCTGCTCCTATCAACTGCGGGGGACCAAGCCATCCAGATTTTCAACTCATTTAATTTTACCGACGGCCAGGACAAGACCAAATTCAAGACCGTTTTGGAGAAGTTCGACGGTCACTGTGAAGTCGAAACAAGCGAGACCTTTGAGCGCTATATCTTCCAGCAACGCCTTCAGGGTAAGGATGAACCTTTCCAATCCTTTCCAACTCATCTCCGTATATTAGCGCAGTCCTACAATTATGGTGCAACCGCTGATTCCATGATCAGGGATCAGATCGTGTTTGGGGTGCACGCCGATTCCTTGCGGGAGCAACTCCTCAAAATTAAGCACATGACCCTGCCAGTCGCAATCGAGACGTGTATAGTGCATGAGCATGCGAGAAATCGGCACTCCCGTTTCAAATCGGCAGAATACGAAGAACTTGCCTCCCACGAGGCAGAGAGTGTACAGGCCATCGCCCGGATGCAGCGCCTAAGTATCGATGAAAGTATCGGCCATTTCGCACGCTTTTCCCAGGGCCCCACGCATGTGCAACACGAACGGGAGAACGAAGCGGCCGAAAACCAAACTGCGCAAGTGCGAACGTCGGCTGACCGCACTGCGGATGTGCGACGACGCCCGGAGCGTAACGACGTCAATGTCATGACGTGCCCGAACTGCGGCACCGCCCACTTAAAGCGGCAATGCCCTGCAAAAGGCAGGCGATGTTTAAATTGCGGGAAGCCTGGGCATTATGCAGCCTTGTGCAGGTCTGCACCACCAGTCAAGGGCCAGTGATCCCAATTCCACCGCAGGCGCGTTCGATGTGTACAGCAAGGTTTACTGGGTTCTGATCCTGGTAGCACTACAGATCCAGAGGACGACTGCCTGGAGTCCCCCTATCATGTGGGCATCATAATTACCTATGAGTATGCCTCCTCAAATTCAGCAAGACGCCTATCTATCCTCAATGTGGATTCTGTGGACGAATGGCGTGCTGTCATACACGTAAATCAATGCAGCATCCAGTTCAAGCTGGACACTGGTGCTTCTGCCAATCTCATCTCTCAAGATGCTGTTCGGATCCAGCTACCTGATGGAGGCTGGTCAGCTCCAGCTGTTGTTGTTCGACAGGCTGCTCCCAGATCGTTTGTAGTCCGTATGGCTGATGGTTCCATTGTCAGGCGCAACAGAAGGGCACTACGCAAAGTTGCCTGCCCACCACCAGATCCTCCTTTTCCATATGTTGTTATGCCTCCTCCGGACACCTCGCACCACGAGGCCACCAATCTGGCAGCAATCCCGCCTGTCAAGGCGCCGTCGTTCCCACCTCCACCTCTCAGGCCGGTCGACAAGGATCAGGCGCAACCCCCAGAGATTGGACTTATTGACATTTATCTTGTAAATTTTGTTCTGTATCTGCACGCTAGACACCTCTTATGTATATATTCATCCACTCGCCATTTAATGTAAATAGTTCTACATGTAAATACAGTCGCATATGCTCCAAGCAACCAATTTTTTTTTTTAAAGGGAGATGTCATGAAATGCACTCATGTACATAATGAGATACAGACAGGCAGTGACAGACACCCAGTACAGCCAATCAACACACAGGACAGAACACAACCAATCATCAGGCAGAAGGTGGTCTCCCACTATAAAACACACGAGACATCACACTCTGCCTCTTTCCACTGGTGACAACTGTAGTGACAGTCAGGGTGTAGATATCAGTTAGCACCTTCGACACGTGGCTCAGAGTTAGTCTGGTCTAGTTAGTTATAGTAAGCACGCTTAGATTAGTAGAGTGTCAAACCCACAGCGAACTGTGTGCACTGCTTAACAAGTTCAATAAAGTGTATTGACTTAACATCAAAGTTTGGAGTCTACTTTCAAGTACAACTGCATCCAGTTGCAGTCCGTGTTACCCCAGGGTGATTAACACGACACAGTGCACGAGTGACAGTGTGTCTGTGACAGTGTCTGAGTGAGTGTGCGAGTGACAGTGTGTGAGTGAGTGTGCGAGTGGCAGTGTATGAGTGACAGTGTGCAAGTGACAGTGTGAGAGTGACAGTGTGCAAGTGACAGTGTGCCTGTGACAGTGTACCCAAATTCTGTCCACAGCAGAACTGGGGACTCGTGCGGAGCTGAAATCCATTGCAAACAAGTCAAATCTGACTTTAAAAGAAATTTGGAAGGGAGAAGTGACATAGCCAAAATTGTTGTGACAAGAAACAAAAAGGGGATTCCAACAATAAGCATTGTGAACACTAACAAGAGGAGGTAGGCTGGCTTTGATGTAAAAAAGCTCATGCAACAGGGCAGGGGGACTTAACTGGGGCTAAATTAGTGTCCCGAATCACAGAACAGCTCAGAGCATTAACTAAGCAGAGGGAACTTTAAAGATGTCAGAATGCACGAACACATCAGGTGTTGAAAATATCAGCTGTGCACCCGTCCCTCACCCCAAAAGTGGAACAGGTAGGGGATTGAGAACCTGAGCTTGACCAGGCTACCCTGATGCAACTTCACCTGGAAGGACAGAAGCTAGATTAGAATTCAAGGAAAAGGCAAAAGCGTGTGAGGCACGATCAATTGCACAAAGACGAGAGTTGAATACAACTGAGGCTTTATTACTCTAAGATGTGTGACTTCCTGCAGCAGCTAACGGCACGGTGGCAGAGTGGTTAGCATTGCTGCCTCACAGCTCCAGGGTCCCGGGTTCAATTCTGGCCTCCAGTGACTGTGTGCTGTTTGTTATATTACCACGATTGGTAACATGACCCCCAATACATACTACCACAGTTGTATTCTTTGTCTTTTCTTCCAGAATGACCCGATGTGGTGTTGACAAAGAATATACCGATCAAAAGATTGAAACAAAACTAATTTAGAAGTTTGAACACTCTACTGAGCGATAATAAATGATATTGAATCTGTCTTACAGTATTCTATATTCTATCTAGTCACTAACTACACTATGATCTAACTGCGTGCTATCTCTAATTAACATTCGCTCTGCTCTAAGCTTCTCCTTGTGCTTTTCACCATGCTTCTCCCAGAATTCCCTGAGAGTCTGTCTTACATACAAAGCATTAGTAACGCCCGCTGGTGTTTGATTTACACAGAGACGAAACTATTAACTCTTCACTAACCTATACATATCATTACAGAGTTTTCACTTTCTCCCGTGTCTGCGTGGGTTTCCTCCGGGTGCTCCAGTCCCCTCCCACAGTCCAAACAGGTGCGGTTAGGTGGATTGGCCATGATAAAATTGACCCTCCGTGTCTAAAAGGTTAGGTGGGGTTACAGGGGTAGGGCAGGGGAGTTACAGGGATAGGGAGGGAAGCAGTTGTTGCCTTTAATTCGGGACATGTTTCCTATTTTCTGAGAGCAGTGCTCAAAAGCTTTGTTTTTTAATAAACATTTTATTGAGGTATTTTTTGGTTTTACAGCGACAACAAAATAAACAATATACATGAAACTGTAAACATAGTGCAAAAGCCATCTCCCTCCCTTACAGGTCCCACCTTTATTAACCCCCTATTCTAACCTAAACTGGCCATGTCCGATAGCCAGGTCTCCGACTTCGGGGGCTTTGAGTCCCTCCAAGCTAATAGTATCCGTCTCCGGGCTACCAGGGAAGCAAAGGCCAGAACGTCTGCCTCTTTCTCCTCCTGGATTCCCGGGTCTTCCGACACCCCGAAAATCGCCACCTCTGGACTCGGTGCCACCCTTGTTTTTAACATCGTGGACATGACATCTGCAAACCCCAGCCAGAATCCCCTAAGCTTCGGACATGCCTAGAACATGTGGACATGGTTCGCTGGTCCTCCCGCACACTTTGCACACCTGTCTTCCACCCCAAAGAACCTGCTCATCCGGGCCACTGTCATGTGGGCCCGGTGAACGACCTTGAATTGTATCAGGCTGAGCCTGGTACAGGTTGCGGACGCGTTGACTCTACTCAACGCGTCCGCCCAGAGACCATCCTCTATCTCTCCTCCCAGCTCCTCCTCCCACTTGCGCTTCAGTTCCCCAGTCTGCATCTCCTCTGACCCCATAAGTTCCTTGTAAATGTCAGAAATGCTCCGCTCTCCTACCCACCCTCTGGAAACTCCCCTGTCCTGTATCCCCCTTGGTGGTAGGAACGGGAAGGTTGAGACCTGCCTGCGTAGGAAGTCCCGCGCCTGCAGGTACCTGAATTCATTTCCCCTCGCCAATCCAAATTTCTCCTCCAGCTCCCTCAAGCTCGGAAAGCTCCGCTCTATAAACATATCCCCCATCCTCTCAATCCCCACTCTCTGCCATCTCCGGAACCCCCCGACCATCCTTCCCAGGGCAAACCGGTGATTATTACAGATTGAGTACCAGATCGATGCTCCCTCTGCTCCCACATGCTTCCTCCATTGCCCACAGACCCTCAGGGCCGCCACCACCACGGGGCTGGTGGAGTACCGTGCCAACGGGAACGGCAGAGGGGCCGTTACCAACCCCCAGACTGGTGCCCTTGCATGAAGCTGCCTCAACACGCTCCCATACCAACCCCCACCCACTTCCTGATCATGGCTATATTCGCCGCCCAGTAATAGTTACTAAAATTTGGCAGCACCAGCCCGCCCTCTCCCCGACTCCGCTCAAGCATTACCTTCCTTACTCGCGGGATCTTGCCCGCCCAACTGGAGCCAGAGATCACTTTGTTGACCCGTTTAAAACGGGACCGCAGAATAAAGATGGGGAGACACTGAAATACAAACAGGAATCTCGGGAGGACTGTCATCTTCACTGTCTGAACCCTCCCAGCCAGTGACAACGGAAGCGCGTCCCATCTCTGAAAATCATCCTTCATTTGGTCGACTAGTCGGGCCAGATTTAGCTTATGCAGCCGATCCCATTCACGCGCCACTTGGATGCCTAGATACCTAAAGCTTCCCCCTACCCCTCTAAACGGCAGCTGCCCCAGTCGCCACTCCTGTCCCCTCGCCTGGATCGCAAACATCTCACTTTTCCCCATGTTTAGCTTGTACCCCGAAAACCGGCCAAATTCCACCTAGAATCCTCTTGATTTCCTCCATCCCCTCTCCTGGGTCTGATACGTCCAGAAGCAGGTCGTCTGCATAATGCGAGACTCTGTGCGCCCCCCCCCCCCGGACCAGCCCCTTCCAACCCCTTGAAGCTCTCAGTGCAATTGCCAGCGGGCCTATGGCTAATGCGAACAACAGTGGGGAGAGGGGGCATCCCTGTCTCGTCCCCCGATGCAGCCTAAAATAATCCGATGTTGTCCTATTCATCTGTACGCTCACCACAGGAGCCTGATACAGCAACCTGACCCAGTCAATAAAGCCCCGCCCAAATCCGAAATGTCCCAGTACCTCCCACAGATATTCCCATTCTACTCGATCAAAGGCCGTCTCTGCATCCATTGCGATCACTACCTCCATCTCCCTACCTTCCGGGGGCATCATGATCACGTTTAACAACCTTCTTACATTGGCCACCAACTGCCTTCCCTTAACAAACCCCGTCTGGTCCTCCCCAATAACATCCGGAACACAATCCTCGATCCTGAAGGACAGGATTTTGGCCAGCAACTTGGCTTCCACATTCAATGGGGATAACAGCCTGTAGGACCCACACAGCTCCGGGTTCTTGTCCCACTTCAGGATCAGCAAAATCGTGGCCTGTGACATCATCGGGGGCAGCACCCCTCTTTCCCTTGCCTCATTGAACATCCTCATCAACATCGACCCCAATATCCCAGAGAACTTTTTATAGAACTCCACTGGGTACCCGTCCAGCCCCGGGGCTTTACCCGACTGCATGGCCTTCAGACCCTCCACTATCTCTTCCAACCCGATCGGGGCCCCCAGTCCTTCTACCAGCTCCCCATCTACCTTTGGGAAATTCAGTCCCCGGGGGCTGAACCCTTTGGGGGTTCCGACCCATACAGCCTACTATAAAACTTCTTAAATGCCTTATTCACCCCTGTTGAGTCTCCAAACAGGTTCCCATCTCCATCCTTTACTTTCCCAATCTCCCTGGCTGCCTCCCTCTTTCTAAGCTGCTGTGCAAGCATTCTGCTGGCCTTCTCTCCATGCTCATAGATCACCCCCCTTGCCTTTCTCAGCTGCTCTACCGCCCTTCCTCTGGTTAACAAGCCGAACTCCGCCTGTAGCCTCCGCCGTTCCCTTAATCGCCCTGCCTCTGGGGTCTCCGCATACCTCCTGTTGATCTGTAGTATCTCCTTTACCAGTCGGTCCATCTCTGCCCTGTCTACCTTCTCCCTATGGGCCCGGATCGAGATCAGCTCCCCCCTCTAACCACGGCCTTCAGTGCTTCCCAGACCACCGCTGCTGAAATTTCCCCCGTGTCGTTGACCTGCAGGTAGTTCTGAATACATTTCCTCAGCCGCTCGCACACCCCTTCGTCAGCCAAAAGTCCCACATCTAACCTCCAGTGCGGGGGCTGGTTACTGTCTTTACTAACCTGCAGGTCGACCCAGTGCGGAGCATGGTCTGAGATTGTGATCGCCGAGTACCCCGTGTCCACCACCCCCGTCAGTAAGGCCCTGCTCAAAATGAAGAAATCAATCTGGGAGTACACTTTAGGCACGTGTGAGTAGAAGGAGAACTCCTTCACCCTCGGCTGCCCAAATCTCCATGGATCCACCCCCCCCCCCTCATCTGCTCCATGAACCCTCTTAGTTCCTTTGCCATTGCTGGCACCCTGCCCGTTTTCGAGCTTGACCGGTCCAAGCCAGGGTCAATAACTGTGTTGAAGTCCCCTCCCATGACCAACCTGTGCGAGTCCAGGTCCGATATCTTCCCCAGCATCCTCTTTATAAACTCCACGTCATCCCAATTTGGTCCATACACATTTACTAATACCACCTACATCCCCTCCAATTTCCCACTGACCATAATGTACCGACATCCCACATCGAAAACTATTCTTCCCGCCTCAAATACCACCCGCTTGTTGATCAGGATCGCAACCCCTCTAGTCTTCAAGTCCAGTCCAGAGTGAAAACCCTGCCCGACCCAACCTTTCCTTAATCTAATCTGATCAGCTACTCTAAGGTGCGTCTTCTGTAGCATTACCACGTCCGCCTTCAGTCCTTTCAAATGCGCGAACACGCGTGCCCTCTTGACCGGCCCATTTAGCCCTCGTACATTCCAGGTGATCAGCCTAGTTGGGGGATCATCGCGCCCCCCCCCCCCCCCCGTTTGCCGAGCAGCCATCACCTTTCTTGGGCCAGTCTCCAGCCCGCACCCCGCGCCTCCATTGGTCCGCCCCCAGGCAGCCTCCGCCCCCGACCTCCTCTCTGTCCCTCAGCAACAGTCCCTCTCTTGTCAGCAGAACATTTTCCCTCCTCCTCCCCCCTAGTAACAGCGCAATGTAAATCGATCTCTTTGGCAAGCTTGACATCTGCTCACCCCCCACTACGCTTCCGTGAGCTAGCCCGCCCAGCTAGCTTGGTGGCCCCCACCCCTGGCGCCAGACATTCTCCCACCTATTGTTCGCTCCCCCCCCCCCCCCCCCCCGCTCATATATACACATATTCAAATGACAAACAATCCCAACACGATTGCCCGACAGAAAGAAAACCACTAAACAAAGAAAAGATCAAGCAAGAGATCCAGCATCTAAACAAACACACCTCCGTCCCCCAACAGTGCAAATGTAAACTTTAACTCCTCAGCTCTGCAACTGGCCCCAAATCAATACAGAAGGCATTACAAATAGCGTCCACAAAACGAAAAAACGAGAAACTTTTTTAAACATGAACGTTGCAGCAAAGTTCAAAGTTCTCAGTCCGCCACCAGTCCTTTCCTTTTCGCAAAGTCCAGCGCTTCCCCAGGCGACTCAAAATAAAAATGTTGCTCCTCGTACGTGACCCAGAGATGGGCCGGATACAGCAGTCCGAACTTCACCTTTTTCTTGAAAAGGGTCGACCTGATCTGGTTAAAGCCCGCTCTTCTCCTAGACCCTCCACACTCAGGTCCTGATAGATATTGTTCTCCCATTTACAGCTCCGTGTCTGCTTGGCCCACTGTAAAATACGCTCCTTATCCAAATACCTGTGGAATCGCACCACCATTGCCCTCGAGGGGGTCTCCCATTCGCGGCTTCCTTGCGAGTGCTCTGTGAGCCCTGTCCACCTCCAAGGGTCGGGAGAATGCCCCATCCCCCAGCAGCTTCTCGAACATGTCTGCGATGTATGCCCCAGCGTCTGCTCCTTTGGACCCCTCCGGGAGCCCAATGATTCTCGAGTTCTGCCGGCGGGACCTATTCTCTAGGTCCTCCACCATCTCCAGGAGCCTTTTGTGCTGGTCTCTCAGCATCCCGACCTCCAGCTCCACCGGAGTTTGATGTTCCTCTTGGTCAGCCAGCGCCTTCTCTACTTTCTGGATCAGCCGATCATGGGTTTCCAATCTAACCTCCAGCCGTGCAATTGACTCTTTAATCGCAGTCCCGCTTCAGCTTGGCGAAGCCCTCCTGAATAACTTGCATCAGCTGCTCCGTTGACCGCTGGGTCGACAAGCCAGAGGTCCGGTCCTCCACCATGCTTCCTCCCGGTGCAGCTTCAGCCCACGTCTTCTCTCTCCGTCTGTTTCTGCCTTTGCGAGCACTTCTAGTCCTCCTCTCCATGCACCGATGTGGGAATCCAGTACACAATTGCCTCTGTCATCGATTTTTTAAATCAAGTTCGGTAAAAAATCCGGGGAAAAGGTCCAAAAGTCCGACCCGAGCGGGAGCCACCAAATGTGCGACTTATTCCTTCATAGCCGCCACCGGAAGTCCAAAAGCTTTGTTCTTAAAGTACTCTAGGTTCGTACCTGTAAGGATGATATAGAGACATTCTTCATCTCATTTGAAAACCTTGCTGCCTGATTAAAGTGGCCATGAAATACTGGACACTTTTGCTCTAAGGTCAGTGAAAGGGAGGTGCTGACTTCCGGGTGCGGCGATGACCAGCTAAGTCGCACGTTTCGGCAACTCCCGGTGGAACGGACTTTTGGGCTCTTAATAGGAGCCCCAACGGCAATTTTAACGGCTAAAAACACTGTGCAGTAAACCAGAAGGGAATTCCCCCTGGACACGGATGGAAAAAGGAGAGGAAAGTGGCCGGATTGCAGAGGATCCTCTAGAGCAGCGGCAAGGAAGGCAAGCACAAAGCAAGATGGCGTCGGAAGGTGGCCGTCTAGTATAGGGCCCTGACCAACAAGAGTTCCTGCGGCGCTGTGTGGAAGAACTTAAAAAGGAGATGAAGAAGGAGCTGCTGGCCCCGATATTACAGGCGATTGAAGGGCTAAAGGAGGAGCAAAAGACCCAGGAGCAGGAGCTTCGGGTCGTGAAGGCAAAGGCCGCTGAAAATGAAGATGAAATACCGGGCCTGGTGGTGAAGACAGAGATGCACGAGGCACAACACAAAAGGTGTGTGGAAAGGCTGGAGGTGCTGGAGAATAATGCGAGGAGGAAGAATTTAAGGATGCTTGGTCTTCCCGAAGGTGCAGAAAGGGCGGACGTCGGGGCATATGTGAGCACGATGCTTCACTCATTAATGGGATCGGAGGCCCCGACGGGCCCGTTGGAGGTGGAGGGAGCCTATTGAGGTATGACGCGAAGACCGAGGGCTGGAGAAATACCTCGATCCATAGTGGTGAGATTTCTCCGATATAAGGACAGAGAGATGGTCCTCAGATGGGCGAAGAAAACTCGGAGCAGTAGGCGGGAGATCCGCATATATCAAGATTGGAGTGCGGAGGTGGCGAGAAGGAGGGCAAGTTTTAATCGGGCCAAGGCGGTGCTTCACAAAAGGAAGGTCAAATTTACACCTTCGCTGTACTTGTGGCTGCCGTAGCGATGCCTTAGAAGGGAGCAACACCGACTCAGGATGGAGGCAGCAGCACATGTGCAGAGCCCGCAGGACACCCCGAAGACCCGGACGGCCATCAGGCTGAGGAGGGGATCAGAAGGGGAGGCCAGCGACGGTCCAAGGTGTACAGGCATCATTGTTCCTTTCATGAGCTGACGGACAGTATATGCTGCAGAATAATAATGACAATCGCTTATTGTCACAATTAGGCTTCAATGAAGTTACTGTGAAAAGCCCCCAGTCGCTCCATTCCGGCACCTGTTCGGGGACTGCGTCTCAACAGAGAGATGGTGTGGCAATTGTGTCACGTCCTCGCGAACATGGCAACCCGTGGAGGAGGAGGTCACCCGCTTCTGGTGGCCGTGAAGGTCACTGCAGCCACTGAGTCATTCCAGGGCTCCAGCGGGTACTTGTGTGGCATCTCACAATCTACTTCCCACAGGTTCATCCGGGTTGGTGATGGATGCTCTGTATTCCCGGACATCAGACTGTATCACCTTCGAGTTGAACCAGGTCTACCAGGATGCACGGGCTGCAGGATTCAACGCCATCACTGGGATATCATTAGTCGGGGGACGATGACACCTGTCGCCCTGCAAACACTGGGGCATCGAGGAGTACCCTATATTAACAGGAAGGGGTTCCACACCCTGAATGTTCAGATTGTGCATGACCACCACCTCAGAATTATGCATATGTGTGCCCGCTACACAGGGAGCGTGCATGGCAGCTACATCCCAGGGCACTAGGAAATTCCCGGTGTCTTCGAGAACTATTCCAGGATGGCTCATGGGGGTCAAGGAATACTGGCTGAGGACATGACTGATTACGCTGGTGTGGAGGCCTGAGACCGAGGCGGAGACCCGATACAATGGGGCCCTTGCTGTCATTCAGCGGTGCATCGGGCTGCTTCAAGATGCCTTGAACACTCTGGCGGTGCCCTGCAGTACATCCCCCAGATGGTTTCCCCCTTAGTGGTGGTTTGCTGTGCCCTCCGCAATCTGGCACAGCAGCAGGGCGGCATGTTCCTGGAGGAGGGACATGCGGCCTTGCCTGAGGAGGAGGTGGACCAGGAGGGGCTGGAGGACAAACCTGAGGAAGAACCCAGAGGGTGGGGGACAGGCTGCAGCGAGGGCCCACTAATGTCGCCCACCGAGGTGTGTGTCTCCGCACTGGTGGAAGGTGCGGGTGAGAGCTGTGACCCTTTGCCTGTGTTATTCTTGGAACTCTCCTCCGCGGTGTTCGCTTGGCTGGCATGGGGGGGCACAATTCCGGATGGCCCGGCCTCGTCGGATGGTGATCCTGCAAGACAACGTGGTCAGTGAGAGGGAAGGATAATTTTGTGGGACAGCAACAACTCACTTGAGACAGGTCATCTGGGTGAAGCGGCAGTGGATCTTCACCACTCTGGCACAGGCCGACCTCGCTGTCAGCCGTTGCTCTCTCATCGGGCAGCCCCATGATTTGCAGAGCCCGTTCCTCATAGCGGGTGATAACTCAGATCTCTGGGACTCCTTCCTCACCCCCGTCTTCGCCCTTTCCTGCTTATTATGGGCTACCGTCTCCTGTGGGGACAAAGAGAGGGCATTGTGAGC
The DNA here is from genome assembly GCF_047496885.1 of Scyliorhinus torazame. Taxonomy (NCBI): domain Eukaryota; kingdom Metazoa; phylum Chordata; class Chondrichthyes; order Carcharhiniformes; family Scyliorhinidae; genus Scyliorhinus; species Scyliorhinus torazame. The sequence goes on from NC_092710.1 coordinate 300,906,770, forward strand.
CACAAGCTTGATGGGTCAGGGGGGTCACCTATAGCAGGTGGCATGTGTGGGCACCACACCTGGAAATGAAGGGGTTGTGCAGGTGGGGAGGGGGGGGGGGGTGGTTCTGAGGAACCAGTTTGAAGATCGGATGCGGGGAGGATGCGAGGTTTCAGCCAGTGGGTGGAGGGGGGAGAAGGGGGTTTGGAAATTTAAGGGGTGGCAGATGGAACTGATGCCAGGAGAGAGGTGGTAACTTACCCTTGCAGCTCGGTGGAGGTCGTTCGTCTTAGAACAAACAAAAAACAATACAGCCCAGGAACAGGCCCTTCGGCCCCCAGCCTGTACCGGTCATGATACCAACCTTTGCCAAAACCCTCAGCACTTTCTTGCGCCCTATCCCTCTATACCCATCCTATCCATGTGTTTGTCCAGAAGCCTTTTGAATGCCGTTAATGTATCTGCTTCTACAACCTCCCCTGGCAACACCTCCAGGCACTCACCACCCAGTGCATAAAAAACCTGCCTCTAAACTTTGCCCCACGGACCTTAAACCTATGCCCCCTGGTGACTGACCCGTCCACCCCGGGAAAGAATGCCTGCCCATCCACTCTATCCATGCCCCTCATAATCTTGTCGACCTCTATCGGGTCGCCCCTCAACCTCCGCCTTTCTAATGAAAACAGTCCCAGTCTATTCAGTCTCTCCACATAGCTAACACCCTCCAGACCAGGTAACATCCTGGTAAACCTTCTTCTGACATTGCACGACGGTCCTCCTGGTCAAGCTGCCCGCACTGACAGCAGCTGCTATTGCCTTCCAGGTGGCATTGTTGACCCCGCTGCTGGTTCTTTGACCCCTCGGCGGGCGTGAAATACCCCACCAAACGCAAATTTGACTTTTTAGTTAAAAAAATGTGAATTTGTTGAATGACAGCTTGTGCGGTGAGCTCAGGTGGAAATGTGGTCTGATGTCAGTCAAGAATTGTTTGTATACATACAAATAAAACCAATACACTCTGCTTACAAACTGCAGTCAGGGGGTGTCAAGAGGTGGGGAATGAGGAGCAGGGTGTGAAGTAGCTCCCATGGCAGCACCACAATGAAGCTTTGCTGATTTTATTTCCAGAGCCAAATGTTATTTTTTTTGTTCTTTTATTCTTTCATGGGATGTGGGCTTTGCTGACAAGGCCCAACTGGCCATCCCTAATTGCCCGTGAACGGAGTGGCTGTTTGGGCCATCTCGGGAAGTTAAGAGTCAACCGCATTGCTGAGAATCTGGTGCCACGCGTAGGCCAGACCGGGTAAGGATGGCAGATTTCATTCCCTGAAGGACAGTAGTGAACCAGATGGAGTTTTTTTTTTACAAATAACAGTAGTTTCATGGTCACCATTACTGAGACTTAATATTCCAGATTTATTAACTGGATTCAGGGGCGGGATTCTCCCCTACCCGGCGGGCGGAGGGTCCCGGCGCGATGGCGGGAACCACTCCGGCGTCGGGCCGCCCCAAAGGTGCGGATTTCTCTGCACCTTTAGGGGCCAAGCCCTCACCTTTAGGGGCTAGGCCCGCGCCGGAGTGGTTGCCGTCCCGGCGGCTGGCGTGGGAGGCCTTTGGAGCCACGCCAGCTGGGGCCCAAGGGACGTCCGCGCATGCACGGGAGCGTCAGCGGCTGCTGGCGTCATCCCCGCGCATGAGCAGGGGGGTGTCTCTTACGCATCGGCCATGGCGGAGGCTGATGGCCGCGCGTAGGAAAAAAGTACACCCACGGCACTGGCCCGCCCGATGATCGGTGGGCCCCCCCACCGATTCTCCGACCTGGCGGGGGGTCGGAGAATCCTGCCCCTGATTCCACCAGTTGCCATGGTGAGATTTGAGCCCATGGCCCCGGAGCATTAGACTGGGTATCTGGACCAGTGACAATCATTAATTAATGAATATCCAGTGACATTACAGCTATGTCACCGTCTCCCCAGACTGTCAAAACTATTGTCTACAGAAATGGAATACGCAAACTTTCCCCGTAAATTCTGGCTGGCCTCCAGACCCATACACAATGGGAATGTGACTCCTAAAGTGAGATATTTCAACACTTTTTTCCGGTGGATTTGCACATCCTGCCTTTGGATATGTTATATTTTTGGAGAGCAGGGGGGCTCAGAATTGAGTCCGAGGCCATTCGCCTGATTTTCCAATGCCTACCTCCAGATCCTAGTGGAGACCTATGGGGCAGAGTTCAGAGTTCCACAATGCCCACAGGAGCATCCCCAAGCCCTCAATCCAGTGGAGATGTAAAGCAGCAGCTGACAGGGTCAGTGTTTCCCTCCTCACCCCCAGAACTGCACTTCAATGAAGGAATAAGTTGAATGACCTCCAAAAGACAGCAAAGGTGTGGCCAATTCTTCACCTTTCCACCTCTCAGTAGCACCCGTATATCATACTTTTACCCCACCCTCCCAGTGTTTTCTTTTTTTTTAAATATTTTTATTAAGGTTTTGCTGAATTTTTCAGAATAAAAAAGTAGTAACAATAATAATAAAACAAACTAGAGCGAACATTAACATAGTGCCAAAAGAGACTATACAATAACAATTAAATAGACATTACCCCACGCGACTCAGTCTTCCCACACCATCCCAATGAAGCACTCACCCCGACCCCCTGGAAGGGATACAAGATAGCCAGTAGGGTATCCCTACAACAGTAGGGATACAAGATAGCCAGGAGGGAACTGAAGAAAGGGATTAGGAGAGCTAAGAGAGGGCATGAACAATCTTTGGCGGGTAGGATCAAGGAAAACCCCAAGGCCTTTTACACATGTGAGAAATATGAGAATGACTAGAGCGAGGGTAGGTCCGATCAAGGACAGTAGCGGGAGATTGTGTATTGAGTCTGAAGAGATAGGAGAGGTCTTGAACGAGTACTTTTCTTCTCATTCTTTACAAATGAGAGGGGCGATATTGTTGGAGAGGACAGTGTGAAACAGATTTGTAAGCTCGAGGAAATACTTGTTCGGAAGGAAGATGTGTTGGGCATTTTGAAAAACTTGAGGATAGACAAGTCCCCCGGGCCTGACGGGATATATCCAAGGATTCTATGGGAAGCAAGAGATGAAATTGCAGAGCCTTTGGCAATGATCTTTTCATCCTCACTGACAACAGGGGTGTTACCAGGGGATTGGAGAGTGGCGAATGTCGTGCCCCTGTTCAAAAAAGGGACTAAGGATAACCCTGGGAATTACAGGCTTACTTTGGTGGTAGGCAAAGTAATGGAAAGGGTACTGAAGGATAGGATTTCTGAGCATCTGAAAAAACACTGCTTGATTAGGGATAGTCAGCACGGATTTGTGAGGGGTAGGTCTTGCCTTACAAGTCTTATTGAATTCTTTGAGGAGGTGACCAAGCATGTGGATGAAGGTAAAGCAGTGGATGTAGTGTACATGGATTTTAGTAAGGCATTTGATAAGGTTCCCCATGGTAGGCTTATGCAGAAAGTAAGGAGGCATGGGATAGTGGGAAATTTGGCCAGTTGGATAACAAACTGGCTAACCGATAGAAGTCAGAGAGTGGTGGTGGATGGCAAATATTCAGCCTGGATCCCAGTTACCAGTGGCGTACCGCAGGGATCAGTTCTGGGTCCTCTGCTGTTTGTGATTTTCATTAATGACTTGGATGAGGGAGTTGAAGGGTGGGTCAGTAAATTTGCAGACGATACGAAGATTGGTGGAGTTGTGGATAGTAAGGAGGGCTGTTGTCAGCTGCAAAGAGACATAGATAGGATGCAGAGCTGGGCTGAGAAGTGGCAGATGGAGTTTAACCCTAAAAAGTGTGAGGTTGTCCATTTTGGAAGGACAAATATGAACGCGGAATACAGGGTTAACGGTAGAGTTTTGGCAATGTGGAGGAGCAGAGAGATCTTGGGGTCTATGTTCATACATCTTTGAAAGTTGCCACTCAAGTGGATAGAGCTGTGAAGAAGGCCTATGGTGTGCTCGTGTTCATTAACAGAGGGATTGAATTTAAGAGCCGTGAGGTGATGATGCAGCTGTACAAAACTTTGGTAAGGCCACATTTGGAGTACTGTGTACAGTTCTGGTCGCCTCATTTTAGGAAGGATGTGGAAGCTTTGGAAAAGGTGCAAAGAAGATTTACCAGGATGTTGCCTGGAATGGAGAGTAGGTCTTACGAGGAAAGGTTGAGGGTGCTAGGCCTTTTCTCATTAGAACGGAGAAGGATGAGGGGCGACTTGATAGAGGTTTATAAGATGATCAGGGGAATAGATAGAGGAGACAGTCAGAGACTTTTTCCCCGGGTGGAACAAACCATTACAAGGGGACATAAATTTAAGGTGAAAGGTGGAAGATATAGGAGGGATATCAGAGGTAGGTTCTTTACCCAGAGAGTAGTGGGGGCATGGAATGCACTGCCTGTGGAAGTAGTTGAGTCGGAAACATTAGGGACCTTCAAGCAGCTATTGGATAGGTACATGGATTACGGTAAAATGATATTGTGTAGATTTATTTGTTCTTAAGGGCAGCACGGTAGCATTGTGGATAGCACAATTGATTCACAGCTCCAGGGTCCCAGGTTCGATTCCGGCTTGGGTCACTGTCTGTGCGGAGTCTGCACGTCCTCCCCGTGTCTGCGTGGGTTTCCTCCGGGTGTTCCGGTTTCCTCCCACAGTCCAAAGATGTGCAGGTTAGGTGAATTGGCCAATGATAAATTGCCCTTAATGTCCAAAATTGCCCTTGGTGTTGGGTGGAGGTGTTGAGTTTGGGTAGGGTGCTCTTTCCAAGAGCCGGTGCAGACTCAAAGGGCCGAATGGCCTCCTTCTGCACTGTAAATTCAATGATAATCTATGATTAATCTAGGACAAAGTTTCGGCACAACATCGTGGGCCGAAGGGCCTGTTCTGTGCTGTATTTTCTATGTTCTATGTTCTATGTACACTGCAGCACCTCACTTTCACATTCCAAACACACTCACCTCTCCCTTGGCTGGCTTTACACCGCACAATAGCAACATTCTCTTCTCACAAGGAACTCTTCCCAGCGTTCGTTCCTTACTTTATATTCCACACACAGCTTTACATTTGTCACCTCCTTCATATTCAACGCACACACTCGCTAAACCTCTGACTCTTGGTGTCAGAAACAACACTAGCCCAGCATAATGCCCCCTCCACCCACCTCTGCCATTACCCATAACGTCCTGGTTCATTGAAGAGTGCAGGAGGACATGCCAGGAGCAGTGCCAGGCAAAACTAAAAATGAGGTGTCAACCTGGTAAAGCGACCACGCAGGGTTACTTTCAACGCAAACAGCATGAGTTAGACAGAGCCAAGGGACCCCATAAGAAATAGATCGGATCTAAGTTCTGCAGTGCTGCCACATCCAGTTGTGAATGGTGGTGGACAATTAAACAACTAACCCATGAAGCAAACCCCACAAATACCCCCATCCTAGATGATGGGGGAACCCAGCACATCAATGCAAAAGACAAGGCATTTGCAACCACCTTCGGACAGAGGTGCTGAGTGGTTGATGCATCTCAGCCACCTCCTGTGGTCAGCTAGTTGGATTCACTCCACGTGATGTTCAGAAATGGCTGAAGGCACTGGATACTGAAAAGCCTGTGGGCCCTGACCACATTCCAGCAATAGTACTGAAGATCTGTGCTCCAGGACTTGCTGCACTCCTCCCCAAGCTGTTCCAGTACAGCTCCAACACTGGCATCTACCTGACAAGTGAAAACTGCCCAGATGTATCCTGACCACAAAAAGCAGGACATATTCAACCCAGCCAATTATTGTTCCATTAGTCTACAGGACGTCGTCGCCCCCCCCCCCCCCCTCCCAAGGTTGCTGCTGCTGCTGACCGACCTTCCTCTAACGCTCCGCGAGATAGTCTAGGAACGGTTGCCACCGCCTGTAGAACCCCTGGGCAGATATTTCAATATTGATTCCACTTCACACACTCAGCATTGACCCCCCTGCCTGAGTTAGACAGGAAATGTGAACCGCCCGGGGCAGATATTTCACTCTTGATTCCAGTTCACACACTCAGCAGTGACTCCCCCTGCCTGAGTTAGACCGGAAATGTGAACCGCCCGGGGCAGATATTTCACTATTGATTCCAGTTCACACACTCAGCATTGATCCCCCTGCCTGAGTTAGACAGAAAATGTGTACCGCCTGGGGCAGATATTTCACTATTGATTCCAGTTCACACACTCAGCATTGACTCCCCCTGCCTGAGTTAGACAGGAAATGTGAACTGCCCCGGGGCAAATATTTCACTATTGATTCCAGTTCACACACTCAGCATTGACCCCCCTGCCTGAGTTAGACAGGAATGTGAACTGCCCGGGGCAGATATTTCACTATTGATTCCAGTTCACACACTCAGCATTGATCCCCCTGCCTGAGTTAGACAGGAAATGTGAACCGCCCGGGGCAGATATTTCACTCTTGATTCCAGTTCACACACTCAGCATTGACACCCCTATCTGAGTTAGACAGGAAATGTGTAATGCCCGGGGCAGATATTTCACTATTGATTCCAGTTCACACACTCAGCATTGACCCCCCTGCCTGAGTTAGACAGGAAATGTGAACCGCCCGGGGCAGATATTTCACTATTGATTCCAGTTCACACACTCAAGGCGAACTTAATCCTCTCCAACTTTATGAACCCAGCCATGTCATTTATCCAGGCCTCCAGGCTGGGGGGCTTCGCCTCCTTCCACATTAGCAAGATCCTCCGCCGGGCTACTAGGGACGCAAAGGTCAGAATGCCGGCCTCTTTCGCCTCCTGCACTCCCGGTTCGTCCACTACTCCAAATATTGCTAGCCCCCAGCTTGGCTTGACCCGGACTTTCACCACCTGAGATATTGCTCCCGCCACTCCTCTCCAGAACCCCTCCAGTGCCGGGCATGACCAAAACATATGGACATGGTTCGCCAGGCTCCCTGTGCACCTTCCACATCTGTCCTCTACCCCAAAGAATCTACTCAACCTCGCCCCCGTCAAGTGCGCTCTGTGGACCACCTTAAATTGTATCAGGCTGAGCCTGGCACACGAGGAGGAGGAATTAACCCTACCTAGGGCATCAGCCCACAGACCTTCCTCGATCTCCTCCCCTAGCTCCTCCTCCCATTTACCCTTCAACTCTTCTACCAGCGCTTGCCCCTCTTCTTTCAACTCCTGGTGTATTGCCGACACCTTGCCCTCCCCGACCCATACACCCGAGATCACCCTATCTTGAACTTCTTGTGCCGGGAGCAACGGGAATTCCCTCACCTGTCGCCTCACAAAAGCCCTCATCTGCATATATCTAAAGGCATTTCCCGGGGGTAACTCGAATTTCTCCTCCAGTGCCCCTAGGCTCGCAAACGTCCCGTCGATGAACAGGTCCCCCATTCTTCCAATCCCCGCCCGATGCCAGCTCTGGAACCCCCCGTCCATCTTCCCCGGGACAAACCGGTGGTTACCCCTGATCGGGGACCACACCGATGCTCCCATTGCACCCCGGTGCCGTCTCCACTGGCCCCAGATCCTTAGCGTTGCCGCCACCACCGGGCTTGTGGTATACTTTGTCGGCGAGAGCGGCAGCGGTGCCGTCACCAACGCCCCCAGGCTCGTTCCTTTACAGGACGCCATCTCCATCCTCTTCCATGCCGCCCCCTCTCCCTCCATAACCCACTTGCGGATCATCGCCACATTTGCTGCCCAGTAGTAGCTCCCCAGGTTTGGCAGCGCCAACCCTCCTCAGTCCCTACTGCGTTCCAGGAACCCTCTCCTTACTCTTGGGGTCTTATTCGCCCACACAAACCCCATAATACTCCTGCCTACTCTCTTAAAAAAGGCCTTAGTGATCACGATGGGAAGGCATTGAAACACAAACAGAAACCTCGGAAGGACCACCATTTTGACCAACTGCACTCTACTCGCCAGCGAGAGCGGTAACATGTCCCATCTTTTGAAATCCTCCTCCATTTGCTCCACCAACCTCGTCAGATTCAGTTTATGTAGGGTCCCCCAACTCCTGGCTATCTGGATCCCCAGATACCGAAAGCTCCCCTCCGCCCTCCTCAGCGGTAGGTCCCCTATCCCTCTTTCTTGGTCCCCCGCCTGTAATACAAAGAGCTCACTCTTCCCTACATTGAGCTCATAGCCCGAAAACTCCCCAAACTCCCTTAGAGTCTGCATGACCTCCACCATCCCCTCCATTGGATCCGCCACGTACAGCAACAGTTCATCCGCATATAGCGACACCCGATGCTCTTCTCCCCCTCGGACCACCCCCTTCCATTTATTAGACTCCCTCAATGACATGGCCAATGGTTTGATCGCCAATGCGAACAACAGGGGGGACAGGGGGCACCCCTGCCTCGTCCCTCGGTACAGTCGAAAGTACTCCGACCTCCGCCGGTTCGTCACTACACTCGCCATCGGGGCTCTGTAAAGGAGCTTAACCCAATTGATAAACCCGAACCCAAACCTACGCAGCACCTCCCAGAGGTACTCCCACTCTACTCGGTCAAAGGCCTTCTCCGCGTCCATAGCTGCCACTCTCTCCGCCTCTCCCTCCTCCGATGGCATCTTTATCACGTTTAAGAATGCCGCACATTGGTGTTTAGTTGCCTGCCCTTTACAAATCCCGTCGGGTCCTCGTGGATTACCCCCGGGACACAGTCCTCGATCCGTATTATATCTAGTTAAGCTCTGGAAACAGAGCAAACCCACTGGATAAAGTATTTGTGTTAACTGGAAGTTTACAATCTTTATTCAGACTTAGAGAATAACATATGGTACCAGGAGTGATTTCAGAAAGCTAACCAGACACCAGCAAGAGAAGAAAAACTTAAACCGGATGCTCGACTGTGGACAATTTCGCAGCAAATGGATCGTCTATGACTAAATGATTCGATGGAACTTGTTGGAACTCCATGGCAGCTGGAAACAACCGGTAATTTAAGTTATAACTGGAAAATGTTTTTACAGCTGTTCCAAATATTCGCCTGATCTGACGCAATGAAAATAGCCCTCCTACTCTCAACAGCAGGGCATGAAGCTAGAGAAATCCATAATTGCTTTAATTACTTAGAAGGTGAGGACAACACCAAAGTAGAAGTTATACTCAAAAAATTTGATGAACGCTGTAACAGTCAGTCTGGTGAGATGCGGGAAAGATTTAACTCCTGTCAGAGAAACGGAGGGCCCATCTCTGATTTTATTACAAATCTCAAGTTAATACCACAAGGCTGTGATTATGCTGATTTCAGAGACACTGTGATAATGCATCAATTAATTTCTGGATATCTGATAAAAATTTGAGGGAAATTTCACAAAATAAATATCTAACTCTAGAAATTGCTAGACAAAAATACCTTGCTTATGAACAAAAACAAAAACAATACTTTGAGTCACTACAAACACAGAATCATCATTTAGAAAACAAAATCAGTAAAAATGGCGCGAACACTCACCACGAGGCGGAGGCAGGGTTGAATCGGAGGAAGACGGAGGTTCCGAGCAGCAGCCACCTTGAGAGAGGAGCCGCACATGCGCAGTTACGAAAAGAGCGCACAGTACAGGAAACTCGGAGTGCACATGGGCAATCGAGTCCTATGCATGACATCACGAGTGCCATGACATCAGAGGACCAGGACCACACCCACTTAAAAGGGAAATGCACAAAAATGAAAAAAAAAGAAATTTAAAGCTGCAAAACCCAATTTTCTTGCCTCAAAAGACAGAACAATGCCCGAACTTACACCAGCAGTTGAAAATAACTTTCACAACAGCCTGGAACAAGCAGTTAGCACTGCCCTACAAGATGATATGGTCCTTGTAGACTACGACTCAGGTGAAGATTTCATCTTGGGAGATGGCTACCCCAGTACCAAATCCGAACCACAACTAGAGGTGTTGTACCATGAAGACCTCGACGATGAGTTCTTCGGATTGGGGAATCTTCAGCCCTGCATATATGACATCCCGACTCGTGAGTGCAGGATTATGCTGCGGTCTGGCGCCAAGAAACAGAGAATGGTCCAAGCACCACGAAGGGTCCCAGCCTCCACACAAGAAGATGATTTGTTCATTGAACATGAAGAGAACGATCACAACTCCGAAACAGAAAGCGATGATTTGTCTATCGAACAATACACACAATACTGCTCAGACATGGCTGAGTTATTCGGAGATCCTGATCACAGCATCAGCAACACAGTTGAAAAGCTCAATACAACTCTTCTCATGGTAGATGAATCCAATACCAGGGTGCCATGGCAGATCGTCGATACATGGGATGACAGCAATACCCAAGACGAAGACAACGCCACACAGAGAGCACAGAACAACTCCGTTGAGAGAGAGCACGGATCGACTCTACAGCGAGAACACTGCACGACTCCACAAAGAGAGCGATGAAGGACTCCACAGAGAAAGCGATGACAAACTCCACAGAGTGAGCGATGAAGGACTCCACAGAGAGAGCGATGAAGGACTCCACAAAAAGAGCGACACAAGCCTCCACAAATAAAGCGACGCAAGCCTCCACAAAGAGAGTGACGCAAGCCTCCACAGACAGCTCGGTGACAGACTCAAAAATGGAAGCAAGCAAACCCTCCATAGCGAACGCCATGCATGTACAAGACCATGAAGATCGATCAAGCTTATTTGAGCCACCAGAAGACGACACTGAATGTCTACCCACTGTATGTGAAACAAGTGACGAAGAAATCAAAATTCCCATACAGGATGTGCAGGATCACAGCGAGACTGACATATCTCAGCTCATCTGCACAGAAGCCCTCATTAATCAGAGAGACCATGTCAATTGAAATCTTGAAGATCTTGACTCCAGAAAAGGAGCACAAAGAGATCACAGATGATTCAAATGAACCTGAAATGACTCCAATAGAGGAGCACCAAGAAATCAATGATAATTCAAGTGAACCTGAAATTATTCTAGAAGAGGAGTACCAACTAAGCAAAGAAGAGGAATCAAATCCACCACAAATGACTGATGTCACCAACATCAATGCAACATCAGATCATTCTCACAATTCTCAAGAAGACACGCACAATGCAGGTACCACAAAGGACACGGACACCAATAACTGTGACAATGACTCAAATCATCCACATGGGTCACTCATTGAGCGCAACAAGAACAGCAAAAACCGCAAGAAGCACAGCAGAAACAAGAACAACAAAAACAACATGCAGCGCCACAAGAACGACAAAAGCAACAAGGAGCATCCCAGAAACAACAAGCACTACAAAAAAAAGAACAAGAATAAAAGTGAAAACAACGAAAACAGAATTAACAAGCGCTACAAAAAGAACAACAAGAATGACAACAACAAGAACGACAACAAAAGCAACAAAGACAGAAATGACAGAAACAACAACAATGAAACAACGACCTGTACAACAGGGTACAACTTTGCACATGAAGGACAATGCCACAGCACACTGCGAAACAATGAAAAGACTACAAACATGCCATGACATGATAAAGAATCTCACAAATTCACATCTGCTCCAGAACAAACAAGCAAAACAGCTTTCACGAACGATGACATACAGAATCAATACCACAAACACAGGAAAATGTCGAGGTCAGACAACGGTGTGACACAGAATCGCTACCCGCAATCAAATGGAACAGGGGAAAAAGGTGTCCACATCATTAAACGACTCATCAGCAAAGCAGCCGAGTCACGTTCCGACATCAACCTCTGTTATCGTGCCGAGCAACCTCATTGAGCTCAGGACTGTCCCAGCGCAAATGCTCTTCGGCAGAGACATCCGGACAACCCTACCGGCAAAGCAATTCTGAGACCCCGGCAACGCACCGGTTCTCGACGACATGCGGGCACTATGCTCCAAACAAAAACTATACTACGATCAACATGCGAACCCACTCAAGCCACTGACAATAGGTGACACCATCAGAATCAGGGACCCAGAAGGCGGATGGTCTGAGTCAGCCACGGTGATCAGGCAGGAGGCACCGCGGTCCTACATTGTCAAATCGTCTGCGGGAGTACTTTGTCACCGTAACCGCCGGGATCTATTAGAGATTCGACTACAACGCCAGCATTTCTCTCACTGGCCTTGACCGAGTCCATTTGTCCACAGGACGTTCCTCGCCACACAGCGCCAGACAGTACTCTTGATGACATCAAACCATCATCCCTACTACCACCGTTAAGACTCTCCAGCAGAAGCCGTAACGGACCCGACCGGCTAGATTTGTAACGACACTTCAACACACGCACAAGACGAATATGGACATTTCTCACGATGGACTCACAACACAGTTAATTGTTTCTGTATTACTTTCATCATTTTCACAGTGTGCAGATTTGCATATTCTCACCACTTGTTATGTACAGTTTTCTTGAGGCCAGTCTAGAAAACATGTCAAATAAAAGGGGAGGATGTAGTGATCTGTACATCTGTACATACATCTGCACATACACCAGGGTCTACAAACAGATGTAACAGCCACAGCATCACTAGGGGCCAGCATCAGAGACGGGTATAAAGGGTCCAGCCCAAGGGAGGATCCGCCTCTTTCAGAAGTACAGGGCTAGTGAGCAGCAGCAGACAGAGACAGCTCAGCATAGGCAGTTTCCTTAGCTTCACTGGTCATACCTCTTGACTGTATTACATCTAGTTAAGCTCTGGAAACAGAACAAACCCACTGAATAAAGTATTTGTGTTAACTGGAAGTCTACAATCTTTATTCAGACTTAGAGAATAACATAGTTTCAATTGTCCACTGGCTTTACCCCTAGGAAGGTAAACCTACCCAGTAAAACGAATTATTAGCTTAAAACCTTAACCAAGAAAACGTAGTCAGCTTTACCAGCTATAGACTGGGTTTGAAATGAAATGACCGTCCTTCTAGGAGTTTTCAAACCACAAAATTATCTCAAGGTAGAATATATGTACAGGCATCTGCAGCAGAAAAACTCTTTCTAACTTTATGAATATCAGCACTTGGAATCCTAACTTAAGAATGCTAGAATATTGCTATGTACATGTGGGCGCATGAGGATATAAGTATGAGACTGTAACTCTTTTATACTTGCTCATGAATATTACATCAATTATGGATTACATTATAGTAATGAATACTATATCATAGAATATATGGTAATTGACGATAACTATATCATGGCAATTCTACATAAAATTACTATATAATTTTTAAATCCACCTTATGAAAAACATTGGATATTCAAGCAAATTCTGATATGAAGAAAATCATACTTACAAACCAGTATAATTTCTTAAAAGTGTGGAGTATCTTTGTCACAACCTTTAAGGGGCATTCTCTTAGAACTCAACCCTTTGTGACCTAGGGATTGTTGACTTATATCAAAGTGACTGTGTATTGCCTTTTTCTCCTGCCTATGAAGAAAGTGAACATCACCACAGAAAACCCGGTGACAGTTGCTGAAGGCAGTGACCTCTGGAGGCGGACTGTTTGGAAGAGCATTGGAAGTTGAGCACAAATAAAAAATTCAACTGTCCGAGAAGAGAGCCCAGAGAAAACAAAGGCCAGTGAATGCTGCAGCCTCTCAGTCTATCTGCTATCCTTTCCTGGTCTGGTCTGTCATGATATGCAAACATGCAGATAATGACATACAGACAGGCAGCTAATGAACACAGAGAACAGGACATGACCAATGAGCAGGCAGGACACTCAGGGGTGGTATCTCACTATAAAAGACACGAGGCACTCACACTCTGCCTCTTTCCACTGATGAACATCTACAGAGTGAGTCAGGGTGTATGTACAGTATCACACCTCCAGCACTTGGCTAAGAGCTAGTCTGGTCCAGTCAGACAGAGTAAACACACTTAGGTTAGTAGAGAGTCAAACTCATAGAGAACTGTGCTAACTGTGCTACTGGTTCAATAAATCAGATTGAACTAACTTCAAGGTCTGGAGTATCTTTTGGTCAAAGCTGCATCCAGTTGCAGCCAGTGTTATCCCAGAGTACATAACACATCATGGTCTATAGTGACTCCAGACTCGCCCTGATGTGGTTGATTCTTATCTGTCGTATGAACTGGTCTGACAAGCCCAATGGGTGAGGGAGGGTTTTTTGCATTAGGACAAAAAATGTTTGGGATATATAAAAAAAGGTTAGGGTGGGGGAGTAGTCTAAATTTGTTGAACTCAATGTTGAATCCCGAGGACTGTAACCTGCCTAATTAGAAGGTGATGTACTGCTTTCCCAGTTTGCATTGGGCTTCACTGGACCATTTCAGCAGACCAAGGACGGCCATGTCAGCCTGAGAACAGGATGCTGAGTTACAATAACAACCAACAGGAAGGTGAAGAGGGGGTTCAGCCATGATACCTCTTAAAACTGAATAGCTAGCATGCCACTAGAGTGGTTTCACATAAGTTACTTTATTAAGGATTGAGATGAATTATAGGAAAAGTTTAAACTTCACCCAATTGAATTGCAAGCAGCGCCTGATTGATCCTCATCCTGACAGCTGTGCTTACTAGTAATTTGCTGTGCATTCATTGGCTGTGAGAAGCAGGACAGAAAAACCCGCATCCTGGATTGTTTCACAAACACAGGATATCAGAAGTGACGTCCTTTTGGTCAAGTTCGCTATCCTAAATCCCATTTGATCACTTATTACTGCTATGTCCTAAAAATACATGTTTAATGGTTAATAATGATTAATCAGTACACTCCCTATAATTCATCTCAATCCTTAATAAAGTAATTTATGTAAAACTACTCTAGTGGCATCCTAGCAATTCAGTTTTCAGAGGTATCATCGCTGAACCCCACCCCTTCAGAAGGGTGGGGTCATGCTGAGGCGGAGTGAGGGTGTTCTGCAAAGCGGTCACCCGGCCTACGTGTAGTCTCCCCAATGTTGGGGAGACTGCATTGGGAACAGCCATTACAGTAGACCAGATTGAAGGAAGTGGAAGTGAAATGTTGACTTACCTAAAAGGAATGTTTGGGACCTTGAATAGTGAGAGGGAGGAGGTAAAGGTGGTGCATCTTCTCCAATTACAAGGAAGGTGCTGTGGGAAGGGGATGAAGAGTTGGGGGTGATGGAGGAGTTGACCCTGGTGTGACGGAGGGAGCGGTCCCCCAGGAATATTGATGGAAATGTCATGGGCCAGGGGTTAGAAAACTCCGAAGTATATCATGGAGTTCACCTGACCTACAACTGTTTATTGATTTGGGTTACGATGAGCACAAGGGCCTGCCTTTCAGGTATTAGTCAACAGAGGCCGTAAGCACTTTTAGTCAAAAACAACTTTTATTCTACAAATTTAGTAAACATTTTTAAAACAAAGAACAAACAAAGAACAAAGCAAAGTACAGCACAGGAACAGGCCCTTCGGCCCTCCAAGCCCGTGCCGACCATGCTGCCCGACTAAACTACAATCTTCTACACTTCCTGGGTCCGTATCCCTCTATTCCCATCCTATTCATGTATTTGTCAAGATGTCCCTTAAATGTCACTATCGTCCCTGCTTCCACCACCTCCTCCGGTAGCGAGTTCCAGGCACCCACTACCCTCTGTGTAAAAAACGTGCCTCGTACATCTACTCTAAACCTTGCCCCTCTCACCTTAAACCTATGCCCCCTAGTAATTGACCCCTCTACCTTGGGGAAAAGCCTCTGCCTATCCACTCTGTCTATGCCCCTCATAATGTTGTAGACCTCTATCAGGTCGCCCCTCAACCTCCGTCGTTACAGTGAGAACAAACCGAGTTTATTCAACCGCTCCTTATAGCTAATGCCCTCCATACCAGGCAACATTCTGGTAAATCTCTTCTGCACCCTCTCTAAAGCCTCCACATCCTTCTGGTAGTGTGGCGACCAGAATTGAACACTATACTCCAAGTGTGGCCTAACTAAGGTTCTATACAGCTGCAACATGACTTGCCAATTCTTATACTCAATGCCCCGGCCAATAAAGGCAAGCATGCCATACGACATCTTGACTACCTTCTCCACCTGTGTTGCCCCTTTCAGTGACCTGTGGACCTGTACTCCTAGATCTCTCTGACTTTCAATACTCTTGAGGGTCCTACCATTCACTGTATATTCCCTACCTGCATTAGACCTTCCAAAATGCATTACCTCACATTTGTCCGGATTAAACTCCATCTGCCATCTCTCCGCCCACGTCTCCAAACAATCTAAATCCTGCTGTATCCTCTGACAGTCCTCATCGCTATCCGCAGTTCCACTAACCTTTGTGTCGTCTGCAAACTTACTAATCAGACCAGTTACATTTTCCTCCAAATCATTTAGATATACTACAAACAGCAAAGGTCCCAGCACTGATCCCTGCGGAACACCACTGGTCACAGCCCTCCAATTAGAAAAGCATCCTTCCATTGCTACTCTCTGCCTTCTATGACCTAGCCAGTTCTGTATCCACCTTGCCAGCTCACCCCTGATCCCGTGTGACTTCACCTTTTGTACTAGTCTACCATGAGGGACCTTGTCAAAGGCCTTACTGAAGTCCATATAGACAACATCCACTGCCCTACCTGCACCAATCATCTTTGTGACCTCCTCGAAAAACTCTATCAAGTTAGTGAGACACGACCTCCCCTTCACAAAACCATGCTGCCTCTCACTAATACGTCCATTTGCTTCCAAATGGGAGTAGATCCTGTCTCGAAGAATTCTCTCCAGTAATTTCCCTACCACTGAAGTAAGGTTCACCGGCCTGTAGTTCCCTGGATTATTCTTGCTACCCTTCTTAAACAGAGGAACAACATTGGCTATTCTCCAGTCCTCCGGGACATCACCTGAAGACAGTGAGGATCCAAAGATTTCTGTCAAGGCCTCAGCAATTTCCTCTCCAGCCTCCTTCAGTATTCTGGGGTAGATTCCATCAGGCCCTGGGGACTTATCTACCTTAATATTTTTTAAGGTGCAGGCTATCTACACACCCTTCTCCAGACTCAACATCTACCAATTCCTTCTCTTTGGTGAATACTGATGCAAAGTATTCATTTAGTACCTCGCCCATTTCCTCTGGCTCCACACATAGATTCCCTTGCCTATCCTTCAGTGGGCCAACCCTTTCCCTGGCTACCCTCTTGCTTTTTATGTACGTGTAAAAATACTTGGGATTTTCCTTAACCCTATTTGCCAATGACTTTTCGTGACCCCTTCTAGCCCTCCTGACTCCTTGCTTAAGTTCCCTCCCCTCCCTCCCCCTCTGCCTCCCCTCCCCCTTGCTTACATACAGTCAGCATTTTTATCAACTACAAGCATAAATATCCCACACAGCTACAGTACTCTATGTATAACCCTTAATAAATTTCCCCCTTAAACTGTTCCAATTTAATAACAAGATCCCATAAACCAGAAACCCCTTTTCAAAGGTGTGGCCCAGCACACAGCACTCGAGACCTGGTTTGGATGGACTTGTGTCCTTTCCAAAACAGCAGGTTTGAATTTCTTCCAGCAAACAATTATTATTTTCCAAGTGATCAAGCAGTCTGGAAACAGCTTTTAAAATGCAGATAGACAAAAAAAAACTTATTTTTCAACCTGTGCTGGACAAACCAGTTCAAACTCAAAGCCAAAGTAAAACTCAGAGCCACAGCCCAGCTCCACCCACACAATGACATCACTGAAGCCATGTGATCAGACAAAAACATTTCTTAAAGGGACAGAAGGATGAGGCGAAGATGAGTTTTGTGGTGGTATCATGCTGGAGCTGGAGCTGGTGGAGGATGACCCTTTCAATGCGGAGGCAGGTGGAGTGGAAAGTGAGGTCAAGGGGCTCCCTATCTTGATTCTGGGAGGCAGGGGAAGGGGTGAGGACAGAGGTGTGGGAGGTGGATCAGGCATGGTTGAGAGCCCTGGCAACCACAGGTGGGGGGGAACCTCGGGCAAGGAAAAAGGCAGCAATGTCAGAAGCGCCATTTTTGAAGATGACATCATCAGCACAGATGCGACGGAGAAACTGGGAGAACGGGATGGAATCCTTACTGGAAGCGGGGTGTGAGAAGCTGTCACCGAGGTAGCTGTGGGAATCAGTGGGTTTGCAATAAATACTGGAGGGCAGTCTCCACCGGAAATGGAGATAGAGGTCAAGGAAAGGAAGAGAAGTGTCGGAAGTAGACTATGTGAAGGTGAGAGAGAGGAGTGGAAATTGGGCGTAAAAATCAATCAATTTTTCCAGGTCTACATAAGAGCATGAAGCGGCACTGATACAGTCATCAATGTGGCGGATAATTGTGGAATGGGGCCTGAGTAGAAGTGGAACAGGGAGTGTTCCACATAACCCACACAAAGACAGGTATAACTGGGCCCTTGCGGGTACCCATAACCACAATGAAGTGAGGCAAGTTAAAGGACAGAACAAGATTAGCCAGGTGGAGGAGAGTGGTGGTGGATAGGGTTTATTCAGGCTTCTGCTGAAGGAGGAAGTGGAGAGCCCTCAGACCCTCCTGATGGGGGATGGAGGTGTCGAGGAATTGGACATCCTTAGTGAAGAGGGGGCCGTTAGGGCCAGGGAAACGCAAATTGTTCAAATGATGCAAGGCATCCGAGAAATCGCAAATGAGTGCGGGAAGAAACTGGACAAGGGGAGAGAGGGTGGAGGTAAGATAGGAAGAAATGAGTCTGATGGGGCAGGAATAGGCTGATATGTTGGGTTTACCAGGGCAGTCGAGTGGATGGGTTTTGGGAAGGAGGTAGAAGGGGGCTGTACGGCACTGGGGGGTTATGAGGTTGGAAGCTGTGGCGGGAAGATCACCAGAGCCAATGAAGTCAGTGACAGTCCTTGAAACCAGACTCACCATGTGAGCAACTCCCCCAACCACCAGTGAGCTAAGAGACAGGAAGCAGCTGTCCGCGTTGCTCTTTACAGGGGCTCATCAGTGCCTTCCAGCGATTGGCTGATTTGTCATTAAATGGTGCTGGTAACTTTTTGCCCTGCTTTCTGGTTGCAAAAAAACCGTAATTCCCGTCACTGAGGAGAGGGGTTTGCTGCCATTGTTCTGTATACAGCTGCCTTCTAAATGCTTTTATCACAACCAGGGTCAGGCAGAGCTGCCTGGGTCTGGAGAAGGCCAGAACACTGAGGATAGCAGGAAAGAACAGGAACGGTGTGCAGAGACTCAGGTCCGTCGGCCGATGCCAAAATCGGGATTGGGCGGAGAATCGGTTCTGACTCCGAAATCGTGGCAGGCACCGACTTGACGCCAAATCGCAATTCTCCGCCGCCTCCACAGTGGTGCCAATGCGTCCCAGAACGCACGTACAGTAAAAACCGTGTGCATATCATTAGCGAGACTGGCCCGGTATTCTCTGGGGCCTCCGCCATTCTCCGCCTCCAATGGGCCGAGTTGTGCTTTTAAAAATCGTGAAACCAGCATCGTGGCTGATAAGGAGCGAGAGGGGGTGTAGGACATGGAGAGGGGCGACTGTGGGCTGCCGGTCAGGACACTGGCAGGGCTGGCTGGGGTGGGGTCGGGCCCTGTCATGGCCAGGAGGGTGGTGACGGAGGAACGGGCCGAGTGACCCAAGGTGCCTCACTATGGGACAGGGGCAGTGTCCAGGCTACTGCTGTGGCCCGCAAGGCAGCCATCTTGCTGCGCACCCCGCTGATCACCCAACTTATTATTACTTGGACGCTGGTTCTGCAGAGTGACACCGGTCGTAAGGGTGCCTGCACCACCCCCAGCTAGGTTCTCTGGTCGGCCCGCCCTCCAACAGTCCATCCCCTCGGGAGTTCCAACCTCCACCTGATGTACTGGGTCAGCTGTGTGGTGCGTTCCAGATAGTGTTCCAGGAGCCTCTTGACTAAAGTGCCCAGCCGAGGTGAGTGTCTTTGGGGTGGTGGAGGGTGTTGGAGACAGCTGTGACCGGAAATCTGTGTCATCCCCGGATTCCAGCTCCGGGGTGTCTTGGGTCTCAGTTCCATGGCTTGAGTACAAGCTGCTCAGCACCCGGGGCTCCGGCTGCGGCACTGGCTGGGGCAGGGGTCACCAAATGGACCCGTCCCATCACTGGCAGTTCCTGCAAGACACAAGACAAGACACATGATTAGACCGTGGGCTGGGGGGGGAGTGGGGGTGGTGGGGTTGAGGGTGGGGGTCAGGGTGGGGCTAATGGTGAGGGCGAGGGTTGTGTGGGGATGGCGTTGAGGGTGATGGTGAGGGTGATGTTGGGGGTGGGTGAACAAAGAACAAAGAAAAGTACAGCACAGGAACAGGCCCTTCGGCCCTCCAAGCCCGTGCCGACCATGCTGCCCGTCTAAACTACAATCTTCTACACTTCCTGGGTCCGTATCCCTCTATTCCCATCCTATTCATGTATTTGTCAAGATGCCCCTTAAACGTCATTATCATCCCTGCTTCCACCACCTCCTCCGGCAGCGAGTTCCAGGCACCCTCTGTGTAAAAAACTTGCCTCGTACATCTCCTCTGAACCTTGCACCTCGCACCTTGATGCACGATCAATTGCACAAAGTCGAGAGTTGGATGCAATCGAGGCTTTATTACACTAAGATGTGTGGCCTCCTACAGCAGCTGGCGAAATGGCTGCTGTACAAGGAGCACACATATTTATACTCCGCCTACTGCCTGGTTGAGGATGGCGGCTAGAGCAACGTCTGATATGTTGCTCTCGACTTGAAATGGTAACGTCTCGTCGCCTGCGTGCATCGCGGCCTTGGCGATGTCAGCCTTAATACGGTTGAAGGCCTGGTGAGCCTCGGCCGTTAGGAGAAAAAGAGTGGATTGAATGAGTGGGCGGGCCTTTTCCGCATAATTTGGGACCCACTGGGCGGAGTAAGAAAAGAACCCAGGCAACGTTTGAGGGCCTTGGGGCAGTGGGGGTGGGGGAGGGGGAGTTCCATGAGGGCCGCATGTGGTCGGGATCGGGCCCCAGAACTCTGTTCTGGACCACAGAGCCGAGGATGGCTAAGCGGTTTGTGCTGAACACGCACTTCTCCTTGTTATAACTTAGGTTGAGGAGAGTGGCGGTGTGGAGAAATTTGGCAAGGTTGGCGTCATGATCCTGCTGATCGTGACCGCAGATGGTGACATTGTCTAGGTACGGGAAAGTACCGGTCAATCATTCAGTCCATTTCCCGTTGAAAAACAGAGACGCCAAAAGGAACCCTAAGAAAGTGGTAAAGGCGGCCATCTGCCTCGAAGGCAGTGTATGGACGGTCCACTTTACGGATGGGGAGCTGGTGATAGGCGGATTTTAGGTCGACAGTTGAGAAGACCCGGTGCTGTGCAATCTGATTGACCATATCAGATATGCGTGGGAGGGGGTACGCGTCGAGCTGCGTGTACCTGTTGATGGTCTGACTGAAGTCCACGACCATTCTGTGTTTCTCCCCAGTTTTCACAACTACCACTTGGGCTTTCCAGGGGCTGTTGCTGGCCTCGATAATGCCTTCCCGAAGCAGTCGCTGGACTTCGGACCTGATGAAGGTCCTGTCCGGGGCGCTGTACCGTCTGCTCCTGGTGGCAACGGGTTTGCAATCTGGGGTTAAGTTTGCAAATAGGGAAGGTGGGTCGACCTTTAGGGTCGCGAGGCCGCACACAGTAAGTGGTAGGGGCCCGCCGAATTTAAATATTAGGCTCTGGAGGTTGCACTGGAAGTCCAGGCCGAGTAGCAAGGTAGCGCAGAGATTGGGGTGGACGTAGAGGCGGAAACCGCTGAACTCCACGCCCTGGACAGTGAGAGTGCCTATGCAGTACCCCCGGATCGCCACGGAGTGGGACCTGGAGGCCAGGGAGATTCTCTGGTTGGCAGGGTGTACCGTGAGGGAGCAGCGCCTTACCGTATCAGGATGGTTGAATCTCTCGGTGCTCCCGGAGTCCAGCAGGCAGAAGATCTCATGCCCATCGATTTTCACGTTGGTAGAGGCCGTTGCTTTAAATACATTAAAAACAAACGGGAGGCAAAGTAGACATTGGGCCGCTCCAAAATGACACTGGTAATCTAGTGATGGGAGACAAGGAAATAGCTGAGGAACTAAATAAGTACTTTGCGTCAGTCTTCACAGTAGAAGACATGAGTAATATCCTAACAATTCCGGAGAGTCAGGGGGCAGAGTTGAATATGGTAGCCATCACAAAGGAGAAAGTGCTAGGGAAACTAAGAGGTCTAAAAATGGATAAATCTCCAGGCCCAGATGGGCTACATCCTAGAGTTCTAAAGGAGATAGCTGAAGAAATAGTGGAGGCATTAGTTATGATCTTTCAAAAGTCACTGGAGTCAGGGAACGTCCCAGAGGATTGGAAAATCGCTGTTGTAACCCCCCTGTTCAAGAAGGGAACAAGGAAAAAGATGGAAAATTATAGGCCAATTAGCCTAACCTCAGTTGTTGGCAAGATTCTAGAATCCATTGTTAAGGATGAGATTTCTAAATTCTTGGACGTGCAGGGTCGGATTATGACAAGTCAGCATGGATTTAGTAAGGGAAGGTCGTGCCTGACAAACCTGTTAGAGTTCTTTGAAGAGATAACAAAAAAGCTAGACCAAGGAGAGCCAATGGATGTTATCTAGCTTGACTTCCAAAAGGCCTTTGATAAGGTACCTCACGGGAGACTGCTGAGTAAAATAAGGGCCCATGGTATTCGAGGCAAGGTACTAACATGGATTGACGATTGGCTGTCAGGCAGAAGGCAGAGAGTTGGGATAAAAGGTTCTTTTTCGGAATGGCAACCGGTGACGAGTGGTGTCCCGCAGGGTTCAGTGTTGGGGCCACAGCTGTTCTCTTTATATATTAACGATCTAGATGACGGGACTGGGGGCATTCTGGCTAAGTTTGCCGATGATACAAAGATAGGTGGAGGGGCAGGTAGTATGGAGGAGGTGGGGAGGCTGCAGAAACATTTAGACAGTTTAGGAGAGTGGTCCAAGAAATGGCTGATGAAATTCAACGTGGGCAAGTGCGAAGTCTTGCACTTTGGAAAAAAAAATAGAGGCATGGACTATTTTCTAAATGGTGACAAAATTCATAATGCTGAAGTGCAAAGGGACTTGGGAGTCCTAGTCCAGGATTCTCTAAAGATAAACTTGCAGGTTGAGTCCGTAATTAAGAAAGCAAATGCAATGTTGTCATTTATCTCAAGAGGCTTGGAATATAAAAGCAGGGATGTACTTCTGAAGCTTTATAAAGCATTAGTTAGGCCCCATTTAGAATACTGCAAGCAATTTTGGGCCCCACACCTCAGGAAGGACATACTGGCACTGGAGTGGGTCCAGCGGAGATTCACACGGATGATCCCAGGAATGGTAGGCCTAACATACGATGAACGTCTGAGGATCCTGGGATTATATTCATTGGAGTTTAGGAGGTTGAGGGGAGATCTAATAGAAACTTACAAGATAATGAATGGCTTATATAGGGTGGACGTAGGGAAGTTGTTTCCATTAGCAGGGGAGACTAGGACCCGGGGGCACAGCCTTAGAATAAAAGAACAGGACTTCCGGTTGCGGTGATGCCGAGCTAGCCGCACGTTTCAGCGGCTCCAGCTCCGACGGACCTTCGGGCTCTTTTAAGAGCCCCAACGGGGAATTGTTGGACTATGCGACCCGGTGTGGGGTGTGTGGGAAGGGAGTCCCCCCCCGAACGAAGAAGAAAAAAATCGTCGGCGGCGGCTGCAGCCGGAGGAATCATCGACCAAAAGGTCAGAGGGAGAGAAAAACAAAATGGCGGCGGAGAAAGCGCAGGCGGCATGGGGGCCTGAGCAGGACGAAATCGTGAGACGGTGCGTGGAGCTGCTGAAGAGGGAGGTGCTGACCCCGATGCTACAGGCAATTGAGGGGCTCAAGGAGACATTAAAGACCCAGGAGACTGAGCTCCGCATGGTGGAGCAGAAGGTGTCAGGTATTGAGGACGAGATCCTGGGCCTGGCGGTTAAGACTCAGACGCACGAGGCACTTCATAAAAAGTGTGCGGAAAGGATCGAGGCCCTAGAAAATGGAGCACGAAGGAAGAACCTTAGAATACTAGGTCTCCCTGAGGGTGTGGAAGGAGTGGACTGTGGAGCATACGCGAGTAAGATGCTGAGCTCACTGATGGGTGCTGAGGCCCCTGCGGGCCCCATGGAGGTGGAGTGGGCAAATCGGATTCCGGCGAGAAGACCAAAAGCGGGAGAACCACCGAGGGCGATAATCGTGCGATTTTACCGCCTTAAGGACAGAGAAGAGGTCCTGAGATGGGCTAAAAAGGTGCGGAGTAGCAGATGAGAGAATGCTGTGGTACGGATATACCAGGATTGGAGTGCGGAGGTGCCGAGAAGGAGGGCGAGCTTCAACCGAGCCAAAGAGGTGTTGCATAAAAGGAAGGTGAAGTTTGGGATGCTGCAGCCGGCAAGACTATGGGTCACGTATCAGGAGAGACACTATTATTTTGAGACGGCGGAGGAAGCATGGTCCTTCATCAAAGAAGAGAAATTGGACCAGAACTGAGGGACTGATGCTGCAGGGAATTGTTATTGTTATTGTTTTTGTTAATGTTATGGTGGAAGTTAATTGAAACAGGGAAGGGGAGAGACATTGGGGAAATGTGGGCGCCGGTGAGGGGGAAAGACGGGACATAGTCGGAGAATGGGGAATGGGAGGGGGAGGGGAAAGGGAGCTGCGCCATAAGAGGCGGGTCAGGTAAAGGGATGTACCCGCGCCAGAAAAAATAAGGCGGGAAGACAGGCGCAAGCCGGATGGGTGTTCCCCCACACGGGGGGGGGTCGAGGAGTGAGCAGGAGTAGCCGGGGTCAGTTGAAGTCAGCTGACTTACGGAAGTGATATGGGGGGAGCAATCAAGCTAGATAGGGATCTAGCGGGGGTGGGGGGGGGGGGGAACAACTGGGTTGCTGCTGCGGAAATCCAAAAGGAAATGGCTAAAGAGTGGGTGAGCGGGGATGGTGTGCGACGCTGGGGGAGCGAGCGGGAGCGCGGAGGCGGGATATGGGACTGGCCTAGAGAAGGTAATGGCTAGTCGACACGGGAGGGGGGCAGGTAGCCCCCTAGTGAGGCTGATCACGTGGAACGTGAGAGGCCTAAACGGACCGATAAAAAGGGCCCGAGCGCTCGCGCATTTGAAAGGACTAAGGGCAGACGTGGCTATGCTCCAAGAAACGCACCTAAAGGTGGCGGACCAAGATAGGCTAAGGAAAGGATGGGTGGGACAGGTGTTCCACTCAGGACTGGACGCAAAGAACAGAGGGGTGGCCATTTTGGTGGGGAAACGGGTAGCATTTGAAGCAAAGAACATCGTAGCAGATAGCGGAGGTAGATATGTAATGGTGAGTGGGAGGCTGGAGGGAATGGAGGTCGTGTTGGTTAATGTGTATGCCCCAAATTGGGACGATGCGGGATTTATGAGACGGATGCTGGGGTATATTCTGGACCTGGAGGCAGGAAACTTGATTTTAGGAGGGGACTTTAATACGGTGCTGGACCCGGGGCTAGATAGATCCAGCTCAAGGACCGGAAGAAGGCCGGCAGCGGCCAAGGTACTTAAGGGGTTTATGAACCAAATGGGGGGAGTGGATCCATGGCGATTTCTTAGACCTAGGGCTTGGGAGTTTTCCTTCTTCTCCCATGTCCATAAAGTGTACTCCCGGATAGATTTTTTTCTTTTGGGAAGGTCGCTGATCTCTAGGGTGGAAGAAGCTGAGTACTCAGCCATAGCGGTTTCGGATCATGCCCCACATTGGGTGGACCTGGAAGTAGGAGAGGACAGGGAGCAGAGAACACTCTGGCGATTAGATGTGGGACTGATGGCGGATGAGGGAGTGTGTGCAAGAGTGCGGGGGTGTATTAAGAGATACCTGGAGGTCAATGACGATGGCGAGGTCCCTGTGGGAGTGGTCTGGGAAGCATTAAAAGCGGTGGTCAGAGGAGAGCTGATCTCAATTGGGGCCCACAAAAGGAAAACAGAGGTCAAGGAAAGGGAAAGATTACTGGGGGAGATTTTAAGGGTGGATAGGGAATTTGCAGAGACCCCGGAGGAGGAGTTGTACAGGGAGAGGAGATGACTCCAGAGGGAGTTTGACCTTCTGACCACCAGAAAGGCGGAGGTACTGTGGAGGAAGGCACAGGGGAGGATATATGAATATGGGGAAAAGGCTAGTCGCCTGTTGGCGCACCAATTGCGAAAGAGGGCAGCAGCGAGGGAGATAGGAGGAATTAGAGACGAAAGGGGAGACACGGTGCGAAGGGCAGGAAAGATAAATGAGGTGTTCAAGACCTTCTATGAGGAACTGTATAGGTCTCAACCTCCAGAGGGAGAGGAGGGGATGCGGCAGTTCCTGGACCAATTGAGGTTCCTGGAAGTGGAGGAGCAGGAGGTGGCAGGCCTGGGGGCACCGATTGAGGTGGACGAGGTTATTAAGAGACTGGGAAGCATGCCAGCAGGGAAGGCCCCGGGGCCAGACGGGTTCCCGGTGGAATATTACAGAAAATATGTGGACTTGTTGGCCCCGTTGATGGTGAGGACGTTCAATGAGGCCAGGGAAGGGGGGACTCTACCCCCGACGATGTCGGAGGCGACGATATCGCTAATTTTGAAGAGGGACAAAGATCCGTTGCAGTGCGGGTCCTATAGACCTATTTCACTATCGAACGTGGATGCCAAATTGCTGGCAAAGGTACTGGCATCGAGGATAGAGGACTGTGTCCCGGGGGTGGTGCACGAAGACCAGACAGGGTTCGTAAAAGGGAGACAACTGAATGTTAACGTGCGACGACTATTAGGGGTGATAATGATGCCCCCAGTGGAGGGGGAGGCAGAGATAGTGGCGGCAATGGACGCAGAGAAGGCATTTGATAGGGTGGAGTGGGAGTATTTATGGGAAGTGTTAAGGAGGTTTGGGTTTGGGAACGGGTTTATTAGCTGGGTTAGACTTCTTTATGGGGCACCAACGGCAAGCGTAGTTACAGGTCGACATAGATCGGAGTATTTCCGATTATATAGGGGAACAAGGCAGGGATGCCCGCTGTCTCCATTGTTGTTTGCGTTAGCAATTGAACCTCTGGCCATGGCGTTGAGAGACTCCAGGAAATGGAGAGGGGTGATTAGAGGGGGAGAAGAACACCGAGTCTCGTTATACGCAGATGACCTATTGTTATACGTGTCGGACCCAGCGGGGGGGATGATAGAGGTTATGAGAATTTTGAGGAGGTTCGGGGAATTCTCGGGGTACAGGCTAAACATGGGGAAGAGTGAATTATTTGTGATACATCCAGGGGACCAGAGTAGAGAGATAGAAGGCTTACCGCTAAGGAAAGTGGAAAGAAACTTCCGATACCTGGGGATTCAGATCGCTAGGAGCTGGGGAACCTTGCACAGACTTAATCTGACACGGCTGGTAGAACAAATGGAGGAGGACTTTAAGAGGTGGGACATGCAGCCTCTGTCGCTGGCGGGCAGGGTGCAGGCAATTAAGATGATGGTCCTCCCGAGGTTCTTATTTGTATTTCAATGTCTCCCTATATTAATCACCAGGACCTTTTTTAATAAAATAGATAGGAGCATCACGAGCTTCGTGTGGGCAGGGAAAGTTCCGAGAGTAAGGAGGGGGTTCCTTCAGCGTAGTAGGGACAGAGGAGGATTGGCACTACCGAACTTGGGCGATTACTATTGGGCCGCCAATGTGGCAATGATACGTAAATGGATGATGGAGGGTGAGGGAGCGGCGTGGAAAAGACTGGAGAGAAAGTCCTGTAAAGGGACGAGTTTAGAGGTGCTGGTGACGGCGCCGCTACCGTTCTCACCTAAAAAGTACACCACAAACCCGGTGGTGGCGGCAACTTTGAATATCTGGGGATAGTGGAGGCGACAGAGAGGGGTGCGGGGAGCCCTGGTGGGGTCCCCTATCAGGAACAACCATAGGTTCGCCCCAGGAAGAATGGATGGAGGATTTCAGAGCTGGTGCCAGTCGGGAATTAGGAAGGTGGGAGATTTATTCATAGATGGGACTTTTGCGAGTTTGGGAGCATTGGAGGAAAAGTATAAGTTGCCCCGGGGAAATTCTTTGAGATATATGCATGTGAGGGCGTTTACTAGACAACAGGTGAGGGAATTTCCGTTGCTCCCGACACAGGGGATACAGGACAGGGTGCTTTCAGGGGTGTGGGTCGGAGAGGGCAAGGTGTCAGAGATTTACAAAGAGTTGAGGGAAGAGGGGGAGGAGTCGGTGGGTGAACTAAAGGGAAAGTGGGAAGAAGAATTAGGGGAGGAGATAGAGGAGGGTATGTGGGCTGATGCCCTAAGCAGGGTAAATTCCTCTTCCTCATGCGCCAGGCTTAGCCTGATTCAATTTAAGGTGCTACATAGAGCACACATAACGGGGGCAAGATTGAGCAGGTTCTTTGGAGTGGAGGACAAATGCGGGAGGTGTGGCGGGAGCCCGGCAAACCACGCACATATGTTTTGGGCATGCCCGGCACTCGAAGGGTATTGGAAGGGAGTGACGGGAGTGATTTCGCAAGTGGTGAAGGCCCGGGTCAAACCAGGCTGGGGGTTAGCTCTATTTGGAGTTGCGGAAGAGCCGGGAGTGCAGGAGGCGAAAGAGGCCGATGTCGTGGCCTTTACGTCCCTAGTAGCCCGGCGCAGGATCCTACTCATGTGGAAGGAGGCGAAACCCCCCGGACTGGAGGCCTGGGTAAATGATATGGCGGGGTTTATTAAACTGGAGCAGATAAAGTTTGCCCTGAGAGGATCGGCTCAAGGCTTCACCAGACGGTGGCAGCCATTTCTCGACTACCTAGGGGAACGTTAGAGGGGAGAGAGATGACCAGCAGCAGCAACCCAGGGGGGAGGGGGGGAGGGGGGAGGGCGGGGGTTTAGTTTAGTTTAGGTCAATGGATAATGGGGTTTTGTTACCTGTGTATTGTTAAAAATTTCTGCTTTGTTATTGTTTTGTTTGCTTTGTAAGAGGGAAAAATGTTGTTTAGAAAAAATTTTCAATAAAATATATTTTTTTTAAAAAGAATAAAAGAACAGAGATGAGGAGAAATGTCTTCAGCCAGAGAGTGGTGGGTCTGTGGAATTCATTGCCACAGAGGGCGGTGGAGGCCGGGACGTTGAGTGTCTTTAAGACAGAAGTTGATAAATTCTTGATTTCTCGAGGAATTAAGGGCTATGGAGAGAGAGAGCGGGTAAATGGAGTTGAAATCAGCCATGATTGAATGGTGTAGTGGACTCGATGGGCCGAATGGCCTTACTTCCGCTCCTATGTCTTATAGTCTTATGGTCTTATGGTTGCGAGGAATCGTGACCGAGGTGAGACGCAGCTGGTCGTCGATGGTGGCAGACGATGGGGTGCCCGGGGGGCATGTGTCCTGGTACGATGGCGGCGCCCACGGGCCGCAGGTGTCGGGGGAAACAAGATGGTGGCGCCTGATGATCCTGGGGAGGACAAGATGGCGGCGCCCACGGGCCGCTTGCGGTGGGGGTCGAACAAGATGGCGGCGCCCACGGGACGTACGTGGTCCGGGGAGGGGAAGATGGCGGTGCCCACTGGCCGTACGTGGGGGTGGTCGGAACAATAGCGGTAACTGCGCGGGCCTGGCACACCGCAGCAAAGTGTCCCTTCTTGCCGCAGGCCTTGCAAAGGGCGCTCCGGGCCAGGCAGCGTTGTCGGGGGTGTTTTGGCTGCCCACAGAAGTAACATTTGGGGCCCCCGGGGTTGGTTGGCTGATGCGTGGCACAGGCGTGGGGTTGGCTAAGTGGGGTCCCCGATGGGGTGGCCTTCTGCGGAGTCCCCGATGCGTAGGAAGGGTGGGTCGCACGGCCGGGTGTGTAGGCCTGGATGTTGCGCGAAGCGACCGCCAGCGAGAGCACTAGCTTTTTTTTGCCGCGAGGTCGAGCGTGGCCCCTTCTAAGAGGCACTGACGGATGTAATCCGACCCTATCCCCGTAACAAAAGCGTCTCTGATGAGCAAGTTTGAGTGTTCCGTGGCCGTGACAGCCTGACAGTCACCGTCTCTGACTAGGGGGATTACAGCACGCCAGAAATCTTCCACTGACTCACCAGGAAGTTGACTACGAGTGGAGAGGATGTGTCTGGCGTAGATCGTGTTAGTCCGCTGAGCGTCGTTTTCCTTCAGTAGCAGCATGGCATCTTCGTAGGTCGGCGGGTCCTGGATAAGTGTGAAGACGTTGGAGCTCAGCCGCGTGTAGAGGATCGGAATCTTCTGAGCTTCCGGAATTGGGTCTGGTGCAGACCTGATGTACGCTTCGAAACAGGCTAGCCAATGTTCAAAGTCCTTTTTGACGTTGCCTGATTGCGGATCCAGCTGCAGGCGATCCGGCTTGATGCGCTGGTCCATATTCTGGAAACTTTAGTGCAAGAAATTGATGCACGATCAATGACACAAAGACGAGAGTTGGATGCAATCGCGGCTTTATTACACTAAGGTGTGTGGCCTCCTACAGCAGCTGGCGAAATGGCTGCTGTACGAGGAGCACACATTTATACTCCACCTACTGGGCAGAGCCAGCAGGCAGGGAACTACCCCCGTACCTGTAGTACAGGGGCCTTACCACAAAGCACCTAATATATACATCAGTGGTGACTACCACACACCTTAAACCTATGCCCCCTAGTAATTGACCCCTCTACCCTGGGGAAAAGCCTCTGGCTATCCACTCTGTCTATGCCCCTCATTTTGTAGACCTCCTATCAGGTCGCCCCTCAACCTCCTTCGTTCCAGTGAGAACAAACCAAGTTTATTCAACCTCTCTTCATAGCTAATGCCCTTCATACCAGGCAAGATCTTGGTAAATCTCTTCTGCACCCTCTCTAAAGCCTACACATCCTCCTGGTAGTGTGGCAACCAGAATTGAACACTATACTCCAAGTGTGGCCTAACTAAGGTTCTATACAGCTGCAACATGACTTGCCAATATTTATGCTCAATGCCCCGGCCAATGAAGGCAAGCATGCCGTATGCCTTCTTGACTACTTTCTCCACCTGAGTTGCCCCTTTCAGTGACCCGTGGATCTGTACTCCTAGATCTCTTTGACTTTCAATACTCTTGAGGGTTCTACCATTCACTGTATATTCCCTACCTGTATCAGACCTTCCAAAATGCATTACCTCACATTTGTCCGGATTAAACTCCATCTGCCATCTCTCCGCCCAAGTCTCCAAACGATCTCCACCAACCTTTGTGTCGTCCGCAAACTTACTAATCAGACCAGTTACATTTTCCTCCAAATCATTTATATATACTACGAACAGCAAAGGTCCCAGCACTGACCCCTGCGGAACACCACTAGTCACAGCCCTCCAATCAGAAAAGCACCCTTCCATTGCTACTCTCTGCCTTCTATGACCTAGCCAGTTCTGTATCCACCTTGCCAGCTCACCCCTGATCTCGTGTGACTTCACCTTTTGTACCAGTCTGCCAAGAGGGACCTTGTCCATATAGACAACATCCACTGCCCTACCTGCAATAATCATCTTTGTGACCTCCTCGAAAACCTCTATCAAGTTAGTGAGACACGACCTCCCCTTCACAAAACTGTGCTGCCTCTTGCATGTGTCATGGGTAATTGCAGCTCAGCAGGGTCTCACTTCCTTGCCCATGATCGATTTCCACCCCGACGACCTCACTTTCCTTGGGCCGCCGACCACATCCAGGGCCCTCAGCTCAGCCACAGTGAGGGGTCGCAGGTTTGGCGGTCCCCTCCAGTTTTCTCCCGCTCCCGGCGGTTATCGGTGGCCTTCTCATGGGGGGAAACAGAAAACGATAGTGTTAGACAGTCCGACACATGTAGCCATGGGTGGTTAGCTGGTGACCTCAGTATAGGTGCCGACATGTGGTGCAGGCTGAGGGCTCATAGAATTTACAGTGCGGAAGGAGAACATTCGGCCCATCGGGTCTGCACTGGCTCTAGGAAAGAGCACCCTACTCTAGCTCATACCTCCACCCTATCCCCATAACCCAGTAACCCCACCTAACCTAAGGGCAATTTAGCAGAGCCAATCCATCCAACCTTCACATCTTTGGACTGTGGGAGGAAACCGGAGCACCCGGAGGAAACCCACGCAGACACGGGGAGAACATGCAGACTCCGCACAGACAGTGACCCAAGCCGGGAATGGAACTTGGGACCCTGGAGCTGTGAAGCAACAGTGCTAACCATTGTGCTACCGTGCTGCCCCAGGTTCGTGTCAGGTTCGGCTGCCCTCTGGGTGAGGAGGGATGTCGAGTTACGGGTGTGTGGGCCAGGGATTAGTGCCAGAGGCACAGTGCTGCCTAATCGCCCTGACCGCCCTGAGGAGAGCGTACAGTTTTTGTACGGCACTGCTGGCTGATCCAGGCAGGATTGTTGGCGGGTCTGACCGCCTCTGACACCACTGCGTCCAGGAAGGTCAGCAGCTTGGCATCCGTAAATCGTGAGGCCACGGGTCTTGCTGCCATCTTGTTGGCTGAGATGGTGTGTGTGGGGAATGAAGTGTGTATCTGTGGCTGCAGCTTGTCAGCCTCCTGGGTGTCAATCGCAAATCCTGCACCGTTTCTCAATGGAATCGATAGTGTTCCAAGTGGCGCCGGTGCTGGTCCCTTAACGGTCGCGGAATCGGTGATCGCAAGCAGAAACTTATAGCCAAGTTCCGCACACATGAGTGCGGCCTCAACCGGGACCTGGGATTCATGTCGCATTACATTCATCCCCCACCATCTGGCCTGCGAAATCCTACCAACTGTCCTGGCTTGGTACAATTCACACCTCTTTAACCTGGGGTTACCCCATCTCTGGATCTGTAAAGATTTAATCACCTGTTAATGCTCGCATTCCTAGCATTGTTTGGCATCTTTGAATTTGTCTATATATGTGTTTCTGGAACAGACCTCTTCATTCACCTGAGGAAGGAGCAGCGCTCCGCTCCGAAAGCTAGTGACATCGAAACAAACCTGTTGGACTTTAACCTGGTGTTGTAAGACTTCGTACTGTGCTCATTAATTCCTGTTAGTACCTTCGGCCTAAATGTTTGATTGAAGATTAATCGGGATGCTTAGAACGAAGGTTATTGGAAAGGACACAGTAGCAAGATGAGATGCTGAAAGCTAAAAGTTTTTAAAAGACACTAAAAGATTGGATGCTGCAGGAGACGCCTCAGAATTTGTTTAATGTCTGATCAACCGAGATAACTTCAGAACTGTTAATGAGTGTGAATTCCCAGTGTACTCACAAACTTCTGTGTTAATGCTTCTGCCAAGTGAATGTTGAGTTATTGCTAATAGCAGTTGCTTAATAAATTTGTCAGTGTTGATCAGTAATAATGTGAAGCTTATTATTTAGAGGAATAACTTGTGAGCAAGAATATCTATCCCTGAGAGTAGCCATTTGGGTTTTCAAAGAGCACCTTTTCGGCCATGGAACTGCTCCGGAGAGCAATGTGTCAGGTGCCAGAGGAGACTGTCACTGAGCTATGTCAATGTGTCAGGTGCCAGAGGAGACGGTCACTGAGCTATGTCAATGTGCCAGAGGAGACTGTCACTGAGCTTTGTCAATGTGTCAGGTGCCAGAGGAGACTGTCACTGAGCTATGTCAATGTGTCAGGTGCCAGAGGAGACTGTCACTGAGCTATGTCAATGTGCCAGAGGATACTGTCACTGAGCTATGTCAATGTGCCAGAGGAGACTGTCACTGAGCTATGTCAATGTGCCAGAGGAGACTGTCACTGACCTATGTCAATGTGCCAGAGGATACTGTCACTGAGCTATGCCAATGTGTCAGCTGCCAGAGGAGACTGTCACTGAGCTATGTCAATGTGCCAGAGGAGACAGTCACTGACCTATGTCAATGTGCCAGAGGAGACTGTCACTGAGCTATGCCAATGTTTCAGGTGCCAGAGGAGACTGTCACTGAGCTATGTCAATGTGCCAGAGGAGACTGTCACTGAGCTATGCCAATATGTCAGCTGCCAGAGGAGACTGTCACTGAGCTATGTCAATGCCTCAGGTGCAAGAAAGACTGTCACTGAGCTATGTGCTATGTCAATGTGTCAGGTGCCAGAGGAGACAGTCACTGAGCTACGTCAATGTGTCATGTGCCAGTGGAGACTGTCCCTGAGCTATGCCAATGTGTCACGTGCCAGAGGAGACTGTCACTGAGCTATGTCAATGTGTCAGGTGCCAGAGGAGACTGTCACTGAGCTATGTCACTGTTCCAGAGGAGACAGTCACTGACCTATGTCAATGTGCCAGAGGAGACTGTCACTGAGCTATGTCAATGTGTTAGGTGCCAGAGGAGACTGTCACTGAGCTATGTCAATGTGCCAGAGGAGACAGTCACTGACCTATGTCAATGTGCCAGAGGAGACTGTCACTGAGCTATGCCAATGTGTCAGGTGCCAGAGGAGACGGTCACTGAGCTATGTCAATGTGCCAGAGGAGACTGTCACTGAGATATGCCAATGTGTCAGCTGCCAGAGGAGACTGTCACTGAGCTATGTCAATGCCTCAGGTGCCAGAGGAGACAGTCACTGAGCTACGTCAATGTGTCATGTGCCAGTGGAGACTGTCCCTGAGCTATACCAATGTGTCACGTGCCAGAGGAGACTGTCACTGAGCTATGTCAGTGCCTCAGGTGCCAGAGGAGACTGTCACTGAGCTATGTCAATGTGTCACGTGCCAGAGGAGACTGTCACTGAGCTATGTCAATGCCTCAGGTGCCAGAGGAGACTGTCACTGAGCTATGTGCTCTGTCAATGTGTCAGGTGCCAGAGGAGACAGTCGCTGAGCTATGTCAATGCCTCAGGTGCCAGAGGAGACAGTCACTGAGCTACGTCAATGTGTCATGTGCCAGTGGAGACTGTCCCTGAGCTATGCCAATGTGTCACGTGCCAGAGGAGACTGTCACTGAGCTATGTCAGTGCCTCAGGTGCCAGAGGAGACTGTCACTGAGCTATGTCAATGTGTCACGTGCCAGAGGAGACTGTCACTGAGCTATGTCAATGTGTCAGGTGCCAGAGGAGACTGTCGCTGAGCTATGTCAATGCCTCAGGTGCCAGAGGAGACTGTCACTGAGCTATGTGCTCTGTCAATGTGTCAGGTGCCAGAGGAGACAGTCGCTGAGCTATGTCAATGTGCCACGTGCCAGAGGAGACAGTCACTGAACTATGTCAATGTGTCAGATGCCAGAGGAGACTGTCACTGAGCTATGTCAATGTGTCAGGTGCCAGAGGAGACTGTCACTGAGCTATGGCAATGTGCCAGAGGAGACTGTCACTGAGCAATGTCAATGTGCCAGACGAGACTGTCACTGAGCTATGTTAATGTCTCAGGTGCCAGAGGAGACTGTCACTGAGCTCTGTCAATGTGTCAGGTGCCAGAGGAGACGGTCACTGAGCTATGTCAATGTGTCAGGTGCCAGAGGAGACTGTCACTGAGCTATGTGCTATGTCAATGTGTCAGGTGCCAGAGGAGACTGTCACTGAGCTATGTCAATGTGCCACGTGCCAGAGGAGACAGTCACTGAGCTACGTCAATGTCTCAGGTGCCAGAGGAGACTGTCACTGAGCTATGTCAATGTGTCAGGTGCCAGAGGAGACGGTCACTGAGCTATGTCAATGTGTCAGGTACCAGACGAGACTGTCACTGAGCTATGTCAATGTGTCAGGTGCCAGAGGAGACGGTCACTGAGCTATGTTAATGTGTCAGGTGCCAGAGGAGACAGTCACTGAGCTATGTCAATGTGTCAACTGCCAGAGGAGACTGTCACTGAGCTATGTCAATGTGCCAGAGGAGATAGTCACTGAGCTATGTCAATGTGTCAGGTGCCAGAGGAGACTGTCACTGAGCTCTGTCTATGTGCCAGAGGAGACAGTCACTGAGCTATGTCAATGTGTCAACTGCCAGAGGAGACTGTCACTGAGCTATGTCAATGTGCCAGAGGAGATAGTCACTGAGCTATGTCAATGTCTCAGGTGCCAGAGGAGACAGTTACTGACCTATGTCAATGTGTCAGGTGCCAGAGGAGACTGTCACTGAGCTATGTCAATGTGTCAGGTGAAGAGGAGACTGTCGCTGAGATATGTCAATGTCTCAGGTGCCAGAGGAGACTGTCACTGAGCTATGTCAATGTGTCACATGCCAGAGGAGACTGTCGCTGAGCTATGTCAATGTGTCAGGTGCCAGAGGAGACAGTCACTGAGCCAAGTCAATGTCTCAGGTGCCAGAGGAGACAGTTACTGACCTATGTCAATGTGTCAGGTGCCAGAGGAGACGGTCACTGAGCTATGTCAATGTGTCAGGTGCCAGAGGAGACTGTCACTGAGCTATGTGCTATGTCAATGTGTCAGGTGCCAAAGGAGACTGTCACTGAGCTATGTCAATGTGTTAGGTGCCAGAGGAGACTGTCACTGAGCTATGTCAATGTGCCAGAGGAGACAGTCACTGACCTATGTCAATGTGCCAGAGGAGACTGTCACTGAGCTATGCCAATGTGTCAGGTGCCAGAGGAGACTGTCACTGGGCTATGTCAATGTGCCAGAGGAGACTGTCACTGAGCTATGTCAATGCCTCAGGTGCCAGAGGAGACAGTCACTGAGCTACGTCAATGTGTCATGTGCCAGTGGAGACTGTCCCTGAGCTATGCCAATGTGTCACGTGCCAGAGGAGACTGTCACTGAGCTATGTCAGTGCCTCAGGTGCCAGAGGAGACTGTCACTGAGCTATGTCAATGTGTCACGTGCCAGAGGAGACTGTCACTGAGCTATGTCAATGTGTTACGAGCCAGAGGAGACTGTCACTGAGCTATGTCAATGCCTCAGGTGCCAGAGGAGACTGTCACTGAGCTATGTGCTCTGTCAATGTGTCAGGTGCCAGAGGAGACAGTCGCTGAGCTATGTCAATGCCTCAGGTGCCAGAGGAGACAGTCACTGAGCTACGTCAATGTGTCATGTGCCAGTGGAGACGTTCCCTGAGCTATGCCAATGTGTCACGTGCCAGAGGAGACTGTCACTGAGCTATGTCAGTGCCTCAGGTGCCAGAGGAGACTGTCACTGAGCTATGTCAATGTGTCACGTGCCAGAGGAGACTGTCACTGAGCTATGTCAATGTGTCAGGTGCCAGAGGAGACTGTCGCTGAGCTATGTCAATGCCTCAGGTGCCAGAGGAGACTGTCACTGAGCTATGTGCTCTGTCAATGTGTCAGGTGCCAGAGGAGACAGTCGCTGAGCTATGTCAATGTGCCACGTGCCAGAGGAGACAGTCACTGAACTATGTCAATGTGTCAGGTGCCAGAGGAGACTGTCACTGAGCTATGTCAATGTGTCAGGTGCCAGAGGAGACTGTCACTGAGCTATGGCAATGTGCCAGAGGAGACTGTCACTGAGCAATGTCAATGTGCCAGAGGAGACTGTCACTGAGCTATGTTAATGTCTCAGGTGCCAGAGGAGACTGTCACTGAGCTCTGTCAATGTGTCAGGTGCCAGAGGAGACGGTCACTGAGCTATGTCAATGTGTCAGGTGCCAGAGGAGACTGTCACTGAGCTATGTGCTATGTCAATGTGTCAGGTGCCAGAGGAGACTGTCACTGAGCTATGTCAATGTGCCACGTGCCAGAGGAGACAGTCACTGAGCTATGTCAATGTCTCAGGTGCCAGAGGAGACTGTCACTGAGCTATGTCAATGTGTCAGGTGCCAGAGGAGACGGTCACTGAACTATGTCAATGTGTCAGGTACCAGACGAGACTGTCACTGAGCTATGTCAATGTGTCAGGTGCCAGAGGAGACGGTCACTGAGCTATGTTAATGTGTCAGGTGCCTGAGGAGACAGTCACTGAGCTATGTCAATGTGTCAACTGCCAGAGGAGACTGTCACTGAGCTATGTCAATGTGCCAGAGGAGATAGTCACTGAGCTATGTCAATGTGTCAGGTGCCAGAGGAGACTGTCACTGAGCTCTGTCTATGTGCCAGAGGAGACTGTCACTGAGCTATGTCAATGTGTCAGGTGCCAGAGGAGACTGTCGCTGAGCTATGTCAATGTCTCAGGTGCCAGAGGAGACTGTCACTGAGCTATGTCAATGTGTCAGGTGCCAGAGGAGACTGTTACTGAGCTATGTCAATGTGTCAGGTGCCAGAGGAGACTGTCGCTGAGCTATGTCAATGTCTCAGGTGCCAGGGGAGACTGTCACTGAGCTATGTCAATGTGTCAGGTGCCAGAGGAAACAGTCACTGAGCTATGTCAATGTATCAGGTGCCAGAGGAGACTGTCACTGAGCTCTGTCAATGTCTCAGGTGCCAGAGGAGACAGTCACTAAGCTATGTCAATGTGTCAGGTGCCAGAGGAGACGGTCACTGAGCTATGTCAATGTGTCAGGTGCCAGAGGAGACTGTCACTGAGCTATGTGCTATGTCAATGAGTCAGGTGCCAGAGGAGACTGTCACTGAGCTATGTTAATGTGCCAGAGGAGACAGTCACTGAGCTATGTCAATGTGTCAGCTGCCAGAGGAGACGGTCACTGAGCTATGTCAATGTGTCAGGTGCCAGAGGAGACTGTCACTGAGCTATGTCAATGTGCCAGAGAGACAGTCACTGAGCTATGTCAATGTGTCAGGTGTCAGAGGAGACTGTCACTGAGCTCTGTCTATGTGCCAGAGGAGACTGTCACTGAGCTATGTCAATGTGTCAGGTGCCAGAGGAGACTGTCGCTGAGCTATCTCAATGCCTCAGGTGCCAGAGGAGACGCACTGAGCTCTGTCAATGTGCCAGAGGTGGCTGTCACTGAGCTATATCAATGTGTCAGGTGCCAGAGGAGACTGTCACTGAGGCCTGTCAATGTGCCAGAGGAGACTGTCACTGAGCTATGTCAATGTGTCAGGTGAAGAGGAGACTGTCGCTGAGATATGTCAATGTCTCAGGTGCCAGAGGAGACTGTCACTGAGCTATGTCAATGTGTCACATGCCAGAGGAGACTGTCGCTGAGCTATGTCAATATGTCAGGTGCCAGAGGAGACAGTCACTGAGCCAAGTCAATGTCTCAGGTGCCAGAGGAGACAGTTACTGACCTATGTCAATGTGTCAGATGCCAGAGGAGACGGTC
This sequence comes from Scyliorhinus torazame, assembly GCF_047496885.1. NCBI lineage: Eukaryota > Metazoa > Chordata > Chondrichthyes > Carcharhiniformes > Scyliorhinidae > Scyliorhinus > Scyliorhinus torazame. Next base: position 300,945,828 of record NC_092710.1, read on the forward strand.
ACTGAGCTATGTCAATGTGTCAGGTGCCAGAGGAGACTGTCACTGAGCTATGTGCTATGTCAATGTGTCAGGTGCCAGAGGAGACTGTCACTGAGCTATGTCAATGTGCCACGTGCCAGAGGAGACAGTCACTGAGCTATGTCAATGTCTCAGGTGCCAGAGGAGACTGTCACTGAGCTATGTCAATGTGTCAGGTGCCAGAGGAGACGGTCACTGAGCTATGTCAATGTGTCAGGTGCCAGACGAGACTGTCACTGAGCTCTGTCAATGTGTCAGGTGCCAGAGGAGACGGTCACTGAGCTATGTTAATGTGTCAGGTGCCAGAGGAGACAGTCACTGAGCTATGTCAATGTGTCAGCTGCCAGAGGAGACTGTCACTGAGCTATGTCAATGTGCCAGAGGAGACAGTCACTGAGCTATGTCAATGTGCCAGGTGCCAGAGGAGACTGTCGCTGAGCTATGTCAATGTCTCAGGTGCCAGAGGAGACTGTCACTGAGCTATGTCAATGTGTCAGGTGCCAGAGGAGACTGTCACTGAGCTATGTCAATGTGTCAGGTGCCAGAGGAGACTGTCGCTGAGCTATGTCAATGTCTCAGGTGCCAGAGGAGACTGTCACTGAGCTATGTCAATGTGTCAGGTGCCAGAGGAGACAGTCACTGAGCTATGTCAATGTATCAGGTGCCAGAGGAGACTGTCACTGAGCTCTGTCAATGTCTCAGGTGCCAGAGGAGACAGTCACTGAGCTATGTCAATGTGCCAGGTGCCAGAGGAGACGGTCACTGAGCTATGTCAATGTGTCAGGTGCCAGAGGAGACTGTCACTGAGCTATCTGCTATGTCAACGAGTCAGGTGCCAGAGGAGACTGTCACTGAGTTTTGTTAATGTGCCAGAGGAGACAGTCACTGAGCTAAGTCAATGTGTCAGCTGCCAGAGGAGACGGTCACTGAGCTATGTCAATGTGCCAGAGAGACAGTCACTGAGCTATGTCAATGTGTCAGGTGTCAGAGGAGACTGTCACTGAGCTCTGTCTATGTGCCAGAGGAGACGGTCACTGAGCTATGTCAATGTGTCAGGTGCCAGAGGAGACTGTCACTGAGCTATGTCAATGTGCCAGAGAGACAGTCACTGAGCTATGTCAATGTGTCAGGTGCCAGAGGAGACTGTCACTGAGCTATGTGCTATGTCAATGAGTCAGGTGCCAGAGGAGACTGTCACTGAGCTATGTTAATGTGCCAGAGGAGACAGTCACTGAGCTATGTCAATGTGTCAGCTGCCAGAGGAGACGGTCACTGAGCTATGTCAATGTGTCAGGTGCCAGAGGAGACTGTCACTGAGCTATGTCAATGTGTCAGGTGCCAGAGGAGACTGTCACTGAGCTATGTCAATGTGCCAGAGAGACAGTCACTGAGCTATGTCAATGTGTCAGGTGCCAGAGGAGACGCACTGAGCTCTGTCAATGTGCCAGAGGTGGCTGTCACTGAGCTATATCAATGTGTCAGGTGCCAGAGGAGACTGTCACTGAGGCCTGTCAATGTGCCAGAGGAGACAGCCTCTGAGCTATGTCAATGTGTCAGGTGAAGAGGAGACTGTCGCTGAGCTATGTCAATGTCTCAGGTGCCAGAGGAGACTGTCACTGAGCTATGTCAATGTGTCACATGCCAGAGGAGACTGTCGCTGAGCTATGTCAATGTGTCAGGTGCCAGAGGAGACAGTCACTGAGCCAAGTCAATGTCTCAGGTGCCAGAGGAGACAGTTACTGACCTATGTCAATGTGTCAGGTGCCAGAGGAGACTGTCACTGAGCTATGTCAATGTGTCAGGTGCCAGAGGAGACTGTCACTGAGCTATGTCAATGTGTCAGGTGCCAGAGGAGACGATCACTGAGCTATGTCAATGTGTCAGGTGCCAGAGGAGACTGTCACTGAGCTATGTCAATGTGCCAGAGGAGACTGTCACTGAGCTATGTCAATGTGCCAGAGGAGACGGTCACTAAGCTATTTCAATGTGTCAGGTGCCAGAGGAGACGGTCACTGAGCTATGTCAATGTGTCAGGTGCCAGATGAGACTGTCACTGAGCTATGTCAATGTGTCACATGCCAGAGGAGACTGTCGCTGAGCTATGTCAATGTGTCAGGTGAAGAGGAGACTGTCGCTGAGCTATGTCAATGTCTCAGGTGCCAGAGGAGACTGTCACTGAGCTATGTCAATGTGTCACATGCCAGAGGAGACTGTCGCTGAGCTATGTCAATGTGTCAGGTGCCAGAGGAGACAGTCACTGAGCCAAGTCAATGTCTCAGGTGCCAGAGGAGACAGTTACTGACCTATGTCAATGTGTCAGGTGCCAGAGGAGACTGTCACTGAGCTATGTCAATGTGTCAGGTGCCAGAGGAGACTGTCACTGAGCTATGTCAATGTGTCAGGTGCCAGAGGAGACGGTCACTGAGCTATGTCAATGTGTCAGGTGCCAGAGGAGACTGTCACTGAGCTATGTCAATGTGCCAGAGGAGACTGTCACTGAGCTATGTCAATGTGCCAGAGGAGACGGTCACTAAGCTATTTCAATGTGTCATGTGCCAGAGGAGACAGTCACTGACCTATGTCAATGTGTCAGGTGCCAGAGGAGACTGTCACTGAACTATGTCAATGTGTTAGGTGCCAGAGGAGACTGTCACTGAGCTATGTCAATGTGCCAGAGGAGACTGTCACTGACCTATGTCAATGTGCCAGAGGAGACTGTCACTGAGCTATGTAAATGTGTCAGGTGCCAGAGGAGACTGTCACTGAGCTATGTCAATGTGCCAGAGGAGACTGTCACTGACCTATGTCAATGTGCCAGAGGAGACTGTCACTGAGCTATGTCAATGTGTCAGGTGCCAGAGGAGACTGTCACTGAGCTATGTCAATGTGCCAGAGGAGACTGTCACTGACCTATGTCAATGTGCCAGAGGAGACTGTCACTGAGCTATGTCAATATGTCAGGTGCCAGAGGAGACTGTCACTGAGCTATGTCAATGTGCCCCATCAGTCTCGCGGCAGACACGGAGGAATTCATCAGGCGAATGAGTCTCCGGGAATTCTTCCACAGACCCCAAGAGGCCAACAGCGAACTCAAGCAGACTACCAATGAACTGGAACAGCAGACCGAGAGATCTGCGGTGCGGCAACCGAAGAGGAAAGAGTCGAATTGGATCCCTCCGGAAGGCCGCTGCCTTAGACTCGACATGTATGCTCAAGCCGTCAGGAGTCGCGTCAATGATAGATTCATCAGTCGCATCCACAAGACAGCCCCGAACGTCACCCAAGCACAACGCAACGCCATCCGCGCTCTCAAGACCAACCGCAGCATCGTCATCAAACCAGCAGACAAAGGGGGGGCCACTGTCGTACTGAACAGAACGGACTACTGCAAAGAAGCATACCGACAACTGAACAACCAAGAACACTACAGACAGTTACCCGCAGATCCGACCAAGGAACACACCCGCCAACTCAACAGACTGATCAAGACCTTGGATCCAGATCTTCAGAGCACCCTACGTGCTCTCATCCCACGTACTCCCCGCATTGGAGATCTCTACTGCCTCCCGAAAATACATAAGGCCTACACACCAGGCCGCCCTATCGTTTCAGGCAATGGGACCCTGTGTGAGAACCTATCTGGCTACATCGAGGGCATCTTGAAACCCATCGTACAAGGTACACCCAGCTTCTGTCGCGACACGACGGACTTCCTGCAGAAACTCAGCACCCATGGACCAGTTGAACCAGGAACATTCCTCGTCACAATGGACGTCTCGGCACTCTACACCAGCATCCCCCATGACGACGGCATTGCTGCAACAGCCTCAGTACTCAACACCGACAACTGCCAATCTCCAGACGCAATTCTGCAACTCATCCGCTTCATTCTGGATCACAACGTCTTCACCTTCGACAACAAGTTCTTCATCCAGACGCACGGAACAGCCATGGGGACCAAATTCGCACCCCAATACGCCAACATCTTCATGCACAAGTTTGAACAGGACCTACTCACCGCACAGGACCTTCAACCGACGTTATACACCAGATACATCGATTACATTTTTTTCCTTTGGACCCACGGCGAAGAATCACTGAAACGACTACACAATGACATTAATAAGTTCCATCCAACCATCAGACTCACCATGGACTACTCTCCAAAATCAGTTGCATTCTTGGACACACTCGTCTCCATCAAGGACGGTCACCTCAGCACTTCGCTTTACCGCAAACCCACGGATAACCTCATGATGCTCCACTTCTCCAGCTTCCACCCTAAACACATTAAAGAAGCCATCCCCTATGGACAAGCGCTCCGTATACACAGGATCTGCTCAGACGAGGAGGAGCGTAACAGACATCTACAGACGTTGAAAGATGCCCTCGTACGAACGGGATATGACACTCGACTCATCGATCGACAGTTCCAATGCGCCACAGCGAAAAACCGCACCGACCTCCTCAGAAGACAAACATGGGACACAACCGACAGAATACCCTTTGTCGTCCAGTACTTCCCCGGAGCGGAGAAACTACGACATCTTCTTCACAGCCTTCAACACGTCATTGATGACGATGAACATCTTGCCAAGGTCATCCCCACACCCCCACTACTTGCCTTCAAACAACCGCGCAACCTCAAACGAACCATTGTTTGCAGCAAACTACCCAGTCTTCAGAACAGTGACCACGACACCACACAACCCTGCCATGGCAATCTCTGCAAGACGTGCCAGATCATCGACATGGATACCACTATTACACGTGAGAACACCACCCACCAGGTACGCGGTACATACTCGTGCGACTCGGCCAACGTTGTCTACCTCATACGCTGCAGGAAAGGATGTCCTGAAGCGTGGTACATTGGCGAGACCATGCAGACGCTGCGACAACGAATGAACGGACATCGCGCAACAATCACCAGGCAGGAATGTTCCCTTCCAGTCGGGGAACACGTCAGCAGTCAAGGGCATTCAGACTCTGATCTCCGGGTAAGCGTTCTCCAAGGCGGCCTTCAGGACGCGCGACAACGCAGAATCGCCGAGCAGAAACTTATAGCCTAGTTCCGCACACATGAGTGCGGCCTCAACCGGGACCTGGGATTCATGTCGCATTACATTCATCCCCCACCATCTGGCCTGCGAAATCCTACCAACTGTCCTGGCTTGGTACAATTCACACCTCTTTAACCTGGGGTTACCCCATCTCTGGATCTGTAAAGATTTAATCACCTGCTAATGCTCGCATTCCTAGCATTGTTTGGCATCTTTGAATTTGTCTATATATGTGTTTCTGGAACAGACCTCTTCATTCACCTGAGGAAGGAGCAGCGCTCCGAAAGCTAGTGACATCGAAACAAACCTGTTGGACTTTAACCTGGTGTTGTAAGACTTTGTACTGTGCTCACCCCAGTCCAACGCCGGCATCTCCACATTATGTCAATGTGCCAGAGGAGACTGTCACTGAGCTATGTCAATGTCTCAGGTGCCAGAGGAGACTGTCACTGAGCTATGTCAGTGTGCCAGAGGAGACTGTCACTGAGCTTTGTCAGTGTGCCAGAGGAGACTGTCACTGAGCTATGTCAATGTCTCAGGTGCCAGAGGAGACTGTCACTGAGCTATGTCAGTGTGCCAGAGGAGACTGTCACTGAGCTATGTCAGTGTGCCAGAGGAGACTGTCACTGAGCTATGTCAATGTCTCAGGTGCCAGAGGAGACTGTCACTGAGCTATGTCAGTGTGCCAGAGGAGACTGTCACTGAGCTATGTCAGTGTGCCAGAGGAGACTGTCACTGAGCTATGTCAATGTCTCAGGTGCCAGAGGAGACTGTCACTGAGCTATGTCAGTGTGCCAGAGGAGACTGTCACTGAGCTATGTCAATGTCTCAGGTGCCAATGTGCCAGAGGAGACTGTCACTGAGCTATGTCAATGTTTCAGGTACAAAGTCTTACAACACCAGGTTAAAGTCCAACAGGTTTGTTTCGATGTCACTAGCTTTCGGAGCGCTGCTCCTTCCTCAGGTGAATGAAGAGGTCTGTTCCAGAAACACATATATAGACAAATTCAAAGATGCCAAATAATGCTAGGAATGCGAGCATTAGCAGGTGATTAAATCTTTACAGATCCAGAGATGGGGTAACCCCAGGTTAAAGAGGTGTGAATTGTCTCAAGCCAGGGCAGTTGGTAGGATTTCGCAGGCCAGATGGTGGGGGATGAATGTAATGTGACATGAATCCCAGGTCCCGGTTGAGGCCGCACTCATGTGTGCGGAACTTGGCTATAAGTTTCTGTCAGAAACACATATATAGACAAATTCAAAGATGCCAAACAATGCTAGGAATGCATTATAAACCTGTTGGACTTTAACCTGGTGTTGTAAGACTTCGTACTGTGCTCACCCCAGTCCAACGCCGGCATCTCCACACAATGTCTCAGGTGTCAGAGGAGACTGTCACTGAGCTCTGTCAATGTCTCAGGTGCCAGAGGAGACTGTCACTGAGCTATGTCATTTGCAGTTGTAACTCAAGCCTTGTACCAGGGCATGGACAGCACTGCCTGTGTCTCTCGAGATACTATCCACCTTAACTGGAGCAAAGATATCAGTGGCATCTCCCAGTTGCCAGCCAATTGTTGTATCAGGGAGGTCACTGAAGCTTTATAAACCACAGAAAAGACCAACATCTCTTTTGCCACAGAAGCAGGACAATGAGCACCAGAATATGCACCTGTTTCATTCTTCCCCTGGACCAAGGTTGCCTTCTGTCCTCTCCATCACCAGGAGAGGACAAGCAGCCACCTCTCCCATGGAGGTGGTAAATCCCAAAGCCTCAGGTACCTCATCAATCTGCACATTAGAGTGAGACTAGCTGTGTCACTGTAACAACCTTTAACAATCTGATATGCAGATTTGCCAATAAGTGATCCCTCACATTGGGCAGCGTTGGATCTCACGAGGCATTGCAAGCCGGGAAGATCCCAGGATCTTTTATCGGCCATGCTGTGCCGCGGCGAGCTGTTTTTCAGGCGCAGCGTGGCAATTGGATCATGCCCTGTGTGTGGAGCCAGTGAGTGTTGATGTTTCTGTAAAGCCAATCCAGGTCCATGAATCACTTCACATGTATCCCCTTTAAGAAGGGCAGAATAAAATTCCAATTACTATATAAATATAGGCGGCTGGAATCTCCGTTCCTTTTTTTTAAATATAAATTTAAAGTACCCAATTCATTTTTTCCAATTAAGGGGCTATTTAGCGCGGCCAATCCACCAACCCTGCACATCTTTGGGTTGCGGGGGCGAAACCCACGCAAACACGGGGAGAATGTGCAAACTCCACACGGACAGTGACCCAGAGCCGGGATCGAACCTGGGACCTCGGCGCCATGAGGCAGCAGGGTTAACCCACTGCGCCACCGTGCGGCCCTTCTCCATTCCTGAGGCGGTGTGCTGACGCCGGGGAAGGATTCATGGGCTGGATTCTCCGCATCCCGATGCCGAAATCGCGTCCGGCGCCAGGGCGGAGAATCCAGTTTCCTGCATGGAATCGGGACCGGTGCCGGTTCCTTGAATCTCCACCCCCCCGAAATGCAGCGTACATGGGAAGCACAGCGCACCGCGTATCTCCCATCTGCGGCCATTGCCAGAGGCCCGCTCCGCCATTCTCCGCCCCAAACCAGCCGAAGTCCCGACGGCGTGGATCTAATATGGTCCTGCCATTCGGGATACTAGCGTGGCGGCTGCGGACTTAGTCCACGGCCGCCATGGTCAGGAGCGGGCCAATCGGTGGGCAGCGGGGCCTCATACGGGACCGGGGTATTTTCGAGCGGGCGATCCAGGTTGGGCGCGCGGCCGATCAGGGGCACTATTCAGGAGGTCTGAGGCCGGCATGGAGCACGGCGCGGACGCTGGAGGCCGCCGCCATGCGGATGTGCGGCCTCCGACCCGGAAGTGCAGGGGCCCGTATCTGCAGCAAAAGGTGCGAGATTCCCGATGGGTCCCTGCAGGTCTAGGAATATGGAGCCTTTTGGTGCCAATCTTTCTGCCGTGAAAGGCCACAGTTTTTACGACGGCGTGGGGAACATAGTCCCTGAAATTTAAAATCCAGCACATGGAGCTCCACAACAGCAAAGCAGGCGCCGCACCTGGACCGATTCAACGACCGTTAAGGGGCTAGCAGCAGCGCCAAGTGGAACACAATGGATTCCAATGAGAAACAGTGCGGGATTCAGGAGGCTGAAAAGCTGCAGTCACATATACACACTTCACTCCCCACACATGCTCATCCGAGCCAACAAGATGGCAGCAAGATGTGGAACTGGAGACCCGGCTGGAGGCCATGGAGGAGAGACGGGCAACCCTGTACCCCGGAGTGGAAAACGGGCTGCGAGTCGCCGCCATTCGCCGTGCCTGGGTGCAGGTGGCAGAGGCCGTCAGCGCCGTGGGTAAAACCGTCCGGACCGGCCAGCAGTGCTGGAAGAATCTGCACAACTTCCTCAGGGTGGCCAGGGTGAGTAGGCAACGCTGTGCCCATGGCACCAACCCCCGTCCCACACACCCATAACCTCCCCACCCTGAGGGTGGCCGAACCCCACCCTGCACCACATGCCGGCACCCACACTGGCCGCCATGGCCGGATGCCCTGGACACTGAGGCCACCAGCTACCCACCCCCTGGGCTGCATGTGTCGGACTGTCTAACACACACCACCGCCCCCGGGTGAAGGCCACTGATAACCACTCGGAGTGGGAGCAGACTGGAGGGGGACCACCAGGCCTGCAGCTTTCTCACCGCAGCAGAGCAGCGGGCACTGGACATGGTAACGAAAGGGCAGTTGCCGGGGTGGGGGACGGCATCGGGCAGGGAAGTGGGACCCTGCTGAGTCGCGGTTCCCCATGGCACGTGTGTCACCACCCCCACCCCCATAGCATTCCTACACCCCTGCTTCACCCACAGCACCCAACACCCCCTCAGTACGCCCCCCCCCCGCGATACAATCGTACGTCTTATCCTGTGTCTTGCAGGAGCTGCTGGGGATGGAGTGGGCCTTTCTGGTGTCCCCCGACCCCAGCCACAACCAGAACCCCAGCAGCGAGGACGACAGTGACACGGGCGGGAGCCATCGACCCGAATATCAGGACTAGGGATGACACAGCCGTCCCGTCACAGTTGTCTCCAATACCCTCCATCATCCCGGAGACACTCACCTCATATAACATAGAACATACAGTGCAGAAGGAGGCCATTCGGCCCATGGTGTTTGCACCAACCCACTTAAGCCCTCACTCCCACCCTGTCCCCGTAACCCAATAACCCTATCTAACCTTTTTGGACACTAAGGGCAATTTAGCATGGCCAATCCACCTAACCTGCACGTCTTTGGACTGTGGGAGGAAACCGGAGCACCCGGAGGAAACCCACGCACACACGGGGAGAACGTGCAGACTCCGCACAGACAGTGACCCAGCAGAGAATCGAACCTGGGACCCTGGCGCTCTGAAGCCACAGTGCTATCCACTATGCTACCGTGCTGCCCGACCTCCGTTGGGCACTTGAGTGAAGAGGCTCCTGGGGCACTATCTGGTGGTACCACACATCGCATCTGGTACAGCAGGTGGAGGTAGGAACTCCTGAAGGGGTGGTTGGTCGGAGGGCGGGCCGACCCAGGGACTAGCTGCTATCCAGCGGCTAGGTGCAGTCACAGAGCTAGAGACTACATGAGGGTTGTGGGCAAACATCCAGTACCTTCAGGGTATTTCTATTTATCTCAGTGAACCACAAGTCTTTCCCTTATATTGGTCAAATGTTAGTCAGTTAGTCAGTTCAAAAGAACTGACCAGTTAGTCAGTTCAAAAGATGGTTTATTTACACACACAAGGATTACTTCGACATGCAAACAGAATATCTACTACGAGTTAAACTACACCTATCAGCGACAATAACCTATACTTAACCTCAGGGCGACCAGCACTGTGCAAATAGATAAGGCCTTCATCTTGATTTCACGTGGCTGGTTCGAAGAAGTGGCTCTGTCGCTGCTGGGCTTAGCCGTCAGGTAACGATCGTTGGTCTTAAACTTGGCTGGCTGTTCCTGCTACAGTTGGGCTGGCACAGGCCGGGTCCAAAAGAGGCAGAACACATGGCTGTGTCCCCTTTTATCCCTCTGGGATTTCGCTCTCTTTGGGGCGGTCCTTGATCTTGGACCCAATAGTTCGACAGGGCTCTGATCACTGCCTTCGATATTGGCCAATAAAGGGGCAGGTGCCTTGGTGGCTGGGCGGGTCCTTAGCGGTCATTGACCTTGGCAGTTGGGCTCTCTGAGTAAGGGGAGTGGTGTCGATCAGTCTGTGGCTGTACCGGTTTCTTGATTGGAGTCTTATTGTTCTGGGGAAACGGGCCATTAAAATGCAAATGAGCGGGGTTTCGATCAGGTCCAGCTACCTGCTTTTCAAATTCACAGAAGCTCTGTATTTGTCTGAGTACTGGGTTGGCGATAATTCCCATGGTCCTTTGCAGGTGGCCATCTCAGATGGCTACATCCCGTCCTCTTGATCCTGAACGCGAAGTGTGATGTATCACACTATTGATCCCTATCCATCCTCAGTGTACCAGTCACCCTTGGTCAAGGCCAGGCTCTATTCTATCCTATCCTATGTTTTGGGGCATTTACCTAATATTTATTAACACATCATACATTAATTAATCTCTAACGGGTCACTATAAAACATTTTACTATTAAACATTTACCTTATCCGTACAATTGATTACTAACCAACTCTATCTCAGCTACTCTCATGCTGCTGCCGAATATCAAAAAAACTTATGTACAGCACAAAAATTTTAAAAGAGCAGCATTACATTTCTACTTAATTCTAGTAACGTTTACAGCGGTACATGGCTTTAATTCTTAGCAGCAGTTAATACATTTGTTCAGTTTTGTTGAATTCCAAAGAAGGGGGCTCGGACTGTATATATCGGGGAGCGGGAGGCTTCGACTCGCCTTTTACGGAGTCGGAGTGTCTGAATGACACTGCAGATTATTACAATTACTAGAAGGGCCTCTACTGCGTATGAAAGGGGGTTCCAATTGGTTTTCGCACCAAGTGGGGGTTTTGGTGTTGGTCTGTATGTGTGGTGTGGTGTCCGGGCTAGGGGTGTCATGTTGTGTGGTAGTGTTCGGTCCTGGTGTGGTGTACATTAAAACAGTCCGTTGCGCGCGTAGTTGCAGAAGTCCAGCGATGATCCAAACCCATGTCAGCAGTCCTTGCTTCATCCTGTGTTTTCTGCTTTCCGTGTGATCCTGGGGGTGCAAGCATAGTATCTGTTATTATCTTCGGTCAATATCTCGTTTTATTTGTCTTTCTCTCCTTACTCCAATTTACCCATTATGATCGTCACCATGTGTGACTCCCTCATTTGTTTTTGAAATACTGTTTTGAGGGATAGGACATGCCAAATTTTTCTTTTTAAATGCAGAGATTCTCGCAGCTGGTGGTCGATGCGGGGAGTGGGAGAACGCTTTCTCCGTCCTGTCTTTTCTTTACTACAACCAGTGGTGGTTGAGGCTCATCTGAATCAAATTTTAGGGCGGCCAGTTGTATAAAGTTTCTTTGTCCCAGGGTCCAGAGGTAGTTCGCATGTAGCAGCATATGTGGCAACCAAGTGTATCATATGTGTATGTTGGGATAGCAGGTTGGGAGCGACCAAAGGGTCGCGGAAGGTAAAGGAAAGAGGGGCTGAGTGTACAGAGTGTGGCAAAGGGCATTCTTTAAACCACAATAAAAGAGCAGAGAAGGGGAAACTAAGAGCTGCCACGGACAGCGTAGAGTGTAGGGAACCATTCCAGAGTACTCAAAGTTATGGGAACATGAGGTGAGTGTGGGCCGCTGCAGGGCAAGAATGGGTGGAATCCCTGGGTAGGGCGGTGATCAGTGCCGTTGCTCCACTACCCGAGCTTAACTGCCCAGATGCATTTGGGGTCCTCAGGTAGGGCGGGGATTAGTGCCGTGACTCCCTACCTGGATGACCTAATGGAAAGAATTTGTAGCCATGTGAGATCCAACAATTGTGCCTTTAACGGCCATTGGTCAGTAAATTGTGTCTGTGTCTCTGTGAGATGAATAATTATGACTGTATCAAGAAATTGGGTGTCAGGCCGACATCAATTAAAACCATGTATTGGGAAGAAAACAAGAAGGAAAAAGGCGGGCAGGCTCCATTAGAAATTAGGACACCTTAATACTTAGGCGGTGTCTCTTTCTCATCATCTGGACACCTCAGGGTTCTGTACCAAACAGTGTTGTAAAAGCATTACCGAAACGAGAGTCAATATCTGAATCGTCACCATCTCCCGGTTGCCAGACTCGTGTCTGCCGTTTCTGTGCCATGGCCGTGTGGGCCGTCGTATAATCTGAATCGTCGTGTCTTACCAGTCTACAAGAGTTGTCGCAGTGCCAAAGAGGGGCTTGTTTTTTGTGAGGCGTAGGAGCGGTGGGAGCGGAGGGCGTCACTGTTGTTGGGCGGTGGCTGTGGCGGTGGCTGGGGAGGGGCATTGAAGTGGGAAATGGTTCAAAAGGGCACTTGGCACAGAAGATGGCTGCCTGACACACAAGATGGAGACACAGAGAATAAAGCAGACATAACTGATGCCTGGAGCCCAGCGGGATGCCAGTAGGACAGACAGGAACAGATGCAGGACAAAGGGAGCCAGACAGGAAGATTAAGAAATACATAAATGCGGGACACCACTTGAATAAAGCTGACTTCAGCCGAGGTGTACACAATGATATGCTAATACGAATGTCTTGGGCCATTTCCGAAAACAAAGGGACAATCGATACTACTTTCCTGCTGCTGCCTGTAACCTGTTAAACCTCTTTGACTGTGGCCATGTGTAAATGGCAAAACGCTTACAAATAGCGATGTACAATCTATAAAATGTTTAAAGATTACAAGGTGACAATTGTTTTGTATCTGGGCTCATTGTGAACCCAAAGTATAAAATGAATGACTGCCATTCAAACCGGGAGAAAGGCTGGCTACTGTACCGCGGGGTACGTACGCTTTCTCCCGAAGCTTCATGTAACAATAAAACTGCATTTATCTGATCACAGCAAGTCTGGCTCTTGAAGTGGTTGATTTTTCCCACAACATATTGCCGTAGTCTGGCAGGGTCTTACTTCTGGTGAGTTCCGATCGAAGGCCTCGATCGGAAAGCCGGGGTAAAGATTGTTTCGAATCTGCAGGAGTCAGACAGGTCAAAAGGTGCAGTTTAAAATAAGGTACCTATAGTGATAAGCATAGTGATATAAGTCTTGACTGTATAGTGACATGATAATAGATCAGGTTTGGTACTAACTGCTGATAGTATTAAGGATTTGTGGCTTGTGCTGATCAACAAACGGACAAGGTAGTGCTGCCCCAAACGCCCAGCCTTAGACTGGCTGTCAAGAGGAGGAATAGTGGCTGGGGGATAGTGAAGTCCCTCCAGTAGAGAGCACACTTTACTCATAGTAACCGGGGGTATTGAAGTCTGCGGGATGGCAGACAATGATATAAAAAGGGGATCTGCAGGTTCTCTTATCGAGACATATATGACAGACAGACAAGTGTTGATAAAAAAGATGAAGAAGGACGGCTGGGACACTTCCCAGACCTTAGAACAACAGAGGGGTTGGATAGACAAAGAGAAGAGAAACAAGACTAAAAAGATAGGGATAATGTTAGTACATCAGTTAGCAGGACTAATTGAACAAGTAGGCACCTCTACTGAAAAGTGGAAGGAAGACAAAGAGAAGATCAGGGAATTAGAATCTAGAGTAAGGGAACTGGAGAAACACAACCACGTGCTGAGAGAACAACAAGGGAGGGGGGAAACCGATCCCCTACCCCCTTACGAGCCCACACAGCAGGGGCCAACCGCCCCTCCGGCAGGGTGGGGTGCGTTAGAATACAATTTAACGCCAGTAACCCGAGGGGGGAAAGATGCGCAGCCAAAAGCGAATTATAAACCCTTTACCCCAGGTGAGAGACAGCAGATAATGGCTTCTCTGGGCAAATTACAACCTAGAAGCGCAAACACCAAACTCTGGGAAGAATTAGACACAATCTGGGTAGGACACCAGTTACACCTGAGAGACGTACACCAGCTGGTCAGGGCAGCCTGTCCAGCAGATAAGTGGAGGCAGGTAGCTGGCGGAGCCGCCACTCCTGCAGCCCAGGATTATAACGGGGGACGGTGGACACATGCCGTCGCTTTAACCGCAGAGATAGATGCACAGCAGGACCCCTTCGCCCAATTTAAAACGGAAATCCAGAGAGTGTTAGGGAACGCTGCCACTAACTGGAGCAAGATCACTACCACAAGACAGCAGAAAGGGGAAGCAGCTTCTGAATACGGGGAACGATTGTTCCACGTGTACCAAGAGTGGTCAGGGCTAGGGAACCCATGCCATGGGGATCGGGCGTTCATCCAAGCTTTTAAAGATGGACTCTTTAGTGCTCACCAGGCTATCCTAAAAATGGGAGTGATTATGTCCCAGGATTATGACGAGTTGGTAGAGTGGGCTAGCGGTGTACAGGTAGAGGAGACATCCCAGGTCAGAGCAAGACCAGAAAGAGTAGCAACCCCCAGTAACGGGAACTGAGCCAAGCCAAAACTGCCCTGCCACAATTGTGGCCGGCAAGGGTACTATGCGAGGGATTGTGGGGCCCCACAGAAAGGAGACAGACCAGGAGACAGTGGGAAGTATTGCAGCCACTGTAATAAGTATGGACACTCAGAGGCAGTGTGTTGGGAGAAGCATGGGAGACCCCCGATCCAATCCAGGACCACCACAGAACCGGAGGGATCACGGAACCTCCGAGGTCAGCAGGGCTGACTGTCTGCAGCCCCCAATCAGAAGGGTAAAAAGGAGGGCCAAGTGGGAAGCTGTCCTCCTACCCCCAAGCAAGTCCGTAGTAATAGTAAGAGATATAGGGGAGAATCCAGCAGAAGGGATTTTAGATACAGGAGAGCCACACACCTGTGGAGATGTAGACCGAGATGAAGGAGAAGGTAGAATAAAAGACACATCATTAACAACAGCTGAGGAGACCCTCTTTGTAGATGGGTCACGAAAATATGTGGAAGGATCACCCCGGACAGGGTGGGCAGTAGTGAATGATAAGTTAGAAACCATAAGGTCAGGAAGGATTGACGGAGGTCAATCCACGCAAGTAGCTGAACTAGTGGCGCTCACACAGGTACTAGAGTTATCTGAGGGGAAAACCGTGAACATATACACGGATAGCCGGTATGCATTTGGAATTCTACATGATTACATGACAACATGGGGAAGGAGAGGGTTCATAACCACTGGCGGAAGAAACATCAGCAAAGAATCAAGGCGCTATTAAAAGCCAGTGAGAAACCTCGAGAAGCCACAGTAATCAAAATTAAAGCGCACCAGGAGGAGCCAGGAAGAGACAACCCGGATTGGTTGAATTTCAAAGGAAACCAAGCAGCTGATGCAGCAGCACAACTGGCTCTAGAACAAAAAACGGTTAGCGAGCTACCAATAGCAGCTACAGAACCAGTAGAAGAAGATATAGATATTAGGGAATTACAGGAGAACACCCCAAGTGAGGAGAGAGAGAGGTGGGAAGCGCAGGGTGCAGCCAAAGGGGCTGATGATGTTTGGAGACGCGAGGATAAGGTGATAGCACCGGAATGCATACAGAACACCCTATTGGAATTACACCATGGGCTCTCGCATGTGGGTAGAGAGGCCATGATAACCAGCTTAGGAAGGGAATGGTGGTGGAAAGGGATGGGAAGAGACGTAGCCCGACACTGCCACTGATGTGTGATATGTGCACAACACAACCCTGGTAAACCCATCAAAATTAAAATGGGACACCAACCCAGACCCAAGGGACCCTGGGAACACCTACAAATGGATTTCACAGGGCCACTACCACAATCCCATGGAAAAACTTATTGTCTGGTCATCATAGACCAATTCACCCGGTGGGTAGAAGCATTCCCTACCAGAAATTGTACTGCTACCATGGTAGCCAGAATATTGCAGAGGAAGTAATCCCTAGATGGGGAGTGCCCCTACAAATTGATTCAGACCAGGGGACACACTTCACTGGGAAAGTGATGAAAACAGTATGTAAGCTGATGGAGATAAAACAAAAAATCTATATCCCCTATCATCCACAGAGTTCTGGGGATGGTGGAACGTATGAATAGAACACTTAAGAATACATTAGCTAAAGCCATGCAAACATCGGGAAAAATGTGGACAGAGGTGTTGCCCACTATACTAATGAGGCTAAGAGCTACCACAAACCGGACAACCGGATTAACCCCTTATGAGCTAATGACAGGACGGGCGATGCAATTACCAGAAAGCATCATAACAGGTGGGACCGATCTAGGTCCGCTGAAAGACAGAATCAGGAGATATGTTTCGGAACTGAGCACCCAGCTAAAAGGGATGTGCAAATTCGTAAAAGACAATCAGGAACAAAAAGACACACAAAGGGAGCTTGAAATATTCCCTGATGTCCCAGCAGCGGGAAGTCCGGTTTTTATTAGGACCAGTGTCCTAATAAAAACACTACCTGTTAAGCCAGGATTTGCCCCAAAATGGAATGGGCCATATGAAGTCATAATTAGTGGAGACACCTGTGCCTGTATTGACATAAGAGGGAAGGGAACATGGAAACACTGGACCCAGCTAAAACTGTATAAACCTGAACATGAATGAACTAATCCGATTGCTTTCCCCCAAACACAGGAGGAGACCGCGAGCGAACGACCAGTGTACTCGGAAAGTGGAGAACAGTTCTGCAACCAAGCATACAGACAGATTATAAACTATAGTGTTAGAATTGATACTTGCTCGTTGTAAAAATGTGTGTAACCACGGGGGTGATTATGATACTTTGCGTTGTCACGACTGTAAATTTGACTGGGCTAGAGGATAATCTATTTTACAAAGCCCACATAAACTTACACGGGAATCGAACTGTCTGCTACCCATTAGCGCAGTCGGTCGAAGCCCTATTTGTAGCCACCCCTGGGTGGATCCCGAGCAATTTATATACAGTTGATACATCAGGTGCACCCTGTAAGGGAGAAATCGGAAAGTATAAAAAGGGGATACAGGGGAGATGTGTGAAACTTGTAAATCCCACTGACTCTGGGGGCGGGGAGCTCCAAAAGGAGAGAGGGAAAGCTGGTCAAGATACAGCAAGCTATCCGCTTTGTTTCACAGGGCAGGGATGGGGATGTGCCCATGCCCTGGTCCCCACAAATAATTCCTGCATACAGACGCATTGCATCCACCAGCATTGTCGGGTTAATAAAGGGCAGTTTACTTGCACCTGCAATGAACTAAAAAATGCCTGAACATAACCGCAGGAAGACAGCTCATGTGTGGGCAGTGCAATGGGACTCACGTAAGCTCAGACACGTGGACATACCCGTTTGATACTTACCAGGTGGTGGGATCCAACGGGGAGTCAGGGGAACCGAAATATTGGGAATACAGGCAGACTCATAAACAGGACACTACATGCTACCGGGCAAAGGAGGGATACATCTTCCTCTTCAATGGAACGTACGCGACAGAAACACAACATCTCCCAGGCCTTTTTGCAGTGGGAACCATAGGACCACTCACCGTACCATGCCCTCAGAAGGGACATATTCGGAGAGGAATAGTGACCCGGGCTATCAGCAAGGAATTCTGCGCTGATTGGGAAACCCCGGGCACATTAGGATCATCCTTGGGGTACGGGTTCCTCGGGACTCTATCGCTGGGGGGGAGCAGCAGTTGTGATTAGTGCTAAGAACAGAAATGTAATTGTTTGTGGATTAACAATCTTGGGAAACAGTACCTCAAAAGCGCTAGAGGCTGTCAACCAAGAAATGGCTGAACTCAGATTATATGCACCACAGACACGGTGTGCAGTAGACTACCAGTTAGCCCAACAAGGGGGAGTGTGTACAATCATAGGAGATAAATGCATAACCCATGTCATAGACGAATCCTATAATATTACAGAGGCCATTCACAATATCAGGGAACAACTGGATAACTTCAGACAGGGACCCACAAAAGGAAGTAGCTGGCTAGAGTGTCCAGTGGGAAATACCTGGGGACCCTATTTAATACACGGACTGGTCATGTTCATAACTGTTACACTGATGTGCTGCCTTAGCTTTGGGTATCTAAAAATATGCTGTAGTACCGTAACAAAGGTCGTGTCAGGAGCCAGTGTCCCCCTTAACGAAACCACGATATTCCCCGAAGACTCCAGGAGATGCGGAGAACGACGGGAAGTTGTGGACTTATACCTATGAGCGGTACCGTGGTGTTGGTCTACGGGGCTGTTGGGGCGACAACAGCCCGACCAAAAGGAGGGGTTGAAGTGGGAAATGGTTCAGAAGGGCACTTGGCACAGAAGATGGCTGCCTGACACACAAGATGGAGACACAGAGAATAAAGCAGACATAACTGATGCTGGCTACTGTATCGCGGGGTATGTACGCTTTCTCCCGAAGCTTCGTGTAACAATAAAACTGCATTTATCTGATCACAGCAAGTCTGACTCTTGAAGTGGTTGATTTTTCCCACAACAGGCATATAGGGGACCGAAGATATCTAAGTCGTGATTCCGCGGGCTGGGGTGACTGGGGGCAGAGAGATTGCACCAGTGGTCAGGGATAGTGATCAATTCGGGGAGGCATGCGCTGCCGTTGGAGTCAGGTTCAAGGTGAAAGTCTGTACCTGTGGGCAGAGACAAGTTCGGGTCTGTGGGCGTGGACGTGCTGGCATAGCTGGGGGAGGGCTGGCGTAGGGGTCGGACTAGGTTGTCGATGGGCGGGGCGTGATCGTCTCCTATTGCCAGAGAGATGTGGTGGGAGTGGCTACATTGGGATCCGTAGACTTTGAGTTGGTTGATGTGGAACCAACCAGTTTTGCCATTGGGGTACGTTATCTTGTAGACGGAGGGGCTCACTTTGTCCGAAATGGAGTAAAGTCCTGCAAATTTGGGGGAGAGGAAAGAACTGGGGTTGTAAAGGGAAACCATTACTTGCTGACCGACTGTGTACTCTACGGGGTGGACGGTTTTGTCAAAGCAGGTTTTACTCTGCTTCCTTCTAGCACCTAGTCGGACAGCTGTAGCGAGTTGTGCTGCTTTAATATTATCTGTGACCCGTTGGACTGCTTTTAAGTGGGTGAGGGCGGTTATTGTAGGGCTTGCCAAATCGAGACCTAATAAATATTCAATTCCCTTCATGGGCCGTCCGGTCATGAGAGTGTAGGGGGTGAAACCTGTGGAACTGAAAACGGTGTTCCGAATAAACATAAGGGCAAATGGGAGGGCTGTGTCCCACGTGGTATTATTCTGTTGCACCATCTTTCTAATTGTCGCTTTTAGAGTGTGATTCATTCTCTCGACAATGCCGCTGGAATGGGGGTGATACACTATGTGAAATTTTTGCCTGATTCCAAAAATTGTTAAAACATTTTGCATGACTCTGCCAGTGAAGGGGGAACCTCGGTCTGACTCAATGCTGCGGGGGAGACCCCAGCGTGTGAATATCTGTTGGGTCAAAATCTTAGCAGTGGCCTTTGCTGAGTTTTTGTCCGTGTGGGAAATGCTTCTACCCATTTAGTAAAGGTGCCGATTACAACTAGCGCATATTTGAAACCATTTCTGCAACAGGGGAAGGGGCCAATGTAGTCGAGTTGCAAGTTCTTCATTGAAAATCAAAGGGATATCATTGTCTGAGAAAATGATCTGCTGTAGCAGTGAGGCAACAATGGGCTCATTGACATGAGCAGTGGTGTGTTGTAATCATCCTTTATACAATGAAGGAGCCACAAAGCAAAAAGAAAACTGGCGAGCAGAGATGGTGTTGCTTGATATTGAAGTGGGGATTATGTCGGTGATTAAGGCTGCTGGGGCTCTGGAATTATATTGGGGGTTGAGATGGGTCCAGGGCTAGGTACATCAAAACTTCCTCATCCTTCTTTGGGGGTGACACAAGAGAACTCCAGGAACCTGCGATAGCATGTTTCTAAAGATAAAGCTGATTAACACCTCCGCTCTGTTTTCTGCCCCTGGGACTGCCACTATTGACTGACACCAACTTCAATGCAGCATGCAAGTCCACCTCAAATCCAGCATCTAGTTGCCCCACTTACACTGTTCCACAGGAACCAGCTTACACCAGTAGCTCACAAGGCTTCTTCCACATGGTAGAACTGGCCAAAACTGATTAGGGTGGGAAGGTGGCGACAGACCTGGACATTTGCTGTTAATTAAGTGTGATGTGTGGAGGGATTAGTTCAGTTTTGCTTGCGTAATAATGCCCTGGCACAGCAGCTATTTTCTGGGTTATCTGCCAACATTTCCATAGCAATTTACATCATCCACGCATTCCACCCTCCCCCCCCCCCCCCCCCCCCCCCCCCCCCGCCCCACACACACACCGTTTCCCCTCCAGCCCCACGGCGAGCAGTCAGGAGAGATTATGAGTGATTTTGATATAATTAGAGATAATTACCAAATCATAGTTGACAAGACAGAAACCCCATTTTATTTTTCTGACTTATTCTTTTCTTTTTGAAAATGGTTTCATTGTTGTTTCAAGTAACAGTTACTGAACATAATACAAAAAAAAAGAAAAGAAGAGGAGCTGGGTTTCTCACGGAGAATATCACACACCGATAATGAAGAAAACTGTACATCGGTCTAAACAACCAGCCTCGAGCCCCTCGTCGTCGCCTCGTCCTGACTATTCCGGTTCAATCCAACTATCTGCTTACAACCCAACTAACAACCCCGCCCGGCCTGAGTACACACTCAACCACTTGGGGCGGCACGATAGCACAGTGGTTAGCAATGTTGCTTCACAGCTCCAGGGTCACAGGTTCGATTCCCGGCTTGGGTCACTGTCTGTGTGGAGTCTGCACGTTCTCCCTGTGTCTGCGTGGGCTTCCTCCGGGTGCTCCGGTTTCCTACCTCAAGTCCCGAAAGACGTGCAGTTGGGTAATTTGGATATTCTGAATTCTCCTTCTGTGTACCCGAACATGCACCAGAGTGCGGTGACTAGGAGCTTTTCACAGTAATTTCATTGTGGTGTTAATGCAAGCCGACTTGTGACAATAAAAATTATTACTTATCCCACCCTACCCATTGATGTGTTATGTACTCTGGGATAACACTGGCTGCAACTGGATGCAGCTTTAAACAAAAGATACTCCAGACCTTGAAGTTAGTTCAATCTGATTTATTGAACCAGTAGCACAGTTAGCACAGTTCTCTATGAGTTTGACTCTCTGCTAACCTAAGTGTGGTTACTCTGTCTGACTGAACCAGACTAACTCTTAGCCATGTGCTGGGGGTGTGATACTGTACATACACCCTGACTCACTCTGTAGATGTTCATTAGTGGGAAGAGGCGGAGTGTGAGTGCCTCATGCCTTTTATAGTGAGATACCACCCTTGAGTGTCCTGCCTGCTCATTGGTCATGTCCCGTTCTCTGTGTTCATTAGCTGCCTGTCTATGCCTGTCTGTATATCACCATCACCTGAGTACAGGTCCACAGGTCACTGAAAGGGGCAACACAGGTGGAGAAGGTAGTCAAGAAGGCATACGGCATGCTTGCCTTCATTGGCTAGGGCATTGAGTATAAGAATTGGCAAGTCATGTTGCAGCTGTATAGAACCTTAGTTAGGCCACGCTTGGAGTATGGTGTTCAATTCTGGTCGCCACACTACCAGAAGGATGTGGAGGCTTTAGAGAGGGTGCAGAAGAGATTTACCAGAATGTTGCCTGGTATGGAGGGCATTAGCTATGAGGAGCAGTTGAATAAACTTGGTTTGTTCTCACTGGAACGAAGGAGGTTGAGGGGCAACCTGATAGAGGTCTACAAAATTATGAGGGGCATAGACAGAGTGGGATAGTCAGAGGCTTTTCCCCGGGGTAGAGGGGTCAATTACTAGGGGGCATAGGTTTAAGGTGAGAGGGGCAAGGTTTAGAGTAGATGTACGAGGCAAGTTTTTTACGCAGAGGGTAGTAGGTGCCTGGAACTCGCTACCGGAGGAGGTGGTGGAAGCAGGGACGATAGTGACATTTAAGGGGCATCTTGACAAATACATGAATAGGATGGGAATAGAGGGATACGGACCCAGGAAGTGTAGAAGATTGTAGTTTAGTCGGGCAGCATGGTCGGCACGGGCTTGGAGGGCCGAAGGGCCTGTTCCTGTGCTGTACTTTTCTTTGTTCTCTTTGTTCTCTTTGATCTGCACGTCTGCATATCACGACATCTCCCCTTTTTTTTCATGTTTTGTTGGCACAGGGAACGTACTTACATGTGGTGGCATATTGTAACATATTAACAAGCGGTGGCATATGTGAAAGTATTTACATGTGAAGACAGCTGTCTAATGTGAGAAAACAGAACATAGCAAACAAAACAAATGTTCATAAGTCCAGTCTCTGGGGCTTGCGTCTGATCCTTGTTGACAGGTCGCACAGTTGAGGACCATGTTCGAGATGTCCTGGCTAATACCGGGCCAGTAGACAGCCTGCCTGGCTCTGCGCCTGCACTTCTCGACGCCCAGGTGTCCCTCATGGATTTGGCTGAGCACTAAGCTCTGGAGACTGGGTGGAATGACAATCCGGTCCAGCTTGAGGAGGATACCATCTATCACCGTCAGGTCGTCCTTTACATTGTAAAATTGAGGGCACTGCCCTTTCTGCCAGCCATTGGCGAGGTGGTGCATGACATGCTGCAAGAGGGGTCTTTGGCTGTCTCCTCGCGGATACGAACCACCTTCTCATCAGACGCCGGGAGGGTGCTAGCACACAGCTGCACCTATGATTCAATCTGCCGGATGATTTCCAGCTGTTCACTAGGCAATGTGATGGAGCGGGACATAGCATCAGCGATGATGAGCTCCTTGCCAGGCGTGTACACTAAGTCAAAGTCATACCTTCTGAGTTTGAGGAGGATGCGCTGCAACCGAGGCGTCATGTCGTTCAGGTCTTTGTGGATAATGTGGACCAGAGACCTATGATCCGTCTCGACAGTGAATGTCGGCAGGCCGTAGACATAGTCGTGAAACTTGAGAATGCCAGTGAGAAGACCCAGGCATTCCTTCTCTATTTGTGCATACCGTGTTTCGGTGGGCATCATGGCCCTCGATGCGTAGGCTACCGGTGCCCAGGATGAAGTGTCATCGCGTTGGAGCAGCACCACACAGATGCCATCCTGGCTCGCATCTGTTGAGATCTTCGTCTCCCTGTCTGGGTCGAAAAATGCCAATACGGGTGCAGTGGTGAGCTTGGCTTTCAGCTCCAACCACTCTGCCTGATGTGCTGCCTTCCAGTCTAAGGCAGTGGACTTTTTTACCAGGTTTCGTAGGGCCGTGGTGTGTGAGGCCATGATTGGGATGAACGGGGGGGGGGGGGGTCAGGAGGAAAGGAAAGGCGAACCGCAGGGGGGGAGGAGGGAAGAGACAGAGAACAATAGAGGAGAGCCAGGGTGGTTGGGAGGGGGGGGGAAAGGGAAACGTTAATTAACTTGACATCCACAGGAACAGAGAAAAAGGAGAATACAGGTGGAGGACGGGAGGGCCGGCGGAAGCGGTAGTGTGCACGAGAAGACAACGGCAGCAAAATCAGTCCGGGAGAAGCGAGGGGCAACACCGTCACCAGGCCCACTCGAGGATTGCACTCCGGAAGTGCCTCGCCGGCACCAACGGATGCCTACTTATGTATATATATGTGAGGTAGTCTGTGTTAGAAGGATTACGGTACCTGGTAATGCCGGAATACCATTGGTGGAGAATGTACTTGTTCCCATTGGTTAAGCTTGTATGTTAGCTCCGCCCTGCGAGGCGGGATATAAGAGCCCGTGCTGCCCCAGCAGCTTCCTTCTGTCCTGCGCTGCTGGGGGAAACATCTAGCGTATTAAAGCCTTCAATTGTCTCCAATCTCACTTCTGGAGTTATTGATCGTGCATCAATATAGATATATCATATCCTGTGTACAAAACGGCAAAATATACTCTGTGCAAAAATCCAATAAAAAACATTTTTTAAAAAAGAAAAGGTTTGGGATGAACTTGCCCAGAAAATTGACCATGCCCAGGAAGCGCAACACCGCCTTCTTGTCTTCAGGGACCTTCATGGCTTCGATGGCCTTGACCTAGTCTGTGTCCGGGCGCACACCCTGCTGAGAGATCTGGTCACCTAGGAACTTGAGTGTCGACATGCCAAAGCAACATTTAGACCTGTTCAGCTTCAGGCCATTGGCATGGACACGGCGGAATACCTGCTGGAGACGGGAAACATGCTCTTCAGGGGTCGTGGACCATATGATGATGTCGTCCACGTACACACGAACCCCTTCAATGCCCTCCATCATCTGCTCCATGATGCGATGGAAGATCTCTGATGCCGAGACAATGCCAAACAGCATGCGATTATCGCAGTATCTGACAAACGGTGTGTTGAAGGTGCAGAGCCTTCTGCTGGACTCATCCAGCTGGATTTGCCAAAATCCATGTGACGCATCTAACTTGGTGAAAAAACGTGCGTGTGGCATCTCACTGGTGAGTTCCTCCCGCTTCGGGATGGGGTAGTGTTCACGCATTATGTTCTTATTGAGATCCTTGGGATCAATACAAATGCGCAGGTCTCCCGAAGGCTTTCTAACACATACCATCGAGCTGACCCAGTCAGTCGGTTCGGTTACCATATCACGACACCCATCACACTCACCCATTCACTCATCCATTCATTAACAGGTTGGGCCTTTATTTTTAACCCCCTTATTTTTAAACAGTGACCCCTAGTTCTAGATTCACAAGAGAAACCCCCTCTCCACATCCACCCTGTCAATGGGCGGGATTTACCGAGTAACCTGCCACGAAACCCACGATGGCAGGAAGCGGCCCGCTATTGGCCGGCAGCGGGATCTTCTGGTCCTGCTGTTAGCAATGGGGTTTCCTATTGAATGCACCCCTCTCTGCTGACAAACCCATGGCGGGGGTGCGCCGTCTGAGACAGGAAGATCCTGGCGAGTGAACGGCGGGAAAGTTCCAACCTAATGTTCAATCAAGTCGCCTCTTACTCTTCTAAACTTCAGCAGATACAAGCCCAGCCTGCCCAATCTTTCCTCAAAGGGAACTCGCCTATTCCAGGTATTAGTCTGGTAAACCTCCTCTGAACTGCTTCCAATGCATTGACATCCTTCCTAAAATAAAGTGAACAATATTGTACACTCTACTCCAGATGAGGTCTCACTTGTGCTCGGTGTAACTGAAGCATAACCTCCCTACTTTTATATTCAATTCCCCTTGCAATAAATTATAGCATTCTATTAGCTTTCCTAATCACTTGCTGCACCTCCATACCAGCCTTTTGTGATTCATGCACTGAGGCACCGAAATCCCTCTGCATCTCAGAGCTCTGCAATCTCTCACCATTCAGATCAAACTCTTATTCTTCCTGCTAAAATCGACAATTTCACACCTTCGCACATTATACTCCATTTGTCAGATCTTTGCCGACTCACCTACCTATATCTTTTTGTAGCCCCCTTATGTCCTCTTCACTACTTACGTTCCTACCTATCTTTGTGTCCCCAGCAAATTGGGAACCATCATAGCCTCCCAATGAAGCATTCAAACACCAATCTATTGCAATGGAGATCAAAGGCTATACCAAGATGGAGCCCAGCAGCAAAGGAGCAGGCAGCCTATGCCCACCTCCTAATATGAATAATGAAGTGTTGGTCACATAGTGAGCGCGCCAGTAGCTGGCACAGGTCCTGCCCCTGTATGTAAGTAACCCTGGGCTGGATTCTCTGCAGAAATCGCGTTCGGTGACGGGGCGGAGAATCCCCGATGATGCACAAATCGGGGGCAGCGTGCTTTCACGATGCTCCACCCCCTGAAAAGTGCTGTACTCCAGGAGTGCACCGCATGCCTTATCCACGGCCTCAGGCCATTGCTTGATGCCCGCCCCACGATGTTCCGTCCCCTACTGGCCGAGTTCCCGACGGCATGGGACAAGTATGGTCTCACCCGTCGTGAACTCAGCGTGGTGACTGTGGACTCAGTCCGGCGCCGCCACAGTCGGGAGAGGGCCGATCCGCGGGCAGGGGGGGCTTCAATTGGGACTGGAGCACTGCGGGGGTGCACGGCAGCCGAAGGGGGGAACTATTTTTGCGGTCCGTGTCCGCGGGCTGCGTCCGCCATGAAGCCTGGCTGCTAGACTCCCCCGGCGCAGGGAATCGGCGGCCGTTTTGCGCCAGTTTACGTGACGTAAAACACCACCGTTTTTATGCCGGCATGGGGACTCAGTCTCCCAAATGGAGAATCCAGCCCCCAGGCCCTGGAATTTGAGGCAGGGTCATGACAAGGATAGACGGCGGACAGCTTCTGTCCTGCAGAACATCCAATGGTACATTGGCACTAAGAGAATTGCGAAGCTCGAATCATCCTGCCCCTCCACTAACACCAACATCATCTGCAGTCAATGGAGTTTAGAGGAGCTTCGGTGTATAGGCTGATTTTCAATCTTGTTTAACTTGGACACGTCACCGGTTGTTTGAAAAATTATTTACCAGATCAACCTTCCTTGGATGGTTTACCTAGAACTGTACGAAGTCTTACAACACCAGGTTAAAGTCCAACAGGTTTGTTTCGATGTCACTAGCTTTCGGAGCGCTGCTCCTTCCTCAGGTGAATGAAGAGGTCTGTTCCAGAAACACATATATAGACAAATTCAAAGATGCCAAACAATGCTTGGAATGCGAGCATTAGCAGGTGATTAAATCTTTACAGATCCAGAGATGGGGTAACCCCAGGTTAAAGAGGTGTGAATTGTACCAAGCCAGGACAGTTGGTAGGATTTCGCAGGCCAGATGGTGGGGGATGAATGTAATGCGACATGAATCCCAGGTCCCGGTTGAGGCCGCACTCATGTGTGCGGGACTACCTAGAACTGCCTTCATGCATTAACAGATGGCAGATTTTCAAAGTCTGATGATGTGTGTTTATGGACACGTCATTAACTTGGTTGGAACCCTCATTTGGAAGATGATAGCATCAATAAATTATCCTTGCACTTACAGCTGGGCTTCTGGTCTTCACTTATGGATGATGGATAAGAATATGAAAGCCAGCCTCCTTTTTTTTCCTGATTAAAAATATACTAAACTGCATCTCAAATATTTATTCACAACTAATCTTTATCTCTACAGGGCTCCAATGATACCACAATGCTTAAAACCGATGCCACGTTTACAGCCACTTAAATCCAAGGGGAAAAAAGACTTACAGTTACCATGGTAATGTTACAGTCCATTCGGCCCACCGTGGCTGCACATTCGTCTTTGTCAGTTAACAGTCTAATTCCCTTTTGAATAGCAGCTTATCATGTTTCTCAGGGACCTCTCACTGCTGGAATTGTACCTTTTCTCACCAAACATGGCAGCAGGCAAGAAACGTGGTGTTGAAGCCACCAGCACTAACGGTAGCTTTCTCTGCGATATTAGTGCGAACAGAGGCCATATCATCAGGCGGACAACTGCCCGCCCACAAATTAGTTTTGTAACGATCGGGGCATCATCTTTAAAGTGTAAAAAGGTTAAAATAGACCCCACATCCAACCCTGCAGCCCCCTGCGTAACCCCCACTGCCCCCGTGCAATGCCCTCTGGCAGTGCCAGGGGACGGTGCCAGGGCATTGCAGACCCCTGCGTAACCCCCACTGCCCCCGTGCAATGCTCTCTGGCAGTGCCAGGGGATGGTGCCAGGGCATTACCCTCTTCCTCCCCCGAGCGATGCACCCACCTCAGTTGCAAACAGTGCCGGACATCATCTTGGTTATCAGTGTGGGCGCAGTTAATGAAAGGAGGCAGGTCACAAAGTCCAAAGTTGTGCAATAATTGGTGCCATTGGTGACATTTTGGAGCTCAATAATCCAGTTAATACTCTTAAACTGAACACACGTTGAGCAACTAGAAGGACTCCCCACTATCTCTATTTAAAGAGGTCACAACTACTTACGTGTCATTTATTCCAGCTGGACAGGGTTGTATAGATTTTTAAAGCTTTCCAATGTTCTGTCCTAAGGCACAACTCTACAGAGTGTAGCAGATGCCAAAATACTTATTCTCCACAATCCAGTTGCTGCCAGACATCGATGCAATTGTAGACATTCCCCTGTGAAAGTAAGGTTGAACAGAGGTCATGTAGAGCTGGACAAAATGCTGGAAGAGGGGGAGGAGAAGCGGGTCTCTCAGCAAGGTGGCTCAGAAACAGTCTGGATATCCAGGGAGAAATTCTCCTATCTGAACCTCAGTTAGGAACATGAGACTTCAGTAAGGGCACCATCACTAAAATCTGCCACCAGCCACAGAGCAGGGTGACACCATATTGCCAGTGGCTCTGAAGTAACTGCAGTGATCAACTTTTGTGCGTCTGGGGTCCTTCCAAGCTGGGGCCAGAGATATTTGCAACATCTAGAAATTCGCTGTTGTGTAAAGAAAATCACTGTGACTCTCCATTCAAAGAGACCTAATCTCATTCTCTCTTGTCAGAGATCAGAGGGCACAGACCATTAACCTGCTGACACAACACTTCCACCATCTGGACTGCTCTGGCGCGGAGCAAAAGAGGCCCCCACCATGAGAGGCCGGCCCGCCGATTGGTCGGCCCCGATCACGGGCCAGGCCACGGTGGAGGCATCCCCCCCCCCCCCCCCCAGGGTCGGACCCCCCTCTCCCCCCCCCCCCCGCATCAGGCCGCCCCAGACAGGATGGGTGCCGAGGTCCCGCCGGGTAAGACCAGATATGAACGGCGCCGGCGGGACTCAGGCTTTTCTGGGCGGCCTCCCGGCCCAATCCCGGGCGGAGAATCGGTCACCGGAGAATCGGCGGACCGGCGTCGGGGCGGCGTCACGCGAATCGCGCCCGGCCCGGTGATTCTCCGACCCGGCGTGGGCTGAGAGAATCCCGCGCCGGAAATGCCGGAGTTGATGGAGGGGAAGGGGGCCGATGTTGTGGCCTTCGCTTCTCTGATTGCCCGACAAAGGACCTTGCTGAATTTAAAAAAAATAAATTTAGAGTACTCAATTCATTTTTTCCAATTAAGGGGCAATTTAGCGTGGCCAATCCACCTATCCTGCACATCTTTGGATTGTGGGGGTGAAACCCACACAGACACGGGGAGAATGTGCAAACTCCACACGGACAGTGACCCAGAGCCGGGATCGAACCTGGGACCTCGGTGCCATGAGGCAGCAGGGCTAACCCACTGCGCTACCGTGCTGCCCTCGGAGGTCGGATATGCCGTGAGGGCTGGAGGCCTGGCTGGGGGAGTTGTATGACTTTCTATGGTTCACAGCAACTTCATTGTAGTGCTCATGTAAGCCCGTTGTTGTGTATGTTACTGTTTTTTTATACATTTGTGATAGAATACATTAAATAAAGATAAAATCAAGACTTTGCTCGATTGGATGTTTGCCGCTTCTCAGTAACACAACTTAGCTGTGCCCAGTGGTAACGGACTTTGTGTCTGGTTTTAATATTTATCTACACTGCTCCAGTATAAGATTAATAAGATAGGACAATTGTAAAGCAAGTGCAACGCTGAACATTTGCACTGTGAGGCAAAGGTTTAAAACAAACAGGTTATTTATAAGACGGCTTATGACGTTATTTTGGACGTATTACTAACACCCTCTTGAGCCTCTGGTTTTTCACTTTATAATCTGTAACAACATCATAGAACATAGAACATAGAAAATACAGCACAGAACAGGCCCTTCGGCCCACGATGTTGTGCCGAACCTTTGTCCTAGATTAATCATAGATTATCATTGAATCTACAGTGCAGAAGGAGGCCATTCGGCCCCCTGAGTCTGCACCAGCTCTTGGAAAGAGCACCCTACCCAAACTCAACACCTCCACCCAACACCAAGGGCAATTTGGACATTAAGGGCAATTTTTCATTGGCCAATTCACCTAACCCGCACATCTTTGGACTGTGGGAGGAAACCGGAGCACCCGGAGGAAACCCACGCAGACACGGGGAGGACGTGCAGACTCCGCACAGACAATGACCCAAGCCGAAATCGAACCTGGGACCATGGATCTGTGAAGCAATTGTGCTATCCACAATGCTACCGTGCTGCCCTTAAGAACAAATAAATCTACACTATATCATTTTCCCGTAATCCATGTACCTATCCAACTTTTTATTTAAAGATTTTATTGGCATCAAGGGGTATGGGGAGAAAGCAGGAATTTGGCATTGAGATCAAGGATCTGCCATGATCATATTAAATGACAAAGCAGGCTCGAAGGGCATAATGGCTTACTCCTGGTTTCTATTTTTGTATATGTCCCCCAATCTTTTTCTCCGCCCCACCATCCCACCTTTCCATCCTGAATCTGTTTCTAGCCTCAAATGGGATTACCTGCAAGTCCTTCGATTTATTTGCATCCGCAATCAAACTGCACAGAAATTTCACATAGTCTTCTTCATTTAGCAATGGATAAAATTAAAAACAGGAACCCCCCCCCATTCCTCCAGTAACCCCCACCAAGTTGGTACTCCATTCTTTCACACATAATCATTAAATGAACTGAAGCTTTGCATTTCCAATAAATAATCGCACTGCATGCAGGGGTCTGGTCAAAATCAAGAGCTTGACAACAACGTTTGTGAGTGAATGAGGACCAAGAGTAGATTGGGTAACCCGACACATTGAGAATGAGATATCATCTCCTTCATGTGATCTGTCTACATTATTGTATATGTATTTCACGTACATTTTATTCTGTTACTCCAACAGGCCCAGCTGCAGCAGAACAGAAGTTTGAGGTATGGTGCTAATTCACTCAGTCGTTATTAACATTGGATTCATTTATTCAATTTGAATTGAAGATGGACTTTGGGACAGTTCCATAGTGTGGAGTTGTGTTCACTGCACTATTAATGAAGAAGCCCATTTCAGCCTGGAGGAAATCACCCTTTGGGATGACAAGAAGCAGGCACCATTCTTGCCATGGGCGAAATTCTCCGTTATCGGCGCAAAGTCCGCCGACTGGCGGCAAAAACAGCGCAAATCCCACCTGCATCACGCCGCCAAAAACGTCGCAAAGTCTCCGGCCCGGAATGGGCTAGCAGCGCCGTGATGGGATCCGCGCTTGCTCACGTGGTTCACGCCGTGCGGCGTCATACACGCCGCATGGCGTGACCGGTCATTAAGGACGCGCTGTTCCCCCCACCCGACCAGAACACCCGACCGGATGGCCGCCCGCCGCTCAGCCCCGAGGTTCCAGTCTCGTGACATTGAGGCGCTCCTGGACGCAGTGGAGCAGAGGAGGGACGCCCTGTATCCCGGGCACGGCCGCAGAGTTGCCCCACGCCACAGCCGGCGTCTGTGGAGGGAGGTGGCAGAGGCCGTCACCGCTGTGGCCCTGACACCACGGACAGGCACCCAGTGCCACAAGAAGGTGAACGACCTCGTCAGAGCAGCCAGGGTGAGCCTCCCCTGCCCGATATCCATATCCCCCATCCCCATATCCCCCCTCCCCCATATCCCCCTCCCCATAACCCCCCTCCCCCATATCCCCCATATCCCCCTCCCCATATCCCCCTCCCCCATATCCCCCTCACCCATATCCCCCCTCACCCATATCCCCCCTCCACCATATCCCCCATATCCCCCGTATCCCCCCTCCCCCATATCCCCCATCCCCATATCCCCCTCCCCCATATCCCCCCTCCCCATATCCCCCCTCCCCCATATCCCCCTCCCCATATCTCCATCCCCCATACCCCCATATCCCCCTCCCCCATATCCCCCCTCCCCATATCCCCCTCCCCATATCCCCCTCCACCATATCCCCCCTCCCCCATATCCCCCTCCCCATATCCCCCATATCCCCCCTCCCCATATCCCCCCTCCCCCATATCCCCCCTCCCCATATCCCCCTCCCCCATATCCGCCCTCCCCCATACCCCCCCTCCCCCATACCCCCCTCCCCCATATCCCCCCTCCCCCATATCCCCCATATATCCGCCTTCCCCCATTTCCCCAAGTGAATCCAGCCCTAACCTTAACCTCTGCAATACACGCGCAACTGATGGCGTGCATTCATATACCTGTCTAACACTGTTGCCTTTTACCCCTGCCACCACCCCCCACAGGAGAAGCGCGCACACAACAATAGGGAGCATGTGAGGACTGGAGGAGGCCCAGCTGATGAGAGGCCACTGACCGAACATGAGGGAAGGGCCCTGGAACTGGCTGGCGGACCTGAGGACCGGGAGGTTGCTGATGCAGAGGTCGGGGGCCCACCAGCAAGTAAGCCACCGACAGCCCGTCCCCATATCCCCCCCATCCCCATATCCCCCCTCCCCCATATCCCCCCTCCCTCATATCACCTGATCACTGCCTGATGTCTAACCATGCATGCTTCATTGTGTATCGCAGGAGCAAACGTCGAGGCACCCATCCCCGCAGATGCAGACCGCATGATGCCCCTCGGAGACCACGGGGGACGGAGAGACCCGCACCCTCTGGCATGCGACGCCCACAGGATGCCCCTTGGAGACCACTGGAGATGGAGAGACCCAGACCCTCTGGCATGCGACGCCCGCAGGATGCCCCTTGGGGACCACGGGAGATGGAGAGACCCGAACCCTCTGGCATGCGACGCCCGCACGATGTCCCTCAGAGACCACTGGAGATGGAGAGACCTGGAGCAACAGGGAGACGACGCCCCCGTCTCGTGCGGGTGCGGTGACGCAGGCGTGTGCCACCCAGCGACGAGATGAGCAGCCACAGGCCCCCATCACTGCCGAGCCACGAAACCACTACCCAGGACACCACTACCCAGGACACCACTATCCAGGACACCCCTACCCAGGACACCCCTACCCAGGACACCACTACCCAGGAAGACGAAATACCGGACAGTGACTCAGAGTGGATGGGCGGAGACGAACCCCCACCCCAAAGTGCCAAGGACTCAGAGTGGGACGAAGAGCACGACACAATGCCACTGCTGTCACCAACACCCTCCACCATCTCAGAGACGCTCACCTTGGTTGGGCACTTTAGTGATGAGGCGTCTGGTACACTCACTGGTGCGCACAACACAGCCGTCCCGGTACAGCAGGTGGAGGTAGGAGCAGCAGAGGGGCCGGGCGGTCGGAGGGCAGCCCAGCCCAAGCGAACATCTGCCGCCCAGATGGATCCCGGGTTCCTGCAGTTACCACACCCACCCATAGCCCCGATGCAACCACCGACACGGAGACGAGCGAATAGGGTGACGGGTGGCTTGCGGCGGCTGCGGTCGCAGGTGGAGGAGTCCACCCGCGTCCAGGAGCTGGAAGTGGTGAAGGTCATGCGTGCCACCCAGGCCGACACCGCACAGGTGGCGTCCGCGGTGGAGGCAATGGGTGCGACGGTGTCAGACGTGGGGAACGGTTTGCGAGGCCTGGGGCTTTCCGTGCAGGCGGCGTCTATGGCCCAGGACATGGCTGCCCTCTCACAGGAGGCCATGAGCCAGTGCCAGCGGCAGATGGCAGAGGCGCTCAACGCCATGGCCCAGTCTCTGCAGGCCATGGCCCAGTCTCTGCAGGCCATGGCCCAGTCTCAGCAGGCCATAGCCCAGTCTCTGCAGTCCATAGCCCAGTCTCTGCAGGCCATGGCCCAGTCTCAGCAGGCCATAGCCCAGTCTCAGCAGGCCATTGCTGAGGGCATCGGTGCCATTGCCCATGTGCGAGCCGGCGTCGCACAGTTACAGACAGGGTTCGCCAATCCCCTGAGCTCCATGGCTGCAAACCTGCAGACCCCTGTCGATACCAGCACGGGCCTCCAGGACTGGCAGCGCCAGATGTCCAGGGGGCGTCGGATGGCCAGTCCGTTCGCATCCCCCACCCATGTAGAGGCCTGGGGGCCATTGGGCACCCCGAGGGAGGAGGAGGTGCTGTGGTCCATCCCGGGTCCCTCTGTAGGGGAGATCCCGGAACACCGCGACACCTCGGATTCCCCCCCCTTCCGTCCCAGGTGCATCGGGTGGGCAACGGGCAGGACAGGCTGGCAGCTCACCATCCCAGTCGCCCGGGCCGCCGTCTGGCCCATCTAGGCCAGGACGCCCCAGGAAACAGCCGCCAAAGGGATCCCGTGTCAGAGGGCAGGAATCACAGGAGTCCACCTCCAATTCTGCTGTACCGTCTGGGGAACCACGTAGACGGAGTCATAGGGTCCGTAAGGCCAAACAATTAGACACTGAGTAAGTTGGCACGGGTGCAGGGCACAGATGAGTTTTAGGGGCTAGGGCACGTGCATGAACTCCTTTGGTTATTAAAGTCAATGTTACACCTACCGAAGCTGCCTTTGTGCTCTGTCCAAAGTGTGCGGGCGTGTCATGTACGATGAGCGCAAGTGTGTGTGTGAGGGGTGGTCTTACCTCAGCCCCAGGTGAGTCTGCCCCCTTCCCCCTGGGCCGCCATCAACATCCCCCCGGGCAGAGGACGGGACCGTGCGCTGCAGTGTCACAGCCGCATGCAGGGATGGTCCGGGTGGATGGTGGTACTGTGGCCATGGGTCAGACATAGTCCAACGATGTAGAGCCAGGAGCTCATCGGAGGCGGGTTGTCATCATCCTCCATGGCCTGCGATAGACACGCGTCCACCCGCAACTGGGTGAGCCCGGCCCGTTGTGCCGCCGGTGGATCGGCAATTGGGGGTGGGGGGGTGGTGTGCATGCGGGTGGGGTGTGTGGGGTTGGGGAGGGGGGTGAGGGTGCTGGGTGGGTGGATGGGTGGGGGGTGTGGGTGGTCGGCTGTTGTCATGGTGTGCGGTCTGTGGCCATACTACCCGATTCCCACGCCCATCTAGTCAGTGAAGCGGGCGTCTATCAGTCTGTCCCGTGCCCGCTGGGCCAGCCGGTAACGGTGGACAGCCACCCGCCTGTGTCTACCCCGTCTGCCCTGACCATTGCCCCCATCCCCCTCATCTGGGGAGGACTGGGCCTCTTCCTGCTGCTCCTCCACTCCGCCCTCCTCTGCCTGCGGCACATCGCCCCTCTGCTGGGCTATGTTGTGCAGGACGCAGCACACCACAATGATGCGGCCGACCCTATCTGACCGATACTGGAGGGCGCCCC
Source organism: Scyliorhinus torazame (assembly GCF_047496885.1). Lineage (NCBI taxonomy): Eukaryota > Metazoa > Chordata > Chondrichthyes > Carcharhiniformes > Scyliorhinidae > Scyliorhinus > Scyliorhinus torazame. The sequence continues at coordinate 300,981,061 of NC_092710.1, forward strand.
CAGAGAGGTCCAGGCACCTGAAACGCATCTTCAGCACGCCAAAGCACCTCTCGATCACTCCCCTTGTCGCTACATGGGCATCATTGTAGCGGTTCTCCGCCTCATTGCGTGGCCTCCGTATAGGCGTCATCAGCCACGATCGCAATGGGTAGCCCCTGTCGCCCAGCAACCAGCCCCTCAGCCGGGGATGGCGTCCCTCGTACATGCCGGGGATGGATGACCGCGACAACACGAATGAGTCGTGTACACTGCCTGGGTGACGGGCGCAGACATGCAGGATCATCATGCGGTGGTCGCAGACCACCTGTACGTTCATCGAATAGGTCCCCTTCCTATTAGTGAACACGGCCCTGTTATCTGCAGGTGGCCGCACGGCGACGTGCATCCCATCAATCGCGCCCTGGACCATGGGGAACCCGGCAACGGCAGAGAAGCCCACGGCCCGGGCATCTTGGCTGGCCCGGTCCACGGGGAAGCGGATGTAGCGGTGCGCCATGGCATAAAGGGCATCTGTCACTGCCCGGATGCACCGATGCACCGATGTCTGCGATATGCCGGACAGGTCCCCACTCGGTGCCTGTAATGACCCCGTTGCATAAAAGTTCAGGGCCACCGTAACCTTGACGGACACGGGGAGAGGGTGTCCCCCGCCAGTGCCACGCGGTGACAGGTGTGCCAGCAGGTGGCACATGTGTGCCACGGTTTCCCGGCTCATCCGGAGTCTCCTCCTGCATTCCCGGTCCGTGAGGTCCTGGTATGACTGCCGGGGCCGGTACACACGGGGCGCCCTCGGGTGCCTCCGTTGCCGCGGGGCCACGACGTCCTCCTCCCCCTCCTCGTCCTGTCGGTCAGGTGTCCCTCCAGCCTGGGCGGCTGCCGCCTGCCCCTCTGCGGCAGCCTGCACCGCCTCTCTGGCACGCTCCTCCTCCTCCTCATCCAGGGCAACATAGACATGAGCGGCTGCCACCACGGCGGCCAACATCGCTGGATGGTCTGAAAACATGACGGCCTGGTGGGGGGGAGGGGAACGACGACATGTCATCATTGCCCATATCCCCTTCTCCCCCCAGCCAGGTGGCATGGACCGCATGGGTCCAACTGTTGGAGGCTGGCACCTGGCCAGGTGGACCAACTCATTTGCCCTCCCATCACCCACCCCGGCACGGACCCCCTCCCCAACCCCCAACCTCCACCCCAGCACGGACCCCCCCCCAACCTCCACCCCGGCACGGACCCCCTCCCCAACCTCCACCCCGGCACGGACCCCCTCCCCAACCTCCACCCCAGCATGGACCCCCCCCCAACCTCCACCCCGGCACGGACCCCCTCCCCAACCCCCAACCTCCACCCCAGCACGGACCCCCCCCCAACCTACACCCCGGCACGGACCCCCTCCCCAACCCCCAATCTCCACCCCAGCACGGACCCCCCCCAACCTCCACCCCGGCACGGACCCCCTCCCCAACCCCCAACCTCCACCCCAGCACGGACCCCCCCCAACCTCCACCCCGGCACGGACCCCCTCCCCAACCTCCACCCCGGCACGGACCCCCTCCCCAACCTCCACCCCGGCACGGACCCCCTCCCCAACCTCCACCCCAGCACGGACCCCCCCCAACCTCCACCCCGGCACGGACCCCCTCCCCAACCTCCACCCCAGCACGGACCCCCCCCAACCTCCACCCCGACACGGACCCCCTCCCCAACCCCCAACCTCCACCCCAGCACGGACCCCCCCCCCCAACCTCCACCCCGGCACGGACCCCCTCCACAACCCCCAACCTCCACCCCGGCACGGACCCCCTCCCGGCACTCCCCCGGAGCCCAGCCTACTCTAACCACCCCCCCCCCCCCCCCCCCCCCCGCCGCACACACACACAAGCCGAGACACACCTCTCCTCACGCAATCAGTCTGCGGCCACGCCATTTCCTGCCCAGAGCCAACCCCCCAGGCCGTCACTCACCTCCTCGCTGGTCGGCGTGAGCCTGGAGCACCGGGTCACGCCGATGAAAAGGAGGTTTGATTGACGTCGACGTGAACGGTCATCACGTCGACGGGACTTCGGCCCATCCGGAAGGGAGAATATCGGCAGGCCGAAAATCGGCTGCCTTGCGCAGACCCGTGACATTCTCCGCGGCAGCGGCGCCATTAACGCCCCGCCGACTTTTCTCCCTTCGGAGACTTCGGCGGGGGCGGGGGCGGGATTCACGGCGGCCAACGGCCATTCTCCGACCCGACGGGGGGTCGGAGAATGACGCCCCAGGGGCGAGATTCTCCGACCCCCCGCCGGGTCGGAGAATCGCCGGGGGCTGCCGTGAATCCCGCTCCCGCCGGTTGCCGAATTCTCCGGCACCGGATATTCGGCGGGGGCGGGAATCGCGCCGCGACGGTTGGCGGGCCCCCCCCCCGCCCCCCGCGATTCTCCGGCCTGGATGGGCCAAAGTCCCGCTGCTAGAATGCCTGTCCCGCCGGCGTAGATTAAAACACCTACCTTACCGGCGGACAAGGCGGCGCGGGCGGGCTCCGGGGTCCTGGGGGGCGCGGGGCGATCTGGCCCCGGGGGGTGCCCCCACGGTGGCCTGGCCCGCGATCAGGGCCCACCGATCCGCGGGCGGGCCTGTGCCGTGGGGGCACTCTTTTCCTTCCGCCTTCGCCACAGTCTCCACCATGGCGGAGGCGGAAGAGACTCCCTCCACAGCGCATGCGCGGGAATGCCGTGAGCGGCCGCTAACGCTCCCGCGCATGCGCCGCCCGGAGATGTCATTTCCGCGCCAGCTGGCGGGGCACCAAAGGCCTTTTCCGCCAGCTGGCGGGGCGGAAATTAGTCCGGCGTGGGCCTAGCCCTTAAGGTTGGGGCTCGGCCCCCCAAGATGCGGAGGATCCCGCACCTTTGGGGCGGCACGATGCCCGACTGATTTGCGCCGTTTTGGGCGCCGGTCGGCGGACATCGCGCCGATACCGGAGAATTTCGCCCCTGATTTCAAAATGTGTCCCCTCTACCACCAGTGTCCCTCAGCTGGATGAGATATTATCAATGAGATATGTTTTATTTCTCTGGGTGTGATCGAATGGAAAGTTTTGAAGTGTAATTTGTGGCGGGTTTGGTGGGAGTTTCTCCCCAGCTCTGTTGGCGAGTTCTCCACCGCTATCTAGCCACACTGAGTCACCTTTTTAGAGCCTTGGGGCTTTTCTGTCCTGGCTAACTCACACTTAGGGTGTGATCTTCCGACTGTTCACAACGCCGGCACAGGGGTTCCCGACGACGAGGGGTCTGCAACCCATCTTCAAGATTTCTTGTTGCTGCTAACATTCCAGTATCATTCCAGACTCATGGCGCCGAGGTCCCAGGTTCGATCCCGGCCCTGGGTCACTGTCCGTGTGGAGTTTGCACATCCTCCCCGTGTCTGCGTGGGTCTCACCCCCACAACCCAAAGATGTGCAGGGGAGGTGAATTGTCCACGCTAAATTGCCCCTTAATTGGGGAAAAACGAATTGGGTACTCCGAATTTATTAAAAAAACATTCCAGTATCTTGGAACCACTACAGTGGAGATGGAGGCCATTCGGCCCATCAAGTCTGCACCGACACTCTGAAAGAGCACCCTAACCAGGCTCCTACCCTATCCCTGCAACCCGGCTGGTTTAGCACACTGGGCTAAATCGCTGGCTTTTAAAGCAGACCAAGGCAGGCCAACAGCATGGTTCAATTCCCGAACACCTGCCGGAATGTGGCGACTAGGGGCTTTTCACAGTAACTTCATTTGAAGCCTTCTTGTGACAATAAGCAATTTCCATTTCCATAACCGCACTTAACCCACACATCCCTGGAGGACACTAAGGGGCAATTGATCATGGTCAATCCACCTAACTTGCATATCTTTGGATTGTGGGAGGAAACCAGAAACCCACGCAGACACGGGGAGAACGTGCAAACTCCAGACAGTCACCCAAGGCTGGAATTGAACCCGGGTCTCTAGCACTGTGAGGCAGCAGTGCTAACCACTGTGCCGCCCAGTAGTGCAGGGATTAACGATCATGCAGAGGTTCTGTAAGGAAATTTCAAACATCTGCAGCCCACTCTTGAGGGCAGATGTTCAGTTGTGTTGGATTCTGCCCCATTTTCTGATCAGGGTAATCCCTGAAAAGTGACACTTTTTTCTTTGTGAATGGAGGTAGAGCTGCTATAACCCCAGCCCCATCCTTCCTTTTAGCCACCTTCTTGGTCACATACTGCTGACCAATTCTTTGTCATACAGAAACGCCAAGGTTTTGATGGTTTTTTAAAAAAATTAAATTGTTCTGAAACATCAGTATTCTGTGTGGGAAAGACTTCAAACTTTGGTGTTTAGTTTTGTTCCAATGGATTCTGGGACGATGACGGCTGTGTTTGAAGGTGAGAGACTTTCTGATTGCAGTGGTTCAGTGAGATCCCTCTTGCTTCTGCGACAGAACGTTGTGGGTTCAAGGCCCCATCCTGGAACTTTCTGTAATGGAGGACTTTTTTCTTACACAAGATAATTACACGCTGAATTGCTATTGGCCAGTAGCCCAAGTTGACTGTTCCTGATGGCATTGAGCTTTCCGTGTAATCTGTTAGCCAGTACATTCCACAGCAATATCAACAGTCTGAAGGGAGCGGGCTAAACATTAACTTTTAACTGTTTTAGATTATTCTGCTATCTGACTGCTGCTTCAGTTTTAGACTAAACCACAGAAAACAGCGGGATTCGCGATGGTATGGGGTGGTGACAATGGGAAATCCCAGATATTGGATCAGAGCATGCAGAAATAAATTAAGTGATTTTGGGGATGGTGGGGGGGAAATCTGAGGAGTAATTCTTCTTAAGGGTGGAACCCCTACCCATCCCTTCATATTCATCCACGCATTGCTCATTTTCCTGACTTGAAACTTGAAGCTTTTGAGGTGGGCTCCTGAGGGCTTTGCCACCATTAAGAGGGTGCATGTGGAGCGACGGCGAGAACTTCCGATAGCTTTGCAGCTGACACAGTAATTTGAAACTGATGTTATAGTGCCACCACTGGTGGTAGGATATAATTACAATGTGACCGGTTTACGTTAGAACATAGAACATAGAACATTACAGCGCAGTACAGCCCCTTCGGCCCTCCATGTTGTGCCGATATGTGAAACCACTCTAAAGCTCATCTACACTATTCCCTTATCATCCATATGTTTATCCAATGACCATTTAAATGCCCTTAATGTTGGCGAGTCCACTACTGTTGCAGGCAGGGCATTCCACGCCCTTACTACTCTCTGAATAAAGAACCTACCTCTGACATCTGTCCTATATCTATCTCCCCTCAATTTAAAGCTATGTCCCCTCATGCTAGACATCACCATCCGAGGAAAAAGGCTCTCACTGTCCATCCTATCCAATCCTCTGATCATCTTGTATGCCTCAATTAAGTCACCTCTTAACCTTCTTCTCTCTAACAAAAACAGCCTTAAGTCCCTCAGCCTTTCCTCATAAGATCTTCCCTCCATACCAGGCAACATCCTGGTAAATCTCCTCTGCACCCTTTCCAATGCTTCCACCTCCTTTCTAGAATGCGGCGACCAGAACTGCACACAATACTCCAAACGCGGCCGCACCAGAGTTTTGTACAGCTGCAACATGACCTCATGGCTCCGAAACTCAATCCCTCTACCAATAAAAGCTAACACACCGTACGCCTTCTTAACAACCCTATCAACCTGGGTGGCAACTTTCAGGGATCTATGTACACGGACACCGAGATCTCTCTGCTCATCCACACTACTAAGAATCTTACCAAGAAGTCTGTGTGGGTTTCCTTCCACAGTCCAAACGACATGCAGGTTAGGTGGATTGCACGGTAGCATTAGGGCAGCACGGTAGCATTGTGGATAGCACAATGGCTTCACAGCTCCAGGGTCCCAGGTTCGATTCCCGGCTTGGGTCACTGTCTGTGCGGAGTTTGCACGTTCTCCCCGTGTGTACGTGGGTTTCCTCCAGGTGCTCCGGTTTCCTTCCACAGTCCAAAGATGCACAGGTTAGGTGGATTGGCCACGCTAAATTGCCCTTAGTGTCCAAAATTGCCCTTAGTGTTGGGTGGGGTTACTGGGTTATGGGGATAAGGTGGAGGCGTGGGCTTGGGTAGGGTGCTCTTTCCAAGATCCGGGGCAGACTCAATGGGCCGAATGGCCTCCTTCTGCACTGTAAATTCTATGATAATTGGCCATGATAAATTGCCCTTAGTGACCAAAAAGTTTAGGAGGGGTTACGGGGATAGGGTGGAAGTGAGGGCTTCAGTGGGTCGGTGCAGACTCGATGGGCCGAATGGCTTCCTTCTGCACTGTATGTTCTAAGTACTACATTTGTTTGTATTATATAAAATTAAAAGAACAATTAAGAACAATTTTCTGTTTGCCGAGCAACATTTACAAGTTGCTCAATCATTTTAGGTGTCCATTCATAGTCAGCAAGAACTTTAGTTTGAGTTCAGATCACTGTACAGTCTCTCTTATTATAAATACGGACATTAAAAATTACAATGGAAAGTGTTGATAGGTTGAAAATCACAATCAACAGCTTTAATGAGGTCCCAAAGTGCTTCACACAATTAGTCAATCTCACATTAAGCCACGTAGGAAGATGACAGAACCACGGAACTGGAGGCCATTCGGCCCATTGTGTCTGCAGCAGCTCTGCAAATGAGCATTCTGCCTTTGGGCCATTCCTCCATACCCTTGCATTTTGTGTTGATTTTTTAAAAATAATTTAAAGTGTCCAATTGTTCCCCCCCCCCCCCACACACAACGTCCCAGCCAAGATGGCTGCAAGGAGAGCAACGCCACGGTTCACGGAAGCAGAACTGGAGACCGTCCTGGACGGGGTGGAGGAGAGATGGGTGACCCTGTACCTCGGCCCGGGAGGAAGGGCGCCAGGCCCCGCCATCCGCCGTGCCTGGGCACAGTCAGCGCCGTGGCAACGTCGTCCGGACTGGCATGCGGTGCCGGAAGAAATTCCACGTCCTCCTCAGGGCGGCCAGGCTGAGTTGTCAGCACTGTGGCCCTGGGCACTATCCCGGCACCTGCACACTCCCGTAACCCGCCCACTCCTCCTCCCGGGGGACAACCGGAACCCCACCCGTCAGCACCCATACCAGCCCCAATGGCCTGGTGCCCTGGCCACAAAAGCCACCAGTTACCCCACCCCCTGGGCTGCATGCGTCAGGCCGTTGTTGTATGAGTCTCTCCCCCCCCACCCCCCGCCTGCCAGGAGATGGCTGTGCACAACAGCCGGCAGTGGGAGAAGACCGGAGGGGTACCACCAGCCCTGAGGCCCCTCACCGCAGCCGGGCAGAGGGCCCTGAAAGTGTCCGGTAGCCCAGAGGAAACGGCGAGGTGGAGTGTGGCCACGGGCGAGGAAGTAAGGCCCCGCTGAGTTGCGGTTCCCCATGTGTTGAGACTCCACCCACACCACCTACCCTCATACAACCCTCACCCTCCACCACCCTCACCCTCCACCACCAGCCCAACCCAGCCCTTCCCCCTGGTATTGTTGCCAGGCACTGCCCTCGCTGGGGGCTGCTGTGGGTGTTCCCCGGGGTGGTCTGCTATTGGGTGGCGGCCGGTTGGGCAGGGAGCTTGGAGAAGGCGGGGATCCGTATGGCAGGGCGGGGGTGAGGGGGAGGGGTGCAGGGGGAGCACCCATACGGCCGGTGTCACTGTGCAGACCCAAGGGCCGAGGTGGACAGTCAGTGGTGCGCACCAAAATGGCCACCGTAATGGCGGTCGGTGCCTGGGCACCACCCCTGTCCCGTGGGGGGATCACCCCGGCTGCCCAGCCTTCCCCCCCCCCCCCCCCCCCCCCCCCAGCCAGCACGACCAGTGTCCGGGCCGGCAGCCCGCCGTCGCTCCTGTCCATGTCCTAGCTTCTCTCTCTCACTCTCTCTCAGCAGCCAGCACACCAAGGTTCAGATTTTTGAGGGCACACGTGGACCGGCCCAGCGGAGGCGGAGAATCACTAATGATATGCACAATTCCCACTCGCTACAATGCTTGGAAATTTCTCCGGAAGATCGTGCCCGGAATATGATTATCCGCTGAATAAGGACCTTGCCTGCAATTATGTGACAAGAATTGCTGACCCTGATCAAACATTCCTTTAGCTAACTGAGACTGCATAGTTTGTACATTTTGTGATAGTCATAACAATATAGCCAGTCCATATCAGCTCTCTTAGAACAATCCAATTCAGTCTCATTTCCCTGCTCTATTTATGTAGCCCTGCTCCTTCACTGTTTAGCTATTTCCCTTTCCAACCATTGATTGTCCACTACTTCCACCACCCTCATAGGCAGTATGTTCCAAATCATTCCCACTCACTGCATAAGAAAAAAATGTTCTTACTCACATCATCCTGTTAAGAAGGGAGAACATTAAGATTAAAAAAAGAAAAAAGAAGGTAAAAGAGAGAGTAAAGCCCACTACCGTCTAGAAGGACAAGGGCAGCAGAAGCATGGGAACACCGCACCTGGAAGTTCACCTAAGTCACTCACCATCCTCACTTGGAAATATTTCACCGTTCCTTCACTGTCGCTGGGTCAAAATCCTGGAACTCCCTCCCTAACAGCACTGTGGGAGTACCTACACCACATGGCCTGCAGCGGTTCAAGAAGGCAGCTCACCACCTCCTTCTCAAGGGCAATTAGGTTTGGGCAATAAATGACAGAGGACCTGGTGAAGCCCACATCCCGCAAAAGTTATTTTTAAAAAAAATGTGAATTTGTCTATCAGTGGAAAACAAAAATTACTGCGGATGCTGGATTCTGAAACAGAAATTGAAAATGCTGGACAATCTGTGCAGGTCCAACAGCACCTGTGGATAGAGAACGGAGCTAACATTTTGAGTCTGGATGACTCGATCAAAGCTGCAGAGAATTGTAAATCGGGGTTTATACTGCTGTGGGGGTAAGAGGTGGGAGAGAGTGGGGCTGGACAGAGCACCAGCGATAGGTGGAAATTGACAAAAATGCCATGGACAAAAAGACAAAGGGAATGTAAATGGTGGTGATAATGACTGAGATAATATCTAAGAAGGGTACGGATAGTGGCACATTACGACGCCTCACAATTACTTTCTTAGGGCAATCAGGGGCAATAAATGCTGACCACATTTCTTGAAGGACTTTAACAAAACCTCCATCTAGATTTATTTCCAAATCCTTTAATTTTGTCCTGTTCAGTTTGTCAATGACCGTTTTCTTATGTTGCCAAACGTTTGAGTAACATCTACTAACTGTTCCATCAATCTTCTTTTTTATTTTTTTTATTTTTTAAAATATATTTATTAAAGCTTTTTAACGCAATTTTTCTCCCTTACAAACAATAACCCCCCCACCCCCCGTGTCAAAATAACAAGAAATCGCGCAGAGCAAGATATATACATGGCAAAATGATATATTTACACAGCTTTGTACACTGGCCCTCTCCCGTACGTGCCAGTTTCCCCAACCCTTCATGTTATCTCTTGCTCATCCGCCCTCCCAGGCAATCCCCCATTCCCCCCCTCCCCTCCACCCCCCTCCCAGGACGTCTCCCCCCCCCCCACCCCCCCTAGGTTGCTGCTGCTGCTGACCGACCTTCCTCTAACTCTCCGTGAGATAGTCTAGGAACGGTTGCCACCGCCTGTAGAACCCCTGCGCAGACCCTCTCAAGGCAAACTTAATCCTCTCCAGCTTTATAAACCCAGCCATGTCGTTTATCCAGGCCTCCACGCTGGGGGGCTTCGCCTCCTTCCACATTAGCAAGATCCTTCGCCGGGCTGCTAGGGACGCAAAGGCCAGAATGCCGGCCGCTTTCGCCTCCTGCACTCCCGGCTCGTCCACTACTCCAAATATTGCTAGTCCCCAGCTTGGCTTGACCTGGACTTTCACGACCTGAGATATTGCTCCCGCCACTCCTCTCCAGAACCCCTCCAGTGCCGGGCATGACCAAAACATATGGACATGGTTCGCCGGGCTCCCTGAGCACCTTCCACATCTGTCCTCTACCCCAAAGAATCTACTCAACCTCGCCCCTGTCAAGTGAGCTCTGTGAACCACCTTAAATTGTATCAGGCTGAGCCTGGCACACGAGGAGGAGGAATTAACCCTACCTAGGGCATCAGCCCACAGACCTTCCTCAATCTCCTCCCCCAGCTCCTCCTCCCATTTACCCTTCAACTCTTCTGCTAGCGCTTCCCCCTCTTCTTTCAACTCCTGGTGTATTTCCGACACCTTGCCCTCCCCGACCCATACACCCGAGATCACCCTATCTTGAACTTCTTGTGCCGGGAGCAACGGGAATTCCCTCACCTGTCGCCTCACAAAAGCCCTCACCTGCATATATCGAAAGGCATTTCCTGGGGGTATCTCGAACTTCTCTTCCAGTGCCCCTAGGCTCGCAAACGTCCCGTCAATGAATAGGTCCCCCATTCTTCTGATCCCCGCCCGATGCTAGCTCTGGAACCCCCCCCGTCCATCTTCCCCGGGACAAACCGGTGGTTACCCCTGAACGGGGACCACACCGAGGCTCCCACTGCACCCCTGTGCCATCTCCACTGGCCCCAGATCCTTAGCGTTGCCGCCACCACCGGGCTCGTGGTGTACCTTGTCGGCGAGAGCGGCAGCGGTGCCGTCACCAACGCCCCCAGGCTCGTTCCTTTACAGGACACCATCTCCATCCTCTTCCATGCCACCCCCTCTCCCTCCATCACCCACTTGCGGATCATCGCCACATTTGCTGCCCAGTAGGAGCTCCCTAGGTTTGGTAGCGCCAACCCTCCTCGGTCCCTATTGCGTTCCAGGAACCCTCTCCTTACTCTCGGGGTCCTATTCGCCCACACAAACCCCATTATACTCCTACCTACTCTCTTGAAAAAGGCCTTGGTGATCACGATGGGAAGGCACTGAAACACAAACAGAAACCTCGGAAGGACCACCATTTTGACCGACTGCACTCTACCCGCCAGCGAGAGCGGTAACATGTCCCATCTTTTGATGTCCTCCTCCATTTGCTCCACCAACCTCGTCAGATTCAGTTTATGTAGGGCCCCCCAACTCCTGGCTATCTGGATCCCCAGATACCGAAAGCTCCCCTCCGCCCTCCTCAGCGGTAGGTCCCCTATCCCTCTTTCTTGGTCCCCTGCCTGTAATACAAAGAGCTCACTCTTCCCTACATTGAGCTTATAGCCCGAAAACTCCCCAAACTCCCTTAGAGTCTGCATGACCTCCACTATCCCCTCCATTGGATCCGCCACGTACAGCAACAGGTCATCCGCATATAGCGACACCCGATGCTCTTCTCCCCCTCGGACCACCCCCCTCCATTTATTAGACTCCCTCAATGACATGGCCAATGGTTCGATCGCCAATGCAAACAACAGGGGGGACAGGGGGCACCCCTGCCTCGTCCCTCGGTACAGTCGAAAGCACTCCGACCTCCGCCGGTTCGTCACTACACTCGCCACCGGGGCTCTGTAAAGGAGCTTAACCCAACTGATAAACCCTCCCCCGAACCCAAACCTACGCAGCACCTCCCAGAGGTACTCCCACTCGACTCGGTCAAAGGCCTTCTCCGCGTCCATAGCTGCCACTATCTCCGCCTCTCCCTCCTCCGATGGCATCATTATCACGTTTAAGAGCTGCCACACATTAGTGTTTAATTGCCTGCCCTTTACGAATCCCATCTGGTCCTCGTGGATCACCCCTGGGACACAGTCCTCGATCTTCGTGGCCAGCACTTTTGCCAGCAACTTTGCATCCACATTGAGGAGTGAGATCGGCCTGTACGATCCACATTGCAGTGGGTCCTTGTCCCGCTTTAGGATCAAAGAAATTGTCGCTTCCGACATTGTCGGGGGCAGGGTCCCCTCCTCTCTTGCCTCATTAAAGGTCCGCACTAGTAGTGGGGCCAACAGGTCTACGTATTTCCTGTAGAACTCCACCGGGAACCCGTCCGGTCCCAGGGCCTTACCCGCCTGCATGCTCCCCAAACCCTTGCTCAGCTCCTCCAACCCAATTGGTGCCCCCAAACCAGCCACCTCTTGCTCCTCCACCCCCGTGAATCTCAGCTGGTCTAGGAATCGTCTCATCCCCTCTTCCCCCACTGGGGGCTGGGATTTGTACAGCTCTTCAGAAAAGGCCTTAAATACCTCGTTTATTTTCGTCGCACTCCGAACCGTAGCTCCCCTTCCATCTTTGACACCCCCTATTTCCCTCGCTGCCATCCTCTTACGGAGCTGGTGTGCCAGCATCCGACTAGCCTTTTCCCCATACTCGTAGGTCGCCCCCTGCGCCTTCCTCCACTGTGCCTCCGCCTTCCCTGTGGTGAACAGATCAAACTCCGTCTGGAGCCGTCGTCTTTCCCCAAGTAATCTTTCCTCCGGGGCCTCTGCGTATCTCCTGTCCACTCGCAAAATCTCCCCCACTAACCTCTCCCTTTCCATGCCCTCTGTCTTCTCCCTATGAGCCCTGATGGAGATTAGCGCTCCCCGATCACCGCCTTCAACGCCTCCCATACCACCCCCACTCGCACCTCCCCATTGTCGTTGGCCTCCAAGTACCTTTCGATACACCCCCTCACCTTCCCACAAACCACCTCATCAGCCAGCAGTCCCACATCCAGCCGCCACAATGGGCGTTGGTCCCTCTCCTCTCCCAGCTCCAGTTCCACCCAGTGCGGGGCGTGGTCCGAAACGGCTATGGCCGAATACTCCGTCCCCTCCACCCTCGGGATGAGCGCCCTGCCCAGAACAAAAAAAATCTATCCGGGAGTAGGCTTTGTGCACATGGAAGAAAAAAGAAAATTCCCTGGCCACGGCCTTGCAAACCACCATGGGTCCACTCCCCCCACCTGATCCATAAACCCCCTAAGCACCTTGGCCGCCGCCGGCCTCTTTCCAGTGCTTGATCTGGAGCGGTCCAGTGCTGGATCCAACACTGTATTGAAGTCCCCTCCCATTATCAGGCCTCCTATCTCCAGGTCCGGAATGCGCCCCAACATGCGCTTCATGAATCCTGCATCATCCCAGTTCGGGGCGTATACGTTTACCAACACCACCCACGTCCCTTGCAGCCTACCGCTCACCATCACATATCGCCCTCCATTATCCACTACGATAGTCTTGGCCTCAAATGACACCCGCTTTCCCACCAATATTGCCACCCCTCTGTTCTTCGTGTCCAGTCCCGAGTGGAATACCTGTCCTACCCATCCCTTTCTTAACCTGACCTGGTCCGCCACCTTCAGGTGTGTCTCTTGGAGCATGGCCACGTCCGCCTTCAGTCCCTTTAAGTGCGCGAACACTCGAGCCCTCTTCACCGGCCCATTCAGGCCCCTCATGTTCCACGTTATCAGCCAGATTGGAGGGGCTCTCCACCTCCCCCCCCCCCCCCCCCCCCCCCCCCCCCCCCCCCCCCACCCCCCCGCCAACTAGCCATCTCCTTTTCTGGGCCAGTCCCGTGACCGCGCCTCCCTCACCCTCCAGTCCCCCAGATGGGGACCCCCGTCCCGACCACCTCTTCTGTGTCCCATTCCCTTTCGGCCAGTGCAGCAGCAACCCTTTCACCCCCCTCCCCCCCCCCCCCCGCCCCGCTAGACCCCTGTCTAGCTTTTTTGCTCCCCCCATATCACTCCCGTAAGTCAGCTGACACCTGCTGACCCCGAGTTCCCCCGCCGTCCCATTGACCTCCCCGTGTGGGAGTCTCCCAATCCATATGCATTCCTTCGTTCCCCTTCCCGCCTCTCTTCCCGTGCACGGGAAAAACCCCGCGCTTTCCAAAGCCCGCCCCGCCCCCTCTGGCGCAGCTCCTGTCGCGGCCTTGTCTCTCTCCCCCAGCCCATGTAACATTTCCTGTGCGTGATTGACCCCCTATATACAACAACCATCACACATCAAACCTCAAACATCCCTTCACCCTCACAAACCCTCAGTTAGAGTCCAACTTTTCGGTTTGTATGAAGGTCCACGCCTCTTCAGGCGTTTTGAAGTAATAGTGTTGGTCCTTGTATGTGACCCACAGTCGCGCTGGCTGCAGCATTCCGAATTTCACTCCTTTCCGGTGCAGCACCGCTTTGGCCCGGTTGAAGCCCGCTCTCCGCTTTGCAACCTCCGTGCTCCAGTCCGGGTATATTCGGATCTCTGCATTGTCCCACTTACTGCTCCGCTCCTTCTTGGCCCATTTCAGGACCCTCTCTCTGTCCGTGAACCGGTGAAATCTCACCACCATCGCCCTTGGCGGCTCATTTGCCTTGGGCTTCCTCGCCAGCACCTGGTGTGCCCCGTCCAACTCCAGCGGCCTCGAAGGGGCCTCCGCGCCCATCATCGCCTCGAGCATCGTGCTCACGTATGCCCCGGCATCGGCCCCCTCCACTCCTTCAGGGAGACCCAGGATTCGCAGATTCTTTCTCCTCGAACTGTTCTCCAGGTCTTCGAGTCTTCCTGCCCACCTCTTGTGTAGCGCCTCGTGCCGCTCCACTCTCACCGCCAGGCCCAAGATCTCGTCCTCGTTCTCACTGACTCTTTTCTGTACCTCCTGGATCTTTACCTCGTGGGCCTTCTGGGTCATCCCTAGTCCTTCAATTGCCGACAACATAGGCGCCAGCATCTCCTTGCGCAGCTCCTCGAAGCAGCGCTTGATGAACTCCTGCAGCTCCGGCCCGCATTCCGCTTTGTCCCCGGCCGTCGCCATTTTGGTTTTTTTCCCTCGCTTCTCCCGCTGCTCCAATGCCGCTTTTTTGGCCGTACTTCTGGTCCGGTCCATAAAAGTTGGAGGGGGACCTCTCTCTTCCCTTCCCCACGGGTTTCCTTCGAAAAAATTCAGTTGGGGCTCCTCTAGCGAGCCCGAAAGTCCGTAATAGCGGGAGCTGCCGAATCGTGCGGCTTAGCTCCGCATAGCCGCAACCGGAAGTCCCCCATTAATCTTCTTCACCATCTTGCCTGACACTAAATTAAATCCCTTGCACTTTAAAGCTTTCTCCAAGTATCTTAGTTTCATTTCTCCTGCATCAGATACATTTATCTTAAAATCACTCTGGCTAAAGTTCACCTAAGTCTTGAATACTCCTCTCATCTAAGGAGAGGCTCTTTCAGCTCCTGTGTCATTTCTCTGAACATGGTAAAAAGTTGCTTGTTGGGAAATCCTGCTTTGCCTTCTCGCCTCTCCGCTGCATCCTGTGTCATAGCAGGGATAAAAGTGAAATAACATCAGTCAATTCCACTCTATAACCTCCTCTCTGGTTCCTTTGAGGCTCCACACATGGTATCGTACAGGTTATTCTCCTTGCTCCAGACTCAAGTTACGTCACGCAGTCCCTTTTACAATCCTTTAAAGCTCAGGTTTGGTATCATCGAATAGTTACTTTCTGATCAGCCGCAGCTTCTATTTCATTTTTCCTACACTTTGAGCCTTCAACAGACGTAGATAAGTTAGCAGAATGGACAGATCAGGAGAATTTAACACAAGAAAGTGTGAGGTGTTGCATTTTGGCGGAGGGGAGAGGCAATTCAGACTCAATGCAGGCACAATTCAAAAGAGTGCGCAGGAATAAAGGGACCCGGGATCTTGGAAGGAGACAGAGCATATTTAGAGGGTGGTTCGCAAAACTTACCGGATCTTAGGATTCATAAATAAAGACATTGTCCGGAATTCTCCAGCCATTCACTCACGGTGGGATCTCCTGGTCCCGCCGGTAGCGCACTCTCGTCTGTGGGTTTCCCGGTGGCATGGGGAGGCTTTAATGGGAATTCCCATTGACAGAGAATTCTGACGCCAGTGAATGGCCAGAAACAGGCAGCTGGAAGGCTGGAGAATCCCGCCCATTGGGTACCAAGGAAGGAACAGATGCTGTACCTTGATAAAGCCCTGGTTAGACTGGAGTATTCTGTCCCGTTCTGGTCAGAAAACTGTTGGAGAGGGTGCAGAGGAGATTTACCAGATGGGGGTGGTTTTAGTTACCAGGTTGGTTGGAAATGCTGAGGTAGTTCTGCTTAGAGCAAAGGCAATTGAGGAGAGATTTGACAGAGGTGAACAAGGATATGACGGGCTGAGATAAAGTAGGCAAGGAAAATCTCTTCTCATTATCTGATGGGGCGGCGCGGTAGCAGTGGTTAGCACTGTGGCTTCACAGCGCCAAGGACCCGAGTTTGATTCCTGGCTTGGGTCACTGTCTGTGCGGAGTCTGCACGTTCTCTCCGTGTCTGCGTGGGTTTCCTCCGGGTGCTCCGATTTCCTCCCACAAGTCCCAAGCGACGTGCTTATTAGGTGAATTAGACATTGTGAATTCTCCCTCAGTACCCGAACAGGCGCCAGAATGTGGCGACTAGGGGATTTCCCCAGTAACTTCATTGCAGTGTTAATGTACGCCTACTTGTGACACTAATAAAGATTACTATAAGAAAGATTATTCTAAACACTAGTGGACATCGATTTAAGATTTTGGGACTGTGAGGAAGAATTATTTCATACCGCGAGTGGTATTGACCTGGAGCCCGTTGCCCACAAGGGTGGTGGAAGCAGAAACAGTCAATGATTTCAAGAAGAAATTCGATGGGCACTCGACGGCAATGGCTACAGACTGAGTCAGAGTGTGAGCCTAAGTAGATGGCTCCATGGGGAGCCAGTTTGGATTTGATGAACCAAAACGTCTCCTTCAGTGCTGTAAATGATTCTATAACCTCGGTTTCCCAGTTACCAGCGCAGTATTAAAATTGCTTTCCAATAGCTTACCAGCAACTTTAGGTTAATTGCCGGCCAATCTGTACTATCTTGCTCCGGCAAAGTCCTGTTGGCAGCATATCCTTGGCAGCATAACCATTTTTTCCTATAAATTTAGAGTACCCAATTCATTTTTTCCAATTAAGGGGCAATTTAGCGTGGCCAATCCACCTAACCTGCACATCTCTGTTGTGGGGACGAAACCCACGCAAACACGGGGAGAATGTGCAAACTCCACACGGACAGTGACCCAGGGCTGGGATCGAACCCGGGACCTCGGCGCCGTGAGGCAGCCGTGCTAACCACTGCGCCACCGTGTTGGCAGCATCACCTTGGTGAGTGACCCCATTTGTCTCAGAGATGGCACAGTAAGCTACATTGATCACATGCACTGAAAATAGCATTCAAGAGCTGAGGAGGTTGGTTGTAGAATGACACATGGACAAGGATGAGCCTGAATTCTCCAGGTAAACGATGTGAGAAAGGAGCTGTACCTGCCAACAGCGGCAATCGCAAAATATTCCCTCCTAAAAGGCGTTCCCATCCGTTGAAGTGAATGTGCCTGAGTTGGAAAATAGTTCTGTGACTGGGAGATGGTTGATTGTGTGAAAGAGTGTGATGTACAGGGGTTTGAGTGCAATCGCACGACAGCTGAAATGATTGTCAAGGCTAACTGAACACACCGGCATTTTAAAAAAGGTTATCTTGAGGTCGGGTTATCTTATACCCTCTTATGATTCACCTAGTAAATCAGCTTTTAGAACATTACACATTTGGGTAACCTGGCCCCGCTTATGTGAAGGGCCTCTTCATCATCGAGTCATAGAGTTTTAAAGCACAAAAAGAGACCCTTCGGCCAATGTGTTTGCGCTGGCCTTCAAATACCTATCTATTCCAATCCCATTTTCCAGCACTAGTACAATAGCCTTGTACGCTATGGTGTTTCAAGTGCTGATCTAAATGCTTCCTAAATGTTGTGAGGGTTCCCGCCTCAACCACATTTTCAGGCATTGATTTCCAGATCCCACCACCCTCTGGGTGAAAATGTTCTTCCTCAAATCCCCTCTAAATCTCCTGCCCCTTACCATAAATCTATGCCCCCTGGTTATTGATCCCATTACTGAGGGGAAATGTTTCTTCCTGTCTACCCTAACCATGTCGGACACCTCAATCAGGCCCCCCTCAGCCTCCTCTGCTCGAAGGAGAACAACCCCGCCCCCTATCTTCTGGCTCTACGTCCTCCCCAACCTCTGCGCTGCCCTGTTACTCGGCCTGGACTTCCAGTGCAACCTCCAAAGTCTAACTCTAAAATTCGGCGGACCCCTACCACCCCTCACCGTATGCGGCCTCACGACCCTTAAGGTCGACCCACCCTCCCTGTTTGCAAACCTCACCCCAGATTGCAAACCCTTCGCCACCAGGAGCAGACGGTACAGTGCCCAGGACAGGACCTTCATCAGGTCGGAGGTCCAGCGGCTGTTGCGGGTAGGCATCTTTGAAGCCAGCAACAGCCCCTGGAGAGCCCAAGTGGTAGTAGTAAAGACAGGGGTGGTTATTGACTATAGTCAGACCATCAATCGGTACACCCTCCCACCCATATCTGATATGGTCAATCAGATTGCACAGTACCGGGTCTTCTCCACAGTGGACCTGAAATCTGCCTACCACCAGCTCCCCATCCGCAAGGCGGACCGCCAAGACACTGCGTTCGAAGCAGACGGCCGCCTTTACCACTTCCTTAGGGTTCCTTTCGGCGTCACTAACGGGGTCTTGGTCTTCCAACGTGAGATGGACCGAATGGTTGACTGGTACGGGCTGAGGGCCACCTTCCCGAACCTCGATAACGTCACCATCTGCGGCCACGACCAGCAGGACCACGACGCTAACCTCTTCAAATTTCTCCACACTGCTAAACTCCTTAACCTCACGTACAATAAGGAGAAAGGCGTGTTCCGCGCCAACCGCTTAGCCATCCTTGGCTATGGTGTGGAAAATGGAGTTTTAGGGCCCGACCCCGATCGCATGCGCCCCCTCATGGAACTCCCCCTTCCCCACTGCCCCAAGGCCCTGAAACGATGCCTGGGGTTTTTCTCCTATTAGGCCCAGTGGGTCCCTAACTATGCGGACAAGGCCCGCCCACTCATCCACTCCACAGTTTTCCCCTGACGGCGTAGGCCTGCCAGGCCTTTAACCGCATCAAGGCCGACATCGCCAAGGCAACGATGCACGCGGTCGACGAGACCCTCCCCTTTCAGGTCGAGAGCGATGCATCGGACGTCGCTCTGGCCGCCACCCTCAACCAGGCAGGCAGACCCATGGCATTCTTTTCCCGCACCCTCCATGCCTCCGAAATTCGGCACTCCTGTCAAAAAGGAGGCCCAAGCCATCGTGGAAGCTGTGCGGCATTGGAGGCATAACCTGCTGGCAGAGATTCACTCGCCTCACTGACCAACGATCGGTTGCCTTCATGTTTAATAATACACAGAGGGGCAAGATCAAAAATGATAAAATCATAAGGTGGAGGATCGAGCTCTCCACCCACAATTACGAGATTTTGTATCGCCCCGGGAAGCTCAAAGAGCCCTCCGATGCCCTATCCCGAGGTACATGTGCCAG